>NW_026575140.1:35961519-36694644 GCF_905146905.1 Nyctereutes procyonoides | reverse complement strand
ACTGGCAGTTCTAGTAGGGAAGGAGGGGCAAGGGTAGATTTCAGTGATATTTAAGAGTAAGAATGAATAGGATTTAGTGACTGCTTATTGATATATTAGGATAGAAAGGGAGCAATTTTGGATGACTTCCAGATTTCTAGCATAGTATTGTAGATGGACGAATCTTCCTAAAAGGGTTCTTAGCTTATCACTTCCTCCCTTAAAAATGTTCAGACACTTTATTTACATTGCCTAAAGATTAATTTTTAAAACTCCACAGTCTAGAATTCATGGGCTCCTAAAGTCCTTTTTGGCGTGCCCAGTACCTTCCTTAGATACTTCCTTGGACCTCAGGAACTTAGTGGGATCCAGTTTGAAAAGTACTGGTCTACAGAATAAAATTCCAAGTCTTTAAATCCGCATTCAAGGCCTTCTACAATCTGGTCCTTGCCAACCCCATCTCTTGCCTCATCTTCCTTACCCAAAGCTCTTTCCATTCTGGGTACACACCAAGCTGAAGGGGACTACTATTGCTTTCACTCCCACTGTTCTCATCGTCTAGAACTCCTTTAGCCCTGTGTGGTGTTCCCAAACACAATCTGCCTAACAAATACCACATGTTTCAAAATTCACCTCCTCTGTGCAGCGGTTCTGCAACCTCCCAGATACATTTGACCACCCTGTCTAATAATGCCATGTTCTTTATACTTAATTAAATCCATCATTGTACTTATCTATTTTTATGCCTGGTTCACCATTTCACTATTAATCCCCTGAGGACAAGCTGTGTATCTAGTACATGTTAATTGTACTTAATATATGTTAATTCATGTACTTAATACATCTTGTTAAATGAATAACAGATGAAATCTTATTTCAGACATAACATTATCTTAATTCACCTATCCTCTCACATGCAACACTAAAGGGTTCTTCCTGTTTACTCCTGTAAAGTCCTGTATCACTTGTGTTCTAACACCATGTTGTGCTATCCCATTATATTTGTTCTATTGCTTTGTTTTTTGTTCTTTTTTTTTTTTTCCCCTCCCTTTTCTGGTGCAGATGTCCTCTCCCTGAAATATTCAAGGGCAGGGATTTTATCCTGTTTATCTTTGTGTCACAATCACCCAGTTCTCAATAAATGTTTTAAGAATGTCTTGTTTAATAATTAAGGGGCTATCTTATCTTTTAGTCTTATATCACATAATCATGCCCATCTTTTTCCACTTTCAGAAAGGATCCCCTCATCACTCTTGGCTAGATAATTCATCTTTTGCTCCTCATTCTATTCACCTGTAGCTGTATCTCTTTTGTGTAATTATCACTTTCTAGTTCAGTAATTGATATAGAGTGACTGCAAAAGCCTAAGGACAAGAAGACTCTTCATTATATTCCCATGCAGTTGTAATTCACAACTCTTCCTTTTTGGGCCCTGCTATGCTTGAGTAGCACACACCCCCGCACCAAGGGTAGGCATAATATATACCTTTTCCTAAGGGAGAGAGCTATAAAAGCAATACTCCTGAATCTGATATGATTTATTTTGTTAAAGCAAACAATTATAAACTACGGCATTTATACTATTAGTAGTAACTATTTATGATGATCTGTTGTCCCCTTGAGCCTTTACTTTTAAAGGGATTCTTTGAAAGTTTCATGAACGAATAAAAGAAGGAAGGAATACTATTTCTGTTACCAAGTTCAGAGGAAATTTAGTCTGCTCATTTAATCTATTACTGCTTAGATCCAGAAATCATTTATTTGTATGGGCTAGAGGAAGATAGTATTGTCCTTTATAAACTAGATTTGAAATAAAATAATAGTTTCACTTTTTAAAAATTATGCTTCTTTCCCCAGGCCATGCTAGCCTTGAAAACAAATAGAAATGTTATAGGAAGTGAGTTTTCCCTGAGGTTTTAGTACGTTCTGACCTCTCTATTCTCTGTGGAACTCAAGTAACTCGTGCTCATGCTCATTCCTGATGTGGGAAACAAAAGACAGAACAAAAATTATTACATTTCCTTACTACTTGCAACCCATTGACAAGTCCTTCAAACAGGCAGAGTGACATTCCTCTAGGAACTCAGCTGCCTGATGTTAATACCTTGCTAAAGTCAAGAGGCAATCTTAGCCCAACCCCCAGGATCCTGTAAGTCTACTCTAACATAAAAAAATTCCTTTGGAAACTTCTTTATCTCTCCCCTCCAAGATGCGTGTTGGCAATCATCCCACAAGCCTATGACCCACCGATATACATCTGAAGGGTCTCATGACTCAGGCTTTATCAGACAGTGATAAATGACCTTTCTTTCTTTCTTTTTTTTTAAGATTTTATTTATTTATTTATTCATGAGAGACACAGAGAGAGAGGCAGAGACACAGGCAGAGGGAGAAGCAGGCTCCATGCAGGGAGCCCGATGTGGAACTCGATCCCAGGACCCTGGGATCAGGCCCTGAGCCAGAGGCAGACACTCAACCACTGAACCACCCAGGCGTCCCAATAAATGACCTTTCCCAACAGTAGCCAGCCCCCTCAAGGTCCTGGAAACCTTGCTACCAAATTCCTTAGAGATTTATGCTATCCTTAACCCCCTTCCAACTTGAAAGTCTATAATGGGTCACTCCTTATGACCCTGGTGCAGCTCTTTCTGCCACAGGTCCTATCCTCTTTAATAAAATCACCTTTTGCATCAAAGATATCTCAAGAATTCTTTCTTAGCCATCAGCTCCCAACCCTACTATCTTTCCTACATCAATTCCCATTTCCCGTGTCCCCCAGCACTGCTTTTCCATCTGGTGCCCACTGCTGCCTTCATTATCCTCAAAATTGAAAAGGAAGGATTTTTTTTTTAATGTTCTCCTCCCAGTGACTACAACTCTTCAACAATTGAAAAGGTGATTTTGTTCTTTTAGTTTACTGCCGCTTACAATGCAGGACTTGAAACAAATGTCTCAGGAGGACTGAGCACCATGTGGACGGTACCATCCCCACGCAGCTATAAGCAGTTCCGTACGGGGCTAACCCAGCTACTCAGCTGGGCTACTCAGCTGTCTTGGTGTGCTTGTCTCTCTGCTTCTTCTACTGCGCAGGTAATTCTCACCTTTTCAGGGAACATCTTCCATTTTTGCAAAGACTAGAAGCAGCTTTTATTTCCTCCACTTTGTTTTTCCTCTTTGTGTGATCATCCTAGTATCCCTAGAAAGCTTCTCTTGTCACTGGGATAAAGGGAGAAGTCATGTAGGGAGGATGTCCTGTCTGCAAATTTGACACTTTGGTTTCCTTGCCAGTGTTCAGAAAGTGAGCATGTGGTTGGACTCCCCTCTGTGATCCTGCTCTTATACTCTTCCATTATTTGATCCACTTGATATCACATAGATTATATAATAAAGTGCAGTATGTCAGGCATACTTGGCTACAGACATAGAATAAGGAAATGCTTAAAATCATAATGTATAATGAGAAACGTATCATAGCATCTCTCATGAGTTTTTCCAGGAAAAAAAAAAAAAGAATTCAAAGCAATCTTCAGCTGTATTCTTGGAAGATGGACTTTAAAATTATCCTCAGGAGGAAAAAAAAAATCACCCCCAGTAACTATCATCCTCTATATTTTTAAATGTATTATTTCCAGCCTTTTATGATCTTTTTCAAGTCTCAATTGGGGAACAACAACAAAAATAAATTTGGAGGCTTTTCTTTTTTGTTTTAGGTCTAATTCTAATTCTTTTATAAAACTTACAACCACTTTTAATATAGCTTTTTTCAGGTAACTATTGTTAGGTTTATTGTAAAGGTGAATCATTGGAGGAATTCTTTTGGTAAGTTATATGCTATTTTTTCAGAATGTCACTTCAGCCTCAAGAAGTTTCTGGTACATATGAAAGAAGTATCCCATGAATAACACCCTTAGGCTCTTACCTTCTCAAGAAGACATGTACCCATGACATGATTTAAAACCAAGTCATTATTTTTTGACTTATTCTTTTTTAACTTGTGAAGGAAAAATGGCACCTCCAATTTTTCCCACCAAACTCTCTTTGGTTGCGTGGGAAAGACATTATTTGATTTTTGTTAACAATTTTCATTGCCTATGACATAAATACTCCCAGAAACATGGGCTTGTAAAAATGAGTCTGATGATACACCCTTCCTGCCCTTTACTCCCTCGTTCGAAAAATCTAATGTATCTTTGTGATGCCTACAGGGAAAAAGCTAAAATCAAGTGGTGATTGTTTTGCTGAAAGTCAACAACCTGAAGGCAAGGGAGTGGTTTTGTTTTGTTTGAGAGAGTGACAGAGTTAATCAAACTTGCCTTTAATAAATCCTTGTTTCTAAATCCCAAGAATGACTGTATTTCTTGAATCCCAAACTTAGATTCAATCCTGAATTCCTGCTGCAAATGCTCTCTGCATTACTCAGAAAGACACCTGTTGTTAACTTTTACCTCCTGTTCCTTACTTTGCCTCGTTTGCCTCCTCAACCAGTTTGCTAGTTAAATCTGTCCTGCGTTTTTATAGTTACCTGTTTTCTACCACCACTCCATCCAAAATCTGAAAGTCGCAACAACATTCCGCTCCTCCCCACCACTATAAAATTTATTCTACAAAATTTGGAGGCACCCTGGCAAACTCCAGGCTTTCGCCTGAAAAAGGAATAAACCTGAAACATGCCCCCCTGACAAGTTTCCTGTAACCCCAAGAAACCCCCAACTTTGTTACCAATTTGAATTTATCATCATGGAAAGAGATTGCTTTTTCTTCTCTTCTTCAAGAAAGAGAGTGCCATAAACGTTTTTTCTTGAGTTTCATTTAAAAAGTCAAGCCTCTTGAAAGGTACAGATGAGGAAATGTTTGGATTGGTAATAGAAGGAATAAATAGATTTTATAAATTGGAGAAATGAATTCTCAGTTTGTTTAAAAGTACATTCTACACTTTATTTCCTGTTCAATAAATGGAACATTTTTGTGGAAGTAAGCCAAAGGTTTTATGAATAGCTCCTTACTTTTTCTCATCTGTTAGGAACATTTTTCAAATATAAATTAAAAAATAAATCCCTACAAGAATTTTATGTTCTCACTACTTTGCTGCTGAGGGCTCTATATTACAGCTTTATGTCAGAAGTCTTAGCTGAGTTTGTATCTGATAGAATACTTAACACAGATTCAAGCATCAGATTAAAAACAGCTTGATCTTATTGTATTGTGAATATTTCTCAGGATTAAGCCAAGAATTTTGAGATTTCAAATGTTAACTATTTTGAGTCACTTTACTATTTACTATTCCTGTCTTGATATGTGTTAGTTTCTAAATTAAAATCTTCTAAAAAAATCTTCTGAATATTCATTATAAATCTGATATTTCATGAAGCTGTGAGTTTTGGATAATTCATCTAGTCTCTAAACTGCCATCACTTTTTAACCTATAAAAAAAAGCCAAGGTCACTTGTATTAAGAAATCATATCCATTTGCGTCTTCAAAAGGTTTGTCATTGGAAAGCCTGGGTGGATCAGTCAGTTAAGTGTCTGCCTTCAGCTCAGGTCAGGATCCTGGAGTCCTGGGATTTAGCCCCATATCAGGCTCTCTGCTCAGCAGGGAGCTGCTTCTCCCTCTCCCTTTGCCCCTCCCCCTGCTCCTTCTCTCTCTCTCCTACTCACTCTCTCCCTCTTTTAAATAAATAAATAAACAAATAAATAAAATCTTTTTAAAAAGTTTTGTCATGAACAATTACGTTTCCTATAGTTAGATGATATGCATATGTAAAAATCATAAGCAAATTGTTTCCTTTTGTGTAGCTACATAAAAATATTATTTTCCACTCTTGCCACATACTTCATCTCTCTAATATCAGCTATAGAATTGGAAAGTCATGGTTTGGAGAAGCAGTGGGAATTGCAGAGATGATATCTCTATATTATTTCTGGATGACTTGCAAGGATGCAATTTCATATGAACTTCATTTAAAAACACTTCATGACTTCAGTGTGAAGTTTAAATTATGAAAAATACACAATGAGCCAAGTGAGTTTAACAATAATTTTATAGAAATTGAAAGGTTTATTATATGTGTTGAATGGTAATAGAAACCAGTTTGCATTCTACTGTTTCCATGTTCTTTTTTGAATTATCATCACTTTCTCATTCTTTTATATTGTTGTCTGCTATTTACTATGAAGTGACTACATTATACAACCTATTTGTAATCTTTTTAACTGTGCTAGAATGGTAATAGTCCTCCTGACAGGCTCATAACTACATAATGTGAATCTCTGAAGGTTTTTCCAGTAAGCAAATCACAAAAGAAATAAATGTGGAAAGAAGCCACTTCAAGAACAGATTTTTATCAGTAATATAGTAAATGAACAGTGAATACCCTAAAGATACCTGGTAAAGGTATAAAAACTATTTATACAGATCTCTTTCACTCTCTCTCTCTCTCATGCACACACACACACACACACACACACACACAATGGCATACATGTGTATGTGCACAAAGCTTATCTGCAGGAAAATACTTGAGGTATACTAACCCAAGTGTGTTCAATTTATTTTATTCAAAATAAAATCACCTCACTGGGGGAAGGAAAAATTGAAAAGTCCCATGTAGAAAATGAAAATGGGGGAGAGAAGCCAATGTGTTCATTCTCCCATGTTATATAGTTTTAGCATTGAAAAAGAAACAAGGGGGTCCTGGGTGATTGTACTGTATTGGGTGATCAGTAAGCATTTGACTCTTGGTTTCAACTCAGGTCATAATCTCGGGGTCGTGAGATGGAACCCAGCCTCCTAGGGCTCCATGCTCAGCATGGAGTCTGCTTTTCCTTCTCTGTCCCCCTCAATCCCTCCCCCATGACTCAAAGGCTCACTCTCTCCAAGAAGAAAAAGAATGAGAATGAGAAAGGAGAAGGAGGAGGAAGAGGAAGAGGAGAAGGAGAAGAGAAGGAGGAGAAGAAAGAAGAAGAAGAAGAAGAAGAAGAAGAAGAAGAAGAAGAAGAAGAAGAAGAAGAAGGAAGAAATTAGAACAGCATATTCTGGATTATGTATGTATGGATTCATTGAGTGCTTACGACAAACACTAGTAAAGTTGAGGGATATTACTAGGCTCTGGGTATGTAAAGATAATAGATACTACTCCTATCTTCATAAATGATTGATCAGAAAGCATGGTAATAAGTAAAATGACAGAGGTAAGCTTACATGCTAAGGAAACCCCAGAAAAAAATTAATATGTTTTGTTTCGTCCCTTCTTAGATTCAATTAATATATCCAACTGCTGTTTCTAAACTTCCACTCTGGGGATCCCTGGGTGGCGCAGCGGTTTGGCGCCTGCCTTTGGCCCAGGGCGCGATCCTGGAGACCCAGGATCGAATCCCACATCGGGCTCCCGGTGCATGGAGCCTGCTTCTCCCTCTGCCTATGTCTCTGCCTCTCTCTCTTTCTCTCTCTGTGACTATCATAAATAAATAAAAATTAAAAAAAATCTTAAAAAAAAAAAAAGTTTAAACTTCCACTCTGGTTCCTAAATAATCATTTCTTTTGTAGGTAGTTCTCCAAAGGAATATAAAAATTTTACTTAAATCTACAATTTTATTTTAGTATTTAGCTCTTTTTATAACTTGCAGGTATGACTTGGCTTTTTAACCTGTAGTCAAGACAGATTGTATTGCTTTTCAACTAGTATTTGTCTGGGCCCAATCTTCCCAGGATTGAGGAGGGAAGCATATACTTCCCTACCACATTGACAAGGGGCTTGGCCATGTGACTTTGACTGATGCAATGTGAGCAGATGTGACACACACCCCATCCTTGAAGAGGTATTAAATATGCTTGCTTGGTTCAGTCTGGCTTCTTGAGCTTCTGACCTCCGCCAAAAGAAAAGCCTTTCTCAGATAGTCCTGAACTAAACACACACACAGAGCCCATCAAAGCTTCACGAACATGTAATAAATATTTATTAGTATAAGTTCCTGAACTGTTGGGGCTGCTTGTTACTGCAGCAAAAAATAACTACTACAGGAGTCAACCTTATCATCATACTTGTGCAAAAAACCATAAGCAATATAAATAAAAGGCAGGAATTTGTAGTGACTTTCAAAACAAGCAAATGCTATACATATATTGTAGGATATGCACTATTTCTATCACTCTTAACACAATGTCTACCTTTTTGTACCAAAATGTGTAAACAGGATGCAAATATTTAGGAGCCAGACAATAACATACAGGTATGTCTATCTGTCTGTATGTTTGTATAAATAATTAGTAATTATGTATCTGTCATGATTCCCCATATATCATAAAATTTAAAAGGATTCATTTTTTACAATAAAATCTATTGCCCATAATCCAATTCAGTGAAGAAATTGACATGAAGAAAAAGAGTTTTATCCTAATAAAATAGAACTTTAGGCTTATGAAATGCTTCAGACAGTTTTTACTATCCACTAATGGCCATATGAAATGAAATAAAGGAAGGAAACCAGGTTATATGCCTACGACTATATTATATATAACTGTACACCCAGATACTAAAAATAATAACAGCAAACATTAGTAATATCCTCATTTGTTGCAAGCTTCTAGTTCTACCACTGAGAAAGACTTCTTATCCAATATTGTGCATTAGTAGTAGATCTCAAAATTTTAAAATCCTTTGTGACTAACACTCATCTTGTTTATATTTCTGCTCTATAGTATTTGCATATTATAGCTATTTGGCTAATCTCAAAGCAACCTCCCTATTCCAAAATTAATTCTAATGTTGAAGATTTGTAAGTGTGGGTGGAGAGAATGTAAGCGTATAAAACATAATGATATGATGCCATTTCCAGCATAAGTATTTTTATAAACTCTAAAATCATGCAAGAAAGCATATTTTTATAAATTGAGAAATGTTTTATAAGCACCAGTGGGATATAAACTTTCTTCACAAAAACACATATTGGCTCATTCCTAAACTATCTACTATTTTTAATCTAAATGAAAATTATTTTTACAGCTGATTTTTGCAGCAGTTTTTCATTGTACCCTGCAGATATATTAATGTGTTTTTATCATGTTGACATGTTATTATAAATAAATCCATTTTATCTTAAACTTATGGTGTTTCTCCCATGCTTATATTAAGAGGAAGTGGGAGACTAGTTTGAATCAAAAGAAGCATCTGTAATAGTCCCTCCAGGAGTCCCTCTAGACTTGTGCCAGCTTGACGCTGATTTGAGGCCGGTGCAGGGGTGGGGTGGGGGTGGGGAATACAAGAATTTAAAATATAAACAAAAATGTTTTCCCAAAGTTCCTTGAATCAAAAGAGAAAATATACTTGGGATGAACTATGTGAATCTTTTTGAATCTCTTTGCCTATTCCACAAGAATCCACAGCCAAACAAATAAAGTTTATGGTTACACAGCTGGGGACTTATTACTTCTTCATTTTATAAAAATAAAACCACAGGTAATTGTGTGCCAGTTGGTCTGAATTTGTACATGTAACAAATAGGTAATGAATTACTTCCTCCACTTTCTCTAGGTACTGCATAGATGCATTTATCATGAATTTGTCATATACTGAATATAAGAGACTGGATATTAAAGCAGAAAATTATGTTTTCAGATGACATTTTGCTTATTCATTCCTTGGTTTGTTCCTTTGTCCTTTTCTTCATTTATTTATTCATTCATTTAACAATAAATATTTATTGAGCTCTTCCTGTGAAGTAGGCTCTGTGCTAAATTCTGGGAATACAGCGGTAAATAAATAAACACAGGAGGAGCTCAAAAGACAATTCCAGATCCTTCTCAAATTCACTCATCCATTTATTCACATTTATTTCCAACACAGAGTACAATGAATAGAGTCAAACAGACATGGATTTAATTTGCACTTAACAGCAGGGTGATCTTGGGCAAGTTGTTTAAATTCTCAGAGCCTCAGCTTTCATATCTGCTGTTTACCTTAAAGAATAACAGAGTGAATTACAAGCATAATATATAAAACTGCTTGGCATTTTATTCTCTCCTACCCCACATCAAATCTTACCTGTTCCCAACATGTTAGGTCCTAGAGACACAAAATGGATAGGATGCATTTCCTAAGCACTATGCTTAGTTGGAGCTAACGGTCTAGAAAAATATCAAAAGTGGTCCTTGTCTTCTGGAAAATTAACTTTAGAATCATAACGAATAACACTTAACATATACCAAGTATTGTCCTAAGCACTATTACATGGATGGACTCACTCTTCTTCACAATAACCTAGGAGATAGGAATTATGAACACCCTGCTTTCTGTGTGAGGAAGGGGCAACACAGGAAGATTAGGCCACTTGGCCAAAGTCATACAGCTAAGTGAGTAGCAAGAAGTAATTCAAACTCCAGTTGCCTGTCTCTGGAATCTGTGTTTTTAGCCACTGTCTCTAGAAGGGAGATTACTAATACAAGACAATGAGTGCTCAGCATCTTATGAGTTGGTTTAAGCAGTACATGAATGACAGGGGAGAAATCAGGGCATAGAGTTCAGAGCTTTAAAAACTGATAACATTTTAGTAGAAAGAACAGTGAAACATGACAAGAGATATTATTGGGCATTTCATGCAGGTTTTATTTTATCTCTCTAGAAAATGATTCTTCTATACATCTAACACAAATATATTGTGTTGGGTATGCACTGTTCTTCTTGGTGGAGATGAAAAAACATATTTAGAAAAAAGACTAGAACTTTTTATTGCTTCTGATTTGTAAAAATAATACATGCTAACATAGAAAACTAACAAAATAGCAAGATATAAAGAAAAGCACTTTTGGGACTCCTGGGTGGTTCAGCGGTTGAGTGTCTGCTTCTGCCTTAGGGCATGATCCTGGAGTTCTGGGATCGAGTCCCACATCCGGCTCCCTGCATGGAGCCTGCTTCTCCCTCTGCCTTTGTCTCTGCCTCTCTCTCTCTCAATCTGTGCCTTTCATGCATAAATAAATAAGATCTTTAAAAAAAAGAAAATCACTTTAAAAATCATTCCAAGTTTCATCGACCAAGAAGATAATCACTTTAACATATAGGAATATTCCCTTTGATTCTCTTCTCTGTGCATATTGTATTAAATCTATTTTTACATAAAAATAGGCAATATACTTATATGCAGTTTTCAGTCTTGTTCTTTTATTTTAAAGGATTTATTTATTTATTTATTTATTTATTTATTTATTTATTTATTTATTTATTTTAGAGAGCTGGGAGGGGCAAAGACAGACGGAACAGAGTCTTAAGCAGACTCCACGCTGAGTGTGGAGCCTGATGTAGGGCTTGATTTCACAACCCTGAGATAATGACCTGAGTAAGAACCAAGAGTCAGTTGCTTAACCAACTGCACCACCTAGGCACCCCTCCATCTTATTCTTTTCACTTAATACTTTATCCTTAGCAACAAATGTTGTTTTTTAATTGATGCCCCAGAATTCACAACCATCCTTCCCTGCTTTACCATCTCCATAACACCTACTACCATCAACACACTGCAATGTTTTTACTTCTTTATTTTATCTCTTGTTTCCCCCCTCCCCACCTCCCACACATATTCAAGAAAGTAATCTCCAGGGATCCCTGGGTGGCTCAGCGGTTTAGTGCCTGTGTTCTCCCAGGGCATGATCCTGGGGTCCCGGGATCAAGTTCCACATTGGGTTCCCTGCACAGAGCCTGCTTCTCCCTCTGCCTGTCTCTGCCTCTCTCTCTCTCTCTCTCTCTCTCTCTCTCTCTCTCTCTCATGAATAAATAAACTCTTAAAAAAATCTTAAAAGAAAAGAAAGTATCTCCATGAGAGCGAGAATATGTTCTGTTTTCTACTGTATCCCCAGTGCCTAAAGAGTGCCTAGCACATAATAGATGCGTTATTTGTTGAATGAATAATGCCAAAGAGGAAGGCATAATAGCACCATCACTGGAGGTAATTCCTGGATTTAAAAGTTGGTCAAGGGGAGCCTGGGTGGCTCAGCTGGTTAAGTGTCAGACTCTTCGTTTCCACTCAGATCATGATCTCAGGGTTGTGGAATCGAGCCCCAAGTCAGGCTCTGTGCTCAGCACCATGTCTGCTTGAGATTCTTTTTCTGCCTCTGCCTTTGCACCCCATCCCCCAGCTCATGCACTCTTCCACTCTAAATAAATAAATAGAATCTTTAAAAGTTGGTCAGATAATATAACTATGAAAACACATATTCATGCACCATACATAGTCAATTGTTCTTACCACTTATGCTATTTCTAGTTATTTGGGCTAATATACGTAGGTAATAGGATGAGCAATTCCTCATGCATAGTGAATTGGATGATTGCAGCTTGCATGCAATTGTTTTTTTATAGGGAATTCTTCTCAAGACTCTCTTTTTTTCCCAGGGTTTTCTCTTATGTCATCTTTTTTGTCTTTCCATTGTGCTTTATGTGTTCCCAATAATCTTGGTTCCTAACTTTATTGTCTTCTAAAATTTGGGGTTTGTTTTCAGTGATAGTGTATAATATGTCATGCATGTGTACTTTCTCTTTGAATTTGATTGATGGTTTGTTGGTTTGTTCAGCAAGCCACATCTTGTTATATATGTATATCTATCTATCATCTATCTATCATCTATCTATCTATCTATCTATCTATCTATCTATCTATCTATCTTTGAGAGAGAGAGAGAGAGAGAGATACACTTTATATATTCATTAAATTAACCAATTCCCTGCATTTCCCAGATGTCAGGTGGTCAGGCATGGGCCTGCCCATATGAACTCACATCTTCCTACCTAATTAAAACCTGAATCATTGGGTCACCTGGGTGGCTCAGTTGGTTACGTGTCTGCCTTCACTTGGGTCACAATCTTGGGGTCCTGGGATCGAGCTCCACAATCAGGCTCCCTGCTCAGGGGGAGTCGGCTTCTCCCTCCCCCTGTACTTCTTCTCCTCTTCCTACTCATACTCTCTTTCTCAAGTAAATAAATAAAAGCTTTTAAATAAATAAAACCTGAATCATTGAATATGTTTATATCTAGTAGTCCTTTCTCTCATTTTTATCAGTAATGATTGTTTTTCCTTTATCTTTTACATATGTGCAGAACAAGATACACATAATTGCCATTTTAAACTCAACTCACTGCTATAAAAATTATTCAAATGAGATAATATATATGAAAGTGCTTGGTAAGCTTTGAGCTCTGTACAAACATTACCCTGTTGCAAATAACATTAACTCACAGCATCTCTGACTATATAGCATGTCACATATACACTTCATTCACTGTGTGAAAATCTTTCATATGCTAAAAGGCCAGTATCAAATCCTCATTCCAATTCTAGGCTGAATAGCCTGGCTTATTTATAATTTCTTCCTACAATCTTTGCTCAAATTCTCAATGCTTTTCATGTTTTGTGACTTCTCTTGGATCTATCCTTTATTCTCTCTTTGCTAACAAAGTGCTAAGACTGTGCTAGCATGGTGATTTGACAAGTGAACCTCACTTTATGAAATACAGCTCTGTGACAATAGAATATTTTATAAGTTGTGTCCTATTACACTAAGTGACTTAAATACCCGCTACAGAGGGAAGTTAGGAAAGAACTTCTGTTTATGGAGCACCTACTCCACTGCATATCTGTAGCGTGAACTTGCTTCTTTGTGTCTCCAAGCCTGTTTTTCTCACGTGTATAGTAGGGGCTCACCATCAACCCTTCCTGCAGTGGTTTTCAAAGGTTAGGGTACTGGGGCACATTTGAAAACATGTGGGAATCTTTTCAGCCCACAATGCCTGGGGGGATGCGGGTGGGGGACAACAATATAAACATCCCCAAATACCTCAGAAGTAATCCCTCGACTAGAAATTGCCTTGCCACAAAATGTTGGTAACACCGCCATTGAAAAACAGATAAAGAAACTCCTTACACATGACCCTCTGAGACACCAGTGAACACTAGATGGCAGAACAGGGAAGCTTCAGGATTCAGGAAAAAAAGTCCTCATTCAAAATCCACAAGATTCTTCTGCCCTGTTAAAATAATAACACTTTTAAATAATAATTTAAATAATTTTACATTTTAAATTTAAGTAAAAATTTAAATAATTTTAAAATAATAACAATTTAAAAAATAGAAACGATTTTAAAATTATTTCCTGTGTAAGTCTGCCCAAAGCAAACCTGAAATTCTCCTGCTATATGGGAAGCATCTTAAAATTTCAGATCAGCTCACCACCCAGGTGAGAGGACTTCTCTTAATGACTTTAGAAACAGCGAGTTCATTTCCATTTTTGTCTGTGTTTCTGAAGAGTTACTTGACTTTAGTCAAATCAGTAAGTCATATTGCCAATTATAAGTTATATAAGATACTTCTTTGAATGTACCTATTTCTTATGCCAGCTCTGTATGAGCTCTGACAAAGTTCACATGGGCCAAAGTTGAAAGCACTTCACCTCCTGCCCTGCCTCTCATGTCTGTCCTCCCACTCCAGAACTTCCTACTAGGGATCCACTTGCACCCAGAATATGCAACCTAAGGGTGCAGGGACTGAATCTGTGATCTTATAGATCGTAGCCAGTGGATAAAATCTTTCTCCTTTCTACCCCCTGGCCTGCAAAGTGGGTAGTTCTGACACACAGCATGTCTTAATTCTTAAGAACCCACCCAGTCTTTGAATCTAGCAATCAATAGCTCTTTGCAACAATTAGCACTAGCATGTGCTGTTTCACTTTGGCTTTCCCATCATCCTTGCTTTGCTGTCCTTGTCCTTCAATCTCCTTCTCTGGGACTGTACTCCTCAATAAAATGAGGGCACATAAACCCTCTGTTTTGAGCTCTGCTTTTGGGAGATCCAGAGTAAGACATAAGTGGAGAATTGAAACCATCATCTGGTTAATTCAGACTAAAGTCTTGCAGAGATCAATTTGGATTAATTTACAAGACAAGGTGTTAAATACAGAAGAATGGTCATGCCAACTGACAAGTTAAAGTGAGCTGTCAATATTGTGGGATCATCATACCACATTTCTCTTATAAACTCACTTGCGAATTCTCTAGTATCTGTTTCACACAGTCTCTCAAGCCTCAATCTTCCATCCCCACTGCTATCTTCACCCAACAACATCTCTTCCAACTTAATTGAGAAAAGAGACACCATCAGATGGGCACTCTTTGATCATCTTATTACTAGATCAACAAGTCCTTCTGTGCCTGCCATCATCTCCTTTCCTCCTATTCCATCTGGTGAAGTGTCCCTTCTATCGCCAGCCAATTCCTCAGTGAAGATCTAATTCCCTCTGGCCTTCTCTTCTCAGGGGCCTGGTTCCTTATTCCTCTCCTTCTTCTTTACTTCCCCCCGCCCTTCTTCTTCTTCTTCTTCTTTTTTTTCAAGACTTTATTTATTTCAGAGAGAGAGAGAGAGAGAGTGTGAGCGCATGAGCAGGGGGAGGGGCAGAAGCAGAGTCAGAGGGAGAAGCAGACTCTCTGCTGAGCCTGGAGCCCCATGCAGGGCTTGATCCCAGGACGCTGAGATTATGACTTGAGCCCAACTCGGACACTTAACCAACTGAGCCACCCAGGTGCCCCTATTCCCTTCCTTCTTGAAGCAATAATCCCTCTTGTTCTTTCCCACCTGAATTCAAAACACTTTCCTACCTTTAAAAGACCTCCCTTTACTGCATGCTGGCCTCGAGCTGGTTCTACACTTCTATACTTGCTTTCCCAGTCAAATTTCTCTGAAGAGAAAGCTATCTCAATTTTTTCACCTTCTATCTTTTCCTCAACAAACTGTAATGAGGCTTCCACCTGCATCACTTCTCTGACACTGACCTTGTGGAAGTTACTAATGACTCAGTTACTCAAACCAATGATCATATTTTTCATGGCTTCATTTTAAGCCATCCTCAAGCAGCAATCAACACAACCAAGCAGTCTCTCCTTTAACCATTCCTTCCCCAGTTTCCTTTTAATGCCCTGTCCCCACCCCCACATGCTGCTATTTCTTTATTACATTTGTGTTGTACTCTTCCTCTTTCCCAAGGTGAATGTCATCAGTCCTCAAGACTTGATATAGGCCTGCCCCCTCCTCATTACATACTAGGACATTCTCATATAGATCCGTGATTCCAAAGTATGTCATTTGCAGGTGACTCAGAAATGTACATCATCAGCCAGACCTTTCTGCTTTATTTCCCACCTAGTGCTTACAATCTTATCTTAGAATTTCAAATGCATTGCAGGCTGCTCTTTCTGCTCACAGGTCCTTTCCCGAGCTCTAATAAAAACACCTTTTTGTACTAAAAGAGAGAGAGAGAGAGAGAGAGAATTTCAAAAGCACTTCAGACTTACCATGTCCAAAAATCCAACTCTAGATTTCCACCCTATCTTCCACTCTGTCCAACCTGGTTGTTCTTCAGATTCCCTAGTTCAGTGATCAGTGTTCATGAAGTCATAGGAGCAGGAACAAAGTTAGGGGAGACATCCCCTAAGTAACCTATTGCTAAACCTTGTCTCTTTGTATAGACTCTAAAATATTTTAATTCGTTTCTTTTATGTTAAATCTTTTTTTTTTTTTTGAGATTTTCTTTAGGGACGCCTTGTTGGCTCATTCAGCTAAGTGTCTGCCTTGGGCTCAGGTCACAATCTTGGACTTCCTGCACAGCAGGGGATCTGCTTCTCTCTCCTCTTTCTGCCCCTCCCACACTGGTACTCATACTCTCTTTCTCTTTTGCTATCTCTCTTGCAAATAAATAAATAAAATCTTTTAAAAACTAAATATTTTATTTATTCATTTGAAAGAGAGAGTCAGAGAGCATAAACAGGAGGAGTCCAGAGAGAGAGGGAGAAGCAGACTCCCCAGGAGCAGGGAGCCCGATGTGGGACTCCATCCCAGGACCCCAGGACTATGACCTGAGCCAAAAGCAGATGTCCAACTTACTGAGCCCCTTTATTAAATCTATTTTTAAATATTTCTTGAATCTGTCTACTTTGCCACTACCACTGCCATCACCCTCTATCAGTGTCTTTTGCCTGGGCTACTCCAATTTTTGTTTCCCCAGTAGCCAGAATGATGGTTTCAATCCCCAAATCTGATTGTGTCACCCTGTTGCTTAAATTTTTTAAACGGTGTCTATCTATTTTTAGAATAAAACAGGGAATCCCAAATCTAGTCTACAAACTTCACATGTGCTGGGCTCTATCTATCTCTCCAGTTTACTTTGTGCCTCAATTCATTAGCTTTCTTTCAGTTCCTCCTACTGTTCACATAATCTCCTACCACACTACCTTAGGAGATGCTTCCCCTCTGCCTAGAAAGTCCTTTCTCTAGTCAGTGTCTGCTTGGTCTTCAGGTGTAAGTTCAGGAATCATTTTCTTAATGCAAGCATTCTCTGACCTTCCAGCCATGTCGGATTCCTATTATTACACTCTAATGTATGTGTGCCCCAAGACACTAATAATGTAATGTAGAAGAGAATATGTTTAAAGAGTTTACAAGAGTTCAAATTAAAGCCTTGGATTTCAGGGCTGAAAGTGGGAACCCAATCCCTAGAAGGTAAATTATTTTAATTTTAGGCCCACTTTGGGGCATAAGTGGTTGAGCATCTGCTTTCAGCTCAGGACTTGATCCTGGATCCTGGGATCGAGTCCCACATTGGGCTTTCTGTCGGGACCCTGCTTCTCCCTCTGCCTATGTCTCTAACTCTCTCTCTGTGTCTCTCATGAATAAATAAATAAATAAATAAATAAATAAATAAATCTTAAAAAAAACCCCACACACAATATTTTAGGTCTACTTTGATGGAGGTAGGAAATAAAAGGAAGGTCGGAGGAAATTTCCAGATGTCTGACTTGACTGGATGGACTGAGATGCCTTGAAGGAGAATGACAAATTTAAGAGTAGAAATAGGTTTCCTGGCCAACGAAAGTGTGAATGTCAGTTCACAGTGCATTTACATTTGCTCTTTGACTTAGCAGTTATACTTCTGAGACTCCATCCCAAAGGTGAACTGATGACAAAATTGCTGAAAGCCACCCAGTGTCAACAATAAGGGATTAAAGGAAACTGCTGTGCACCTTCATATAATACAGTACCAAGCAGATGTTTAAAAAGAATAAAATTTTCTATGTCTTATAGTGGAGTTATCTTTAGAATATACTGATAAGTGTAAGAAGCAGGGAGGAAAAAGCATACATAGTATGTTACCATTTACCTAAGGGAGGGAGGAGAGGATTCAAATATATGTGCTAGTATTTGCTTATATTTAAAAAAAAAATGACAAACCATGGATATTTTGAATGGTTACCAATAAAGGCTGTAATGCAGATCTGACTAAGTCTTCATCAGCCTACTGAGTTGCTCCAGATCAAAGACTAAGAGTTCTGGTTGGGTATTAATGGCCAGTGCTCCGGCCACCATAACATACTGGTAGACTGGGGAGCCTGGAGGCTAAGAGGTCCAAGATCAAAGTTTGACAGTGTTCAGTTCCTGGTAAGAACTCCTTCTCAGCTTGCAGGTGGCTGCCTTCTCCCTGAATCCTCATGTGGACTTTCCTCTATATTTGTGAGGAGAGAGAAAGAGATTTCTCTCATCCTCTTCTTCTAAGGCTACTAGTCATATTATCAGGGCCCCATGGTCATGACTCAGTTGAACCCTAATTAGTGCCAAAGTCCTCATCTCCACACATTATCTCTCTTACTCTGTTCAGGCTGCTAGAACCAAATACCACAGACTGGATGGCTTATAAACAACAGAAATTCACGTTTTTTTTTTTCTCACAGTTCTGGAGGCTGGGAGCCTGAGTTCAGCATGCCAGCATGGATAAGGGCCCTCTTCTGGGTCATAGACCTCATGCTGTGTCCTCAGATGGCAGAAAGGGCTGGGAAATTCTGTTTTCTCTCTTTTAAAAGAATACAAATTGCATTTGTGAGAGTTCCACCTTCGTTACCCAAGGACCTCCCCTTCATGACATAAGCACCTCCCAAAGGCCCTAACTACTACCATCACATCGGGCATTAGTATTTTAATGGATGGATTTGGTGGGGACACAAATATTCAGACCATAGCACCACCACCTTAGGAGTGAGGGCTTCAATATGTAACTGGTGGGTGAGGGACACATTCAATCCATAACATGCATTCACTGTGTTTGTCGTTGGCTTGGGGTCGCCTGGAAAGAATAAGGTTTCAGCTAAATCAAAGTGACTCTGAAGCCACCGAACATGGAAAGGTGCAAGATGCATCAATTTGTCTTTTGCTTTGGAGGAGATGTTCTGGGATGTACCTGCCCACTGGAGCTTTAAAAACTTTACTGAAATGACAGCTCCCTGGATGATCACAGGATGTATTGTCTACTTACTAGAGTACATGCATGTGCTTTATCAAGGCTTCTAGTGTGCTAGTCAGTTCTGGCTCATCCTGCCAAATCAGAATGATGCTGTCACTGTAATGAATTAATGTGATATTTTGTGGAACATCCAGAAGTTCGGATCTCTTTGGACTGTATTAATGTCAGATATCCTAATATAGCACAATGACAAAACTGTGAATGTTTATTATTGTCCATTTCATGTGAACTGATCCTGGTCTTTTTTTTTAAGATTTTATTTATTTATTCATGAGAGACACACACACACAGAGAGAGAGAGAGAGAGAGAGAGAGAGAGAGAGAGAGGCATAGGGAAGCAGGCTCCATGCAGGGAGCCTGACGCGGGACTCGATCCCAGGTCTCTAGGATCACACCCTGGGCTGAAGGTGGTGCTAAACCACTGGGCCAGCAGGGCTGCCCTGATCCTGGTCTTTAATCATTTTTTTTTTTCTTTTTAAGGAGTTTGTTTATTTATTCATGAGAGACACAGAGAGAGAGGCAGAGACATAGGCAGAAGGGGAAGCAGACTCCCTGTGGGGAGCCTGATGTGAGACTCGATCGTGGCACCCTGGGATCACACCCTGAGCTGAAGACAGACACTCAACCACTGAGCCACCCACACGTCCCTCTGGTCCTCTATCTTGATTGGGATAGAAAATAATATATCCTTTATGTTACTGGCCATACACCATGTATCTAAGGCCAGAATTAATCAACTCTAAGTAAGATATCATGTTTAGGGGGCGTCTGGGTGGCTCAGTCAGCTGAGTGTCTGACTCTTGATCTCAGCTCATGTCTTGATCTTGGGGTTGTCAGTTTGGGTCCCACATTGGGCTCCACACAGACTTCTTTTTGGAGTCTACCAAAAAAAAAAATTAAAAGAAAAAGAAGATACCATGTTTAGCATGTTAGCTGAAATTGGGGATATTACTTGGTTGAGACTGCAGTGGTCTACTGTCATTCTCCAGAATCTAGCATCTGGTTTCTACAGAGGCTAGACTGGCTGGATACAGGGAAATATGGTTGTGGCCACCATCCCTGCCTCCTTGAGATCCTTAAGGCTGATACTAATCCATTCCATCCTCCTTTAGATACAATGTTGTTTGTATCTTGATTAGGGATGAGGATAGGGCAGTTTCAGAGGTTTTTACTTGGCCTAGTTACTACCATATTTCTTACCTCTACAGACCAAGGGTTACTCCAAATACCAAGTAATTCTATCTCAATTATACAGTCAGGAATTGGAGAAAAAAGCCACAGGGTCAGTGCAAATACCTAATATATTGATTTTAAGCCATACTTTGGCCACAAAACTACTTATTGCCTGGTTTACTTTTGCATCCACTCTGCAGAGGTGTACAATGACCCTGAGTTTCTAGGTATTTGTATTTGTTGATGTTTTTCAGGGAAACAAAATAATAGTGTGTGTGTGTGTGTGTGTGTGTGTGAGAAAAGAAAGAGTTTTTTTTTCAAAAAAGATTTATTTATTTATTCATGAGAGACACAGACTGAGAGAGAGGCAGAGACACAGACAGAGAAGGAGCCTTCCTTGCAGGGAGCCCGATGCAGGACTCGATCCCGGGATGCAGGATTAAACCTGAACCAAAGACAGGTGCCCAACCACTGAGCCACCCAGGCGTCCCAAAAGAAAGAGATTTTAACAAACTGGCTCATGTGATTATAGCAACAGGCACATCTGCAAGGAAGACTGGCAGGCTAGAGACCCAGGGGGAACAGTTGCTATTGTAGCTCAAGTCCAAAGGCAGCCTGGGGGAAGAATTCTTTTTTCCTAAAGATGACTTCAGTCTTCATTCTTAAGCTCTTCAACTGATTGGATGAAGACTACTCGGAATTATGGAGGGTAATCTGCTGGACTCAAAGTCTACTAATTTAAATGTTAGGCCACACCTGAAAAATATCTTCACCACACCATAGACTGGTAGTAAACCAAACATCCAGGCACTATAGCTTAGCCAAGTTGACACATGAAATTAACCCTCACAGTATCAATGTCAAATATTAGACACTGTTCCAGTAGTTTTCAAAATGTATTGGTATTTCTCTTCCCCCAGTTTATAGTCACCCAAGCCAATGGCCTTTCATCCCTTGGGAAAGAACAAGGAGAATTGAGTATATATTTGCTGGGGTGTTTCAGGGTCCTTCTTCCTGGAGACAAACCACCTCTTTATTTAGTGGTGTCCTACTTATTAATTTATTACCCCTCAGCTCCAAATTTACCCTTGAGTACTTACTCTATGATAATGGATGAAATTCTTTTAAGTACTTATCCTTTACAGTGAGCAACATGCTAAGCTTTCTCAATGTCAGGGGCTAGAGGAATATTACAGGAAGAAGGAGCTTCAGGATGCCTGGGTGGTTCAGCAGTTTAGCACCTGTCTTCAGCTCAGGGCATGATCCTGGAGTCCCAGGATCGAGTCCCACATCAGGCTCCCTTCGAGGAGCCTGCTTCTCCCTCTGCCTGTGTCTCTGCCTCTCTCTCTCTCTGTGTGTGTGTCTCTCATGAATAAATAAATAATTTTTTTTTAAAGTACTTCTTCCACTCATTTTGGCTGCTGTGCTGTCAACCAGTGATGTGGTCGGTGGTGCTGACCCAGCCTTGCTCCCAAAATGTTCCAAGGAATGCTCCAAGCTTAGCCCAACAATCTTCCCAGGGCCTTCTCAATACAAATATTGTGCCCTCCAAGCCTCTCGCCAGCACCAGCACCCCACCTCCTTCTGCTGGTCTCTACCTCTCCCCTAGACATACCTGACAGTGATGTGGCTTTACTGACATAGACATTGTGCTCTCCAGGCATCCCATTTGCACTGGCCACTGCAGGCAACCATCCTCTATGATGATTGTCTCCCTGCTTGTCCAGAAACTAGACCAGCGCTGGCCTAAGAAGCCAGCACACTTCTTTGCCATTTACTGGGTTGCAACCATGCCTTCTCTGACAAAGTCTGAACCCCATCCCTTGGAGGAAAACTCCCTCAATAGAAGTTTGTCCTTCCTTGGGCATTTTCCCTTCAGCCCTAGAGTACCTTTGTATCCTATACTTATTCTTTGATCATAGCCTAACTATTCTTTTCTTTTTTCTTTTAAAGATTTATTTATTTATTTATTCATGATAGATGTAGAGAGAGAAAGAGAGAGGCAGAGATACAGGAGGACGGAGAAGCAGGCTCCTCACCAGGAGCCCGACGCGGGACTGGATCCCGGGACCCCAGGATCACGCCCCGGGCCAAAGGCAGGCGCCAAACCTCCGAGCCACCCAGGGATCCCCCATAGCCAAACTATTCTTAATATTGTACTTACCCTTTTTAAATCATAGTGTGAAAAAAATAATAAAAAATAAAAAAAAAATAAATCATAGTGTGATTTCTGTCTCTTGATTGGACCCAGACTGACAGAGAATGAGAATGGCCCCAGAAGGTTAGGATTTGGGAATCAGATTGGTCATTCCCTGGTCCTGAGTGCAGTGCTGAGCACATTGCTGATGGGAAGTGGGTGGCTCGCAACTCACTGCATACAATGGCATCACAGTTAATCAAGCTGTGGTTGATTGTGATGAACTGCTAGATGAAGCAAGGGCCTTAGAAACTTAAGTGGCTATGATGTTTGACAATTACTGAAGCTTTTAAGGACTGTCCTTTGGGACAGATCCTTTTGAAAGTATTTCTGCACTTACAGAGAAAAGAAAAAAGATACACTGAAGCCCATTAATTTTTAGCTCCCTTATGGAAGTAGCTTTCTCAGTATACTGTGCACAGCCACAGGTTGTGACTTGCTTATGCCTAGTGACTGTAGACCATCTCTGATCTGAAAAGTCAGAGAATTTTTCACTATCCAGTGAACTGCAACTCTGCTTTCTCCAGTGAGGTCTGAACTCCTGTCTATGTTTGTCCCTGCCTTGGTTACTCTTTCTCAGCCCCAAGGTCTATATATATCTTATAGTTACTTTTCTATCATTGCTTGGTAATTTTTTACATTGAACTTCCCTTGTTTAAATCACAGTGTAGTTTCTATCTCATGACTTGCAACTATACTAAAATGGACTCCAGGGACACCTGGGTGGGTCAGCGGTTGAGTGTCTGCCTTCGGCTCAGGTCATGATCCTGGAGTCCTGGGATTGAGTACCATATCAGGCTCCCCACAGGGAACCTGCTTCTCCCTCTGCCTATGTCTCTGCCTCTCTCTCTGTGTCTTTCATGCATAAATAAATAAAATATTTTAAAAAATAAAAAATAAGATAAAATGGACCCAAATTTTGTACCTGGCACAGGTCTAGAAACTGAACAAGGAATCATGAATTTTTATTAAGAAAACTTTCTGCAGGGATCCCTGGGTGGCGCAGCGGTTTAGCGCCTGCCTTTGGCCCAGGGCGCGATCCTGGAGACCCGGGATCGAATCCCACGTCAGGCTCCCGGTGCATGGAGCCTGCTTCTCCCTCTGCCTGTGTCTCTGCCTCTCTCTCTCTCTCTCTGTGTGTGACTATCATAAATAAATAAAAATTAAAAAATATATTTATAAAAAAAAAAAAAAAAAAAAAAAAGAAAACTTTCTGCAGTCCTCTGTTTATCCATTCTTTATTTCTTTTTTATTATTATTTTAAAGATTTTATTTATTTGTTTGTTTGTTTGTTTGTTTATAGAAAGATAGTGTGTGAGCAGGGAGAGGACCAGAGGAAGAGGGAGAGAGAGAATCTCAAGCATACTCTGTTGAGTGCAGAGCTTGATCT
The DNA here is from genome assembly GCF_905146905.1 of Nyctereutes procyonoides. NCBI lineage: Eukaryota > Metazoa > Chordata > Mammalia > Carnivora > Canidae > Nyctereutes > Nyctereutes procyonoides. The sequence goes on along the minus strand of NW_026575140.1, from coordinate 36,670,587 downwards.
CATGACCCTGAGATCATGACCTGAACTGAAATCAAAAGTTGAATGCTAAACCAACTCAGCCACCCAGGTGCTCCATATCCATTCCTGCTTTCTGTTGATTAGAGACATAAAGCAGGCTTTTTTTTTTTTTTTTTGCCTATTGATATTGCCCTAGGGACACTGTGATCTACTAAACCATCTCTACAACCCTGCAGGCCAAGTCCCCTTGGATGCCACATCCACTTTGCCCATCATTACGATCATTGTGAACCATTGGCTTCTGGTGGTTAAATACTACTACTTGTCTTCAAGAGAGCCACCACTAGACTTCTTAGTGATGCTGATGCTTCTCACTGACCTATATCTGATGGCCTTGGTAAATTTCATGATCCATGGGACTTCCGTGGAACAAAATCCTCTGATGGGTTTTTCAGCCTCACATGATAGGTCTACTCAAGTGTGCTCATTGCCTGAACTTTGCATTCTTTCTGCTGGTTGAATTACAAAAATTCAAGCATTTCAACTTAGTTCAGCATAAGCCACCGCTTTCCTCTGCCAGTGTTGCATTGAATTTGTACTGTCCGTTGAGTTTCTTGGAAGGGTACTCAACCCAGTATCTCAAGAGAGTTCCCCCAAGTCAATAAACTCTACTTTATTCAGTCTTAAGTTTCAGCCCCTTTGATAAGATGTTCTCAAGATCCAGTCACTCAGGTACGCCTTGGTTCCATGTGGAAAATATGATTCTCACAGCTCCTGTGGTGTATAGGCCCTGTTCTCCCTTATCAGGCTCAACATGAACGTGGCTGTCACTCCTATTAACTTGGTGGTTTGGGCCCAGTTGCACTGTGGAGGAAAGGTGTCTAGAATATCTTCCTCTATGAAGACAGTATTACTCATAATGAGAAGTAGGCAACCTTTGCAGGCTCTGAGGATTTAGGTAAGTCTGTAGAACAAAAATCTTCAAGAAGTATGCAGATATCCTTATTTCATGTGTCAGGATTCCTGGGTTTCCCAACCAGGGCCCTGACAGTGGTGTAATAGATCTTCTTGCATTATGTATTCAATTGTTTTTGAAGCTAGGAAATCTATTCAATTCTGAGTTTAGTTTTTAGCTTTTTCTGCTTCTCATTACAAGAGAAAAGGGGTCTCTAGGATACCAAAGACGCTCTTTGGCCTTCACAGCTAATTTTCTATTGTTAATTGCCCTCAGCTTTTCATCATCCCCTGTAAGACGATCTGTAGGATACAACTTCATAGCAAATCGCTAATTCCATTGTGCTTGCATGTCCTGGCCTCCCAATCCCAAGCCTCAGACCAGTTTTGCAACTTGTACATTGCAAAGAGGAGGGGTTTAGATTCTATCACCCTTCCTCCTGCTTAGATGCGATCAAATGATCTAGAGGTCAGATGACAAAGCCTAGGAAAAATTTAGACAACCTCTCAAGCTTTTTCAGACAAAGATTTTTATTGGCTTACATGAGCTCTCAGTCTTGTGTTTTTTGTCTTTCATTCTTTTTGTTTCGAAGTGTCTATTTGCCTGATACAGAATAATACATTTATTTTTCTCTTTTGTCTATACATTTTAGAAATTCGAGCATTTCAGTTAGTTACCAAACATGAAACAGTACTGAATTACAAAACAGTTACCATGAACGGAGTATTTTATTTCAGTGTACATTCTATATTTTATCTGTGCCAGAACACTATAAAACCAAGCTAACTCTTCTTATTTTACAGATCAGGAAATTTAAGGACAGGGAGCTGAGGTAACTTGGCCATGATCACACATGTTAGCAAGTACTACAGCCTATCTGACTCCACACTCGCAATATCAAGTGTAATCAAGTGAATCATTTAGGTAATTCAGGGAAGACATGCACTTTCCTCCAAAATTAAAACCTCAAACACATGCCTATTAAGGGTTAAGAAACTTCCCTAGACATTAGCCCTAATATTTTGTTCTGAGTTTCCTTCCCTACTTTAAGAGAGAATTTCTGTATCAAATGCTGGAATCTGAGTAACTACTAATTATCCTAGGAGGATGACTAGAAAGAATGTCCAAGGGCATACATAAACTTTACATAAACATGTGACTACCCTGGGATAGTTTTCTCCATTCCAACCCAAAGTTTAGGGCATCAAACAAAATACCTTGCCCAGATTCAACTACAAAATAATGTCTTCTTTATTACTATCATACTAGCTGGATTAAAAACAATGGGAAATTGAGTTTAAATAATATTATAAAAAAGGGAAGACCTTTTATTTTATTAAGGTAAACAGGTTTAGCATTCTTGTAAGAGACTGAGAGACAACAAAAGCTCTTTATGCAAACTTTCCTTCTTGTTACTATGGGACTACCTTTTTTTTTTAAGATTTATTTATCTATTCATGAGAGAGAGAGAGAGAGAGAGAGAGAGAGAGAGAGAGAGAAGTATGCTCCCTATGGGGAGCCCTATGTGGGACTTGATCCTGCTATCAAGCCCTGAGCCAAAGGCAGAAGCTCAACCCCTGAGCCACCCAGGTGTCCTGGGACTACTTTTAATATTATTATCCTTTCCTAGTTAAGTGGCTAGGATTCCAGGTCTCCAGGCATTCGCCTGTTTCCCTGGGCTTCTCGATGTAGTTTTCATCTTGGTGGTCCTGCTGCTTTGGCCCTTGCTGGGCTTATTCCCGAAGTGCTGCTTCATCCCTTCCTGGTGTCATTGGCCATGGCCAGGAATGAAAAGGGTCTCTCCTTTCAGCAGTTATGGCTATTTGGCTCACAAAGAGCTTTATGAGTTTTTTCCTGTTGGCTGGGATGAAACACATTTGATAGTAAGTCAAAGTCCTACTTGAAACAATACCTCTTATGGAAAGATCAACTTCAGCCCCAAATTGATTCATGTGTCTTAATTCTTTCCTACCTGAAGCTGATTTTACCCCCATGAAATTAGGGATGATCTTTCTTTCTTTCTTTCTTTCTTTCTTTCTTTCTTTCTTTCTTTCTTTCTTTCTTTCTTCCTTCCTTTCTTCCTTCCTTCCTTCCTTCCTTCCTTCCTTCCTTCCTTCCTTCCTTCCTTCCTTCCTTCCTTCCTTCCTTCCTCTTTCTTCCTCTTACTTTTGAGGCTTAAACACCCGCATGCTAGATTCCACATAATCACATTTACAATTTACTTCATGCTTTCTTGGGAGGCTTAGGACCCACAGTGAATATCTGTGAGCATCTTGAGGAGAATTTTTATTCCTAGGACTTAACAGGAGTCAATATTCAATTGATGTTTATTTGAATGAATAGCTACATTGGTGAGACAAACTATTAAGTAAGCATAACAGTTATGTCACATAAGAAAAGTTGTGTAGTGGAGTATTTATGTATTTAAAAATACCTATGTAATATGTTTGCATGTATTTTTTAGATATTATGGTTTGTTCATTGGGATATATAATTTTTATTGAAGTATAATTAATATACAATGTTAGGTTAGTTTCAGGTTCAAAAAAATGATTCAACAAATCTCTGCATTACTCAGTGCTCACCACAATAAATGTAGTCATCATCTGACACCAGACCACATTATTGCAATCTTAATGAGATCTAGCCGTTTACAACAACATGGATAGACCAAGAGGATATTACACTAAAGTGAAGTAAGTCAGGCAGAAAAAGGCAAATACCATATGATTTCACTCATATATGGAATTTAAGAAACAAGACAAATGAACAAAGGAAAAAAAGAGACAAACCACAATAAAAACAGACTTAAGTACAGAGAACAAACTGGTGGTTACCAGAGGGGAGGGGGGTGGGGGATGGGTGAAATAGATAAAGGGGATTAAGAGGTACAAACTTCAGTTACAAAATAGATAAGTCAAATTGAACTCCAATAAAAACAAACAAACAAACAAACAAATAAATAAAAACAACAAAATAAATAAGTCATGGAGATGAAAACTACAGCACTGAGACATAGACTTTTTTATTTTTTATTTTTTTAATTATTTTATTTTATTTTATTTTATTTTATTTTATTTTATTTTATTTTATTTTATTTTTAATGATAGTCACACAGAGAGAGAGAGAGAGGCAGAGACATAGGCAGAGGGAGAAGCAGGCTCCATGCACCGGGAGCCCGACGTGGGATTCCATCCCGGGTCTCCAGGATCGTGCCCCGGGCCAAAGGCATGCGCTAAACCACTGCGCCACCCAGGGATCCCCGAGACATAGACTTTTTAACACAGTATGACTGTACCTTTGTTTTGAAACACCTCTTATTGAAGAATGAGACCCAGATGTACATTAATAAAATGATGGGAAGCACTTAGGCCAAGGAAGGATGCATCTGTCTATATCTACACCTTTCACTTTATCTCTGGTTACCTGTATCCTCTTAATGTAATGTCTTCTTACAGTTGTCTCAACACTTTTTCTTCATGTTTTTACTATTAGTAATGATAAAGAGTAATGTAGACAATTTAGGAATTCATTATTAATATATCTCCTGAAACACTCATGGAATTTATTAGGTGTTCCACACTTAGGCTTTCCATTCATTTCATAACTGCATGGTGAACCATGACCATCCTGCTACACAGAGTCAGGGGGCTTCACAGAGACCCACATGAATGGAGATCCTGAAATCATGCAGCCACACATAGTGGCCCTAATATTACATACATTTCCAAATGTTTTACAGGCATATTTCTCTGTCTTCTTTGGAAATACCAGAGAAGACCTCTGAACTCACATTCCTATCAAGTCCTAGCATTGAACTAGGAGTCTGCTAAACTCTTCCATTGAAGAACTTTGATCACTTTAATAGTATAAATAACATAATAATAGTATATATTCTCAGAATATTTTAAGGATTATTTTTCAACAGAGTCACTTCAAGGGCACCTGGGTGACTCAGTCTGTTGAGCGTCTGACTCTTGATTTCGGGTCAGGTCATGATCTCAGAGTCATGAGATTGAGCCCTGAGTAGGGGCTGAGCATGGAGCCTGATTGAGATTCTCTCTCCTTCTGTCCCTCCCCCACTTTGTGCTTTCTCTGTCTCTAATAAATACATAAATCTTAAAAAAAAAAAAAGAATCATTTCAGTCTTTTTTTTTTTAATTTTTATTTATTTATGATAGGCACACAGTGAGAGAGAGAGAGGCAGAGACACAGGCAGAGGGAGAAGCAGGCTCCATGCACCGGGAGCCCGACATGGGATTCGATCCCGGGTCTCCAGGATCGCGCCCTGGGCCAAAGGCAGGCGCCAAACCACTGCGCCACCCAGGGACCCCGAATCATTTCAGTCTTAAACGGATTTCCACATTCATTATCCCATTGTATTCCCATACCAACCTGGGTATAAGATCTGCGATTCTCAGTGTATCAAATTTGGAATTGAGATTTCGGGAGACACAGCAACTTGACCAAAAAGTCACACAACCACTTAGCGACACACTTGGGATTCAAAATGCTGAATATAAATGCTAAAATTTTTCCATTATTTACTTTTTTAAAAAGTCAGGAATATCTTGCCTATGCCAGAAGAAATTCAATGACCTCATAGGTGTGTATAAAATTAAAGCAGGTATGGGATACCTGGGCGGCTCATTTGGTTAAGCAACCAACTCTTGGTTTCAGCTCAGGTCATGATCTCAGGGTTGTAAGGTCTAACCCCTCATCCAGCCATATGTCAGTCTCTATGCTCAGGGGATGGTCTGCTTGAGATTCTTTCCTCCTCTGCATCCCCCACCCCCTGCCATTCATACACGTCTCAAATAAATAAATAAAATAAATATTTTTTAAAAATCAAAGGGGACATAACAATATTACATAAAAGCTCAAAAGAGCAGAAAAACCACCCACAGACATCAGAAGAGAAATTTTATTTTATTGTATGTTAAATTTTTAAAAAATTTATTATAGTTGGTTTGTTGACTCATTAATTAATTCAGTATACATTTCTGGGGTGCTGTCATTGACAAGGCATTGAACTGAATACTATGGGAACTGTAAAAATGAGTAGAGCACAATTACTGACCTCCTGAAATATATCATCTCTAAGCACACAAATAACTGTAATAACTGGTGGAATGTTACAAATGCCATACCAGACAGGTGAGTATAGAGTTACGAGAAATTAGCAGAGGCAATATAATTTTCATTTTTCTCTACATTACATACATATTACTCTTACAATAATAATTTTTAAGGATTCATTTAATTTTTAAAGAAAAATTTAAGGGACGCCTAGGTGGCTCAGCAGTTTGGCACCTGCCTTTGGCCCAGGGAGTGATCCCAGAGACCCGGGATCGAGTCCCGCATCAGACTCCCTGCATGGAGCCTGCTTCTCCCTCTGCCTGTGTTTCTGCCTCTGCCTCTGTCTCTCTCTCTCTCTTTCTCATGAATAAATAAATAAATAAATCTTAAAAAATATATGCATAACCTATTGAATATCATAGCTTAGCCTTGTCTAACTTCAACATGCTCAGACTCTTACACTAGCCTACAACTGGACATAATCATCTAACATAAAGCTTATTTCATAAATAAGGTGTTTATAATAAACTATTGAATATCTCATGTAATTTATTGAATTCTATACAGAAAGGAAAACTAGTATGGTTGTAAGAGTATTGAGTATTCATCCTTGTGATCCCGGGGTTGATTGGAAGCTGTGGCTCACCACCCCTGCCCAGCATCATAAGAAAGCATCATACTATGTACAGCTAGCCCAGGAAAAGATCAAAATTGAAAATCTGAAGTATGATTTTTACGGAATGCATATCACTTTCATCTCATCATGAAGTTGAAAAATCATAAGTTGAACCATTGTAAGTTGGGACTGTCTATCTATAAACCAACTTTTTCTTTGTCCAGTGAATTACTGGAAGAAGGAAAAATAGCTGCCTTTTCCAGCAAAGTTCCAAGGAAATGATATCACCTGAGGAAAAATAGGTTTCAATTAGATGAGCAAATTGAATAATTTTTAGGGCTGGGTGGGGGCATCTTGACTATCATCTTGCACAAACCCCCATTTTAAAGTCAAAGAAACTGAGGCACAGATTAATGAAGATACTTGCCCAAGATCAGGTAATGATTTGGAGCAGAGAAAGAACTAATACTCATGTCTCCAGACTCCACACTGCTTTCGCTGATGACTGGTAATACGTAGAATACTGTCTGAGACATGAACAGTGCTAGATTATCTTCATTGGATATCCACAGTTGTGCCTTACATATAATTCACTAATTATTTACTGAATAAATAAATTAAATTAGTAATATGCTATTTAGTGTAATAAAATTACAAAACATACTTATTTGTCCACATAACATCCTAAATACATAATAGATATTTTTAAGTTTATGTGTCTAAACCTGAGCTCCTGATCTTCCCTCCACAGGTATGCTTCACTCTGTCTTTCTCCTTTCTGTTGAAAGCAACTTTATCTATCCAGTTACTCAGGCTAAACACCTCGGAGTCATTATTGATGTCTCTCTTTTTCTCCCACCTCTTTTCCATTTTGTCAACAAATCCTATTGGTTCTACCTTCAAAATATCTCCAGAACCTGATCTCTCTCACCACCTTCTCCACTCCACCATTACCACCTTGAATCAGTCCACACTGTCCCCCTCTCAGAATACTTGTAATGGTCTCCAAACCCAGACTCTGCTTCTACCTTTGTCCATACCCAGTCTAGTTTCAAAACAGACATGATGATTCTTTTAAAACTCCTCTCTGGTTTAGTCAGGTCGCCACTCCTCTGGTCCCAGCTCTAAAAGTGAGTTTCTTTCATTTTACTTCTTGTAAAGGCTAAAATCCCTTCAAATGTTTTTAGCAGCCTCACTTGAAATAACTAAGAAATAGAAGCAACCCAAATGTCACCAAATGGGTACATAAACAACAGTGTATGCATTTGTAAGGGCTACTTCAACAGATTACTAAAAACTGGGTGGCATAAAACAACAAAAATGTGTTCTCTCACAGTTCTGGAGGCCAGAAATCCAAAATCCAGCATGACTGCACTCCCTGTGAGTGCTTTTGGAGAGAATCCCTTCTTGGACTCTTCCAGCTTCTGGCGGCTGCCCCAGTGTTTTCTGTCTGCATCACTGTCATCTCTGCCTCCACCATCACAGGGTTTTTTCTTGCATGTCACCCATGTCTTCTCTTCTGTGTCTGAGAAGGACACTTGTCATTGGATTCAGGTCCCACCTGCATAATTCAGAATGATCTCATCTCAAGATCCTTAATTACATCTGCAGAGACCCTTCTTCCAAATAAGATCACATTCACAAGTTCTGACAATTAGGACATAAACAGGGAGGCTCAGTGGTTGAACGTCTCCCTTCAGTTCAGGTCGTGATCCTGGGGTCCTGGGATCCAGTCCCACATTGGGGTCATGCATGGAACCTTCTTCTCCCTCTGCCTATGTCTCTGCTTCTCTCTGTGTCTCTCATGAATAAATAAATAAAATCTTTTAAAAAATTAGGATATCAACATATCTTTTTATAGGTGACCATTCCAGTCCACTATACTCAGTAAAGATGTCTTAGTTCTACTTTGCCTTCATTATGGGCTCCCTCACATTCTCCATCTTTTTTTTTTTTTTCAGGTTAAAAGGTTGTCTTGTAGATGCATGTTCTGGGAAGGCAGTGCCTATGCAGGCCTAAGTGCAGAAGATGACTAAGAACGATCTGAGGGTGAGATGTTCATATGGCCATAGCCATTCATGTGGTCCAAAGGCAAGGTGGCACTGGCAACTGTTTTGGAGCTGGGAAACCTATGTAAGTTAAATTTTCAGAATAGTTATTAAAACTTCCTGTTGGCCAAACATCAAATAGATAAATTTAATTAATGATAACAATCTGGAAAATTGAAGAAATTCTTCCATTTCTCCCTCTTTCCCTCCAAACCATACAGAGCAGTTCCCTTCCTTAGTTACATTTCACTCCTACTTTGGCTATCTTTTTATAGTTTAAGTCTCTACTGTGGCATAACATACAAGCAGGGAAGTATAAAACTTTTATGTCCATATATTGATTTTGTACTATCAAATTTTATATATGTTTATGCTCACGTAAGCACCACCCAAATCAAGCACCCAGAAAGCTTTCACGTACCTCTGCCCAGTCAATAACCTCTCCCCTAAGGTGACCACTATTCTGAGTTGTAGCACCATAGAATAGGTGCCTGTTTTCATACTCTTATAAAGCAATATGGTATGCATTCTCGTATCAGTTCCTTTTTTTAAAAACATTATGTTTGAGAGATTCCATGCTCCTCAGCGTAGAGGCGGTTCATTCCTTTTCAACAATGCATAGTATCCCACTGTGTAATACATAATTTAGTCATTCTGTTTTGGATGGTTGCTTGTGTTACTTCCATTTGTGAGCTGCCATGAATAAAGCTGCTAGGGATCATCTCACACAAGTGTTTGGTGGACCTATGCCCTTGCCTTTGTTGGGCACATCCTTAGGTGTGTCATTACTGGGCCATAGGATAGGCATATGTTTAGTGTTAGCACATACTGCCAAAGGCTTTTCCAAAGTAGTTATACCAATTTTCACTCCAGCTAGTTCTCATCCTCACCAACACTTGACAGTGTCAGGATTTTTCATTGTAGTATTCTGATAAATAGATAGTGACATTTAATTGGGTCTTAATTTGCATTTCCTTAATGACTAATGACAGTGAGTATTTTGTCTTTGCTTATTGGGCACTTGCATATCCTCTTATGGAGTGCTTACTGAAGGCTTTTTCTTTCTCCTTTCAACTTTTTTATTTTTTTTTTAAGTAGGCTCCATGTCCATCATGTAGCCCAACATGGGGCTTGAACTCATGACTCTGAGATCAAGAACCAAGCTAAGATTGCTCGGTTAAGTTGAATGCTTAACCGGCTGAACCACCGAGGCACCCCTTCTCCGCTCCAACCAACTTTAAAAAAAAAATTGGGGTTTCTGTATTTTTCCAGTTGATTTGTAGTCCTTTATATATCTTGGATATGAATCCTCTTTGTAAATATATGTCTTTTCCTAATCCACCCTAATTGCCTTTTCATTTTCTCATTTGTGTATTTTAGCCATTAGCAAACTTTTTCTAGAAAGGGCCAGATGGCAATTATTTTAGACTTTGCAGGCCTTTGTGATCTCTGTTGCTACTACTCAACTCTGCTAATGTAACACAAAAGCAGTTGTAGACAGCCATACATTAAATGAATAAGCATGGTTGTATTCCAATAAAACTTTATTTATGGACACTGAAATGTTGAATTTCATGTACATTTCCCATATCATTACATATTGTTCTTTTGACTTTTTTTAACCCTGAGAAAATGTAGAAACCATTTTGAGCTCCCCAGCTGTACAAAGCTTTGTAGCAGGATAAATTTAGTATGTTGACCATTGTGCGGTAATGTCAGATGTACTTTATACATATAAGTTCTGAATTTTCATGAGCTTCAATTTATATCTCTTCTTTTGTCATTAATGCTTTTTATTCCTATATGAGAAATCTTTGCTTATTCCAAGTTCCTGAATATGCTCTCCTTTGCTTTATCCTAAAAGCTGTGTTTTGTCATTCACTTTTATGTCAATGATTCATCAAGGATTAAGTTTCATGTATGGGGCGAAGTAGAAGTTTTACACTTTTGTTTCTATGTACTTGAGTTATCATATACCTTTTCCAACTTAATAATGTAGCCATGACTTATCTGCTGCATAAAACTTCCCTGATGGCTGAATATGGAGCTTACAACTGTCAGCTAGTCATTCATTCAACAACTACTATTAAAGGCTTATTATGTACCATGCCAGACACGAAGGAGATGATTGTCTTTTGGAGAAACCAACTAAATCTCTGCAGTAAAATGTGGCAAGTGCCATGATAATATTGCAAGCATTTGTTTATGTTTTTCTCCAACAAAAATGAGTCATTTGAAGAAAGGGACCATAGGGTTTTTTTTTTTTTTAAGATCTTATTTATTTATTCATGAGAGACACACAGAGAGAGGGAGAGGCAGAGATACAGGCAGGCAGAGGGAGAAGCAGGCTCCATGCAGGGAGCCCAACATGGGACTCAATCCCAGGTCTCCAGGATCACGCCCTGGGCCAAAGGCGGCAATAAACCGCTGAGCCACCTGGGTTGCCCAGAGCATAGGCTTTAATTTGGTTATCTCTAGCACCTTCCATGAACTCTAGTATAGAATAGGTGCTCATGAAAATTTGATGAGTGATTAAATGAGTGAATAAATATTCATATACAGTGAATATACATATATTCATATAGTACATCTGTATACAGAATATGTACATATATGAATTTAGCGAATAACATGCATAAATGTGCATATGTGTATATAAACACACACATATAACCTTCTACCTCTTGCTCCCAGACACACAAGCTAAAGTACCTCTTGGGCAACCACTGATCTCTGTGTACATTAGTCAGAGGACAAAGTTTACACCGCATAGATTCAAGATAAAAGTCCTGATGGCTCTTGTATCAGACTGCCCCTGTTCAAATCCAAGCTCTATCCCCCAGTTGCTGTGTAATCTTAGATGAGTTACTTCATCTTCTTGTGGCCTAGTAACCTACCCATAAAATGGGAAAACCTTCCTCATAGAGTTGTTTAGAATATTAAATAGGTGCATACATATAAAATAATCAGAGGCCTAAAAAGCTCAATGAGGACAGGAATTTTTGTCTGCTTTGTTCATGGCTGTACCCCTAGCTCCTAAAAGAGTGTTTGGTACATAGTAGATACTCAATAAACACCTATGCTGCATGAATTACAAACACCTAGGTCAGGGAAATCTCAATAATTGTTGACTATTATTATTTCTTGTATGATATAAAAGTTTGAGATTCCCTTTCCAGTCATTCCCCATCCCCCATGGAGGACAATTTCACACTTTGGGAATCATAGCATTTTTTGACAATGACACAAGGTGGCAGCATCCGTCTCCTTTTGAGGTATCAGCCACAATCGTTTTAAGGTTTCTAGAGACCAACCCTGCAACATCGCTATTTGCAAATGCCTCATCCATTCTAGATTCTATTATTCTAAATAACAACATTGTTTAAATTATTATGAGGTCAGCTCTTAACTGTCCTAATTTCTAGCTAAAGAAAGGACTACTGGTGGTAAAAAGATAAAAATACTGACATCAATCCAGGCTGCTTTACAGTCAGTCAGTATCACTACTGTTTTGTGTTCTTAAAACTCTGGTTTTGTAGCAAATAACCGCTCAACAAATAATGAGCCCACACCTTCTGTTTCTGCTACACGTGGTACAACAATGTTGTCCCTTTCGGAGTCTGTAAGAAAAGACAAAACAAAATCAAACTGCTCTGCTTTCTCAATAAAGACAGGAGGCTAATTCTGCAGTCCTAAAGTACTCTGTAAACACACCGTTAAGAAGCAGAAATGTCTGAGCACCTTTGAGGGGGAGATCTTGGGATATAAAGAAAAGAATCTTGGTTAAGAAATGAAGAGTCTTGGGATTCCAGTGGTTCTTCCAAAATCTCCTTACCTTCAACCTTAAACTAAGTTCCTTTCCTTCCAGAACTCAGTACCTTTATTTCTAAAACAAAGATAACCATCTTTGCCTTACCTACTTGAAATGAGATCAGTGAACCTAAATACCTTTAGAAACTGTAAAGGGCTTTATTTTATACTGCATGAGCTAAGGTTAGAATCATTTCCATTTTACAACGGGGAAAACCAGTTCTAGCCAGTTAAATGGGTTTGCCCCAGTTTTCTCATCTATAAAATGGGCTAATGAAAGCAACTCCACCTACCTCTGTGAGTTGTAAGGATAAAATAATAGATGTGAAAGTGCATTTAAAATGAATGCACCCTTACTTGTACAAGATTAGTTTAAACAAAAGGCTTTTCTTGGGTTTCACCAACAATCCTGAAGGAAAAAAATATGTAACTAAGTAGTCTTAAAAAACTAAGCATGTTTGATTTACTTCAGAATTTCAGGAAATTGCACATTAAAAAAAAAGAAATAGGAATAAAGAATCTCAAGGTATCATTGGATTTAGGGAAGGATAAATAAAATTAAATGGTATATTCACAGTTAGTAGTCGATCAACATTTCTTGAATATTTGCATTTAAATTAGGTGTACTGTAGAAATAGTCTTTGCTTAATATCTTAATATTCAACTAACATTCATCCACTGCCTATTTTGTAACAAGTATTTTCAAAATGTATTCTTTCATTTTTAATGTTTTAGTCCTCAAAATCAGAAAGAAATAGAAATTAAATCAAAATGTAGGGATCCCTGGGTGGCGCAGCGGTTTGGCGCCTGCCTTTGGCCCAGGGCGTGATCCTGGAGACCCGGGATCGAATCCCATATCGGGCTCCCGGTGCATGGAGCCTGCTTCTCCCTCTGCCTGTGTCTCTGCCTCTCTCTCTCTCTCTGTGACTATCATAAATAAAATAAAAAATTAAAAATAAATAAAAAAATAAAAGTTTAAAAAAAACAAAACAAAACAAAACAAAAAAAACAAAATGTAATGAAAACCGAAAGTAAAAGTTGAGAAAACAGATTCAGGGAAGTTGCTCAGCTTGCCTCAGGTTAAACAGCAGATCCAAGATATTCAGACCTCAACTCCCTGCTCCTTCCTGCCCTTTTCTTAGGTACATTACTGTGGAGGCTTCGACTCACTCCTGTAGCAGCACTCCTGATATTGCATCCAGCACTTACAAAAGCAAGCTAGCAATTTTCATTTAGTATAAACCAGAAGTGGAGTGTACAGGTTTTAAAGAAACTGGATAAAGGGGGTACTTCAGAGCCAAAACTTATCTGTCTTCTTTAAGTGAATTTCAATGGCTTGCTTTGACCTTTGGACTATACACTCACTCGGAAAGGCACTCAGTTACCTTTCCCCTAAATATTTCCAGGGCCGATTCAGCCCTTTTCAAAAAAAAAAAAAAAAAAAGATTAATTATTAAATGTTAGGGGTTAAAGAGAAAGAGAAATAAAATTATGAGGTAACAAGAGATCTTAGAAATGAAAGCCATTTAAATCTCTCGGGAGGTATCAGTTGTTTAAGAATGATGTGCTGTTGTTGCCACACATAATAAGTTAATCTTAAAAAGTCATTTATCCCTGCTGATGTTCCAGTTTTTCTACAGGCTAGTGTAGTGAACGAGATGCCATTTTCAGGTGTGAATTTTGGTCACTTGTGTTTACTGGGAATTGTAATTACTTAAACTTCGAAATGACACGATTCTAAACTCTGCACTCTGCTTCACTGCATTTTACTTGTTCCATTTTAGGGTTAAAGCAAAGAGGCTTTCAGGTTTATGGGTCTGGTTAGGTGGTTTGACTTTCAGTTACCTAAAGAATGATATTGACACTGTGCTTATGACTTGTTCAAGTCATTTTTAATGAGTATCTATAGTATTCTCTTCCCTTGAAGATTAATCCAAATATAATACTTGTTTGCATACAACTATATGCATCAATTAACACTATAATCTTTTTGTTATGAAAAAAAAATAGCCCACAGAGCTCTGTAAATGGAAATATAAAACTTACTTAAACATCCATTAATTTTCCCTCTTATCTGCTCCTGGAACACCAGACTTTTAGCCTTCTTAGTAAGTGGCTGAGTTCAATCGGAAGGACCTGAATATTTGGTTCCTAGCATTCAATCTAGTGCCAGTGAAAGTTAACAATGTTACCCAGTGACTTTAGAGACCAACAAGACTGAGGAGTTGTAATACCATTTAGCTACAGTAAAAGCCTGGCTTTTAAAATGTTTATTCTTAAATTAATAAAAGTCATTTCACAGATAAGGAAAAGCAGACAGGAAATGTAAAGGGAAGTAACTCTAAAATTCAAATAATACAACAGAGTAGTATAGAATGTCCTAAAATCAGCCACCTGGGTGACACAGGTGCCAAGGAGGAGGGAGCAATGAAAGGAGAGGCATCTGCAGTTTCCAGAAGATTTGCATTGACTTTTAGGTTGGAGTCCCAGAGATACAGTTTGGTGACTTAGAACTTCAAGGATGATTATACTAATTACAAAGAAGGTTGGGTGGGCAAGAGAAAGACACTAGAATCCCTGAATTCCTTTCAAAATGTCAATAATCACATTGCATTGTTTCTGCTATTTTAACATTTCGAGAGGTGTTTCTCACTGAAAAGCTATCTAAGGAATTTATTCTTAGTTATCCTGGCTTTTACCTGCTGCTATTAAAATTGAGAATACTGTGTTTGACAGGCACCTGGATGCTCCCCGCTCCAAAACTGTCTTGGAGATTCCAGAAGACAGCAATTTTGCCTCTCTTTGCCAGCCGGATTTGTTGCACAGCCTGGACTTGAACTTAGTTCAGCAGACACCAAACCCTGTGCCGGGTACTGAGGAGAGGCCGTGGAGCTGAAAATCCATAGAGCTGACTAGTTTTACTAACTATAACACCAAATCAGACTGTGATCAGTGCCACAAGCCTGTTATAAACAAAGCATTGAAGGTGAAGTTAATTCTGTCTGAGGGTCAAGGAAGGGCTCAGAGGGAAGATGACATTTCAGGGGACTCTAGAGCAAGAGAAGCATTTTGCCAGCTAGAGAAGGGATAGAGGTGCATCATAACCAGAGGGAGTAGGAGGGCAGGGGTGTGAAGTGCCAAAGGACTGTCCCAGAAAGGCCAAGTGGTTGATGGTGGCTGGATATGGGGGCTACTGAACCCCATAACGAGTCAGTGTAAATGTATCAAAAAGCTACAACTATTTCTATTTCTGGATTCACAAAAAGAGACACCTGGAATAAATACCCATTTATCGTCAACTGTCTGCCCAGTTCTCTGGTAAGCACTATAGAAGATGTAGCGGAAGACCCATGTCCTGGGGATACTTATATGGCATTCTATCTGGAAGAAGGATGAACTCACATAAAATAACGTGAAATAATACTACAGCCTCCAAAGCAAAGCATTAGTTTGTCCCAGAAGCCAAGCTAAAGAGGATGCCTCCAGAGAGCCCTCCTGCTGGGCTGGACTTCCCCCGACCCTCCACTCCCCCATAGTGGTACATGCAGACTTAAGGCCAGCTCAACCAGCAGAGAGGCTTGAGGGCTTGGGAGGCCTTCACCTCAGAAACAGGAATAAAGTTCACGGTTCACCCTTATATATAGCACTTCTATGTGCCTGGCACCGTTCTAGTTGCTCACATGGATTAACGAACTCAGTTTTCACAACTACTATATTTGGGAGAAAGAGTATATCCCGGTATCTCCATTTACATATAGGGAAACTGAGGCACAGAGCCACAGCCAGGATTCAAATCTACAGGGTCTGGCTCCAGAGTATGTGTCTCAAGGTCTAGATGCTCACATGGATTAACTAACTTAGTTTTCACAACTACTGTATTTGGGAGAAAGAGTATATCCCAATATCTCCATTTACATATAGGGAAACTGAGGCACAGAGCCACAGCCAGGATTCAAATCCACAGGGTCTGCCTCCAGCGTGTGTGTCTCAAGTTCACATCCTCAGAATCTGGTGCTGGGCGTTTCCCGAGGTATTTTCAGGATAATACGGTTCAAAGCGAAATAAATACTCGAAAGCCCCAGATCTGTAAGGGAGGAGAAATGCATGCTCGGTCTCCAGCCTCCACTTTGGTCCGACCCCAAGGCCAGCAAGAAAAGGTTTCTTTTTATTTACATAGTTTTCCTTCTGGGACAACTTGGTGTTTCTGAACGCTAGGGGCTCCCGGATTCTCTGGTTTGAGAGTAACTTTTCCTTTTAGGATTTTTTTTTTTTTTTTGGAAGGGGGTGGGGGAAAAATGTGGCCTTAATTATCCTACGTCTTAGGCTGCTTAAGGAAGGGGCTGTGCTTTCGGGATCTCCTCGGAGCCAAGTAAGGAGGTCCCTCTCTTTCCCTCTGTCTCTCTGTCTCTCTCTTTTTAAGAGGACCTCGTGCAATAAAAGTGCAGAAACAAACCCAGGCGACCACAACAACAGCAGCCGCGGCGGGCAGCAGCAGCAAGCAGCAGCAGCAGGAGGAAGAGGGAGGAGAACAAACTGGGAGCTGGGGCAGGCGCTCCGCGGCGGCCGGGCTCGCAGCAGCTCCCCATTCATTAAGTGCGCGGCCGCCGAGGAAGGTGGCCGAGCGCTCGCCCGCCGCCCGCCCCGCGCCCCCCGCGCCCCCAGCGAGTCCCCGCTCCCCGGCCCCGCGCACGCCCCGGGGGCCGCCGGCGCAGCGCGGAGGAGCGGCGGGGAGCGCCCCCGAGCAGCCCGAGCAGCCGCGGCCGGGAGGCGGGCCGGGCCGGACGCGCGGGTGTGTGGCTGCCGCCGCCGGGCGTCCTCGCGGGGCCCGAGGCTCGCGCCGCAGCCAGCGCCATGCAGAACTACAAGTACGACAAGGCGATCGCCCCGGAGAGCAAGAACGGCGGCAGCCCGGCGCTCAACAACAACCCGAGGAAGGGCGGCAGCAAGCGGATGCTGCTCATCTGCCTCGACCTCTTCTGCCTCTTTATGGGTGAGCTCTCCCCCGACCCCCACCCCCCACCCCGAGCCCCAGCCCCAGCTCCGGCCCCAGCTCCAGCCCGGCCCAGCCCCAGCTCCGGCCCCAGCTCCAGCTGCAGCCCCAGCCCCAGCTCCAGCTCCGGCCCCAGCTCCAGCCCCAGCTCCGGCCCCAGCTCCAGCTCCAGCTCCAGCTCCAGCTCCGGCTCCAGCCCCAGCTCCGGCCCCGGCGCCCGCCCTTCCGCAGGCCTGGGAGCGGGCGTGGGGGGGGGGGGCGCGCTCAGGCTCCCCCGGGCCACCGGCGCGCGGCCCCGCTGCAAGGTCCCGCGGAAGGTGCGGGGGGCGGAACCGTGACCCGGGGCGGCGCGGAGCTCGCTGCCCGCGAGGACCTCCCGGGGCGCCGGGCCGCTGCCTGCTGTGCGTAAACACCCCAGCCTTCCGCTCCCGCCGCCTCGGCCCGGCCGGGCTGCAGCTAGGCTTTCCCCGGCTCCCCCCGCAGGTGGCGGGCTGGAAGGTGCGCCCTGATGCCGGCGCTAGGCGCCTACTGTGTGCCGGTGGTAGGCGGCGTCTCGGACGTAGTTTCTAGCAGCCCTCGGCCCGACTCCGTGCGGGATGGACGAGGAGCCCCATTTCACCGATTGGGAAACTGAGGCGCTGCGACTGGAAGCCCAAGATCAGGGTCGTGCCTGGGGCGCACGATTAACTGCGGTCTCAGAAACTTTTTCCAAACTAGTTGCATGCCCCCGTCCGAAGAACCGGTGGGCTCTAAAAAAAAGGGGGGGGGCTGGGGCGTGAGGAGCATTTATGAGCTTGCCCGGGGCGGGGAAGCTATTGACACGAATCTACGGGAGTTCCAAGGTTGAAGTCAGAGTAGAATTGTTATTATTATTTTTTAAGCGATTCATGGTGTAATGGAAAGCGCCCAGGACTTCTCCTCTAGAGCCCTGCTACTCTGCCGCTTGCAGGGTGTGCACCTCCTTGCCTCCTGGGCCTCGGTTTCCTCATCAGTTGAGTGAGTGGCTTGAATTAGATGCTCTCCTAAGGCCCCTTCCTGCATTAAGAACTCGGATTAGGTCCAGGAGCTGTTTTGCCAACTCTGCTAACTGAAGAAACATCTGTGTTCCCAATTCAGTTCCCTTAAAATAGACTCCTGCATGGAGACCTAAGTCCCCTTTGAAATGGATTCGTCCCTGCAGATTGTGCCAACCCGAGACGACGTAGGGGGCTCGAGGGTACCCTCCTCTTGTACCTCTTGAGTCTTTCTGCAGCAGGGTCCTCACTGAGGTCCCTCTGCCCTCGGCTGCACTGTCCATAGTAAGTTTGGGAGTCAAAGGAAGATGGGACGCTTAGAATTATTATTAAAAAGGTAGGAATGGTCCCCTTTGGGTGCAGAGAGACAGCTGTGGGTGAAGTTGTGCTCTGTGGAAGGGAAGAGGTGACTAGTTCAGGTGGCAAATCCCCCTCCCACCTCTCCGTAGAAATGGGACATTAAGATGCTATGTAAAGGAATTGTCACTGGGGGGCCTGCCTTCCTGTGGGCCGCTGGCTTATTATCCTGCACAGTGGGAAGATTAGTATTTAAAGTCTGCTGCCAAGCTATTGAATTTTTAAAAGGCCCTCCCTGGTCCTGGGGGAGTACAAGGAGAACACTAAACACATTGAAGCTGTTTGCTGTAAACTTGTCTGGAGCTTCCCAGTGTTTACTGGTGTGTTTTGTTGGTGGTAAGGTAAACTCTTCCCGGCCAGGCCTGTGCTGAGTACCCTCCTACCTCCTACTTTGTGATTAGGAAAGCAAATCTAGAACACGCCTGACAGCCTTTGTACAGTTTCATTGTTCTCCTCCCCTCTTCCACTCTTCTGATTTCAGAAGGAAGTCCCGAGAGATGGTGCATTCTTATTAATGGGAAAAGAAGTGTGAAGGAATTTGCAGGAGGACACACCTATCAGCTATAGTTTAGCCAGGGACACTGTTGTGCATTGAAGGTGCAAGTAACGTTTATGTTTGCACACTTCAGGTCATCTGCCCCCACTCTCCCTCTGTTTCCCCTGAAAACTGACATTCTATCCCCCCCTAGCTATTTATTACATTTACTCACTGTTGGTCTGTTTGAATAAATGATTCTGTTTACCTCAAAAAGGTGGTAACTGGACCCTGCATTTTATTATGATGCACGTTATAGCTATCTCTTTTAGGGGTATATCCTTGCCATTAAAAAAAAAGTCAACAAAGTCATTTTCCAAGTAACTTATTATCAGTGTCTTCTCTATGCATAGACCAAAAAAACAACATCACTAATTTAATGCCTAACTTGCCTTTAGTAGGAAAAACTGTAAGGTAAATACTTGAGAAATATATGCAGAAGAACTCTGTTTGGTTTCCAAAAGAAAATTAATAACACGACATGTGATTTTAATATCTCCTATACAACAGTCTCAAAAAACTGTTTCTTCTTGGTTCACTTTTTGCCTAACACTGTCAGTATGATTTAATTTTTATACAGTTTATTGATCATATGGTCTGGATTACAGGGCACTAATATATTAAAAAAGAGAAACATAGTTTTCTGTTTATTCTCTCACAGAAATATATACCAAGCTTCATCTCCCTTGTATCTGGAAAAAATAAAAGCTGATGTGCTGCATTAAGTGTTATGTGAGTGGAAATATGCAGGCAGTTGAACTTGTTTCATGTACCTTCTTGGAATGTTAAATTCTTAGCAAAAAATAAAAGTCCACTCTTGTTTGAATGCCCAAGGAATCTGGTGACCGAGAACACCGAAGGGAGTTTACCTCCTGATGAACAGCTGTCTTTGCCAACTAATTGCTTTTATAAATACAGTTAAGAATCTTTGTGTGACATTCCTTTTGAAACCGATTTTGTTTTCCTTTCAATTACATAGTATGTACCGCCTCCATAGTATGCATTGGTTCTGGTGTACCAGGTGACAGGAGAGCAGCAGAGGATGTTCCCAGGCAAGAAGGGAGGAGCATCTACTGTCTTTCTAAGCTCTTTTAGCCCCTTCTTAATATAAATGTGTGTTCTCTTTGCTATAATCTTTATGAAGAGATTATCTCCATTTCATAGGTGAGAAAACCATGTGTCAGAGAGGGGAGGCCCTGAGATGCACCCTGAAGTCGATTTGGGATTTGGGTCGATGCCTCATTCTCAGTGAGCAGGACTGGAGTCCATCTCCCTTTCAAACTCAAGATTCTTATCAGAAAATCCCGAGGCTGTTTGCAGAAGGCCCTGCCTCTCTGCATTTCCAAGTTACCCATTTGCGCCAAAGCAAATGGATAAAGGTGGTTGAACTCTCCTGGTCAGTGATATGGTCTTGTTGCTCCACAGTGTTGTTTGGATTTGGAACTGGTTCTGAGACTAAGTAATGCACAGATTTTTGAGGGCACTGTTTTACCCCATGGGCCAGCAGTTCCATAGAAAGAACACCGGCAGTACATGGCTGTAGCAAAATGCAGGGATTTGGTAAACCCGAGCTGAGCTTCTATGTCCCTGCTTTCCCTCTTTCCTGTCGCTCATCCCAGATATTTACCGAGTGCCTCCTTCCAACCCTTGCACTTGGAGGGCTAAGCAGTTTTAGGCAGGTCCAGCTTTTCCTGTGTGGACTTTGCTCAAGGTCCTTCATCCTTTGGGTTCAGTTAGCTCATCTGCAAAACGGTTAGCAGAATGACCACTTCGCTCTGTTGCTGTAGGGATCAGAAAAAGTCTTGGATGTGAAAGGTTTGTTTTTAATCTGTCAAGACTTGGGCAAATAAATGCAACGGATTTATAACCTGAAGCCCTTTAAGAAGGTTTTGTGGTTATCTTTGTATATCATGTCTCAGGATCATAGGTAGATGAGACCATGAAATTAATATTCAGTAATAATACAGTGAAGACCATAGAGCTGCCCTTCAAATAGGAGAATGTCACATTTGCCCAGTAAATTGAAGACGGATGATTTCCATTCATTTTGACTCTAGCTGAGAAGGCAGCCCCTAAAACTAAGCAGACGTCTTGAGCCAACTGGTCTTCACAGTGTACCCTAAGCCCTCTTTAGGGAAGGTTCTTGTGTTCAAAAAAACTGTTCCTCATTTGGTTTTTGATACCAGAAGGTAGGTGAGCTGAACTTATACCAAGAGGGGTGGGAGGTATTTGAAGAAGCAGGTGCTTCAGTCTGAAAGGCCGGACTCATGTGCCATTCCCAACCAGGAAAGACAGTCAATGGGTAGAATATGATGAAACAGGGAAAGAAGTTCAGGCAGGTAAAAAAATTAGAATTTGGATGCTCAGCATCCATGCTGTGTAATTTAGTGGTTCTAGAATGTTCTTGGCCTTTCTTTCTTTTTTTAAATATTTTATTTATTCATTCATGAGAGACACACAGAGAAAGAGAGAGAGAGGGGCAGAGCCATAGGCAGAGGGAGAAGCAGGCTCCATCCCGGGACTCCAGGACCACTCCCTGGGCTGAAGGCAGGTGCTAAACTGCTGAACCACCCAGGGGTCCCCTTCTTGGCCTTTTCTGATTTTCAGTTAAATGGATAAAATCCTAGAACTGGTTCCGTATATGGGCTACATAACATCATCTTGTGTTATTGTTAAATTACTCACTTTTCACTGTGGAAGAGAGGCAGTGTGGTATAGTGAAGAGAACAGGACTCTTATAGCCAGAAGCTTCAGGTTCCAGGTTGACCAATGCCACCATCTGGTGGTGTGCTTGTGGACCAGTTGGTTTTCTGTGGATCTGAGTCTTTTTTTTTTTTTTTTTTCCATTGGTAAAATGACTGGTTGGGCAGGATCACATCTAATGTGTAAAGCTGCCACCCAGCATTCTGTGACAGATTTCTGGCAGAGAGGAATGACACGTTTGTTGAGTGTCTCCCTTATGCATGCACTTTGCTTAGCTCTTCATTGTACATTACCTCCGTGAGTCACCGCAAAAGTGATGAGCTTACAAACGGGAGTTCTGGCCTTGGAGTGCCACTTTGTCACTGCATAACTTTGAAGAAATTTGCTGGACTTTTCTGGGCCTGGGTTATTATTATTATTATTGCAATAGAGGGAAGGTACACAATCATCTTCTTAGACCTCTTCTGGCACTAACAGCTTTATGATTCTGTGCTGGTAGACATCCTGTGATGTAGAAACCCAGTCATTCCATCATTCCTTCTGTTAGACTATTCATCATGATTGTTAGATTTTTTTTTTTTGACCAAAGAATTAATGCTGACAATTAGCTTATATTGGTATTCATTCTGGAGGGAAAGTAAATGCTCTTACTAAAGTTAACCCAATATGCTAAGAAACTAGCTAGATTTTTCCTTGGCCTGATGTGTCCTTTAACCTGCCTCTTGAAATGTATAGTACAGTTGATCATTGAACAATGCATATGACTTCTGACTTCCCAAAAACCTAAGAGCCTGCCGTTGACCAGAAGCCTTGTTGATAACGTAAACATCAATTTACCACGTATTTTGTATGTTGTATGTATTAGAAACTGTTCTTACAATAAAGTGAGCTCGAGAAAAGAAAACATTCTTAGACAAATCCTAGGGAAGAGAATAAGCATTTATAATACTGCTGTATTTTATCGAAAAAAATCTGTGTGAGTGGACCCGTGTGGTTCAAATCTGTGTTGTTCAAAGTTCACCTGTAACCACAAACAAACAAGCCCAACAGGTAACTTTCCCCCTTTTTATTAGTCTTTTGTTATATTCACTAAATATGTGTTTTTAATAACTCAGTTTTGATAATTTAATCTACCCTGTGAACCACAGAATGCAGAAACAGATTTTCATTCAGTAACTGGTAAACTGTCCAGCCAAGCACCTTGCATGGCTTGGCCTACAGAAGGATCAGTAAGCCATGCTGACTTTTCCAGAATGGCTGCAAACTTCTATTTCCTCATCGTCCGAAAGGCCTAAAGTCTTTTTGTTTTAGGTTTTGGGTTTGGGTTTTTCTTCCCCGCCCTCCCGCCCCCGCTTAGCTCCTTCTTCCCCAGCTTCCTCTCTTACTTGAGATATACCATGGGGGTATAGCTGTCTCTGGTGGGAGACTTTCCCACGTTTAGCCCTTTGTGATTTCCTGTCAATTTTCGATTCTTAACTTTTGTCATCTTGTGTGGTTTGGGCTCGCAAGCCCAGGTGGTCACATCATGATGCTAATGAGACCATAGTCAAGGACTTCTGCTCTGTGTAGGCAGTTGTATTTATGGAGACACCCTACCTACTGTGTCAGTTCAACCAGTACATAGTATTTGAGGAGTCATAACTTACTTGGGGGGATTTCTACTATTTCAACATTTTAAGAAACCCATCTAGAGTGAAATAGAGATTCTCAGGCTCCTTCTCAGGAGATTCAAATTCAGCAGGCTTTGGGTCAGGGCCTGGGATTCTGGATTTCATAAGCTTCTGGTGATTCTCATCAGGCCAATCAGAGAATTGCTATGTTGTTTAACAGCTGGCGTCTTAAGGGCAATTGGCTATGTCCTGAGGCTTTTTGTCCCTGGACTGAATGTTCTGGCTCTTTTCACATTGTTAGGGTTTGTTCCTGCCTCCACGTCCCCCCCCCCCACCTCGCCCCGGCCCCCGCCACCCGGTTTGGGGCCAGCACACCTGTCTTTCAGCAAAGATAATGAAGCTTGTTAGAATTCTTTCAAAAGGAGAAATTACTTCTGGGTGCAGGCCTGAAGGTCTCTGGTGATTTTTAGAGAAGGGACTTGGTGGTGTCTCCTAATTGCTGAGAGGCTGGGATTTTTATTTGTTTCTCGGTCTTAAACCGAGTTCTGTGTAGTGGAAGTTGACCACCCAGTGATCACTTTGGAAAAATGAGGTGTTAGCTCAGTAAATATTTTCTTTTGAGATATTAAAATTTGTGTCTGAGTGAAAAGTGAAATGAATAAATGAGATTCTGAATAGAGCCTTTAAAAGATCAAAGTTAGCCTGGCAAAGTATTGTGGAAACAATACCAGCTTTGGATTCCCTTGGATCTGGGTGTGACTTGGGCAAAAAGTATTTCACCTTTTTAGGATTCAGTGTCCTCATCCAGAAAAGAAGCAAGAGACCTAGTATGGTGATGCTCAGCTTTGATCATGAATCTGAAAATGCTCTGGGAAGTTAAAAAGTATTCTATTATGATTATCAGGTATCATGTTGCTATTATTACTCAGAGTAATAGTAGTATTTTCCTTTCCATCCCAGTGTTCTTACTCCTTGATGGTGCTATGAAATCCTCTCATTTTTTTTTTGGCAGCAAAGTTGCCTGAAATATATTAGGGGAAAAAATTGTGAAGAGAATCCTAAGAAAAAACCAGGCAGAGGGAGCGCAAATGTTTTCCATTAGCCGAAGAAAAGCAGTGGCAGGTTTTCTGACCCCATCTGGGAAAGTCACAAAGCAGGAACCTTGGTAGTCTTTGGTGGTTGCTTTCTTCTTCCCCTTTGAAAGGGACGTGGCATTGTCATCTTTAAGAGAAGGACACATCCACCTTAGGAAAGGCGGGAGGGATTTGGGACAAATTGTCTGACTTAGGGTCAACTCTTATCTGTGTCTTTTGACAGCCCAGGGAAAAATCTAGCTGAAAAGAACAGTCCGGATTGAAAATGACCAAAATACACATTCTCCAGGGCCCTGTCTGCATTTCTTGAGCTAGGGAGGGAGTAGCTGTGCTCATTACCATACTGATTATTCAGGCCAACCATGTGGTTGGTATTGGTACCAGACTCCTTTCAAAGACAAGGAAACTGCAGCCTAGAGAGGTTAAGGAACTTGCCTACAGGTCCCCAGTGTTCAGTAATCATTCAGTTTTCCAGAGCTCTTGTCACCCTTAATCTGTCTTGCTGCTCACTTTTCAATGCAGTTAATGCAGCTAAGACTCTCTCTCTTTTCTAGTTCTTTCCATTTTATTAATTTCAATTATTTACTTATTTATAAAAAAGATTTTATTTATTCATGAGAGACACAGAGAGAGAGAGAGGCAGAGACATAGGTAGAGGGAGGAGCAGGCTCCCTCCAGGGAGCTGGATGCAGGATTCAATCCTAGGACCCCGGGATCCGGGCCTGAGCTAAGGCAGATGCTCAACTACTGAGCCACCCAGGTGTTCCCATTTCGATTTTATTGAGTCCAAATGTGTACAATATATTTTATAGGACACAAATAGGAGTCTTTTTTTTTTAAGATTTATTTATTTATTTGAGAGTGCGTGCACCTATGCAGGAGCACAGGAAGTGGGGGGAGGGGCAGAGGGAGAAGGAAAGGATATCTCAAGCAGACTCTGCCCTGAGTGTGGAGCCTGACATGGGGCTCGACCTCACAACCCCGAGATCATGATCTGCGCTTAAATCAAGAGTCGGATACTTAACCAATTGAGCCACCCAGGTTCCCCAACACAGATATGAGTGTTAAGGATCGTGTTGGGCAGTGAGGAGCTAGGTATACATAAATCGTTGCACAACAGCTTGGGGCATGTTTAATGAGCCTTTCTGCGAACAGCATAGAGAAAGTGCTTTTGGAATAGTTCTTCACTGCCTAGATTCATGGAATCTTTAGAATAATAAAGTAGATTGGAGTTGATGTTATCAACAATATCAGGGTCATATTTTAACTCAGGAACATAGTGTGGGGGGGCACTCTTGTGTGGGGCAGGTCAAGAGGTTGGAGTGGATGGTGGGGGCTCAGGCTTTAGACTCAGACAGATGGGGGAGCTTGCCTGCTGTTATTGGCGAGGTGCACTTAGGCAAGTCACTGAATGTCTCTGAGGCCGCTGTTTTCTCATTTGTAAACTGGAGAGTATGGGCGTGGTGGGGGTGTGAGGCTATGCCAGGTATGGTGCGTGGTGCTGGCCACTTAACAGATAAGGGCAGCTGCTGTCACCCTTGTCACCATATGTTACTCTGTGCCCTCGAATTGATATGAGGAGCCCGAAGCCTGAACTGGGTGGTGATGGTCCCATGATCCTGAAAGAGCAGGGCCTACTACCAGTGTCTTGCCTCTATACCATTTTGCTTTTCTAGTGCTGTTTACTTGGCAGTTTGAAACTGGTACCATCCATAAGGTCCAGTTATAATCTCTTCTTTCTCTTGGCTGTGTTACTTAAAAAAGAACAAGACAAACAAGTTAACTTTTAATCCAGATTGTCGGGTAAGAGTTCGGTGAGACCAGAGATACATGAGGCAAATTTGAAGGACGAGGCAGTTTCTTGATACCACTGTTCTTCAAACCGGCACTTGTTCTAGAAGTGCTTCTTACCAAAGATCCCTGCTGACTGATTTGAGTTTGAACGGGCACTCGCTTTTGCCAATGATGTATCGCAGGAGAGAAGAAAGAGAAACCCAAGGTTTCAAAGTTTTTGCTTTTTAAAAGCCTCTTGAGGTAGAAAATATTCTCATTTGACCGAGGAGGAAACAGAGTCTCAGATTAAATAATTTTCTCAAGGTCATTCATTAATTGGCGGTGCCAACATTCAAAAGAAGGCTAGGTCAGGTTCTCAAACATCCTTGTGGAACTATCCTTCCTTTAGACCGAGGTTTATAAGTTAGAATCTGCATTAAAATTCCCCAATTTCAGACCAAACCAAACAACATACACACGATTCAGTTGGAAGCTTTTGAAAGGAACTTGTTGATTTCTGTGTGCTTTGAAAGTATATGTTGCAATCAGAATATTGGTGGTAAGTGTGTTTTTGAGGTTTGTCACAAATTAACAAAATTATATGCTTAGAGAGTTTTGCAGAGAAATGCAAATCAGTATAAGCGCCTTGTCATAATAAGCAGTATGCTTTGGTTCCTGTTTACCTATCCCCAAAGCACATAATATACATAATTACATTGACACGAAGGAAGCTGTTCTCATTGATGGTTTCTTTATATCTGGCCCCCAAATTAGTTTGTGGTATCAATCAATGTAATTTCTAGAGAGCCTATTTAATTAAGTCTAAGTTTGTACTTGTCTTTCAAGTATCAGTCTGGTCTTCCGTGGATGTTTCTTGAGCACCTACTATGTGCTGGGCCCCCAGGGATTCTTGACCTTTAAGAATTCTCAGGCTGGCCAGTGGGAAACAGACTTGCATAGTTAAATCAACGAAGTGTTGCTGATGTGGAATGGTAAAGGGGCTGTAGCAGCAAAGGGAAGAGTGGGGAAGTTTGCCTGAGGGCAGGCATGGAGCTGGGTCCTGCCAGAGAAATCTTAGCTCACATGCCAGGAGAGGGGAGAGGGTAATCCAGCAAAGGGAGCAACAGGTGCTGAGCCATGCAAACACGAACAGATCTGGAAAGGGTGAGTATGAGACGCTGGAGTACAGCCTTGTGTGTTTGCATTGTGTGGAGGATGTTGGAGATAAGGCTGGTGAGATAGATTGGAGCCAGATTATGAAGGGGCGGGGGGGGGGCGCTGCAAAAGGCAGGCAGCTGAGGAACTTGAACTTTATTTTGGAGGACCAGCCGAGCAAATGAAATTTTATTTTTGTTTTCGTTTTCCTTTTTATTATGGAAAATGTCATATAGAAACCAAACACCGTGTATACCTAGGAGTGGAATTGCCAGGTCATATGCTAAGTCCATGTTTCACTTTTTTTGAGGAACTGCCAAATTGTTTTTCCATAGCGGCTGCCCCATATTTTAGAAATAGCGTGACATTAGTTGAAATATGTAAGGAAAAAAAAAGTTTTATGGACAACATTTGGAATTAACATATTCATGAACAGTTTTTAAGAGAGGGTTCATCTACTCAGTTGTGTTCGAGATCGCTGCGTTTGGGGAGAGGGAAACGGGAGAGGGAGGAGGGGACCAGTAACAGGGAGGCAGAGCTGGACCGTAAGCGTTGGAGACAGAGAAGAGAAGGATGGGTAAGAAGGATGACAGGTAGCTCCAGATCTCCTGAGTGGGAACCTCGGAAGAGTGGTGCTGCCATTCATCCCCTCCACAAACACTTCCAATGCAGTGTTTATAGAAGGCTTAATGAAATCCATCTTGTAGGATTACTGAAATGCTTCATGGTCATGGCCTTACTAGGCAGATGAAGCTATATGTTCTCTTCCACCACCAACCCCCCCCCCCACACACACACGCACACTCTGGAATTTCTTAGTTTCTCAAATGCCCCTTAGAATAAATGGGCCATTGGAAATCCTCCTGGTTTAGAGAAACAATTTTTCTTGAGTTGTAATGGTATTTTAAAAACAGTGTTGTTGAGATATAATTCAGGCACCATATAATTCACCCATTTAAAAAGTACAGTTCACTGGCTTTTGATATATTCTACAGAGTTGGGCAACCACCACCACTACTGATTTTATTTTATTTTACTTTATTTTATTTTATTTTATAAGATTTTATTTATTGATTCATGAGAGACAGAGAAAGAGGCAGAGACACAGGTAGAGGGAAAAGCAGGCTCCCTGCAGAGAGCCTGACATGGGACTTGATCCCGGGTCTCCAGGATCACACCCTGGGCTGAAGGCGGCGCTAAACCGCTGAGCCACCCCGGCTGCCCACCACTACTGATTTTAGAACATTTTCATCACTGCAAAACGAAACTCGTACCAGTTAGCAATCACTCTCCATTCCCCCTTCTGGTCCTGCCATCCCATAGCAACCACTGATCAACTCTTTGGGTCTACATAGTTGCCTGTTCTTGACATTCATGTAAGTGAAATCATATAATATGTGGTCTTTGTGAATGGCTTCTTTCACTCGAGATCATGTTTGCAAGGTTCATCCATAATGTATCACCTATGGATAGCATGTTCATTGAGCATGTACCTGTACTTTATTTGGCTTTACTGCCAACTAATATTCCCTTGTATGGACATACCACATTTAGTTTATACATTTATCAGTCTATAGACGTCTGGATTTTTTCCAGTTTCTGGCCACTGTGAATAATGCTGCTATGAACATTCATTTACAGATTTTTGTGTGTGTGTGGACATACATTTTCAGTTCTCTTGGGTATCTATACCTAGGAATGGTGACTCTGTGTTTAACTTCTTAAGGAAACTGCCAAACTATTTTCCATAGTGGCAGCTGTGCCATTTTAGAAATATCTTAAGATTAATTAAAATATGTAAGGAGAAAACACAAAAGTTTTACCAAAGTCCTTGGAATTAACATATTCATGAAACCACTCTGGTGTTGCTTTGTTCTTTGAGCCATTTTCCACAAAGAAGCAAAGTTTTTAATCAGTTCACTACTGTCACTGGGTTTAAGATGAGTGAGCAGAGAACAATAAAGCTGATTGAGAAAAAGATGCTGGGTGGTCAGCTAAACCCGCTCACCCGCTGAGTAACATACTTCCACAGATGGGGATGTCACTAGCAGATTCCTGCCTCAGCAACATGAAAACAAGCCTTGGATCCTCAGTCTCTTGAAAACAGTTAAAAGTGCAGATATTAATATTAAGACCTTCATATTCCTACGATCTGTTTTAAATATTTTTTAAGACCATGAAATGGAACCGTAGTTTCTTTTCTTTCTTTCTTTTTTTTTTTTTTTTTTATTCATGAGAGGCACAGAGAGGGAGGCAGAGACATAGGCAGAGGGAGAAGCAGGCTGCCCCGTGGGGAGCCCCATATGGGACTCTATCCCAGGACCTCGGGATCACTACCTGAGCCAAAGGCAATTGCTCAACCACTGAGCTACCCAGACACCCCTGTTACCTTCATTTTATAGAAATGAGGTTCAGAGACGTTAAAAGATCACTTCTCAGAGTTTCTGTGGCAAGTGACTTGCAGTGTGGGGGTCAGACCTAAGCAGTGTGACCTGTTGGGCCATCCTTCACCACCAGGCTCTACAGCTTTCTGGTGCTTCTGAAGCCCCTTTTGTCCACACTGCTCCATGCTGCTTTCACATTGGTGACACATGACGATTTGCCCAAAATGAATTAGACTTGGGATTCTCACCCTGAACTCTCTGAACCTGTTAAGGTTTATTAGAACAATTATGGGGCATCTTACCCTATTTTCAGTACTTCAAAAATAGCTAACATGTGCTATAGGTTTACCAGTGTGCAACTAGTCTAGACTAACTCAGAGCATCAGGCCCTGCCTAGACTAGTCAAAGCATTGGCATTCTGTGCTGTGACTTAAATGTGGAAGGACATCTGTTCGCTCACTCAGGTCTTGTCGGTTGTTTCCACTAAACAGGAGATGAGATTGGCACTTTCTATGCTTTGATTAACAAAAGTAGAGAAATGACTTAAAATATAGTTTACTTGATAAGTGAAGACCTCTTTCAGACATCACTGATGGTCAAGAAGGAAGGGGTAGGTATCTTTGGTAGTAAAAAGGTTGGCCATCCTAGAAGAGATAAGCCACTCCGTGAATTTAGAGAGGAAGACACCGGGTCACAGGAAGATGGCCTGACGGGAAGAGGGACTTGAACTAGACCGTATCACTCACATCAGGCAGCAGTAATGGGTTGCTCCATTAGTGACCTTTTTTGTACCATGGACTTGATCTGCTGTCCTTGTGGTTTTGCATAGCCCTTGGGTCACACTGAGAAATTGTGAGCTTCTCTGGTTAGTGGCTGTGGGCACAGCACCTTCATTAAATGTGGCAAATAGAACTTCTACTGGTAGCCTCTTCCCCACAAATGACCCACATTGTTGTAGAGTTGGCAACCACTAACAGTAAGTGGCAGAAATGCTTGTCAGCCACACAGTAGATTTCATTAGACACTTGCCCAAAGTAGCTGTTTTGGTCAGTTCGGGCTGCATAGGTTTGTGGGGAAGAATGACCTAATACATTAGTTCTCATCATTGCATTTGTCTTGCTATGCTCTTGGCCTTGATGGACGTTATGATTAAATACATAGTGTTATCTTTTGAAGCAACTGCACGTAATATGATTAGAGGGAATTATTTCCAGCAGGCTGAGATTTTAAAAATATTTCCAAGGGTGTTATCAACTTACATCAGAGTCTTTTGTTTAGTGGGCTTCACGCTTAAATCTCTTTGGAGAGTGACTCCTGTAACTAGGCAGGAGGGATGATGGGCTCTACTCAAACAAGTAAACCATTGCTCTGGAAGATCTGTATCATAGGCATTGGGTGAATGCATGATTCTCAGGAGCTGGCTGGAAAATTAAAATATACTTCTTGGGTCAAAACATTAAAAATACTGGGTGCTTTCAATCCCATGGAGAAATAGCCATCTTGATTTTTGGTTTAATTTTCCTAGGGCCATTGATGGTTGATGAACCTTTAATTAAGATTTTGAAAAAAAAAAAAAAGATTTTGCCTTGAATTGGATGTTTGCAGCAATTCTGTTGGCCTCAGCTATGAAATCCAGTGATTATTAGTTAATAATCTATTTCAGTGAATGGCTCCGTCAAATGATAACGTGTACATCTGAAAACTAGAATGTAGATATCCGTTTTTGCCTCAGTTTCTCTCATTTTGATCTCTAGCTGCCTAAACCCTGAAAGCTAATAAAGCACAAATACCACTACACCCAAGATATCATTGTCCAAATGCCAACTGGAAAAGGGCTAGGAAAAGAGCATTTTTGAGCCCTATGGTATAGGGCATATTCTTGTATCTCATCAAATTGTATAATGCCGAAGAGGAGATACTGCTGTAACTGGTTTTTACAGAAGAAGCAGTTGCCCTTCAGAGGGGTCGACAGGCTTGCTGGGGATTCTGCTGCTGGAAAGTGGTCGAGTGCCTGGGATGAGAACCAGTCAACACCTAGGCTCTTTCTTCCAACAGTGAAGACTGGCATTGGACTTTGTACTGACTTCTATTTTCAATAATAAGCTTATGAAGCAACTAAGCCAGCCAGAAAGTTTTAAAATGAAATTATCAGGCCTTGTAAAGTGTTCCAAGTGTGATTTGGGATTTAAAGCCTTTCGCCCATTTCAGTTTTGCCTGTTTCTTTGTAAAATTCCTGGAGGACAGAGATTAGACTCAAAACCTTCAGGCTGCAAGGGGGAAGGGCATGAATTTTGCTGAGTATTTTTCTCTGGCAGGCAGTAATGCAAGGGGCTTTACGGGCATTATTAACTGACTTGAATTTCACAACAACCCTGTGAAGGAGGAGATTGGAGTTCATTTTAGTTTTCTCTGAACTTAGCCAGCAATGCCTGTCTTAACTCCTTTTGGTGACACACTGCATTAATAATTCAACTAGTTAATCACTAGCAGAGATCATTTACTAAGATTCCAGGGCAGGTGCTTTGCTGAAATCTACTTTGAACTGGTCACTCCTGCCATGCGTCCACTTTTGCTGGAAATATGTGGGAGCAGCTCAGCTCCAGTTCTGTAGAGCATCAGACGAGGACAGGCCATGGCCGAAGGATATTTTGCCGATTTTTTATTTATTTATTTATTTTTATTTTGCTGATTTCATATAGAAACAGATATTGAAATGGGGAGGGATAGCAACTTCTCATTCTATTGTTGCTTCTTCTCATCAGTCTTCTCCAAAGGAGTTAAAAAGGCAGGGAAATGCAACATTTTGAGTGAAGTAGCCTACACTTTGGTTACGGGCTCTGTGTATTTCCCAGGCTATTGTAGGTTTCCTATTCATCTGGGATTTGAATGGTGGTGTGATTAGCATGAGAGCAAGTGTATAAAGTAGGTCTTTTTCTCCTTTTCCTAAAAGAGGTTTTGTGGCATTTCTTTTTCTGACAGAGTTGGCATGAAGCTTTGACAAACACAGACCCATGGAAAAGTTAAATAGGACTTAGCGCAGACCCATTTTGTACAGATCCTTCGCACTTAGAATGCAGAGCAGCGAAGCAGCCGGGAGGCACCTCGGCTCATAGAGTCATAGCAAGGGCTGTTGCTCTACTGTGGACCAGTGATGGATGGGAAATAACCCACAGGACCAATGGGAAAGTGCATTCTTGGCTATTGACCAAAACTACAGATGAAGACATTCCTGGGACTCTCTCTGTCTTATCTATCCTTCAGTATTTATTGAGATAAATGCAAAGGCTGAAAGAGGTACAAAGAATTATAAGAAGTAGATCCTGCCCTGGAGGGGCAGGTGAGAAGATGAGAGAGACACACACAGTCTGTTGATGGAGAAAACAGCTGGGTGTCTTGAATGGAAAATAATAATAATAATAATAATAATAATAATAATAAAATTATTATATTATGTTATTATATTATATAATTAATATTATTTGAAGTTGAATAGAAAATTAAATGAAAAACTTATAGCATGGAGTCTAGGGGCAGCTCTGTGCTAATCTTGGGCTCTGTTCCCCGCTTTGCTGTATTGGCTGGGGGACCCTGGCAAATCACTGCTACTTTAGGAATAATACAGTGGGGGAACTGTACATTCCCTGCCTACCTCCTAGGGCTATTGAGACCACAGGCTATGGTGTCACAATATATAGGAAAATGCTTTTGGCTGTAAAGCCATATCTGTGTTGTGCAATGAATATATAATATATTTTGTATTTGTATTTTCTGAATTTGTTCTCTCTTCTCCATTTGCCTTGTTTCTCATTTTAGGTGCATCCTGTCACATACCTGTGGCTGAATGTATTTCTTTAGAGGTTTAGTTTCTAGGCTGATAGTGTCTCCTCTCCCATATTTCCTTTATGCATTAAGCATACAGGAGTCATTTCTTTTTTTTTTTTTTTAAGATTTTATTTATTTATTCATGAGAGACATAGAGAAAGGCAGAGACACAGGCAGAGGGAGAAGCAGACTCCATGCAGGGAGCCTGATATGGGACGTGATCCCAGGACCCCAGGATCACAACCTGAGCTGAAGGCAGACGTTCAACCACTGAGCCACCCAGGTGCCCCACAGGAGTCATTTCTTAAAACTGCAATTCTGATGAGTCCTTCTCTGCAGACCAGGACTTTTAGAACCTTTTATTGACTACAAATAAACTTTTAAGTATATTTGAGACCTTTCTAAATCAGAACCCAGCCAACCTTTCCTGCTTTTCCTTTATTCCCTTCTCCACTGTTCCATACCCTTGTGCACACATCTCCATTCTGTGGCCAATCCAGGTACTTTTCCCACTGTCACTCTTTCTCTCTGTTCTATAGGTGCTACTTACCTCACAATACACATTCAGTTCACATGCAGCCCCTTTTGGGAAGCCTTTCTTGATTTCCTCTGGACAGAATTAAACCTTCTTTGGGCCCTCATAGCACTTTGTGTTGATCTTTCTTAGGTAGAAAATTTTGATTTGTTTTCAATTTTGTGCAGTTCCATCTTAATAGGATATTACTTCCTGGTGTATAATAGATGTTTAAAATTTTTTTATTAAAGAAAATGGGGGGACAGCCCGGGTGGTTCAGTGGTTTAGTGCCGCCTTTAGCCCAGGGCGTGATCCTAGAGACCCGGGATCGAGTCCCACGTCAGGCTCCCTGCGTTGAGCCTGCTTCTCCCTCTGCCTGTGTCTCTGCCTGTCTCTCTCTCTCTCTCTGTGTCTCTCATGAATAAATAAATAAAATCTTAAAAAAAACTTATTTAAAAAAAGTAAAGAAAATGGGGGATGTAGGAGGGGAAAGGGGTAACTAGGTGATGGGCATTAGGGAGGGCACGTGATGTAATGAGCACTAGATGTTATATGCAACTGGTGAATCACTAAATTCTACCCCAGTAACTAATACTACACTATGTGTTAACTAGATTGAATGTAAATTAAAAAAAATTTTTTTTAAAGAAAGATGCATTCAAAAAAATTAAAGATGTCAACAAAAAGTTATTTTAGAAAATAGAGACAAGAAGCAAGAAGAAAAACAACACTTTTGCTGCCTCTACTACCACATGGTAAGGTAACCATTGGCAGAGTACAGTCTTCTTTCTATAAATAGCTACGTTATTATTAAGTATAATTATAAAGCCTAATAGTGGATTACTTAGTATGGACTTCCTGCAAGGGAGTGTGATGAAATGGAAAAAAAAAAAGCCTTTGTGGCTAGAATCTGTAACAGCCCATCATCAAGTACTAACTAACTTGAGAGAATGGAGTAATGAAATTAAATCAGCTAGATATTTTGAGTTCAATTTTGCATTTGTACAGTGTTTTGAACTTGGTCGACAGAATGAATTTGTACTAATGATGATAGCTTCCTTTAAAAAAGAAAAAGAAAAGAAAAAGAAAAGAAAAGAAAGAAAGAAAGAAAAATTTAACTTACCTTAAAAGCTCGGGCTGTTTTTAGAATGAGATTTTTCTCATCTGGTCCTGCTTTAGGTACGGTTTTGCATGAAGAGAGCAGAAGCCTTCTACAGAGGAAAGTTGCCCAAACTGGGGATACGAAATCTGCATTTATGTCCTAGGGTTACCTTCGCCAGGTAACTTTCTCTATCTGTAACCGTTGCCTTAAAGGTTATATCAATATGAAATCTATCCTCTAATTTTAACCCAGTATCAGCTATGTTTGATACTGTGTTCTTTAGTAATTAGTACCATTATTAATAATATTAATAAGCTTTATCATTAAAAGCTCCAGAATAAATGGTCATGATGTGTCATTTCAACAAATATTCCTTGAGCATCTTTAACATGCCAGGTACCGTGCTTGGTGTCAAGATCTAATGATGAATTGCATGTGGTCCCTGCCCGTGAGTCTTCTAGAGTGGACACTGGTAGATACAACTCTAGAAGTACAACGTGGACATTGCACAGAGGTAGCAGATTGATTTGGGAGGCTGAACACAGTCATATCACAGTTGTTTGGATGGTGAATTGAGAGAATGCTGTTGGGCACTGTTGTCAAATAAGGCCTTATGCCAGCAGAGTGGTTCTGTCTTGGCTCTGACTAGTCCTTATAACTATGCTTTAGAAAAATCTTAGAATGCAGGAGGTGGGAGGGCCCAAACATCAAGGGTTTTTCCCCTGCCTACCTTTATCTTATGGATAGGAAAACTAGGCTAAGAGAAGTTAACTGTTTTTGGAAAATGGGCAAAATCCAGAAGAAATAAAACCCTTACCGTGTGCAAATTCAAGTTTAAATCCAGTAAGTACCATATTTTGCTTACTTATTTAGTAACCATATTTTAAAGCATCCCTGGATGCTTTTTTTGATTATTCTGCAAACCAGATATTGGCCCCATGTGTCAGTAATCTGCAAAGCCTTTTAAACCTTAACACAACATCCCAAAACATAGTAATATGTTCTATGGTAAAAAAAAAAAAATTCCAAAAATACGATTATGCTATAAGGGAATAACCCTCTCATCCATTAGCCCTCTAAATTCGAATCCCCAGAGGCATCTACTGTTTAAGTTTCTAGTTCCCACCAGCCTTATTTTGAATGTGCAGGTATTCTTAGTGACATCCACCTTCAGCCATATATTCTCTCACTGTTTTCTAGATACACCCCACAGATGTCTGCCTTCTGGGCTTTTATTATGTCTTCCCTCTTTAAAGCACCCTCCCCTTCCTCTCTGCCTGTGGGAAAGTATCCATTCTGATGGCTGGTGTCTGCTCAGCCCACTCCCTCACTACACCTACCTTGGGGTACTTTCACCCCCCACCCTCATCGCAAGTCATCTCAGCTCTGACACTAGTTAGTGACCTTAGGCAGAATACTTATGCTCTGTTGGTCTAATATTCCTCACCTAAATAATGGGGCAGTTGAATTGGATGGTCAACTTAGGATCTGCTGAGGTCATAAAACATAAAAGACTGCACCTGGGGACGCCTGGGTGGCTCAGTGGTTGAACATCTTTCTTCAGTTCAGGTCGTGATCCTGGGGTCCTGGGATGGAGTCCTGCATCAGGCTCCCCACGGGGAAGCTGCTTCTCCCTCTGTGTCTCTCTCTGTGTCTCTCATGAATAAATAAAATCTTGAAAAAAAAAAAGATTTGTTGAATGACACCTCATGACCATTCTGGAGCTTTTAATGATAAAACATTAATATTAATAATGGTACTAATAATGATACTACCAAACATAGCTGATGCTGGGTTAAAATTAGAGGAGGATAGATTTCATATTGACACCTAGCATAGTGCTTTAGTTAGTTGGGAATCTTGACTCTATTGAATGGCTGAATCCTGTCACAGGATTTAACATAAGGGGAGAGATGAAGAGATTCATCAGACAAGTTCCTCGCACTTAACTCTTGCCTGAAGTATTAGACTTTAAGAAGCAGTGTGGCACAGTAGAAAAAGGATGTGTGTCTTGGGGGCAGCTCTGGGCTCAAATCCTGGTCCGCCATTGGCTAGCTCACAACTTGAGGCAAGGGTCATAACCTTTCAGAAATTCAGTTTCCTCATCTGTAAAATGGGGACAGTTATTTGTATCTTAGAGGTTGTCCCAGGATTGGAAGGTGCCTGGCAGACAGTAGACTCTCCCACATTCATCTCTGTCCGGCCCCTTAAACTTTTTGTGTGGAAACTGTTATCTGTCCCAGATAATTGGCAAGCTTTAGAACAAATAAGCGTGTAAGAGTGCTACCTGGATTTATAGCGTGTGTAGTATACAAAGTATGGATTAGATGTAGTTTATCTGATCTTTGAAAAGGAGCTTTGGAGTCCTTCCAGAGAATCCTCTGGCAGCTGCACAGATGTAGCTCCTTTTCCACGGGCATGCTCACCCCGAAGCTGAAGGAAGGTGTTTTCCAGTTGGGAGAGCGCGCGCTGGGAATTCATCTTTAATGCATTCCAGTGTTCTGAGGCAAAACTTGCCTGAGAGATTAAGCTGAGCATATTAACCAATATCATTTAAAGTTGATTAAAACTATCATCTTAATTAAATACAAGAGAACAAGAAGTTCTCAGTCTTCTGGTAGCAATTAAAGACTAAAGAGTCAATTTGAAGTTGTTTTTGCAACTCTTAAAATAATACTCCCTCTCTCCCCCCGCCCTCCCATGAAAAGAGTTCCTTAGCTATAGACGTGCCCTCACATTGAGGTTTTTGAAAGCTGTTAGGACTACAAACCTGCTGGCAAGGCCTTCTGCTGCCAAGGCATCGGAGCTCTCAAAAGCAAGAGGGTTCAAGCTCAGGATACGCTGATTTGGAAAGAGGGCCCAAACAAAGGGCCTTTTGAGGCAGGAAACGGGGCTTTGGCTTGGGCACAGAGCAGTGTGGGATTGGAACAGCGCCCCGGGACTTGCCGAGGAGAAGAGGGACTATGAGATCGATGGAGGAAGTATAAACTTTCTCCATACAGTGAGAGTTTATTCCAAAACCCTCGAAAGTTGGTCTCAGAAGCTGTTATCTTGCCCGTCAGCTAAATCAACGTGCCTGTAAAATGTGGACTTAATACCATTATATGTCTTTTAGCAAAAAAAGGGAAATGATCCATGAAGGCACACACAGACTCGACCATGACCCTCCTTCCCGCTCCACCCAAACAGGTTTTTACACTTGCCCTTCCCTGAGCTAACACTTCTAGTACTCATCTTCACAGATTCACAGCAGCAAACTGACCAACAGATTGAGCCCCGCTGGGACAGATCAGTTAGAGGAGAGTTGGAAACGTGGAGAAGACTCAGGGAGGTAACTCAAAGAAGAGAAAATAGGTTCTGGTGGATTCTAGGCTCCATTTTCCCCCCATCCTTCATTTTTATGTGTCTCAACTGTACCTACTAAGCAAAAACTTCCGTGAGTAGTAAAGACCTTCCTGTCA
This sequence comes from Nyctereutes procyonoides, assembly GCF_905146905.1. Lineage (NCBI taxonomy): Eukaryota > Metazoa > Chordata > Mammalia > Carnivora > Canidae > Nyctereutes > Nyctereutes procyonoides. The sequence continues at coordinate 36,631,608 of NW_026575140.1, read as the reverse complement.
ACTGCTTGGTAAGATTGGGGGAGGAGGTTGGGGGATGGGGTTTGGTATACAACAGTGGGAACAGCAAAAGGAAATGAGTGGGTTTAGTAGAACCATTGGCAACAGAAGTGATTCTGGGAGGGCCTAGGTCTCCTGGGACCATCATCTAGAAGAGGTTTGGTGGCTCTAGGTCACACATTTGGAAAACTGAGTTTTCTGGAACAGATGGGGCCCAGAGCTGTGAGCAAGAAGGGACAGGTTTTTCATAGACTGGTGATCTTTAATGTTTCCTTTGGACCCCCAAATGTGCATCAGTAATGTAGCCCATGCCGAGTGCCATTTTGAGAGTCAAGATCTAAGCTTGTCCATCCTCTGCCTTGTAGCATTGTTTATGGGGCAGTTAACTACCGTTGTTCCTACATAGTAGTTTTACAGACAGGCCCAACGAGCAAATGCAAACACACTGGATGGAATTCAGAGGTGCCAGAGCCTTGAATCTGCATACAGGTTAGGCGATCCTAGCATTAGCTAGATGTGGTCATGAGATGTGGGGACAGCTTGTCTCCCTCTTTCAATTCTCACTGCAGGTGGTGTTTTTGACAACTGGGGTTAATCAGAGAAGTAATAACAGCTGATTGGTTTTTTGAACAATGACATTTAGAAGAAAAGTTTCTGATGTGCTTATAGGCCTCTGGACCCCAGAGGCAACTTTTCTTTTCCTCTTTGAATTAGAGGATTTTGCACAGATTAAAATTTGGAGAAAATACTACACTCCTATATGCATTTGGAGAGGTGTAGAGGATAAGCATAGCCTTATATAGAACCTTGACAGTGAAACTGAGGCAGGGGCATTCTGTTTATTTTCATATTCCTAATGCCCAACTTGGGGCTTGATCTATAGAAGTTGTTCAGTAAAAAAGGAAAAAATTGAAAAACTCAAGTATTTTAACATTTGCATAAATCCTTTAGCTCCTTTTTCTAAGTCTATGGGTTTGTTTTTACTACTGATGTTTGAAACTACCCAAAATTTGGGGAAAAGGGAGAAAATCACCCATAATCCATTACCTACCCAAATGTTATTACCATTTGGGTATATTTCCTTTTAATTATCTTTTTTTCATTTTCTTTCAATTATTTAGGTATAGATACATATGTGTGTGTGTATGTGTGTGTGTATGATTTTCTTTGTTGCTGAAAATTGCCTTAGAGTTATTTCTCTTTACAGTCATTCAGAATTAAGAATTACCCTTTAATCACATTCTCTTCATTCCCTTTTGCTTTCCTTGTCTTACTCCCCCAGATTTGAAGTTTCTAGGGCAGGTACTGTTGCCCCTGCTTGCTAAGGCTGCTGTAACAAAATATTGCAAAGTCAGTGGCTTCAACAGCAAAAACATATTATCTTACAACTCTGGTGCCTACAAGTCCAAGACCAAAATGATGCAGGACGGTTCCTTCTGAAGGTTGTAAGGGAGATGTTCCATGTTTCTCTTCCTGGCTGAAGATAGTGGTCCTCATGTGAACATGGTGTCCATTCTGTACATCCTATATGTGTGTCTCTATGTCCAAATATCCCCTTTTAGAGGGTCACTTGTCACATTGGATTAGGATCCACCCTAATGACATCATTGTAACTTAGTTACCTCTGTAAAGATCCCATCTCTAAGTAAGGTCACACCCTGAGGTGCTAGGGCCAGAACTTCAACTATGAATTTGGGGGAGGGAAAGGGACACTCCAAGCCATAGCATCCCTCCACTTAGATGCAGAGAAAATGAGGGAGGCCCAAGTCAAGTAGCTTGAGATTTGAACTTAGGCTTCTGTGACTCTGAAATGTGCCTTATCACATCCTGTTTTCTACCCATGAATTGAAAATACCGTGAACAAAGAAAAAAAAATTACTTCCTTGATTTGAATATGATTAGTGTGAGACAATATTTGATGATGGTTATTAATTGCTAAATTTAACTGGCCAGTTGAAACCTGTGTAATCACTTAAAAATGAAGTACAGTACACTCTGCTTTGTTAAAACTTTGTATTGTTCTACAGTGTTTGTTAAGCCGGTTGCATTCTTATTTGAAGTACCCGGGAATATAGCACCCTCTAGGCTCTGGGGTGTCCCAGTGATTCTCTACTGGTTGGGTCATGTTTCAGAGTAAAACCAATCGATATTACATATTAGTCCTCGGTTTTTATCTTGTTTCTTTATCTTTTATGTAAATTCCCTTTAGTTTTTTGTTCTCCTCCTGTGGTACAATGGCAAGCTATGTGTACATGTGCGTGCATACTACACACCCCCCACACATTTTTTTACAAGAAAAATAACATTCAGTGATATCTAATATGTGGTTCATACTCAAAATTGCATAGTTGTCCCAATATCTCTTTTATAGATTTTTTTGATCCAGGATCTAATCAAGTTCCACTCATTGTATTTGATATTGTGTCTTTAGTCTCCTTTATCTGCAACCGATTCTCATGTGTAAATATATAAAATGTTGAGTTTATTGAAGGGTTCTAGCCAATTGTTTTACAGAATGTCCCATACTTTGGGTTTTTCTGTTTCCTTATTACTAATTTAGTTAGGCAAGTTTGGCATGAATACCACATACACACCAGCCCAGGGAAGGCCAGAGCTGGTATAACGATACCCAGCTAACATAGTCAGCTGGGCCATGGTCCCTAGGGTATGATGTGGACAAGAAATACAAAGGCCTGTTGGAGCTCTTGAGCAGAGGGGGTTGTGTGGTACCCGCTCAGCCTTCTCCAAGAAGCAGGAGTGGAAATGGCACTTAGTTTCAGGCCTGCCTGAAACTGAGGCCTGTATGTAGTGACCTCTGGGGTTGTGCAGTACGTAGATACTTGTGTCCCTGTCTTACTGAGTGCACTCTGGCAGACTACTACTCTTTTTCTTAACTTCCTTGCTTGAAATTTTAAAAAGGGTTTGACCTGCAATCACTGTGTATCTCCTATTGCTGTCACGTCTGTACTTTGTCCATGGTGGGCACACAATAAATATTTATTGGGAAAAAGTGAATGATGAGAAAGTGGACAGATAGTCTCCATGGAGATGGAAGCTGTCACTATGAAGTGAAGGTCCAAGGAAATCCCGAGGGACACCCCGTTTAGCCCACCATGAAATGCTAAGAAAATCCCGGCTTAACTTTCCTTTAGCTGGAAATAATCAAACATTGAAAAGACACTGCTGTTTTAGAAAACTCTACATATATTGTTGCCCTTGGCTGCTTTAAAGGAAATGAAGAGCTCCCACACGGGGGCAAAGAGCTACCCTAATCATCTTTCTTCATTCTGATGTATTTTGGAGGGAGGACCATGACCAACAACTGCTTGCATGAATTGAGCACACTTTATGTCTCTCTCAACGTCACAGTTAAGCCCTCAAGATTGGCTTAGCTACCTCCATTTTACAGATGGCCTTAGAGACGTTAGCAGCTTGCCCAGTGTCACAGGACCAAAAAGAGCCAGATGCAAGCCTCAAAATCAAACTGAATCAACCCCCAGGCCTGTGCTTTTTCTGACAGTCCATACTGTCACACACTGGTGTCTCATAAAAAAGCCAAAGCCTCGGTAACTTTCATGGTCCATTTCAGTAACCAGACATGAGGTAAACGATGCATTTCTTTGTGGGCCAAGAGAACATCTGTCTCTCTCCTTCCTACAGAAGACACCCCATCCCATCGTCATAATAATAACAGTTACCGAGCATGTGTGTGTGCTGGGTATTGTATTAGAATCTTTGCTCCTGGGATCTCGTTCTTCTCACATCACCCGAGAGGTGAACTTACTTGGTTAAGGTGGAGACGAGACCCAGGTGGGGCTGACTCTAAAATCCACGTGGCTAGAGCTACACCAAGCCATTGGTACTTCATCTGCCCATGGATGGAGTGCTTCTCATCCACCTGGAGGTGTGCCCCCTGAGAGTGCTGTGTATTAGGATAGCCAAGAGTCTGAACAGGCAGGCTGCAGTGATCGGTTTCAGAGAGGTGGTTCAAGCAAGGAGGGAAGTAGCCCCAGACTCTCCTGGAGTGCGGGTAGTGTTTATTTGAGTTGTGCGGGCCAGGGCCTAGCGTGGCGTCAAGGCTGTGGGAGGCCTTAATACATCTTATTCAGGGTTGATGGGGATGTGTCTAAAAAATGCAGAAGGGCTTTTCCTCGGGAAGGTGGTTGGTCACACCTCAGTTAGCAGGGAGCTTTATTTCTGTGGGTCCTTTGCCACCATCTACCCTAGACATAGTCCTTTATTTTGAGTCTCTGCTGTATAGCCAGCACTGCCGAGGGTAAATAAAAAATGCTGTTTTCTGCTGGCTAAGAAGCAAGTCTTGTTTGAAAGCCGTAGACATGAAACATAATGTTAGAGCCCGTTAGAAATCACTTAGGCTGACTTTTCTGCAGAAAGTGTTCTGGAGAACTCTGGTTCTTCCAGCTTGTTCATCTCCCTTTGAAACTCAGCAGTGAACTTTGATGGAGTCTCCAGGGAAAGGGTTCATGCTACGCATGCTTTGGGATATGACCACACAGTCCAATTTCCTCTCTTTTATAGATAAGGAGGCTCAGTGAAGAACAGGGACTTTAAGTGGAGAACATTATCCAGGCTTGGGCTCCGAAACCCAGCCTAGGGCTTTGTCTGCTGCACAGGGACCCACCCTGTTTCTGGCTTCAGTCTTGGCCGTCCTAAGGCCCATATTTTCTCCTGTATCTTGAAACCATATGTTTCTCCGGCTTTTTTTTCCCATTTTAAGATAGGCCTCTGACGTTGGGTGTCTGAAATCCTTCTGTTTCCTATTGGGTGCCCATCTTGGCAAAGATACTGTAAAGTGAAGTCCACCATAAGGCAGAAGAGAAATGAGGAAGGAAGAGCTGCAGGTTTGCAATCTCATGGGATCCATAGGTAAGAAAGACCAGCTTTTCTGCTGGGATGTTGCTGCATCCCTAGACAGGGAGCTCTTCTGAGGGAAGGAACCCTGTTTTCCTCGTCTCAGCATTTCCTGTCTCTAGCACACAATAGGTGTGACAGTAAACATTTGACATTCAGTGTGGTGTAAAATCAGGTTAATTTGGTGGATGTATATGTAAGTTTCATGTTATGTATATTATGCATCCATTTTTTTAAAAGCCCTTGAATTCAAAACTGAAATTATGTTTACTTTTTAGAACAGTGACTCCCAAATCTCCAGGGAATAGAATCATTTTAAAAGGCTTGTTGAGATGGAGAATTCTCAGGCCCTTGTCCTGGGAATTCTGATTGAGTTATTAAAGCAGGTCTGGGTAGTGCCTGGTATGTGTTTTTTTTAATGAGTGCCCCTGATGATTTTCATGATTGGCCAAATCCAAAAGTCACTATCCAGAGAATAATCCTCGTTCAATGCCCAATTTTACCCTTAAAGACAGACATGAAAATAAGCACTAGCCTTCAGGCCTCGAACCTTGAAACAAAGTGTGCTGAGAAATAGGGACAGGTTATATACAGAAAAATGGGCTACTATACCTGGTGTCAGATTGAGAGGGGGAGATAGAAATGATTTGGAACCCTAATTAGACCTGCTCCCCAGTTCTCAAACCTGCAGCTCTAAGCCCCCTGCTAATTGGCAGTCCCTTAATAGATTAGGAGTTGGCATCGGGCTTGCATGTTATTATAAACCACACACAGAAAAACCCAGTGGCTGAGGAACTCCTGCCAAACCCAGGCCTGGGTTTTTGTGAGGCTTTTGAAGTGCACTGGTCTTTCAGGATTTTGTATAGTCAGTGTACTGAAAGGCATCAAACCATTCCTTTGGATGGGATTTGTGAAGGGCCAGTTTGTTGAATAATTAATTCCCTGAGACCCATTCTGTCATCTTGATGGACAAGCAGGAGCCCATCCACAGTTTTGCTCTCAGCGGTACAGGGAGCAGGATAGGAGAGATTATTTTCCTGCACTCGGCGCAGTCTGTACCCTCCCTTTAGGCTGGGGGGCAGGGGGTGTGGAAAGACCTGAGAGTGCATGTGTGCCGGGCAGGGCGCAGCTCTTTGACACCCCCATACACCCTGTCTCAGGAAATCATCACAGCCCTTCTTCCACACTGGGCCTCGTTTGGCCTAGGAGGACACTGAGGTCCTTAGGATTCATGAGTCTTGGGGTCCCACGGCCACAACCAGAGAAGGGAGGAACTCATGCTAGGTCAGCTAATTCCAAACGGTCACAAAACGCGACCAAACCTCAAAAATCAAAGTTTTGATTTTCCTTGGAGCTCAGATGATTAAGATGAGTTGGGAAACGGTTTTCTGCTGTTGACATCATGTGCCAGGGAAACAAACGTGTTTGCACCCGTGGGTAACATAAACATTGCGAGCGCTCCCCTGCCCCCTGAAATTCTAGAACAGGATCTCTACTCTGGGGTGAGGCTGCCCATTACAGACAGCCACCTCGTGCAGGGGGGTGAGCTGCTGGAGAAGGTAGCTGTGCAAGGGTGCCCGGGGGCCTGTTCCAGGCTGCCAAAGGCACAGTCCGGTATCCCCAGGCCTCTGAGCCATCCCTGGGGCCTCCCTCTCTGCTCTTGTCTGCCCAGTTAGGTTCCAGTGAGGGGCCTTCTACTTCTCTCCAAGTCCATTTCCACAAAGGGAGAGCTGTAGTTGGAGGCCGAGATTTCCATGAAAACCTTCCAGTTTTCAGGCAAACATACCAGGCAGCTCTCATGGCAATACCATGGTGAAGGGGAATAATGTTATTTGGCATTTCGCCCTTAAAAAAAATGTATGTGTGTGGGGGGTGGGGTGGGTAGGGAGGATGTGGGGAGGATGGGCAAAGAGAACAGTGGGGGCTTTGTAATTTACCGCTCTGGAGAGGTCAGGTGGGCTGGGCCAGCAGGGGAGGCGGGGTGCAGAGAAGGCCTGAACCCCCCCTTGGGCCCCTGCTACCTTCTCCTCCAATGCCTGATTCACACATTCAGAGAGGTCGTGAGGGGAAAGTTGAGGAGTTTTTTATGTTTTTATTTGGAAGAAGGCCTCTAGACATTTTGTCCCTCTGAGGGAAGCTGGCTCCTTGCTGCTTTGCAAGGATTAAGGGCCTGGCTTCCAGTACCATTGAAGAAAACATCCCAGGAACTACCCTTTTCTCTCAACAGCTGAAAAATGCATCACAGAGCAGTGGCTTCCTGGAGAGTTTTGGCAAAAGAGTTTCCCTCTGGAACAATAGGGTTCCTATAGCAAACCACCTAGTTTTTTTTTTCTTTTTTTTTTTCTTTTTTCCCTGCAGCTCGTTCTCCTGTATCTGAATGCCCAGATTTTGTTATCCCCATCCTGGTGGGGGGAAGGGGAGGGCTCCCAGAGCAACTGAGGGTGGCCCCAGAGCATCGGGATTTCTAACTACAGAGAGCCAGCCAGTTTACCAGAGGCACCCCTTCTCCGTCCAGGCAAACATCTACAGATAGAGGCAACACCGTGCTGCCCAGACCTGTGGAGAGTCAGCCCGACCCAGTGGCAGCTCTGCTCTGCGGCCTTACCTCTGATCTTCAGCCTAGGCCTTTGCAGAATCTAGCTGTACTGCTTACCTGGAAAGGATCAGCAGGAGGAATAAAAGAGGCCCTGCTGTAAAGCACCTAGAATAGTGTCTGGTTTGCTGCAGCAGCTGATGCTAATTCCCACCTGCCTCCAACCCACACCACGTTTTTGCTGTTAACCGACTTCTTTGACAGAGCCAAGAGCTGCTGATCACTAATTTAGTTTGTATCTGCAGGTCTGCAGATTCAGGGATGTTTCCAAAGCTGTTCTTTATAAATGAGCACCTTTGACTTCTGGAGGGCTCTGCTTGGCCATCTCTCTTCCCAGGCTTAAAAGAACCTAGTGTGCTGCTCAGTTCCCCCAGTGGGGAGAGCAGGCAGGTGGCGATGCCCATCCGTCTGCTCTATGAGGACGCCCTGGGAATGAGCCTGCAGTTTTTTTTGTTTAAAGATTTTATTTATTTATTTATTCCTGAGAGACACACACAGAGAGAGAGAGAGGCAGAGACACAGGCAGAGGGAGAAGCAGGCTCCATGCAGGGAGCCCGACGTGGGACTCGATCCTCGGTCTCCAGGATCACGCCCTGGGCTGAAGGCAGCGCTAAACCACTGAGCCACCGGGCTGCCCCTGCAGTTTGTTTATAAAATGCCGAGGCTAAAGGCGAAAACTCCTAAAGTAGAGACATTCACAAGGCACCTGATAAAACCGCCCCTTTCATTTTGCACATGAAGAAACGGAGCCCGAGAGAACAGAAGTGTGACTATATGGTTAGTTTGCCACGGAACTAACACTGATGAATACGAGTCATTAGTATTGTCAGTTAGTGTTGGTTGGTATTTGTTTTTTAGGTTGCCTTGCCAAAAGAAACTCCACTAACACTCCCACACTTGCTTGTATTGTGTTCTTCGTGATAGCAGGCATCTCTTCACTGAATCAGAAACTAGTGTGGAAATCATTTTCTTCTCCAGGACATTGGCTGAACTGACCCAGCTCGGGCTACCTGAGACTTCATTATTCAGTAGGTGAAAGGTTGCCTGATTCACTGGGATAAACACACACACACTGTGGAATGATCCTAACACATCTACTTGGATTAAGCTTATTTCAGTTTGTAGTAATCCTAGTGATGATTAAACTGGAAACCTTTGTCACCAGGGAAGGCGTTTCTTATGGAGTGAACAACAGTTTTAGCTGCCAGTTTGCCCATTTTAGCATCTTTTCAGCATTAGGAGGTGGATGGGCTCCCTCAAACTTTTCTCCTTTTCCTTAGGGCTAAAAGTTGGGTAGGGGATGAGGGTGGGCTACAGGAGCACTTTTGTGAACTGCTTTTTAGGGGAAATCTTTCCAGGTCTGGATTTTTATTTTACTGCTTTTATTTGTAAAAATTTTTTTGTGTAGCCTTAACTACGTTGTTGGCATTCAAATGATTGCAAGGAATCTTTGAAATGCATTTGCTGGGTTAGTTCATAAACTGCCACTACATCCCTGCTGGTGGCCCAGTCATGCGCTAACACGCATCCTCAGTGCTCCCTGAGCATTTTTGAAATGCCTCCCTGGATGGTCCTGTCGCGCTACATCATGGGTAGCTGTCCCCAGAGTCTGTGTTCTTAGAGGGCAGGGACCACATCTATAAATTCCTGTAGCCCCTAATTCTCCCAGTGAGGACTCTCCTTCAAAGCGGTCTTTTACTCCTTCACTTTCTTGCCACGCAATGCAACTTGGAAAACTCGGTGGGGCATACACCAAGCCTCAGATGTTGGGGAGAGAAGTTTGACTTGTACTTTAATCAGGTATTTTGTAATGCCATTCACTCCCTGGATACTCCTAAAACGAAAATGTAGCCTGCAAGTACAGCACCTAGAGAGGAAATATACTACAAATTAAAAAGTGATTAGTGAGCATTTAGGCAGAAGGTCAAAGGGATTATTTTGGACTTCAAACTTGCCAGCTTTCAGGGCTTGTATTCAGTTACAAAATTGCATCCCCGAATTATTTGTGCAGGTGGCAGCGGTCAGATTTGAAGAAGGTTTCTGGGTTTTACAAAAAGACCCTTGACAGGCTGGGGATGGGGAGTCTGCTCCTGGCGTGGGGGTTGTCTTGTCCCCGGCCCGCTGGAACTGCCCCAGCTTTACTTAGCTCGAGTGACAGCCCTCATCTGAGCCGACACAGCCATGTCCAGGTGAGTTTGGCCAGTTTCTAGAGGAAACCAGTCAAGCCGGCTGATTGGCATCATGTGAATAGCTGGAGAGTAGATTTTCAGAGTGGGAGGGCAGAGAACTAACCTTGGTTAAATCCCTGCCCTGTGATAGGTCATCCCCGCAGCTCATCAAAGTGGATATTTGGTGTCCTCTTTATCAAGGGGAGGCTCTCTGAGAAGTTAAGCTGATGGTTGCATAGATGTTAAGTGGCAAAACTGGTTTTCAAACCCAGATCAAAGTTGCCTTCTTGAGATTTGTGCTCTTCCTCTGCCTGGGAGCTTTCCCCTGGGCAGCGGTTCCCCAGAGGATCGCAGGAAGTGGGTCAGGGCCGTGGCGAAATGGATCTCTTAGCCCTTGGGATAGCTGAAGCACTGAGCAGCAGCCTGCTCAGCGTACCTAGGGGGGCCCTACAAAGGACTTGCCGATGGTTTCACTACATGAAAAAGATTGGGAAACTGAGAATTCAGAGTCTCAGCAGTCATCCAGCACAACAGCGCCCATCTGAGACTTGAAACTGGCTAGGTGCCCTGTAAATAGTTCTTCATGGATTCGTCTGCTCTTTGTGAGATGTGTGGTGGTGCGTTGCTTTGGGGTATTGTGTTAGGAAAACAGGAGTTGAGGGGATCCCTGGGTGGCTCAGCAGTTTAGCGCCTGCCTTTGGCCCAAGGCCTGATCCTGGAGTCCCAGCATCGAGTCCCACATAGGGCTCCCTGCATGGAGTCTGCTTCTCCCTCTGCCTCTCTCTCTCTCTCTCTCTCTCTCTCTCTGTGTGTGTGTATCTCTCATGAATGAACAAATCTTAAAAAGAAAAAGAAAAAAAAGAAGAAAAAAACAAGTTGAGACATGAGAGAGTTCAGATTAAAACTCAGGAAGGTGGGGGATGGAGGAAGATCGTAATAAGCCGTACACTGGCTGTATTTGGGGCAGAGCCACATTGTCTGGATTTTAGTTTGTTTCTTGTATACATTTATCCAATATCCATTTGTGGGGTACCCACTTAGTCCTAGGAATTACTCTTTGTGCTGGACACCCAGATATGTATAAAATATGGACCCTTTTCTGAAGAGACTATCAGTTAGTGTAGAGGACTTACAGAAAAAGGTATATACAGTGCTAGGGTATGATGGATAAGTCCTTGGATTTATAGTTGAACACAGGTAGGCTTAAGGTTAAAACAAATACATATACTCATGCATATACTCATACACATATACACATGTCCCATGAGGCCATTACCTACCACAGAGGACATTGTTGAAGCAAGAGTTGGTTATTTCAATTTTGATGGGTTCATCCAAGGATTTCCCTATTTTCTAGAGCAGTGGTGAAAAAAGCAAAATGTCTACAGGGGCCAGGTAGGTAACATAAATGATGGAAGCACACCAGGCATAGGAAAATCAACAGTACATGCTCAGTGACAGTGATAACTGACCTGCAGCCTGGAGGTCAGGGTGATGACAGGGAATGGTGCAGAACGCATATAGCCATAGTTTGTACTGCCTGCATTGCCAAATAGCGTTAGAACCGGTTCAAGAACCGGAAAACTAGATGCTATGTGAGATTCCCTGTCATTAAATGGTAACAACCAATGTTAAGAACTATAAGCAGTGGATGGCCAAATAGAACGTCTTTGTGAGCTAGGTTGTGTGTGAGCGTTTGGCCTTTGACCTAGATCGGCCCATGCAGCCCAGTAGGTTACCTTGGGGTGCCCTGGTGGCCTTGGACTGTGTACCAGCATGATTTTGTTCTCACAGCATCTCCAGTAACGTTCCAGCTCTTCATTTTTGGCACCGTGTCTGGCTCCAGTCTTGCCTTTTGACTATCTTGAACTTTGGCCTTCCGTGGTATCTGATGTCCTGCCCGTCCGCGTGTTGTTTATTTTGCCGCCATGTGAATGTGGTGTTTGTGTACACCTGGGCGGCATAGCTTGGGTGGACCATGCACGCTGACGGATGTATGTTTAACTCTTAGGGAAAATGAAAAGAAAAAATTGTTCCCCCTTACAGACTTACCTCCCATCAGCCTTATATGATCTTTTGACAATGCATGGAAGGATTCCTGCCATGATATTTCTTCTCTACGCAGGGTGCCAGGTCCTGCTAACCACTGTTGAAGCCCCTTCTATTTATACAATCCCAAGAAGTCCCTCGAATTATAGGATTTTATGAGCGTGCTTCCCCTGTGGGATCAGATTGCATTTGGGAAGGAGTTGGCAGGCCTCAGCTGCTTGAGTGAGCTTTTGACTGAACTCTCATCACATCTTATACCTGCTTAAAAGCTTTCAGTGGCTTCCTGTCACATACAGGAACAGGAGCTAATATTTACGGAGCCAGGTAATTGGGTATTTTATAAACTGTGTCTCACTCACAATCAACTCTGTACCTTGGGAATCACTGTACAAAGTCCTGTTGTACGTTGATGAAACTCAGAGAGGTAAGGTGACTTGCCTAAGGTCATACAGTAAGCGTGGCAGGTGATAGAAGCAGGACATATAATCCTATCTCCCTGACGCTGAAGTTCATGGATAAGTAAAAAAAAAAAGTAACTCTGCCAGAGTGGCTAACATGGCTCAGTGAGTCCTTTGTAGGAGATATTTATGTCTTGAAAGACAGATAGGAGTTTGCCAGTGGTACTTCAATCTAGATATTAAGACATTCCATGGAGTTGTTAGGAAAATTGAATGTGATTATTTATGTAAGAGCTATAAAACCCAATGCACACATTGGGATTCTTGCTGCGTCCTAGCTTTGGGCTGCCGTATTGGAAATAAACAACATTTGGGTCATCAGGGAGACTGAGACAGGAGAGTAGCTGCATCTATATAAATCCATCTCAACATCTAAGGAGAAGCTTTTTATCCTTGTTCAAGGTCCGAGTACACTTTCCCAGAGCTTTGTAGCTTTGCTAATATCTGCATAGACCTGGTTACTGCATGTACTTAGCAAGAAAGCCTAACTGGCACCATCTCTGAGTGAACTTCAAGGTTCTCAGTATTCTATTATCTATCCTGGTTACACTGCTCTTAGCAGCAGCAGTGATAGATCATCTCTCTGACTCTCTCTTCTTGGGCCGTATACTAATTATTTTAGAGGATTGTTTTGAGAGTTACATCATTTGATGTATCCAGAGCTCCTGGCACCTACATAGTAGGTACCCAATGAATGCAAATTTGCTCATCCTTATTTAAAAGAGAGGTCAAGGGGACGCCTGGGTGGCTCAGTGTTTGAGCATCTTTGGCTCAGGTCGTGATCCTGGGGTCCTGGGATCAAGTGTTGCATCAGGCTCCCTGCAGGGAGCCTGCTTCTCCCTCTGCCTGTGTCTCTGCCTCTCTGCGTGTCTCATGAATAAATGAATAAAATCTTTTTTAAAAATTAAAAAAAAAAAAGGGGTCAAAAGAGGAAGGTAGGTGACCCAGTTTGACTTGAGGTAGAGGAATTGTAAGTCCTATTAGCTCTGGTAGTTGTGTATTACTAGACATATCATGGCTACAAAAGAGGGCTGGGGCTCTCTTCGTGGAAGGTCTGAATCATGTGCGGCTGGCTGGTTTGTTCTTTAGTCCCTGGTGGATCTGACAGCCCTTTCAAAATCCAACTGGAAAGGCCAAAAACGGGCAGGACCTAGAGTTTTAAGGTGGTCCATGCTATTTTGGAGAGTAAAATGTTTTCTCTTTAAGCACTTTCAAATAAGAAAGGCCATCCAAAGTTCTTTCCTACACCCACGATTAGACTAAAGACAGGTGTCCCTTTGTCATGGAACCTGAGACTTTCCAAAGTTGAGAAACTCAGAAACAGTGCAGTATCTTGATATTGTGTGTCCCCAGCACCCAATAGTGCCCTGTACTCACAAACTGTCCCTGCATGTTTGTGGAATTGCACTCAAGGCCCTGGAGACTCAGGCACCAGGACTAGATCTGCCACTGATTTCTTCCGCCACGGAGTTGCTTTCGATGCTGACAACCTTCTTTTTGTAAAGAAGGGACCTAGACTTTCTAGTTTTGAAGAATGAGCGTTTGTCAAAGAAAAACCCCTAGACCCCGAATATTGCCTGTTCACAGCGGCCAACAGCAAGTGTTTTTCATGGCAGCCCGTTTCAAAGGTGGGAAACGCCTTCATAGTAAACTTAGTTTTGTCTCTTCTGGATTGTATCCAGTATAAAAATCTGGACAAATATCGTAAACCAAAGAAAGTTTGCACACTTCTAAGACCAGTAGCAATTAATTACTTTAAATAGAAACCCTGTCACTTACAAGCAACATAAATATTTGTATTTTGAACCTCTAAGTAGTAGTTGGGTTGACCATTCTGGCCTTAAGTGATTTAAAAAAAAAAAAAAGCAGTTGGTCATATTTTAACAGGGAATACATTTATAAAGAAAGGGAGGGTCAGGTCATGGAGTAAGAAAACATGAACCAAAAGACAGACAGACCTGGGTTCAAGTCCCAGTGACCAACTGACTCATGTGAGAACCCTGGACACATTACAAAACTTCTGGCCTCAGCTATCCGTTGGATACAAATGAAAATAAGAACGTGGAAGTTCAGATACATTAATTCCTAGTTGGACTCTAAGCTTGAAATCAGAAGCCCCATGCCTTCCATCTATATTTCTAACATCTGGTCCGTATTGGCACCATTTGCTAGCTTTGTGCTTTGGATGAGCTGCTTCAGAGCTTGCTTTCTGAGCCTCAGTCTGTCATTTGTAAAATGAGCAGAACAGTAGAGTCTGTACTGTAGGTAAGATGTCTAAAGTCCTGTTGTGGGGTTCTGCTCGCTGCCTGATTGGAGCAGTGAGTCTGTGCTTGAGACCCACACACGTTTTCTGCACCCACTGTTCTTCTGTGGGTAGGTGTGTAGGCTTTCTGCAGATATTCATTTATTTATTACTCTCACAGATTCTGGACTCTGCTTATTTTAAGGTAACTACAGATTGGATGAAGTAGAAAGCTGGACAACTCTGGGCAAGACGCTTGAAGGACTTGGTGTTAAGGAGCCATGAGCAGCCCCTCCCTGATGCTCTGAGTTGGGTCCTGCCAAAGCACGAAAATTTCTTATTCAGTCTCCCACCCCAACTCTTTCCCTGACGCACACCACGGGCTCTCTAAAAAGCACTTTGAGAGCAGGAGGCTGTATTTAATTTTGTGCAAATGTGAAGCTGTGGCTGAAAGGAGCAAGGCTCTGGGGCTGGGTCACTTTGGTAACACTTCCCACATGACTTTATCAATGGGTGGGCCACAGAAACTTATCCTGTGTTTTTTTACACCCCACCCCCCAAACCACCCAACCTGCTCGAGTGTTAGTTTTTCAAAGCCCAAGGAGTTTCAAAGGCCCGAACCCAACACAGGGGCCTTTCTTCATGCTTTGATTTTCTGCCCATTAAGTGTTTGTCATTGAGTTCGTATTTCGCCTCCTCTGCAGCTTACACATCCCAAGAGGTCCCTGCAGGTATAGGAAGTTAATTGATCCTTGATTAAAAGAAGGAGAAATTCTTTGAGTTGGGGTCTAGAATCACCAGATGATATGTACACACACACACACACACACACACACACACACACACACTTTTTGGTTCTGCTTTGCAAGAAGCTGGTAATGCACCTTTCATTAGAGATAAATCTAAAGTCTAGGATATTGGCTTCAGAGTGTTGGTTAAATTAGATACTGAGCACATGTGTGCTACGTGGTGAATATTCAATGAATAATCACCTGTGCTATTGCCTGGACTGTTCCGTATAAAGCATCTTCTTCAAAGGCCATGACATTTGCTGAGCTGTAACTAATTTGTCAATACTCATACAGGCTTCCTGCTCTGTTTTAAGTGACTTGCTCAACTTTAGAAAGCACCCGAAAGTCCGAGTGGCTCCAGTAAGTCACTTCTAATCCCTCAGAATCTTAGGGTGCCTGAATGTGCTCGTTGTTATGACTGTTCTCCTAGCAGCCCTTGGACCACTTGGAGGTTGGAACTTCCCTCGGCACAGTGGCCCAGTCAGTCCTGAGAACATAATAGACATGTGGGTTTGTCAGACGGCAGACATTTCTGTGGGGGATTCCTTAGCACAGTTTGGGCACGTAATGGTCGTTTGGTAAATGTTAGCTGCTATTGGGACGCCTGGGTGGCTCAGTGATTGAGCGCCTGCCTTCGGCTCAGGTCATGATCCTGGGGTCCTGGGATTGAATCCTGCGTCAGGTCCCATGCTCAGCAGGGAGCCTCCTTCTCCCTCTGCCTGTGTCCTTGCCTCTCTCTCTCTCTCTCTCTGTGTCTCTCATGAATAAATAACTACAAATCTTCTAATAAATGTTAGCTACTGTTGTTGTCTGTGTTAGCTTTCCCTTTCTTCCTTTCATCGTCTACTTACATGTCTCTTCTAGCTTTGTAAGCCAAATAAAAAATCATATTCTGGTAGTAGCCATTGGTTTTGTTGACTGCTTTATTGAAATCCTGAAACTACACTGAGTCTCTTGAGTGTACTTGGTCCCTGGACCCCGGAAACCTCTTGTAATTCCCTCCAGCCTCCCATCCCACCCTCTGTGGGCCATCTTTAGTGTTCCCTATGCTCTATACATATGTCAGTCCTCATGTTTAGAAATATTTTAGTGCACTTGTTTTTGTAATTTTCTTAAAATACCATGAGCCTGTTGAGGACAGTTACTATGATGTTGTCACCTGTAGATTCCCAGGCACTCGCACTGAAAATTTTCTTGAAATGAAGTGATCAGGGACCATGGTGGTTGGTAATAAAGATGGTGCCCGGTTGGAGACCCCACTCCGGAAAAAAAACAGCTTCTTTCCTGTGCCCTGGAGAGGCAAGGCATGGTGCTCTGTCTCTTGAGGACTAGCTGTCCTGTTGAGAAAATGCTTACGCTTTTCCAACCAACTGAAGGGAATCTGAGGTTACTCTCTTCTGGAGCAAAGTCAAGCCTAGACTGGCATCCCCCCCAATCATACCACAAGTTTGTAGGGGAGACAGAAAAAGCCATTGGGTTTTCCAAATGCTATCTCCATGCTTTTCAAGCAAATAAACAGAACATAATTCAGATCCAACCTCTTGTCTGTTTGTGGTCATCATCCATATAATCAGAACCGGAAACTCCCCAAGCCTTAGGCAAAGGAGGAAAAGAAAGGATTTGGATTGCTCCCAGATTAAGAGAGGGCAAAGAAACAGAATAAACAGATTTTCTTTACTAGCCTTCTCTGTGGGATTGTCCCCACCCCCTTCATCCTTTTAACATTTATTGAGTGTCCATAGTGTGTGCCAGACTCCGTGTTGATGTGACCCAGTGCTATTGCTTGATTTCTTTTAACTAAGCAACTTCCTGCACTCATTTTCTCCCATTACACCTTCCCCTACTAGACTATAAGCTCCCTGAGGGCATGGTTTATGCCATCTTTGTATTCCTTGTACTTTGTGTATGTAGTGAAGACTGAATAAATGTTTGTTGAATAAATGAATAGATTAATGTAGCAGCGTATCACATCGTCCCAGCAGTCCCCAAGCTGGGTCTCCTTCTTCCCATTGCACAGGTGAGAAGGGCATTTTGGAGATGGGAAATAACTTGCTCAAGTAGCAGGGAGCAGAATCGAGATCATTAACCCAGTTCTGTCTAACTCCACAGCTCTTTTATATGTGTTTTATTGTCCTTAGAAACATATGTTTTACAGGCCTATCATGTGAACACTATTAAAAATAGAAGCTGGGGCCTAAGAGTGTAGCACAAATGTAAGGCACTTGGGGTCTGTTCCCTTCCTGAGTTTATTAGCAACGCTTTGGCTCCCAGGCACCACGGAGGCTGTGGCCAGGCTCAGGCATGGAGCTCCACGTTTTATCACGACGTGTGGAACTTTAAAAGCGGACTATTAATATCATACTCCTGGCTTCTCGGCTACTTTCCATAGCCAACTTGGCCACATTTCAGAATGTTGAGTGGGAGAACGAAGATGGTTCGGGCTCATAGGATATTTTCTCTCTCCCAGTCCCCTCGCCCAAAGATCAGCTGACTACTCTTGTCCTTTCTACCCCACCACGTTTACACACTGCCTCCCCTTGCCCACTCCACTCCTTTGCAGAGACAGTCTCAAGAGCTAATGGTTCCTGCCTTCCAGGGCCCCTCTGTGTTTACTTTGAGAAGGTCAGGCACAATGCTGTGGTGTGTTGCTGTTTCTTTCTTTTCAAAGCACCAGTATGAATTTGATAAAGTAAATTGTTGTTCTAGCAGGAAGCAGTTAGGGGTCACAAAATAAATAGCCGTAGAATTCAAATAAATCCAAAGAATAAAACCAAATAAATCCATGTGTGTATGCACAGTGATACATAAATACACTTTTTTAGAAAGTGAGCATTTTTATCGCTGCTGGTCTGGACCAAAGTAATTGAAAAATTGTGGAGTTCATGGTACATTTTTTTTTTTTTTTGGAGGTAGGCTGGGCCTTCGAGCAACATGACGGGAATTTAATTCTTTTTTGAAAAACATGAAAATGGAATTTTATCTTTTAAACAACCACTTGGGATTTTTCAGCAAATGCAATTCACAGTTGGATGAAACCAATTTGCAAGTTCAATTAGGGGATTCGAGCATTTGAGCATAACCTAAGAGACTCTGAATGAGCTAAATATTCTCTTTAGTCTCTGTTCTCTTCACTTGAAGATGAATGAGGCCTGCTTAAAGGATGATTTAACAGGACGTCTTCAGGTTGTTGGAAGACTCAACTCAAAAATGGATATAAAGCATCTTTCACATTGCTGGTGGCTGTTACGTTAATGCTGGCTGTTAATGATAGTTTCCGTGATCTTCCCTGGTCCTAACATTTGGTGGCCCACCTTTTACTTTGTGCAGTGGCATTGCAGCTCAGTGTTGACCTTGGGTGGCAAGGGGAAGAAGAGGTCTTCCAGTCTGAGAAGAGACTGTGAACCAAGACAGAGTCCCTGTGCACTGTTTCCTTGGAAGCGGTGTGCAGGAGGGCAGCAGACTGTGAGTCGGGAGAGGGGGAGGTCCAGGCCCTGGGGAACTCCTGAGGTCATACTTAGGGACTTTATCTCGTCTTGCACAGTGGGGAGTCGTTGATGAGGCCTAAGCAAGGCAGGGACGTGCTCTTGGTCAGGAAGTGAACTGGTTGATACGTGTGTGAGGCAATGAAGGCCAGGAGACTGATGTGGAGGCTGTTGGCAGTGACCAGGCAAAAGATATTGTAGGCCTTCGCTTTTTGCCTCAGCCTTAGGAGGAGCTTTTCCTGGCAGGTGATGGAATCCATTTGCCATGACCTTTAAGAGAATGGCATCTGAGCTAGCCCTGA
Organism: Nyctereutes procyonoides; assembly: GCF_905146905.1. Lineage (NCBI taxonomy): Eukaryota > Metazoa > Chordata > Mammalia > Carnivora > Canidae > Nyctereutes > Nyctereutes procyonoides. The sequence goes on along the minus strand of NW_026575140.1, from coordinate 36,612,654 downwards.
TAAACCAGCAGCAGCTGCCTGATGCTCCCAGATGCCCTTGGGCTCTGCTCCAGGGCTACAGGCAGCAGGGCCCCACTCAGCTGCCTAGCCTTGTTAGTGACCCTTTGTGGAAGAAAAGGGTTGAAAAGGGCACCACTGAGCAGCTATGATGTGCCAGGCTGCATCATGCTAGAAGTTGTATGGTTCTCCTCCCCTTGTCCCCATGACTCATTTGTGAGGAAACTGAGGCTCCGGAAGCTGGAATTAGAACATTGCTAGGAAGTGGTGGATCTGAGATTCAAATTCAGGTTATCTGACTCCCGGGCCCTTCCCTGCTCCAAGCAACAGAGCCTTAGGATGAGCTTCTCCAAGGGGGGAGTGGTGATAACTAACACACTTGGAGAACCAGACATCATTAGACCTGAGGCTCTGTGGATAATTATTACAAACTAGGCTTATGTCTCAGCAAGGGGTGTGGCACAGTGGGAAGGCTCCTGGCCTGGCTCTTCCATTGTCCCCCTCGGCGTTCCTGGACAAGACTAGAGGATCATGCTGTGCTCCTATTGGGGGTGACCAGGAAGGACCAGGCATCGGGCATGCATGTACTGAGCGCTCTCTGTGGCCCAAAAGTCACTACAAATGCACAGAATTACTGTCACTGTCAATGCTGTTATTTGGGAGTGGTCTTTGCTGTCCGTCAGTGCTGTCTCCTTTTATTGATCTTTTCCCTTTGTCTCCCCTTTTTTTTTTTTTCATGGTCCATGTGGCGGTTCCATCCTGAGCAGCTGGCTTGCCCTTCCTCATCATTGAGACAAGCACCATCAAGCCTTACCACCGAGGGTTTTATTGCAATGACGAGAGCATCAAGTATCCCCTGAAAATCGGTGAGACGATAAACGATGCCGTGCTCTGTGCTGTGGGGATTGTCATCGCCATCCTCGCGGTAAGCATCCGGGCTGCCTTGCTCAACCTGGCTCACCGCCCCTGGATCGTATTTCAGAATATCCAAGCCAGCACAGGTTGGCAGATCAAGTAGAATTTGATTAATACTGTTTTTCATGTGGTTAGTATTATTACTAAAAGCATTTTCAAATAATATACATGTGTACACTGTAAGTATAATCTATATATGCACGTCTATACTAAGAGTATTATGAAAGTACGTGAAGCACCTCTCTAACATACTTTGTATACATGATCCTCACGACCATCTGGTGAATTCTAGATACTGTTCTTACCTTTCTTCTACAAATTAAGAAACTGAGGTCTGCGGAGCAGCAGAGTTAGTATTTGAACCCAGCTGCCCCTTTCCCCAGAGACTCAGCCCTGAGCCATGAGGCTAAGCCCCAGAGGAGAGAGAGTTGCCATCAGGTGTCACAGGCATTTTCTGGGCTGTCTTCACACCATGGTGTGCTGCTATAACAGCACATGCCACTAGTATTCTCTGGCATATCGTTCACTTCTCACATCCAGGGGCTGTGGTGGCAAAGTGAAAATAAAATGGGACTTGGAATCAAGAGACCGAGGTTCTAGACCTGGCACTCCACTGACAAGCTGTACATCCTTCAAACCAGGGATGACCATCTTGCTTCACAGGTATTGCAATGAAGAGTAAAAGAGGTCATGAATATTGAAATTCTTCACAAACTCCCAGTTGCTGAACAGGTTGCTTAGGTGCAAGTATAAACATACAGATCTTCCCTTAAAGGAAAAGTCCTCACTGAGGATGCAAAAATGTGCCACAGACTTTGAGACAAAGTTCAGAGTTATTTTGAGCAATGGTCGCCTCATGGAAAATGGGGTATGGCCCACTTGGGCTTTACTTGGAATGTCAGCACTCTGTTTTAGATGTGTCCACGTGGGGCAGCGGGGTTGGGGGAGAGAGTAGCTGATGGGAATCCAGTCTTGTAATTTGTGAGTTCTGCATTTTCACAGCTGTCCATTCTACACCTCCAGAATTTTCTGTTTGTTCTCTGCCCTTGAACTCCAGCCACGTGGGCATAAGGGATAGGCGTCATGTCCACCAAGATCATAAATTCTTTCTCAGATCCTTGAGTCATGTTTGTATTAGCCAGAACCTAGAAGCTTATCTTTGGCCTATATTAGAAACCAAGAAGGAAGGAAGCTGAAGTTAAGAATACTACATGCAAGTTAAGTGCTAGTACCCTCATTATACAAATGGAAAACCAGAAGCTCAAGGGGGTTAAATGATATGCTCAAAGTCTACAGCAAGTAAAAACAGGGGCTCGAGCCTAGCTTATTCCTAGCTTATTCCAAAGCCCTCTTTTCCATTTTGCAGACTTGATTTCAAATTGAGAGTGGCTGTCCTATCCAAATTAACTGCTCAAGGTTTTGGCAGTTGGCTACTCTTGCCTATTCTGGATCAGATGCAAGCTGCTGATGGTACTGAACCACATTTCATGAAATTTTTCTTTTGACTTCCCCACTCTGGGGGTGGGTTGTAAACTCTGAGACCCCTCTTTGTTTTTTAAAAACATCGTAAACCAGGCACACAATCAACAGTTTGAAATTGGGAAGGGGGATGGGGCCTAGTAGAATTCTTTCCAACCTTTAAAATGAAAACAGTCCATTTGGCAACTCTAGGAGTTTCTTAAAGGTGGACTGAGGATCTTTGTGTTCAGAAACTGAGAGATATAAAATCTAATTTTACTATTTGCTCCACATTGACAGTGTGGGGCTGAGTGCTCCAGGAAGAATGGCTTTCCATGGAAAAGAAGTTTGTAATGGAAGGCAAATAGTTGTACAGTATCTTGTACTAAGGTTTGAACAGGTGTTTTTGACACTTGGAGGATCAGTTCATTGAGTGCTTCTAGGAAGCTGACTATAACTCAGGAGTGGTTATAAAAATAGCATAGGGACAGGGATGTCACGTGCCCTTTGCTCTCTCTACTTGCAATTAATATGGGCTTGCCTGGCACAGCACAGTGGAGAGGGACCGTTCAGAGGCAATGGCACCCTCAGCCACGTGAACCGAGTGAATCACAGCTCTTTCCAGCCCTTAGTTTCCTCATCTGTGTTTGAATTCACTCATGGGGATTGCTCTGAGAATCAAATGCCATTACTTGTGGGAACAAGCTTTGTAGCACTGGGCTAAGTGGACATAGGGTGCTAAAGAAACTTCTGAGAGCTGTGCTTCTGGCCTGTTCTTCCTTCCTCAAGCAAAACTCCTGATCAGCAGCTCATTCCTTGCTGTTGGCCAAGACCAGCCCCTTCTTCCTCTTGAAATGCTAGCATTTCTGAGAAAAATCTGCTTTGAGGGGTTTAGTTTGGCTGGCTTTTCTCCTCATGTCATGTTGGTGTTTTAATTAAAATGCTCCTTGACCTCTCAGGTTTCCTTGAAATAGTCATGTGCCGTGGCCTTGGTTATAGGATGAGCCACAGCATTGCTTCCTTATCCCATACAATGTCAGCAAAATAGGTTTGGATCGTGCTTTCCTATAGTTCCAAAAAAAAAAAAAAAAGAGAGAGAGAGAGAGAGAAGAAAGAAGAGAAAGAAAAGGAAAGAAAGAAAGAAAGAAAGAAAGAAAAAGAAAGAAAGAAAAGAAAGAAAAGAAAAAGAAAGAAAGAAAGAAAAGCAGGCAAGAAAATACCAAAATAATCGGTGTCCTTTGTTAGGTGCCCCTATGTGCCATAGAAGCCTATGAACCACATTCAAGCAATTCACCCTTGCAGAAACCCCAACAGCTAGGTAATCTTAAAGGTCTCGGTGTAGCATGGAGGTTGAAGGTAGAAACCCCGGAGCATATCTGAACTCCTGCTGTGGAATGTGTAGCAAGTTAATGAGCCCCATTGAGCTTCAGCAGGCTCATGTGTTAAATGGAGATGATATATGTAAAGTAACCCAGCACTTGGCACTTACAGTATACTCAATGAATGTTCACTGTTTTCATCATAAATGATTAAGTAAACAATCAAAAAGTGGTGAAATGACTTTGCCAAGACCTCATGTCTAATTAAAATTGAATCAGGAAAGGAGCTCTAGCTTTGGGACCCATCCTATCTCCCACTCTTTTCTTCTAGTTAGTTAAGTAAAACCCACATCTCTTGACTCTCACTCCAGTGCTCTTTGCAAGAGGACTTCATCTCCAGATCCAGCAACTCCTGCATTTTGACTGGAGGCACGTGTGAGATGTGGGCTCATAATGAGCTCTGCTTACCCACTTACCTGCCGTCAAATATTAGAGTACTCATGGAAATAAGCAGAAGCAGAGGCCTCAGGAAAAATGAGTAATTCACTGTAGTGTACTCAATTCTGGAAAAGCTATATACGGCCTAAATTAAACAACAACAACACATTTCCCACTTTCCCATTATGACTGGTCATAGAGCCTGGCTGGCTCCATCCCGGATCTGCTTCTGATCAGAGGGCGTGAATGACAGGGAGGGTGGAGGGGGCTCCCAGGCTGGAAATCTAATCATCCTGCTACTTGCTGCTCAGGCCTTCTCCTGCCGACCTCAAGTTTGTTTAAAACAACAAGCGAAGCCTTGCCCGATGTGGATACCCTTGCTCTGGTTTGAGCGTCCCCACAACAAAGGAGTGGGGTGCTGGGGCCGTTTAGAGTGTGATGTGGATATGCAGATCATCAGAAGTTATGGAGAAAGCAGACACCTTTCTATGGCAGGAGATATGGAAAAATCTAGTCGTTTTGACTTCTTTTTCAGCTGTATCTCAGATTCTGGAATTATAGCATAATAGGAATTCTTTCCAAATCCACAAAGCAGTGGTTCCTATCCTGCCTTGTAAAGGTTTAATGACTCTAGCAGCAGTGAGATTAGGAGCAAAACCAGTAAAGCATCACCCCCTACCTAGCCTCCACTCACTTTGCCTTATACTGGACTGTGAAGAGTATTATGGGTGAAGATTTTAATATGGAAAAAATGTGCAGTATTCAATTCAAATAAACATGGGCTCAGTGCTTGCCTTGGTCAGCCCCTGAAAGTGGTTTATATAGATTCTTAATATCTAGGAGTTGAAGTGTGGATGAGTTATGGGTGCATCCCCTTCTCCCTCTGGCCATATAAGTTCTACTTCTCAAAGATCTGTTGAATGTAACTTCATAATAAATATTCCTAACTAGAGAAGAAGCTCAGGCTTCGGCATCATCTGGTTCAGGTTCATGTCCCTAACTTTTGTGCTCATTCATTGCCCCTCCCCCTTGGAAAAGAACCGTACCTTTTCTGTTAATTGGTGACAGGAGCTCACAAACCCTGTAGGCTCTTTTTCTAGAGGTCACATCAAGTGACATTATGTGTGTCATCGGCAAGAATCATCCTTTTCATTTCCCTCGTGTCCTACAGTCAACAAAGTCTGCGTCATGTGCACATTCCCTGACTTGCACCTGGTGGTGATTCTGGGAGGTGGGTTGTTATAGCTAAGGCAATAGGATCAAGGATATTAAGTGACTTTCCCATAACTAATTAGTGGCAGGGCCAGACGAGGGGTCCTCTGATTCAAAGGCAAGGCTTTTCTTTTTTCTTTCTTTTTTTTTCCCCCCCTCAATAATGGCACCACTGCTGCCTTGTAAAGCCTTCCTGCCTGCCTTTCACAGTGACTTATCAAGCACCTCTGAGGTAGCAGGTGCTGGGGACCCGATGGTACACCTCTGTCCTAGTTTCATCTCAAGCAGACAAATAGTACCTTCCATACTTCTGTCCTGGCAACATGATCTGTGTCCGGCTCTTGTCTCCCCAGTCAGATAACAGGTTCCTAGAAGGCTGAGACCAGGCTTTTCCTCTTGCCCGTGGTAGGTACTAAATAAACCCCAGCAGACCTCTCTCTCTCCAGGAAACATTCCTTGGTTGCCTCCTCCCCTACCTTCCGAAGGGCCCTACCTTCCCTGGGCCCACCTCTGACTTTGCAGTTACTGTGTGGAACTGCCCTGTTTTGTTTGCTTATCTGTTCTCAGTTACTCCGTGAGCTGCAGCAGGGCCGGGGACCTGTCTGGTCTGATTTTGAATTGCGAGTGCAAGGCACAGACTGGGGTGCTCAATATGTATTTGTAAGAATCACAAGCCATACAGTTTGGGCAGAAAATCAAAAGCGTTAGGCCAGGAGATGTCAGAGAACCTACGCGGCAGGGAAACGTATCCCATTTGCTTCCCTAAGATCTTAAATAGGGTCCATGGTGCACATGGGACCATGCTGTGTAGCACACGCAGATTTCTTGCTGGAGAGACAAGAAGAGTTTAATACCTCCAAGGCTTGTTTATTCAGGATCGGGCTTCAGTGTGCCCACATCTGGACTTCATTACTTCCTCCTCAACCCCCCCGGCCCCAGCCCCCTTTATCTGAGAGAGCACTGCCAAGAAAACAAGGTTCCCCAAGATTACCTCCTCATTAAAGGTTAGGCCAGTTTTCAACTCTGAAAAAAGTGAAGTGGGGCTGGCCCAGTGGTGCCTTGGTAGGAGACCCCGTCCCCCAGTTTACAATCCACTACATCTGTGCAATTACCAGGACCACCCACGGAGAGGGGCCACATGAATCCTTCAACTGTGCCATTCGTTCCCTGATCAAATGGCCACAGAGTTCTTCTGAGACCTTTTTATCCCCGAGGGGATGGAGGGAGGGGGCATCTATTTGCCATTTTAAAACACAGGCTTTGGGATTAGGATCTAGGTCACACACACACACACACACACACACACACACACACAAAAGACATCCAGCCCCTGGGAGAAGAAAGAGCTGCACCAGTTCCTCTCAGTTCTATGTAGCTCTAAGGGCTTAATGACTACTTGGAAAATGTATCCAGTATGAAAATGGTTCTTACTTTATCCATTTTAAGTGATAATGCTCTGGAGGCTGAGAAATCCATTCTGTGAGTCAGTGTATATTAGGGGATGGAGTAGAGAATCTGATAACATTTACAAGCTATCTAATGGGGTGGGAGGAGACTAATGCCTTATCTTAAATCCTCTTTAACAATTGGATGAGGTAGGTATTATTTACCTTGTTTTACAAATGAGAGAGGGTGAGGAGGCTTGTGAGGGAGAAGTGGCTAGTGCAAGGTTACTCTCTGTGTAGTGAATGTGAGGGAGCAGGAGTTAAAACCCAGGGCTCTCAGGCTTCAAAGCCCAGTGCTTGAACTGACATGTGTTGAAGGCCTGTTCTGTGCTAGGTGCTATGCAGGGTGCTCTTTATTTCATGAGCTATAAAGACTTGTAGTTTCTGGGCTTCTTTGGAGAGCTCAGCATATGGAGGAGCACAAAACATTTAGGCCACTGGGCAGATGACTGGCAAGGATCCTAAGATCGGCAGTGCGCAGTAGTGTTTTGTATAAAGTGGGTTTTGCAGAAGGCAGTAGCTTGCTGTAGGTGGCTGCTTGGTGAGGCCTCCTTTAGAACAAGCAGACATTGTGGTAGATTCCTCAGCCTACAGCTGGTATAGAAGACACAAGTACTACCCTGGGAGCTGATGGTCTAAATACAAGAATGACTGATTATTCTCAGGCAGATTGAGAAGTTGGTCAGAGAACATGAGGGGAGCCAGAGCTGAGAGCTTCAAGGACAAAATAGGCCAAAGGCAGTGGACGGGATGAGATACAAATAAAGTGCTGCTGTGGGAATTCAGAAGACCACTGAAGTTTTATTTTCATTGGTGAAGATTTCATCATTATTGCCATTGTCATCATTCATCAAGTACTAGTCCAGTTAATTATCATAATGGCCCTGGAGCTCTTGGTACTGGCATCATCCTCTCTTTACACATAAGGGAACTGAGAGTTACAGCACTCAGTCATCCAAGACCCATAAGTTAAAAGAGCCAGAACTTTAACCCCGTCCACGAGTTGACACTAGGAGTCTATTTTGAAGGGCGAATAGGACTTTTATCATCGGATAGCCTGGCTTTCCAGGCAGAAGGGGTTGCTTCAGGGATGAGAGGCTGAAACAATGGAGTGTTTTCAGGATATGTAAAGCAAACCTATTTGGCTGGAGAAAGAGAGTATCAGGAAGTAGATAGAGATAAGGGAGAAAAGGATCACAGTGAGATCCTGAAATTCCTTGACTGGTGAGGAATTTTTACCCAAATTAATTGGCTAGAGATTGGTGAAAGTATGTGAAGCCAGCTTCATCAATTTTGCAGCCAGGGTGAGGATGAGGCCTGAATCTTGGTAGGGATAATTCAAGGGGATACAATGGGGAGAGATGGATGACAGACAGCTTGTGGAAATAGGATGACCAGAATTAGATGATGGTGGGATAAGGAGGTGAGGAATCTATAGGGTCATGTCCTTACAGCTCTATGGTGGTGACTCGAACAGAGATGAAGGGAAGAGCAGTGAGGTTTGAGACAGAAGTTGGAAGGAGTATGGTCTGAGACTGGGTTAGGTTGACATGCTAGTGTCACTGGTTGATAGCTAGTTGGGAAACTTGGCAGAAGATGGGAAGATGACTGATTGGAATAAGGGGTAAGTTGAAATGAGAGAGAGAGCGAGAAAGAGAGAGAGAGAGATGCCCCATTCTGAGAAGATGGGTGGTCATCTTCACAGAGGTGACTGTTGAAGCAGCAGAGATCACACCAGAAAGGCAAGACTTCATCCCCAGGAAGACTCACATTTATCTTGGTAGAACTCTGAAGGGGGTCCACTGGAAGGAGAAAGGTGTTTGAGAAATAGGAAGAAAAGCACAGTGATGTGATATTCAGGCAGTTTAGGGAACTCAGTGTCAAGAGTAAGAGATGGGCAGCAGGCAGTACTGCAGAAAATACATTGAGGAGACCCTTGCACAGACAGGCAGAGCTAGTCCTCTAGGAGTCCTGTGGCTGCGAGTCCCCGATGTTTGGGGAAATAATGATGTTTCATGCTTCAGACTGCCTTCTTCATAAAGCTTATGGGCTTTAGGCAGCTACCACCACTCATTTCAGCCATGACCAGGTTCTCTCTAGCCTCTTTGCTGCCTATATTCTCGATATTGGCGTTTTGACTTACCCACAGAGCCAGGAACTCCACTGGTGGCCTTGGATAGAGCTCTGTCCTCATGGCCTCTCCCAGTCTGCAAGGCACTGATCTCCTGCCAAGAGGCTGAAGACAACCAAGCAGGACAAGCAGCAAAGATTAAATTTCTCATCAATTATTTCTAGTCACTAAAGATACTGCATTCTCTTGTCCTAGATGGACCATCCAGCTTCAAAGAAAATATACTCTGTCTCCATCCTTAGAAGCAGGACCCAGATACATTACATTTTTCCTTTCGCTTGGGACTGAGAAAAATGATTCTCCCTCCTTTATTGTCCATCATCCAGTTGTGTGTTGGCTGAATCTCTTCTGGACAGAAAGAGGTTCATTAGTCCGCATAAATGGAGATGCAGAAGAACAGCTTGGCACCAGGATCTGAGGTGTGCAAATGCCTGCCAAGAATATGCCACCTTACCAGGTGCTCTAGGAGCATCTGTCTCACTGGCCTCACAGATCCTGCTGCCTGTTAGGACTTCTAAGAGAGAGCGGGCTTGATGCTGTGGGGCAGGGTACAAGAAGCAGAACAAAGTCCAGGCTGCCAGGACAGCCCTGCCTTCACCGAATTTCTGACCAAGGATGGTTCTCTGGCCTTCCTCATACTTAACCTAGAAAGTGGTGATAATAATTTCGTAATTCATAGGGCATTTTAAGAAGCAGATAATGTAGTGGATGTGAAAATAAGTTGTAAGGTGTAAAGTACTACACAAATATTATTCAAGCAGATCAGAAAATAGGGAAGTTTGTCCTTCCAACTCTTCAAACTCAGCAGTCTCTAAAAGGGATTGTTGGGACACTGCACAAAAGTCTTAACTTTTCTTGGGATAATTTATATAAAGAGCGGAACGTGACAAATGACACACAGTACAGGAGGCTTTCCTTGGCTGCCTGGGGTTTAGACTTCTTTCCTGTTTGTTCCCCTGATAAAAGGATCCTATAGATGAAATGGTCAAAACTACTCTATCCATGCACATATTTTCTCATTCTACTCTGGAGGGGTGGTGCTTCCAAACTCTTCAATTTGTAATGTTCTTTTCCAAGGAGCTTTTGGGGGGATCTTAGAAAATATATTTTCTACAAACAGGTGTTAATTTTTTCTTTCCTCTTCTCTAAGGGAAAGAGGGGGAAGAAACTAACTTTTGGAGGGCTCTGCTTCTAGGTGCCAGGCATGGGACATATCACCTGTGGTATCCCTTGGCGATCCTACCAGGGAGATGTCATTAATCTTACTTTTATAGATGAGGAGACCTAAGGCCAGAGAGGTGAAGCCCCTTGACTAAGGTAAGAGATGGGGTTCAGACTGAGGTTTATCTGGCTCCAAAGTCAGTGCCTCTTTGACCGCCCTGTCCTCCCTCCTTTTCAAAAAGTCAGTGTTCTCCAAAGTTCCTCTGCGGAACACATTGGTATTTGTGAACATGTGTGCAGTGGAGCTCTTTTACGCCAGAAAGGATAGACAGAGAGGAGCTGTCCTGGAGCTGGGGACAAACTGTTACCGTTCTCAGGCAGGGAATGATCTCTTTCTGTCCCCTTGTAGCTTAATTGCAATGCTTTCCTGCTTTATTAGTTTCCAGGTTCTGTGCCAAGTGCTTTAAAAGGCAGGTAGGGGAGAAGTCTCCTCTGCTGCCTGGCAGCTTGCCATTCCCCTCCGAATCTGCTGCTTGCTGCTTCAGAAAGGGATCAACATTGAAGGCATTCTTCTGGGCATATCACAACCTTGCTGACTGAAGCAGAAATGAGGGCTCCAGGGGCTGGAGTCGGGGGTGGGGACCGAGCCTTTGTAGGGGGAGGGAAGAGCTTATTTTATTACCTAGGAATAAAAACATTGTGAGTAATGAATAAGGTCCGAAAGCAGTAAATCTGGAACTCCAGAGTTAGGTGTGTAGCGTGTCAGAGAACAATTTAAGCCTTCGCCTCTTCGGCAGAGGTGAGGTATTCGGACTGCCTGTCCCAGCCCGAATTTCATTCAATGGTCTTTTAAGGGTTAGGATTACAAGAAGCCAAGTCCGGCTGGTTCATAATGATGATTTATGGCTGTGTTGTCGACTCCCCGACCCTTCTGTATGAGGGGATAGAGAAAATACATAATTTGTTGCTCATTAACTGCAAGATCTGTCAGGGCTGCCCCAGAAGCCATGTGGTCCTGGAGTCATGTGTCTGCTAAATGGCTTCAGCCTGGCCCTGTCCTTGAAAATATGCATTTGCTATTCTGGGGTAGAAATCGTTTTTAATAATGATAGAAGTACGGCTGATCCCCAACTTCTGGTGGTATGACAGATTTTTCGACTTTAGGGTGGTGCACAAGCAATACACATTCAGTAGAAGTCATAGTTTGATTTTGAATTTTGATTTTTCTTTTTCCCCTGGGCTACCGATGTGCAGTATAGTGCTTTCTCGTGATGCTGGGTAACAGCAGCAGTGAGCCACGGCTGCCAGTCAAGCCCTGTGATGACGAGGGTAGACAGCCCATATGCTTACACCATTCTGTACCCGTGCAACCATTCTCACCTCCGGTGAGGTAGTCAATAAATTACATGAGCTCTTCTACAATTACTTGTAAAATAGGCTTTGTGGCCATTGATGGTGCCCAACTGTAGGCTAACATAAGTGTGCTGAGCATGTATAAGGTAGGCTAGGCGAAGCTATGATGTTCAGTAGTAGGTCAGGTGTATTCGATGCATTTTTGACTTAACGATATTTTCCACTTAGGATGCGTTATCAGGAGGTAACACCATCGTAAGCCAGGGAAGATCTTTAACAAAAAAATTCTGTCCATGTAGTCTGTTGTGAGGCTTAAAAGTCCGCATATCTGGGCTCTACTTTTAGCTCTGTCACTTAGAAGCCTCAGCTCCTCAGGCAAGTACCTATCCCTCGGTGCCTTACCATCCTCAGCTGTACAGTGGGTATCGGTTCTTCATAGAGTCACAGGTCAAATGGAACCGTAAAGTATGAAAGAAATGTACAAGGTTGCTGCTCTTAATAGCTTTATTATTAGGAATTTGAGGTGCCATGAAATGCCTCCTTTACCGCTTTCGCCTTTTGTGAGAGGAGGAGGCACTTTAACTGGCAGTTTGCTGTGTGCATGCCTGTGGGACTGAAACCGAAGTTTTAGGATGAAGGGATGTTAGGGCTGTAAAGGAGCCCTTGAGTTGTAACCAAGTCCTTTCTCCCTAAGGTGGCTGGAGCCCAGAGGTGACTTGCCTGAGATTAATCAGTAAATTCATGTATGAGATGCTGATTTGCAGTGAAAAGCCACGTGTTCTTTTTCAGCATCAAATAGGAAGTCAGGCTTAAGCCTAGCCAGTGTAGAGTTTCTTAATTTGTGGCAGTGGTGTGGTTCGAGGATCTCAGGAACCATCCAAGGGCAGGGACGGTGCATGGGACCTTGGTTCTGCCCCATGCCCTTGGCATCATCTCAGAGGAAGTACTTTCCTCTGCTATTGCTCATTACCTTTGCTTGGTTGGAAGGCTAATGGTGGAGGTAGCGCAGGAGAGTTGAAAATAAATGTCATTGTAATAATGTAGTGATAAATGAAGGAGTCTAGCACCCTCATTTTGTAGATGGAGACTCTGGCTTATCTCAAATTCACTCAATGAGTAGGGACTTGAACCCTGGCCACTGACACCTCAATGAGTGTTCCTTGCCTTGCATCCAAAGCCTTGCGAGTATGATTTATAAATAAAGAAGAAAGGGCATGATGGTGGTAGTGAACATCTGGAAGCTGTTAGCCTGTAAGGTTACACAGGGTAAGAGTATAAACAGGTTCAAAGGGGAATTAGACCAGGAATGGTAGGAAAGAATGCTGGGTGGGGAGCTAGAACACCTGGGTGCAGTCTTTCGTTGCGAGTTAATTTGGACCTCAGTTTCTTCCATGTATAATGGACCCTTTCATTTCTGACTTGCTATGCTTCTCAAGTTTTAATCTCTGCAACATGTTATCGGAGGACTTTTGGTAATATTTAGGGGATATTTCCAGTTTTGTAATAAAACAACGTGAAGACTATGGTCCTGCTCCCTTTCATTCCCTCATTCAGCCAGTGGTCTCTGAGCATGTCTGCCAGGTAAGGTATTAATCCTGCTCTTCCAGAGGAGAGCTAAGCCAGGATTTTGCACTGCACTGACCTCTGACCATCCCTCTCTAGTGGAGAATCACAATCAGCGTGATCTGGGAACCAAAGTGTAGCAACTTAGAAATAATCAAGTCTTTATAAACACAGAATGGCTGTACAAACAGTAGCAGGGCCAGTGGCTCTTCTCACTGCCACACCTGCTGGCCCCTGGGCCCAGCTGGCATCTCCCTTCCACCTGGCCATCCCAGCCACCCCTCAGAGTTAGGAGCCCTTGAGAACTTGGATCAGACCCCATGCCTTGACCCATTCCCCAGCTGAAAAAAAAAGTAATGGGAGACTTTGAAAAGGAGTGCCAGATATGTCAGTCTATTGCTTCCCTTGTGGTTGTGAACACGCTCTGTGCTCCCTGAAAGAGCAAGTGTGGCTCATCATTCTGCCCTGTGAGGAGCTGTTAAAGGAGCTTTGTGTCGCGTGATAAGTTGAACGTGGCTATCCCTGGACTGTGGTTACAGTCAGGAAGTGGCCGGGGCTGTGCTGTGGAGTTAAGACCAGAGCAGCCGGCTGTGTAGTTGGGCATGACCAAAGCGGAATCGGTCCTCTGCTGTGTAGGTATCACAGGCATTTGCCTTACGGAGGACAAGTGGGGCTCCCGTTCTTAATGTAAAACAAGGGCAGTTTGTGTTGAGCTGCTCCCCCTGGCTGAGCTTTAGCCATACTTCTCTCATGGTCGTTGTCAGGATTTCATGAAATAAAGCCCACGGGACACCACCTGGGATGCAGTGGGTAACCAGTAACTGGTGGCTTTTCTTTTCCCAGGAGTGAGAAACCTCCCCTAAGTGTTAGGAGTGAACACCTTGGGCTGGAGGAAGGGTAGGAAAGCCCGAGACTCACTGGCTGCCCTTTAGGATAGAGGAGATGGGAGATGATGCCCGCAGACTTGGAAAGTTGCACACTGGAGGGCATTGTGCTAAAGGTTCTGTGGTTTGTAGGCTAGTGTCCTCATCACAGCATTTTTCTAAGAAAGAAAATGAAAGAATCACTTTCTATGACCCAGGCCATTTCCCATCCATGTTACCAGATTTAAGCCAATGACTCCGCAGGGGGTGCAGCCTCCTTTTGTGGAGAAGGAAATAAGCTTGGAGAGCTCGTCATGGCTGAGAGACACCAGGCAGGTGGCAGAGCTGGGACAAAAACCCAAAACATAGTCTTAGGCATTCACCCTCCTACAGAAACCCCCACCATGGCTCAGTATTAACACAAGGCTGGTGATCCCTGACTCTGAAGCCCAGAACCCTGAGATTGGCTCAGATCCTCTGATGTCCTGGCCACGCTTACCCATGTCCTTGATTGAACGTTCATCTAATATTTTTCTGTATCTGGATTTTTTTTAAGATTTTATTTATTTTTTCATGAGAGACAGAGAGAGAGGCAGAGACATAAGCAGAGGGAGAAGCAGGCTCCATGCAGGGAGCCCGATGTGGGACTCGATCCCGGGTCTCCAGGATCACACCCTGGGCCGAAGGCAGATGCCCAACCACTGAGCCACCCAGGTGTCCCTGTACATCTGGATCTTTATTTGTCTCTTTCTTTGTTTAAAAAAATACGTTGAACTATTATATAGAATATTTATATATATTTTTAACATTATATATATTTACAAACAAATATATTTGATTGTATATTTTTGTTGTTACAAAGGTACTATTTGGCCATGTGGGACTTTTTTAAAAAGGAGAAAATAACCATGTTAGCCCTCTGATGTTTCCTCCCATGAATATTTCTGTCCATATATTTTTCAAATAGAAAATTGAGATTTTCTAGATTACAGTGTGCATTTACATATAAGAACATTCCCTTATGTCGTCGCTAAATATCCTTTACAACATCAGTTCTGATGGATACTGCCTAATTCCCATGTGGGTTTCCTTTCAGATCATCACTGGGGAGTTCTATCGTATATACTACCTGAAGGAGAAGTCCCGGTCAACGATTCAGAATCCCTACGTGGCGGCCCTCTATAAGCAGGTGGGCTGCTTCCTCTTTGGCTGTGCCATCAGCCAGTCCTTCACAGACATTGCCAAAGTTTCCATAGGGCGCCTGCGTCCTCACTTCCTGAATGTCTGCAACCCTGATTTCAGCCAGATCAACTGCTCCGAGGGCTACATCCAAAACTACAAATGCAGAGGTGATGACAGCAAAGTCCAGGAGGCCAGGTGAGTCACCACCTGCCGTGGCCACAGTGTGCACAGCTTTGACGCAGGCAGTTCAGAGAGCATTTACTTTATGAGGCACCTACTATCTGAGGTAACAGGCTCAGTAATAGGCTTTGATTTCAAGGGGTGAATAAGACATAGCCCCTATTCTTAAGGAACTTGGGATCAAATGATTTAGATACATAGATAAATAAACAATCATGGTTGAACACCAGTAAGTCCGTCCGTCCGTCCATCCATCCATCCATCCATCCATCCATTCTTTTGCTTACTCATGCATCCATCGGTGGCTGCTATGTTCTAGACAACGTGTCCAAAGCACTACCAAAGATGCAAAACCAAACAAGATAGTGCTACTCTCAAGGTCACAGTCTAGGGAGGAAAGACAGACAGGCAGACATGTATCAGGGATGTGAATATGGCCCTTTCATGGCCCTCTCTTGCTCTTGCAGGAAATCCTTCTTCTCTGGCCACGCCTCCTTCTCCATGTACACTATGCTGTATTTGGTGGTAAGTACCTTCCTTCTGATTCCAATAGAGTACAGCGTCCAGCCCCACCTTACATCTCTTCTGTGCAGAGAGCACTCAGTATGGTTAGGGATAGACTTCACTGTGAAATCCTTGAAAGAGAAGTTAGCTAGAAAAATTAGGTTCTGTTTTGAGCACTGCCATGGCGCCAGTAGAAGTTATTTTACTTTCTAGGTTTTTTTCCCCATTTTTCAAATAAAACTAATATTTATCATGGCTGTTTGATAAAGGTCGTGTACCCATTTTTGAAATTATAAACTGATGAAGACACTCATCACATTTTAGGGTAACAAGTACTGTTACCTGAACATCCATTTAACTCCGTTGACCCTTACAGGCACCCTAGGTTATAAGTAATATTATCTCTTCTGTGGGAAGGGATTACTAAGTAAGACTTAGAGGATTTAAGTGAACTGTCAAAATTTATACAGATACTGGCACGATGGCTCAAATCCAAGGCCTGTCATCAGATTTCTTGTGGTGTCACCATGCCAGTCCCAGTGCTTCTCCATCCTCTACTGAGGGAAAGACTTTAAAAATTATTATTATCTGACTACATAGAGTAATTTCAAGTTTTATAGAATAATTCTACCTCCATGAGCACACGTGATCTCATAATAACATGGTGAAGTACGAGATGTGTATCCCTGCTGCTTGGATCCAGAGACCAAGGCCCAGGGAGGCCTAGCAGCATGTTGAGGGGGGGTCCCTCAGCTAGTGGTGGGGCCACGATGTGAACCCCCATGTTGCCCTTCCCATGGCCATGTCTGCTCTGACTTCTAGAGGCTCTGGGGCAGTGTAGGCAGCACGCCCTGCTCCTCTCCAGCTGCTGCACAGACAGCAGCCAGTCTGTTTCTCTTTGTGAGTTAAATACGGTCCCCTGCCTCTCCTCTCCTCTTGAATGAGGTCCCTGTGCCAAGGCACTTCCTGCTTTCGGCCCCTTTGATGAAGAGCAAGAAGGCGCTGAGAGGTCAGACGTATCTCAGGGGAGCATAAGCTGTTTGCAGAAAGAACGTTTTGATTTTAGCTTATTTAAAAAACATAATTAGGATTTGGAAAAACTAGCAGAAGGTTTTTTCTGTTTTGTTTTGTTTTGTTTTCCCTCGCAATCCTTTCCAAGCCCGGAGGCTTCCGGGCTTCCCATTACCTGGGATACAGAGCTGAAAGGTGGGCCCCAACCTATGAAAACCTCAAAGGTGGATTTTGCGTCATCATGCATCGTGCTCCCCTCCTTTCTTCATTTGTTGTTGTTGTTATGCTTTTGCTTTGCTTTTAGAAAGCTCATTTAGCGAAAATACTTAGTTTCCAATGTCATTTTTTCAATATTTTACGCAAGTCTGGAAGCAATTTTACAAATGTAATTTCAGTGCTTTGCAAAGGTGCTTGGAGGAGTGGGTCTGTATTCATTTTTCTCCTATTCCTTCATTTTCTTCCAAGAGAAAAGTATGGGGTAATTTTGAAACCAACTCTGCGCCCTGTGTGCTCTACAGCCGCCCAGAAGATAAAGGTGCTGACATGTTTCTGGTGCCTTCTGTGCGCCAGGCACTGGGGCAAGCTCACACCACAGCATTCCGATCTCTCAGTAACTCCATGAGATGCATTTCCATTACCTCGTTTTCGGTTGAAAACCAACCAACCAACCCAAATCTTAAGAATTTTAGTAATAGAAGTTCCATCTCCAGTAAAAGGGAGAAAATGGATTTGAAGGCTGGTCTTTGCCCTGATGACACCAGGATCACTGTCTGTTCTTTTCTTGGTACTGCTCTTCAAAACACAGAAACAACCTCGCCAGGATAAATTAAGGAATATAAGTTCCCAACTCTAATTTCCATTTCACCTGAAGGCAACTTGCCTTTCTTCAGGTCTGCTTTAGTGGATGAGATGCCCTCCTTGCCCCCCCTCCACCACCCACCAGCTGTGATTACAGCCAGAGAGACCTTCTCTGCAGGGGTGAGGAGTGAGGGGGTAGATTCCGACCTAATGTTTGTTTGCATCTTTGAGGGAGGAAAAAATTACAGTGCCTTTGTGTTTCTGGAAAGAAGGAAGAAAAAGAGGCAGGGAAGAGAGAGGGAGAAAAAGAAGAGTCTCCTTGACCTCCGATTCCATAACATCTTACTGTACACACCACACACTAAAGAAGGCTTGCAAATGTACACACATTTTAACATTCACAACTCACCGATATCCATGTAGACGACATATAAATGAAGGGCTCTGTTTTTAGCTCTAAGGTTATCTTGCCCTAACAACAACAACAACAACAACCCCTGAGGCTAAATTCCAAGGGTATATGGATAGTGCTCTTTGCCAAGGCTCATTTCTCCGTGATGCTACACAGAAATCCCAACCTTCCGAATGTCCAATTTGCAAAGCTTTCTAGAGCAAGGTAGAGCACTGTGGCTGCCTCTTAGGGTGAGAGGGAAATGCTGCAATCTGAACAGCCCTCTGCCCATCCCCCAGTGCTTTTCTGTTGAGCTTCAGGAAGTAGAAGTGGGCAGACGGAGACCCTGGCCTCCCCCTGGGGCCTTGGGGACAATCACCTTTGAACCAGTTGGATGTAGCCAGTTTGCCCTCAGGGTCTGGCAGGCCTGGATGATTGTACCCTGTCATGATTAGCTCTGGAACCAGGAGTTGCTTACCTAAGCTTTGTCCTCGGTATACTCCTCTGTAAAGTGTAGATAATGTCTCTTTTGCAGGATTGCTGATACTTTTCATCCCTAGACCCTACTTTCTCCATCTGTCAAATGAAAAGAGTGGAATTAGATGGTGTCTACTTATTTCTCAATCTCTGTGGTTCTATTTGGAAGAAGTTTGAACTACCCTAAGCACTATAGAAAAGATGGGAATCCTCAGGGACAGACTTATGCCTCATTACCTGGCATTCAAAGAGGGGGTGAGGATGGGAAGCACCAGCCACCCCTACTCCAGGCCTGTGGGCAGCAGCTGCCATCTGAAGCCTCCCATGGCTTTGAAGGACACTCCATATTAGGTTTTGATTTGTAAAATGGTTGGCTTGGAAAAAACCATGCCGCAAACACCACATTATCTCTGGCTATAGAAGCTAACAGATGAGGGTAAGGCATGTTAGTGATTAATGCAGATTCTAATAAGAAAAACCCACAGTGTATATAAGCATACATGATACTTTTCTAACCCTGAGTCCTGCCCTAAACCCTAGAGAACCACATCTGGACAGGCCCTGTACCTCCACAGTCAGGGATCGAGGATGACTTGGCTTTCTGGAATAAAGTGCCAACACCAGCGTAGGCACCAATCTGTGTGGCATACCTGGTGTTTCTTCTGTTGTGCCAGGCACTCTGCTACCTCCCAGGGTTGCCAACATGAATCAGACCTGGGCCCTGCCCTCAGAGGAGCTCAACGTGGGCTCAACATTCGACAGATCAGCAAATATATAATGGGTGACTGTGATAGACGCAACAGCATGCTAGGCGTAGGGATCTAGACATTGGTAAGTCACGGGCACAGCCCTTGGGGAGTTCAGTGTAGGGAAGCAAGTAGACAAGGACAGCAGTTTGGTGCACTGTGCTGGGCCTGGGGAGCGGGGGTGGGTGGGTGGGTATAGGTTCTTACAGAAGCTTAGAGTTGTGGCACCCAAGCCAGCCTGGAGTGGAGGGCGGCAGAAGCTGGGGAAGGCTGCCCGTAGGGTACAGATGGGCTGATTGGAAGAACTGCCTGTGTTCAGGTGAAAAAGGGGACAGTGATTTGTGAGCTGCAGGTGTTCAGTTCAGTCCAATTGTGATGGCTGGGATGAAGCAGGGGGTGGAGGGTGCAGTGAGAGCTGGGAGGACCTTTGGGACCAGCCGCCCCAGCCCCTCCTCCTGCAGCTCAGATCAAGCAGCAGCAAGTTGGTGGCGAGGCCTTTGCCTTGCTGCTGTGCCTCCCTCTGCGAATGAGTACCCAGCACCTTGCCTCAGTGCCTCCTTCAGGGTGCTTTGTCAGAGAATCCTTCCCTGGCCTCTCCTGTGGTACTCCTTGACTCCCTTTGCAGCGTTAACCACCACCCCCTACGCCCCCGCCCAGTTTCTCACCATCTGACATCTATATTCACTTCTTTGTTTCTATCTCAACTAGATAAATTGTAAGCTTCACCAGGGAGACGTTTTTGTCTCTTGTTTCACTACCGTATTCCACTGTCCCAAGCAGTGTCTGAAGCTTAGTTAAGGTTGCAATGAATATTTGATGAGTGAATGAATGAACAAATGAATGGATGACTCAATCCCAGGTCTTCTACATTCCCAAGCCATGCTCCTCTCCATTCCAGTCAGAATTTTATTCATCCCCTCCTCACTACACTGGTAGATCGTAAAGGACCTGGCTGGTGTAGGGATGGCCTTTGATGCCTCTTTGCTGCACTGTTGACATATTGACTCTTTCCTGGGGTGCCCGTGAGAAGTGTCTGTGTGTCAAAGGGTTGAATCCCAAGGAAACAGGGAAGCGGTTTGTCCTCTGACAGTCATGTACTCTGGCCTGTGGTTGTTAGTCATTGAGGTTTTGTTCAATATGTTTAGAATCCTGGAGCAGTGGGGTCTGGTACACCCATGAGACATGCCCACAGATCTAGGGAGTGTCTGGCAAAACCCCTTGCAGGGACAAGATTGTTGTTTCTATGGGGAATAAACCACCATATCAGATGTTTTCCCCCACCTGTATCCATCTATCCACCCACCCGTACATTTGTCCATCCATCCATCTGGCAGTTTCTTTCTTTTTTTTTTTTTAAAGATTTTATTTAGTTATTCGTGAGAGACACAGAGAGAGGCAGAGACATAGGCAGAGGGAGAAGTAGGCCCCAGGACCCTGGGATCACAAGCTGAGCCGAAGGCAGACGCTCAACCACTGAGCCACGCAGGTGCCCCATCTAGCAGTAAGACCATGTGTGAGCATCTGGGGACTCAGACGATGTCCTTTTTGGTGTGGAAAGCCTGAAAAGTAAATAGTCTCAGAATAGGTGGATGAGGTGTCTGATTCAAGTAGACTGAGGTTCAGGGCCTAGAGGAGAGGGCTGTTAACTCCACCCCGAGGTGCACTGACTGCATGGTCCCGAGGCTCTCCTTAGCTTACAGTTGGGTCAGGGATTATAATACTCTCACTCTTTGGAAAACTACACACTTGATTTTAGACATGGGCCTTATAAAAGTATGTGACAGGTGAATGGTGGGAGCACATGTTTCCAGATGTCCCCCATAGGCTGTCCTTTAGCTCACGACAGCCACGTTGCTTTTCTCCTCGGACAGAAGTCCAGTACAAGAGAGCACTGTGTGCAGAGCACTGATTCCCTACGAGGAAGCCGGGTTCTGTGATTAGAGCTTGCACTTAGAAAAAGACACACACACCTCACTCAGTGGAAATCACGGCTATTCCCGTGAGCAAGTGACTGGGCCTCTCAGCCTTGATCTCTTCATCTGTATGATAGGCACAGTGGTGTCTCCCCAATAGGACGATTGTGATCATTGCAGGTAAGGTCATGTAAAGCGCCTGGCACCGTGTCTGGAACGGTGCTCGACAAACTGGTAGTTTCTTTTTCTCCCCCTGAAAGACTCAGAAAACAAGAGGTGACTCCCTTCTGAGGGAGATTCGAGAATAGTCAACTAAACATTCTTTTTTTTTTTTTTTTTGTCCTGAAAGCAGTTGAATAACTTCCTAGAGAGAAATTTCAGTTCTTGCACCACGTGGACGAGTCACCAGGCACATGAAGCAGAGCCAAGCGTGAGCCATGGCAGAGATGAGAGGAGGGAGAAAGTTTCTCCCTGTGGGTGTCAGTGATCTGGACAGACTTCCAGGAAGAAAGCAGGCAGGGACCTCAGGAAGGACAAAAGCCTCCTTCTCACTTGGAGCAGAGAGTCCCAAGAGCAATGGAAATGAAGTGAGAGGACAGTACAGACCTGTTCCACCAGTATGCAAATCATGTAATGAAACACAAATGACTTAGGGAGAACCCAGTGTGACTCAACCCTGCTTTTGACTGCTGGTTCAGACCAGAGGAGCCAGCTTGAGTTCAGCCAGACGTCTCTAAAGAGGTTTTGTTGGAATTCCACGGGACCCCAGTTCTGAAGCTGGGACTGACCGGGAAGGAGAAGAGAACTCCATTTATGGAGTGAGTTCTGTGTGCTCAGGACTTTCACATACATCATTTTGGGGTGGGGGTTCGCAAGCAGGCCTATAGCTCTCTGTTATAACCCTTTTATCTATGATCAGCAGTTTTGTTTTTTAGCAACTAGAAGAAAAAACATCTTAGCACGAGAACATGACTTAATCTTTCATTTTAGCGTATTCTTTTTTCTTTTTTTTTTTTTTTCTTCAGGGAGGAACTTGCTTTATTCGTGTTTGTGCCTTTCACAATTTCGAGCAGAATAGATGCTCGTGGCAGGTGTTTGTTTCTTAAGTGAACAGATCTCCGTATGTAAGAGACAGCAGAAATTGAGAGAAGCAGAGTGACTTGTTCAGGCTCCTACAGGTGGCATGGAGCAGAGAAAAGATTCAAATTTAGTTTTGCTCTGATTGCAAATCAGACACTTTTCTGCAATGTCATGCTGATGCTTAGAAGTGGGTTTGGCCCGCCTGGAGACCTTCACACAGTTGAGGAAGTAAAGACAGGACCTCAGGGCGGTTGGCCTCTGTGAGAGGTCAAGGTGATTCAGCCCTTCTGATGTCAGTCTGGCTCTGCTTCTGGGCGAGTCTCCTTTACTGCTTGGTCCAGGACAAGGGCCACAGTATCACTGTGGTCAGTAGTGTGGCTTCCTCCTGTGGAATGGGAATGAATGCAGCCTCCTGCCCCTTGCCCTGTCCCCAGCTCAGGTTTCCAAGGGGGTAGGGTGCTCCAGAAAGTTCCTCTGGTCATGGTGAGGCCCAAGCCTCTGGTATGGAGTACCTCATGAGAACTGGGCTATGAACCAGCAAATTAGCTGTAGGATTGGTGGGGCACGGATGGACCTATCAAATCCTTTGGTCAACCTCAAAACATGTTGGGACCAGCTTCTCAAATCACTAGGAGGAAGATCTTTTGCAATCTTTTGCTTTAGTGATCAACTTGTGGTGGTGAAATCAACCATAGTCATTGAGTAAACCTCATTCACCAAGGCAGAGGGTGGTGACACAGATTTCTGAAGAGCTCCTTGAGTGCCCATCTTACACCAGGCAGGGTCCTGAGTGTTTCATTTGACCCTGGCAACCCTGAGAGGGAGATCCTCTTGTACTTGTTTCACAGTTGGGAAGTTGAGGGACCACCCACTTATGAAATAATGGAGCCAGAAATGGAGTCAGGGCTGCTTCACCCCAAAATTCATGCTACCCTTGCTGCTGTGCTTTCCCTGAAGCCCCAGTTGGGCAGATGCCAGGATCAATCCTGAGACCTTGAGCTTGATTAAATGTGTCAGTTGCTGATGGAATCAGAGGAGCAAGCTTCAGTGCTCTGGGGCCAGTCCCCAAGGGATTCTCTTCCCATGGCCCCTGCTCCTTTCCCATTCATAAGCACTGCCTTCCTGAAGCTCGTCTGATGACTGGTCTCTTCCTCCCTCTTCAAGTTCCTCTTGTGTATTTATTTTTTTCTTTTCTCGAGCTCCAGCCTTAAGCATCTGAGTCAATGGAAGGGGAGATGTGTGCCATGTCCGGTTGGGAAACCCACCCTTCCTCTGCCCCACCCTGATTTCCAAGGCCCTTGACCCCTCTGTGTGGAGGGGTGGGGGAAAGTTGGAGGATTTTGAACCAGCATTTTCTGAGGATCTGCAGATTATTTTGTGTGAGAAAACCTAAGGCTCGGTGAGATTTTTCCGATGAATACCTGCTGTTCTTTCTGTCCCCCCTTCCACCGCCAGAATGCTGGAGGAAGGCCAGATCATGGCAGGCATGATGCAAATGGACTGTTGCTTTTTCCCTGAGACTTTTGTTAAGTGGGAGCTACACCAGCATCATCCTATCCCCGCTCCTGGAAGGAAAGGATCTTTTGATTCATGATTACAGAATCACTTCTGCAATGACTAGCTCATTTCTGCAGAAGCTAGGGGGTAGCCTTTGACCTGCAGGTTATTTTTTCTAGTACTGAGGACCTTGCTTAAAATCCTTTAATTTTTTTTTTTAAGATTTTATTTGTGAGAGAGAGAGAGAGAGAGAGAGAGAGAGAGAGAGAGGCGCAGAGACACAGGCAGAGGGAGAAACAGGCTCCATGCAGGGAGCCTGACGTGGGACTCGATCCCAGGTCTCCAGCCCAGGGCCAAAGGCAGGCGCTAAACCACTGAGACACCCAGGGATCCCCAAAATCCTTTAATTTTTTACCATTTGCTTACAGTAACGTTTCCCAGTTGTGACTCAGTAGATACTCTGTAAATGTAATTAAGTATGGTCAGTAATGAAAGTAAGGATTTCCTATAGAGCCTAATTACCATCTTTAGTTAAAAGACCCTTAGAATCTTACAGAGTATGGTTTGAGAAAGACCGACCTACTAAGTAGAAGCCAGGTTCCTTAGTTTGACAGCTACACCCTACATGAACGGCCCCTCTTTGCCTCTGTAGCCCTGTTGCTCATCAGCCCCTCCATCCCCACCTTTACACCCTCTTTGGCTGTACAAAAAGCTCTGAGGTTCTCCAGAACCCTGGCTTCTAAGCCATCACTCTGCCTGGAACACACACCCCTCACCACTATCCCCTCAACTCTTAGCAAATGCATATTCATCTTTAGGATTCAAGTCAAGTGCCCTTGCCTTGGGTCCCCAATGTTTCCCATAATTCCTAGGAAACCTGTAAGTCCACCTGCATGTGTTCATGGATTCCCCCAACTAGGGAATGCTCTGTAGGGCAGCAGTTACAACTTCCCATTTCTGTGTCCTTAGCACCTATTGGAGTGCCTGGCTTATTTGTTTTCTGGCTAGTTGTACAGTTGAGGACTTTTAGGTGCTTTTTGGAATCACTGCTTTTGGGTGTTTTTCTCTAAATCTTCTTAGGATGTCCATAGGAATCTGATGGAACGTACGTACCAACTTGTGAGCTCCTTAGTAGAGTGTGTGTAAATAAAAACGCTGTCTATTCAAATTGTCCTTTCTATCCCTTCCTTCCTAGAGGCCTACGTGGTTCTCTGACAGCTAATTACGGTTTACGTAATCACCTTTGTTGCTGTGATGATTCTACTTCTTTTGGATTTTTTAACTGGTTATTTTTTACATATGAGAAACTGTTGAACTTTATCACTCAGCAGCCAACATCAGCACATTCGTTATTATTCTTCATTTGTTGTTCTTAGATTGCCCAGGAATGCATTCAGAGAATTCATAATGATTCTAAAGTTCAGAGAATTTCATAACGATTATAAAGTTGTCTGCTGTGGTCCAGGCCTGGGTTTCGAAATTGTCTTCCAGGTAGTTGAGGACTTAGGGCTAGGCAATCTTCCTACCTGCCCACCCTGGCAGGGGTGGCTCCGGAAACTTCCACTCGTTTTTCTCCTCAGGGCCAGCCACTGGCTTGCTCCTTCCTGGGAGCCTGAAGGAAGCTGTCAAAGGACAGTTTCAGGAAGGGCTGAGTCCCACCTCTGCCCCTGTCCCAGTTGGGGCCCTCGCCCTCAACTCCTCCCTCCGCTCTCTCTCTCTGCCCCTTGCTCCCCTTCTTCCCCAGGGCCTGCCTTTGATTTGTCGTCGGAAGCTCCCCCTGTCCCGTTGCCTTTTCCCCCTCATTTCCCAAGTTCCCACAGGAACCTGGGAAGTAGGTTGTGCCCAGAGGTTAGAACGGAAACTGCAGTAAGATAACTCTGAGGGACAATGCTCAGTTGACGTCATTTCAACTTCTTTGCTTCGGCCAGAGGTGGTTTTTTTTTTTTCCTTCCATTTTTCTTCAGGTTACTCTCGAACTCCACCCAGTCCAGTGTCTGTCAGCCTCTGTCTGAAAGCTCTCCGGCATTGTCCGGGTGGTTTTATGTTTCCTTATATTCCAACTCAAAATCCAGAGTTTGGAGTTGTGACTTACAAATTTGTTTTTTGGGGGCACCCCAGTGGTTCAGTGGTTGAGCGTCTGCCTTTGGCCCAGGTATGATCCTGGGGTCCTGGGATCGAGTCCCACATCGGGCTCCCTGCAGGGAACCTGCTTCTCCCTCTGCCTGTGTCTCTGCCTTTCTGTCTGTATCTCTCATGAATAAATAAGATAAAATCTTAAAAAAAAAAAATGTTCTTGGGTGGAGGTGCTTCCTGTTGAGGCAGGAACCTTCCCTTGTGACTGTCATGGTACCTCTCTTATCAATCCTGCGTTTTTATTTCCAAGACAGTCCTGAGCGGCAAGTAGTGTAGGGACTGGACGGCCCAGGTCTCCAGGGAGACACACAGATGCCATTTGTGAGTCATCACGGATTGCAGAAAAGACACCTTTCCTCCCCTGCTTACCATTCTTTCATTAGCTTCAGTCATGAAGAAGATAAAAGGGGACAAACGTTTAGGAAGTCTCTAGTATGTGCCAGGCAGTGGACTTGAAGGTATTCCTCAGCTTTTCCATTTCTCCTCTTTTTCTTTCTTTCTTTCTTTCTTTCTTTCTTTCTTTCTTTCTTTCTTTCTTTCTTTTTCTTTCTTTTTTTCTTTTTTCTTTTTTTTTTATGGAAACTAAGGCTCCAGGTGTCAGTAACAGACTTGAGGTCACATCCCCGTTGAATGCTCTTTGGGTGCAACCTGCCGCCTAAGGTCCAGATGGTTCCATCTCGCGGGAACGCGGTGTGTGTCGGCCTGGTGTTCTAACGCACTGAGCGTCTGTTCGTTTTCTCTCCTCTCTCCAGCTGTACCTGCAGGCCCGCTTCACTTGGCGAGGGGCCCGTCTGCTCCGGCCGCTCCTGCAGTTCACCTTGATCATGATGGCCTTTTACACAGGACTGTCGCGTGTGTCCGACCACAAGCACCATCCCAGTGATGTGCTGGCAGGATTTGCTCAAGGAGCCCTGGTGGCCTGCTGCATAGTGAGTAGCATCTTGTTCTCAGTGCACGAGCAAAGCCCCAGGCTGCTTGCTTGTTAAATGTTTCCGGCCCAGTGACCAAAGCTAGGGAGCTCTTGATCCTTTTCTCTGCTTGGTGTATAAAGAGTCATCCCACCCCA
The DNA here is from genome assembly GCF_905146905.1 of Nyctereutes procyonoides. Taxonomy (NCBI): domain Eukaryota; kingdom Metazoa; phylum Chordata; class Mammalia; order Carnivora; family Canidae; genus Nyctereutes; species Nyctereutes procyonoides. The sequence continues at coordinate 36,585,821 of NW_026575140.1, read as the reverse complement.
GGACCCCTGCAGTAAAAGGAAAACATTTTCTCTTTCTTTCCAGCCTGTGAGTTTGAATTCAGCAGAATCCATAAGCCCTCTTCTCTGTAACCATGGAAGTTTTGGGCTCATAGAACGTTGCAGCTGGAAGAGATCTTAGATATTGTCCACCTTGCTCACTCTGCTGATGAGGACATTTAGGGTTTGAGAGAGGAAGAGATTTTTCCTGGGTCACATGCCAGTTACTAGTGGAGTCTGGGTCCCTGACTCATTTCGTGCTCACATGCTGCTTTGGTGGAAACTTATAATTCCGTAGAAGTCAGCTTCTTGGAAAACATCTACCCTTCCCATTGTGATCTTTGGGGCGACTTGGTCAGACTATAAATTTGATGTTGGCTAAAGAAGAGAGGGTCTAGTCAAGGCTAAGCAGTCTCCTCACCAGCCCGAAGGGCCTTGTCTGTTGGGAGAAAGACTTAGAGAATGGCCTTGGGATAGGCCAGGTTTTTATTTGCCCCAGGTGACCCGGTTACCCTTTTCCCACACTTCTTCCCTGGCTCTCAGCGAGTGTGGCATAAGGCAAAAGTGATGGAGCACCTGCTCTGATACTGTGCCTTCCTGGGCCACACTCAGGGGAGTTTACTGCAGGCCAGCAGCAATCCCAGAGCATAGTCGTGGCTGGATGTTTTGGCATCACACATGTGCATGGTGTGGTTGGTATAATCCTTGCCCCACTCATGGTAAGACCCACCAACAGTACAGAGATCTAGATGAGCCCTTGCCTTTCCCCCTTTCTAAGCCTGGCTGCTGCCCCGGGTCTCCCGACCACAGCCTCTCCTGCTCTCCTCTGATGGCATCGTTGCTCTGTACTGAAGTTGCTGACATGTGTCTCCCTTGAGCCTTTAGAGTTTCCCCGGGGGCAGGGACCATAGGTGACATGTGTTGTGCTCCCTGGCTCACCACGCCTCTCATGGAATCTAGCTCAGAGTTAGTAAACATATACGTGTGTTTTTTAATCAACAAGGAGCCAGAGGCACCTGGGTGGCTCAGTGGTTGAGCATCTGTCTTCTGCTCAGGCCGTGATCCCAGAGTCATGGGATCAAGTCCCACATCAGGCTCCCCACTGGAAACCTGCTTCTCCCTCTGCCTGTGTCTCTACCTCTCTCTCTCTCTGTCTCTCATGAATAAATAAATAAAACATTTAAACAACAACAACAAAAACCCAAAAAGCTAGAATCAGTGGGTGGCTCTCTTCCCTGAGAACACTACAAGGGACATTCTCTTAAAGGCAGAGGGATGAAGGCGGCAGGACCCTTGCTCCCAAGGAAATGCCACTCTAGTTGCTTCCACCCCCACTGGGCCAGCGTAGGAGTTAGAACACGGCACAGTGCTGTGATGGGGCATCACACAAGGTGCCCCCCACTGCGGGCAAGGCCAGACACCGTGTACAGGAGGGAAGGGGACAGGGGACTGGGGCAATCAGAGTGGGTGCCATGGAGAAAGTCACATCTGAGCTGCTGGCCAAGGGACAGCCTGTTTTGATGGCTTTATTCATTACTTTCATTCTACTTTTTTTTTTTTTCCCAGTCAAGGCCAGAGAGGAGAGAAATTGCAGGAGCAAACCATTAATGAGCAGCCCTAACAAACCATTAATAAACTGGCCACCTTGTTCTCTAATGCCTGGCTCTTTAATGTGAAGTGACAACCTGGGCCGGGTATTTGCGGGGAGGGGTAACAGGGAGGGGTGACCCTGTGTTGACTTTGCCCTTCTGAGCCCTCTGGCCTGCTGCTCTGCTTCTTTCTCTGTGCCGCTGCCTTAGTTGAGTTTCCTGCACCCTCAGTTTAAAAAGGCACGGGGATCCTTGGTAACCTCCCTCATGCACATCCTAGAGCAATGAGATGGTATCCTGGGGGACCAGGGATTATTTTCAAGAAGGGAAGTAAGGGCTCTGACTTTATCCTGTTTGGCTCTGGCTGACTGTAGTGCAGGATAGGAGTTTGGTGCTAATGTTTGTAAAGCCCCTGCTCTGTGCTGGCACCATTCCAGATCTTTTACCCATTGGCTCTTTTTAGGCACATGGGGTCATTTTACTGATGAGATCACTGAGACTCCAGAGAGATGACCCAAGGGACGCGAAAGATTGAGTACCACAGAGAGAAGGTAGAGAAGCCAGGGTGATCTGCAGGTGGTCTTTGGAGCCAGGACTGTGACACCCAAGGGCCAGGTCTCCTGTCCACACCCCTCACCTCCAAGCACACCAGATTTTGTAACATTTCCTACACCCTGAGCTCCTGTCCTAGATGGCTTTCCCCCCTTTGATGGAGCATGGCTCTGCTTTCACCCCATCGCTGGTAGGACCTTCTGTGTTAGTTTCCCAAGTTGTTGCTGCAACAAATTACCTCAAACCTAGTGGCTTAAAACAACCCAGATTTACTTTCTTGGCATTTCTTGAGTTGGGAATCAATATAGTCCTATCAATCAATATATCAGTCAATGAGTCTAATCAATATAGTGTCACCAGGCTAAGGTCAGGGTGTTGTTGGGCTGCCTTCCTTCTGGAGGCTTGAGGAAGAAATTGTTTCCTTGACTGTTCCAGCTCCTGCAGGCTGCCTGCATTCTTTAGCCAATGGCCCCTTCCTCCTTCTTCAGATATTTCTCTCGTTTTCTCTGGCCGCTGCTTCTGTCACCACCACATCTTCTGTGATTCTGACTCTCTGCCTCCCTCTCAGGAGGGCTCTGATGATTCATTGGGTCCGCCCGGTTAATCCAGGAGAATCTCCTCATCTTGAGGTCTTTAACTTCATCACATCTGCAAAGTCTGTTTGGCCATGGGAGGTGACCTATTAGCAGGTCCTGGGGATTAGGATACAGACACCTTTGCGGAGTGGGGAGGTGGTATTGTTAACCTACCACACCTTTCCCTCTGTCTTCCCTTCTTACTGCCGGGGCCCTGTGCGTATTTTTCCTGCCGTGGCCTTCAGCCTGGTTTTGTTGCTCAGACGCCTGTCTCCCCAACTAGACTGCCAGTGTCTTAATGAGAAAATCCATGGCTTTACCTTCTGGTTTTTCATTCCCAGGCTGAGTGCAGTGGCTGGCACAATAGGTGCTTGATTAGGGTTGGAAAAAGAACGAGTGCTGAGTGAGCTTATGACCCCGGGCCAGACACTTCCCCTCTGCGCCTAGTTTCCTCATCCGGTGAATGGATGTTGCAGGCCCCGTGGCTCTGTGACCTTCTCCCACAGAAGTTCAAAGGCATAGCCAACTTCGTAGTGACTAAGCTGGAACTGCCTTCTCAGAGGGAGCCGTCTCTCTGCAGTGTCCATGAAGGTGGCTTCTATTTGGGGAGGGGACTTGTCTTTAGGTCCCCAGTGGGTGCAGTGCATCACCCTAGACTGTTGGCTGAGTCACTGCAGAGCCTTGGGCAACAGTCCACGACAGCTTAGCATTTTGACCCCGGTCTGTTGAGAGTAAGACCTATCACAGCAGATGTGTCTGGACAAGAACCACATACCAAGCAGGAGCAGATTCAGTTTCCTCCTCCTACCTCTCACTCGTTGAACCCTTTCCAGATAAGGAAGATGATGGTTCTCATCACGAACAGAAAGCCCACGTGGCATCATGGACTGAACACAGAGATATGGGCATGGAGGGTCAGATAGGCCTGCTTACTGATGGACATCTTCATACGTGTGGATGGACGTAGAGAGACTCAGAGGCACACAGACAGACCCAGTAGTACCCAGACACATAGACATCCATCCTCTCTCTCTTTCTCACCAGCACAGAGAACCACAGAAATGCACAGACAAGCCAATGCAAACACAGGCACATAGTGACCTTCACAGTGCCCCTCCTGCCTATCTACACAAACACCCACACGCACACGCGTGCGCGCACACACACACACACACACACACACACACACACACACAGTCATCCCTACCAACATAGGAGCTTTACAGCTGGGCTTACCAGACCCACCCCTGGAGTAACCCAGGGACTCAGACGAAGCAACAAACATCAGTTCATTTCCTGTCTGGTGACAACTTGCCTATCTGGTCACCTTCCTCCCTGACCCTCTCGCAGATGGCAAATTATGGGGCCCTGGGAGGGGTCAGGGCAGGGCCAGGCCGCCATTGCTATGGGTTCGGCAGAGGAAGCAGCTGCTCTCGAATGTCATAAACACACAGCAGACTCTTTCCTGGTTTTCCTCTTCCCTGGGGGTGTAGCTCAGCTAGCAGTCGCTCTTTTGTGTGCTGCTGTCTTCCTCCAGGATGTAGGGAAGGGCGAGGGTGTTCTTTGTCTCTGCCCCAGTGAGGTGACCTTGGGAGAAGAAACAAGCAAGAACATGAGTGTGAAGAAGAGCTCGGTGGTGACATCCCTCAAGAGGAAATGGGTGCAGAGAGGGTGTGACACTCCCAAGGACACATTGTGGCAGAGTTTGGACCAGATCCTGGCTCTCCTAATTCTATCTCACAGGACTAAGACAGTGAACTCCAAACATGCTTGGTCTGTGCCAGGGATCTGAGATCTCCTCCTTCTCTAATGGAAGATCCCCATCTATCCTCATTGGATTTGTCCTACTGCTGCCCAAACACAGGGACATGGATGATATGACCCTGCAGTCTCTTCTAGCCCAGCAGAAGTCTAGCTCTTTGCCCAGTAGGCCCTGGGTCTGACCTTGCCTCCTCTGGGCCACGACTCTCCAGTGGATAGGGGTGCCAGGACCATGGAGATGGATGAGAGAAAGAAGCAAAGGTGGAGACAGACTTTGTCCCCAACATATGTTGACTCTCTGCTCCACCATCTGCAGTGTCCTTCTCAAATCTCCTTTGTCATTCCACTGCTGAGATGAATGGGATGAATGGTGAGGCAGAGACTCCAAAAGAGGAGTCTCACTAACCACCTGCTGACTAGGCATGGTGTGCACGTCACTTCCTCTCAGCTACCTCTCCGCATCGTGGGATGTGGGGATCGTAGTACCTCCCACAATCTTTGGATTGAGGAGTCAATGAATAAAAGATGCTCAAGCTTGGCACATGTGCAATACAGGTTGAATGTGTGTCATGGGGAGGTACTATGCTTTATTTGAAAGATTTGGAGCTAAAAAGAGTTGGTCCTTAAAGAGCTTTTGTGCAGGAGCTTCCCCAGACTTGGCCATGATCCGTGATTAGAACATTTCCCATCATAACCCAACAGAGGCACCCATATGTAACTGAAAAATTTCATAAAATAAGATTTACCCTTACTGTGTGTGATACATCCCAACATTTTCTATTCAACCCTTACAAAGGCTGGTAGTGACCACGCAGTAAGTGGATTTTGTAACTTACTACTGATTTGTGACATGCAGTTTGAAAAACACTGATCTAGTGGGGAAGCTGGGGCATGAGAGACAGAGTAGTTAGTTCTTCCTGAGGGTGTTGGAAGGCTAGAAAGAATCCCTCCAGGAGATGGAATCTTGATGAGTGGACATTTTCTGTGAGCTACAAAAGGGAAGGAAAGACATTTCACACAGAGGAGACATGGGGATGGATGAGAACAGTGAGAACACAGTGTGTCTTCTGATCCTAGAAAGCATCAGAATGTAGGACTTCTGGAAGGTGGGGGGCAGGTGCTGCCTCTTCCACCTCTGTCATCCTTTAGCTCTGTGTTCCTGACTCCCGGCTCCTGCTGGACCTAGCACCCCACTAGCAGAGCTGGAAGGCCCCTGGGCAGGCCCAGATCCATATTCTCCTCTAGAATGGCCCCCAGCTGTCTCTCCTCTGCTGCTCCGAGCCCTCCTTGTTTTTATGGGACTAATGTCCTCTACATTCCTCAGTAGCAGTGATGGCCATGCACGATGGTAACAGAGGTCGCATTCAAATGGCCCTTTATTGGTAGGATGTGTTTTCATATAAATGGTTCTGTTAAAGCCTGACAATCATTATGGAAAGATGAATTTTTAAATAACATTTGCACACAAGTACAGGGCAGGTCCGTCACCTGAAATCACAGACCTCTTCGTTTCGTGTAAATTCAAGCCCTGACAGGAATGTGATTTAGCCTGGGTTGACAGAGCAGGAGCAATTTTGAGACTAGATCTTGCTGTCTGACTCCTAGTGTGACACGCTTTCCACCCCATCAAGTTCCCTCTCAGATATACCAGGAAATCATTCAACAGAGACGCTGGCCAGTTCCCAGTGCCAAAAGCCACTGGGAAGCCCTTTTTTTTGAGGTCAAAAAGTGATGATTGCAATTGAGTAACTCTCATTTAGTCAAAAGACAGGGCTGCCAAGGATGACTTTTCTTTAGATAGCACTTACACTTAGGGCATGAGGGTGAGCCAGGTCCCAAGGCTTTCTCCTGCAAAGAAAATGATTCCTTTAATCTATGAGATTGTTTATTATGGTAGAGCAGGATGCCAAAAGGAAATCCAGGGGCCAAGGCATGGGGATGTCTGTGAAAGGAGCAGCACAGGGGCACCTGGGTGGCTTAGTTGATGGAGCATGTGACTCTTGATCTCGGGTTTATAGGTTCAAGCCCCACAGTATAGGGATTACTTTAAAAAAAAATCTTAAACAAAAAAGGAGCAGCACATGGTCTCTATCCTCACATGGGGATGGATTAGAATTTATTGAGGGCTACAGTTGTTGGGCTCTGAGTAGGTCATAGGCTAAAGTGGGAATATGGTACAGCATTGTACCTAAAAGTCTATGCCTAGTGCTAAGAGGAAGGCTGTTAAAAGTTGTGTGGATAGCAAAGAGAAGATACTAGGGAAGGTACCATGAAATCCAGTATCCAGTACCATGAAAGGAGCTGCTCTCAAAGTAGTTATGCAATGTGTGAGGCATTCAGCCATTAAATGGCAGATGTGGGATTTGAGCCCACCTGTTCATCTCGACGCAGTGTCCTCTAATGCTTCTCACTTGAAGACACCTGTAGGGCTGTTGAATGCAGATTCCAGGCCACACTTCTGGTAGGTCTTGGGCAGGCCCAGGAATCTGCTTTTTCAAGAGGCACTCAGCTGATTCTGAAATAGATGATCTGAGGACTACACTCAGAGAGATACCAGAGTGGACGCCTTGCCGTTTTCTTCTTCTTGTAAGATTCCAGCATTCTTTTCCTTTTATATGTATCTGCCTCTGTGCTGTCATCTAAGCTCGTGGCAGGAGGGGTAGGGGGGATTATAAAAATCTCAATGTATGAGGATGTGGTTCCTCTTTTCAAGGAGTTAACTTACACATTCTCAGAAGTTGACACACTCAAGGACTCCAGAAATATTTAGAGAACAATTTTGTCGTCATGTTATACCCTTCACAAAATGACCCTCAGGATTTGCTGACTTGGCCATTCACAGCAGTGGGAGTGGAAACCTGGCTAGACTATAGACCAGGCTTCTCGTTTCTGGCTGGTGTGGTTCTCAGGGATCCCCAGCCAGGCAGCACCCAGCAGTGCTGGACTGTCTGCACTCCAGGGGCCTGGCATCTCTAGAGCGGGTGAGTGCCTCCAACAAGACATCAGAGGCATCTTCCTGTTTGATTGTGTTGACTCATCCCCCAAAATAGCCTCACAAATTATAGGACTTGGAGATCAGATTGTATCTGTCCTGCAGAAAACTCCCACCTGCATATGGTCTTCCTGTCCGGCTTGACGTTTACCTCTGGGCTTATATTCTGAATCATTCTTCTTTGCCCCTCCTTTCTCCTTCTCATTTTTTCTAGTTTGTTCTCTTGTTTCTTGCTTTCCTCCACGAGGGGCAGGGGAGGAGATGGGACTTTGTATAGGTAGGCACTGAAGCCATGAGCCATTGATGGTGACTCCCATTTATTAACCTCTTAAAGGACACCAGGTGCATTGTCACCCTTGTGCCTTTTGTTACATCACATCCTTAGAGTTACCCTCAGACGTGGGTACCGTGTCCCTCATTTAGATATCTTACTGAAAATGGCAAAGCCTGGATTTGAAGACAAGTCTGTCTTGCTCTAATGGGCAAAGCTGGTTGCCGGTGCTGCTTGTTGCCAGATGCAGCAGTCCAGTAAAGACAGTCAGTGTTTGCAAGGAGACTCCCCGTATGCTTCTTACCTCCTCCTAACCGTGAATGGGTTCCTCGTCCTGGAATTGCCTTGTTTGTATGTAGTGTTGCTCTCAGAGGACTCCACTGTCCTGAAGTCATCTTGCACCTTCAGGTCACAGAATAGCCTGCCATTCTGACTCAGAAGGTCAGAACCACTTCCCCAGGATACTACCCGAGGGACGCCAAATATTAGAAGGCAGAGGAAAGCAGAGCTGGAATTTTTTTTCCTCTGGTGTGGTTACCCAAAGCTGAAGAGTTTCGGTGGGAACAAGTGCAGAGATTTCTAGAGCTGAATGCAGAACCAGAGAGGAGAGCTCTGCCTCCCCTGCACACATGCACACCACCTGTATCAACTGCCGTCTGTTCGGAGAGTTTCAGAAATCCATGTCTTTGCCTAGGCTCCTGCCATGGACTCATCCTCCCCTAGATTCTGCAGGTCCTGCCTGGTGCCCTTGCTGTCAGGTTCCCTGCTCCCTTTTCCACTCCTGCCTCTCAGATATAGCCTTCTCAGCATGCTGCTTCCCTGCTACGGCCTTGACAGTGGCTCCTGAGGCCCAAGAGGACAAGATCTGAACTCCTTGCCATGTCCTAGGAGGCTTCTCGAGATCTGGCTCTCCCGTCTCCAGCCTTACTCACTGCTTGGCCATCGCCGCTCTGAGCTTCCTTCCCACAGCTCCTAAATGTGTTGTCCTGTCCTGCTCCTATGTCTTCCTACTCCCTGCCCCTCTGCCTAGAACCACATTCCTGGCATTCACCACCCAGCTAACTCCTACCTATGCTCACTGAGCCAAGCTCAGATATACCTCCTTTGGGGAAAGCCTTCTAAGGTGCCCTCGCTTCCCTTCAGTGTGGGTTAGAGGCCGTGTTCTCTGTGCGCCTTCAATACCCTGGCTTCCCACTATCGTGATCTTTAAGACACTGTTAATGTGGTCGTCTGTTTACCTGGATCTCTTACCTCATTGAGCTTTGGGAGGGCAAAGCACTCTCATATGTCCTTATCTTTGTAATCTGAGGGCTTGGCACAGAGCAGATGTTCAATGTGAAAAAAAGCTATTTATAAAATGCAAAGAATCAGAGAAATGGAATTGAAAACAAATGCTTCAGGCAGTGTAAACAAGAACTTTCCTTGCTGCTGAGGGTATAGATTTCTGGCTTGCTGACACCGTTGTTGATTCTCTACTGTGCTCTTTCAGACGCGAAGATCCGGGGAAGTGGGGCTCCGGGCTGGGAGCGTTTCCCTGGACATCAGATAGCTACCTAATTTGTATAGACCCTTCCCTGCCTGGGCCTCTGGGTTTTCTTTTTGGGTGGAGATCACCTTCTGCAGGAAATGGAACTGCTCCGAGTGAAATGTTCACTTTGGTCCTTTTTGTGTTCTGCTGTTCAAGCGTTAGAAAGACTGAGCCCTGTTTGAGTCTTGACAGCATCATGTTTCATGATCCCCTCCCCCCCCCCCAAAAAAAGTGTTTCTGTAAGCTCAAGCCACGCTGAAAGTGAAACGCAGTGTAAAGGGGGATGCTGCTGGACCTGACTCAACTTTTCATCCTGCCGCCTGGCCACGTATGTGCAGCGTATGAGCGTGTGGTTCCCCTGAAGTCCAGGGGATTTGCCTGTGCCGATAAGGTCAAAGGCCAGAGTGCTCGCTTCCAGTAGAGAGGAGTTTAGAAATTCAACAAGAAACATGTACTGAGCCCCTCAGGTGGGCAAGACTCAACCCTAAGTGTTTCAAGTGATGTAGGATCAGCAGAGCCCAGATTCCACCTCCAAGAGGCCTCCCACCTAGGAAGAAAGGCTGACAAGGTTTGGGACATATGAGAGGCACGGCTTACTCTAGGCTTCGTAGGTCATTACTTTGGGGTCCAGAGCATTACAGAAAGGAACTTTTTTTTTGTTTAATCTAGCTGTGTTCCAGACACAGGTTTAGGTCTCCTCAGTACATGATTGCTTTGAAGCTCTACATTATCCCTATCTTGCAGCTGGGAAATGGAAACCCTAATTATGAGCTCAGAAAAATAAACTGGGAAATAAGCCAGTAGATTAAGGTGGTGTCAGAATCTCGAAGGGATGATGTTTACTGGGGCTTGGGGGACTGTCTTCGGCAGGTGGGATGAAGCTAGGAGAAAGATTTCCAAGAAACGAGAGCAGTAAAAACCCTTGTTGGGTGTAGCCAGCTGCTGGGCAGGAGTAAGTACAGTTGCGGAGGAAGGGGTAGATAGTTTCCAGGGTAGAGATGGGGACAATGGCTCTGCACCTGTCAGAGAAGAGTTGAAAAGTTCAATTATCTCCACATTTAACTTTAATCAAGTTCATTTAATATATCCTTATACTAGGAGCACTTGAAAGCCCCTTCAATGACGGCGTGTATAAAGGATTCCTGGCTAGGGGGCCTAGAACCTCCCAGCAGGGTTGGGTACAAATCTTTTCTTGACTTGGTTCTCAAGTCTCTCACCATTTATACCTCCTTGGAAAAGAAAGGGACAGAAGGCTTAATTTTTTTCCTTTGCAAAATAGCATATTCAGTAGCCCTTGGGCTGCAAACATTAAAATGTTACCTTTCTTGAAATATTTGACTTTATTATGGTAGCATAGAAATATCCCAGCCATCTTTTCTTATTACTTTTTTACAAAAAGATAATAATTAAATGTTTGGGGGATACCCAAGTGACTCAGTGGTTTAGCACCTCCCTTCAGCGCGGGGCATGATCCGGGAGTCACCGGATTGAGTCCTGCATCAGGCTCCCTGCGTGGAGCCTGCTTCTCCCTCTGCCTGTGTCTCTCTGCCCCCCTCTCTCTGTGTGTGTCTCTCATGAATAAATAAAATCTTAAAAAAAAAATTTAAATGTTTGAGTAGGTGATCTATGGAATGGGCACAAAATTCAGAAGGTGTCAGTGTTTTGTAATAGTTGGTTAAGTCTGTTTCCCGTTTGTCTTCTAGTCACTTGATCTCCTGACTAACCAGCATCACCAGTTTCTTTTTTTTTTTAAGATTTTATTTATTTATTCATGAGATACACACACACTCACGCACGCGCACACACACACACACACAGAGGCAGAGACACAGGCAAAGGGAGAAGCAGGCTCCATGCAGGGAGCCCGATGTGGGACTTGATCCTGGGTCTCCGGAATCACGGTGGCGCTAAACCGCTGAGCCACCTGTGCTGCCTTGCATCACCAGTTTCTTGCTGTGATTTTTGTTGCACATTTGTTGACTGCTGTCTTACTACAGAAAGGACATTTTGGAAATTGGTTCAACAGGTGATCCAAGTCCCTATGATGGCCAGGCCTTGGCTGCATGAGCCTTGGTGTTGCTGAAGTCTTATTAAATTAAGAACTTCACTTGCTAGCCTGTACTGTGTCCAGAATGAAATCATAGTACCATCCTTGTTAGTGAGCACATGACCCGCTGCAGGCCAAGGACTTTTCAATCCAGAAAGCTGCTAAACATAAGGAAATTTGAAAGCGTGTTCTAGTCTCCATTCTGAAACCCAGCCATGTGTTTCCTATTACGTGGCATGCCTGATAGCTGCCTCTTAGGGTTTACTCAATACAAACTCCTATTGCTGAGTGGCTCAAATGGATGTGTGTATGTTTATTTTGCCAACTGATACAAAGCACAAAGTTTTCTTGCTCCGCTAACTCATCAAGTTCTTGAATCTGTCATCGTAAGCTAATGGAGACAGGAACTACACTGGAGCCATCCCCGTAGCCTTGCAAGTTGGGTGTTCAGTAAGTGTTCCTCGGAGACTCTAAGACTGGGTGAGGTCTCGTGCTCAATAGGAGGAAGGGTTTTGGGAAGGAGCGATAGGAGTTTTCATTGACCTCTCCCCCGGGTCAGTTGCTGACTCCCTCAGCAATAAAATCCCCCGGCTTCTTCACCCCCATCAAATTGTTGAGATCACCGGGCTTTTAGGAAAACGTGGCCACAACTGCTTCCTTCTCCAATCCCGCTGATAGGAATTCATGTTGGCTGATCTCTTGTGGTCACACCCTTGATTTCTTTCTGAGGAAAGGGAAAGTGTCGTGGATTAATGAGTGTGACATAATTATGACTTGCTTCCTTGTTTAGGAACTTGTTTTTCATCGCTACACATTTGCCTTGAAAAATCAGGAAGTAGGCTTTGGGATAGGGAACACTGGGCTGAGAGTCCAGAGAACTGAGTTCTACTCCTGCCATGGCTGTGCAACCCTGGTGCATGTCACTGTCCCTCTCTGGGCTTCAGTTTCCCTATCTGTATAACACAAGTTGGAATATATATATATGATCTTTATATGATCCTTCCCCATTCAAAGATCTACGGTTTGGGGTCCCCTTTCCCCAGTCTATGCTCCTCTAACCTTCCTTTTGCCTCTTCCCCAGACCCCGGATGTCAGTTATTGATTTGGATGTCTGATTTTGTGCTTCTAGGTTTTCTTTGTGTCCGACCTCTTCAAGACCAAGACGACACTCTCCCTGCCTCCCCCTACTATCCGGAAGGAAATCCTTTCACCTGTGGACATTATTGACAGGAACAATCACCACAACATGGTGTAGGTGCCGCCCAGCTCCTGAGCTGTTTTATGGAAATGACTGCTGACAGCAAGTTCTTGCTGGTCTTCAATCTCATCAGACAGTAGAATGTAGGGAAAAACTTTTTGCCCAACTGATTTTAAAAAGGAAAAAAAAAAAAAACCAACACAAAAACAAGTCTTACTTTGTGGCCTTCCAAAATAGGTAGTGTTCACCTATGTGGAAACAACAGCAAACTAACACCAAGTGCCGAAATCCTGGATGTGCAATTGGTTTAAGTGTTCATGTTCTAGTGAACACGGGCTTGTTCTGGAACAAACACTAAAATGATTTGCATAGAGCCTGCCAGTCACCCTTGTGACCCGAGGAACCCCAGGCCTGTGAGAAAAGCTCAAATTCCCATTGTAGCACACGATGCCAGAAATAGCACTGAATCAAGAAAATAGCCATCGCGGGGCGCCTCTCTTGTGTCTCTGTCCACACCACTCTACTCCATACTGTGACTTTGGTTCAGGAAGTTCAACACAAGGAAGAAAGAGCAAGTTTTCTAAGCCAGGTGATTAGATCCTGAGTCCAAGTTCCAGTCCTGAGGCCTTCCGTAGCCCTCCCTCCCCGTGGCCCGCAGGCCAGCAACCACAGCCCCTCAGCTTTAGTGATTAGGAGCCTCTTTGTGGATGAGGGAATTTCACAAATAGCACAATTTCGGAGGAGATGAGGGTGCCGGCCCTCACGTGTCTTCTGCTGCATCATGCCATGGTGCGGGAACGTCAGCTGCAGGAGGCCGCCGCTGTGGTCTCCAGCCCCCGGCACCTGCATGTTCTCGGCAACGATAGCTTCGCTCACTGCTCCTCCCCCGAAGCCCTTGCTGTGTGCCCACCAGGGTTTCCCGGGAGGCTCCCCAATGGGAGCAAAGGCGTGCTCTGCCGCCAGCTGATGGAAAGCAGCCTTACGCACAAGAGACGTGGGAGCAAAGGGGCAAGAGTGAAAAACTCCCCAAGCTTTTGGCTACTCGAAGTCAGGATGAGCCAGAGTAGGGGACGGTCTCCTGCCTGAGAGGCTGCCCCTCCAGTTCACGGAGCTCACTGGGGTCTCTGTGGGGGCTGCTCTTGCTCAACTGTGTAAAACACTATTGTCTTGGGGTTGATCTCTAGGGCAGTTCTTGGTAGGTTCTGCTGGGCAGAACACGGGGGCGGAATCTCCGTAGAGTTTTTCTCATCCTCTATCTGTAAGTGTCCTTCCGAGCCAGGCCCCACTCTAGGCAGTAGACAGGGATCCTTTCTACTGAACCTTTGAGGAAAGGGGGAAGGAAGAAAGGCTTTCCGATCGCGGATGCAGACCTTTCAAAGGGCTAAATGTAACCACAAGGATCAACCACATGCACATCCTTACCACAGAAGCCGTCCTTTCATTTCAACTCCTAGCAAGCTATGATTTTTTATATATAAATATTATATAAATAATGTATAAAACATTAAAAGTTAACTATGTAAGATATTATTTCTGAAACAATTTTAGCTATATCCACTATGATTATAAACTGTGTCTCGACCTGTGTTATTTACATTAGCTGCTTAAAAAAGCATTGAGTTAATTTTTTTTTAATATCAACTAAAATATCGTAGTTCTGTGGTAGACATTGTTTTACAATGAGAGAAATAACTACAACTAGAGAAGACTGTATAAAAACATTAAATTGTCAGTATTTTTGTAAGGTTCCATTTTGTAAAGAGAATAATATTCAAAGACTTTTGTAGAATACAAAGTGAAAACTTGTATCTGCGAAACTATACTTGTATTAAATGTGCTTTTTAAATAAAAGCTCATAACACAACTATTTAAAGGAGCCCGAATCCTGGAATGTTCGAGGGATGTGCCGTCTCGGATGTGTGGTAGGAGGAAGTGGGATCACGGGTGATCAGTGATCGGAGTTCTTTGAATGGGCCAGCCTCACCTCGGGGCACCCTTCCCGATACTTCCAGTGACCATTGGATAGCCAAAGCTGTCTGAGTTGCTCTTTCATCTATGAAAGCCTGTTTGCCCAGAGAGGCTCTGGCTCTGCTCTGTCTCAGGCCTTTCTAAAGAGCTTTTGTATTCTAAAGGGGTTTTGTCAATGAGGGAGGAGCTGTGGGTACCCCAAAGGCAGATAAGGAGCACTGCTCCAGATAAGGTGTGCTTGGGGACCTCCCAAGGGAGCCCTTTACACATCAAAGGAAGGAGGGTGGAGGGTAGAGGGTGCTCCCGGGGAAGGCCAGTTGGCCCTTGCTTTCTCTCCCTGTGTCTGCCCTGCCTGGGGGAAGAGGGGACGCTAGAACTGTCAAATTCATCATGCACCTGTGTGCCAGGCCCTTCTGCCTGTCACTTTCGATCCTGATGGCAGTTCTTATTTTGAGAAATGAGGAAGGCAAAAGAATGCAAAGATGAAACGACCTAAGATCCTAGAGGAGTAAATTGCTGGCTGGGACTTGTATTCATTTCCCATTGCTGCTGTAGCAAGTTACCACAAATGTAGTGGCTTAAAACAGCACAGATTTATATTATCTGACAGTTTTGGAGGCTCTATGGGCCGAAGCTGTTTCCGGGTTTTTTCCAGCCTCGAGAGGTCATCTGCCTCCCTTGGTTTGTGGCCTTCTTTCTCCATCTTCAAAGCCAGCAGTGTTGGGCCAGGTCCTTCTCACTCCACTGTCTCTGGTCCTCTGCTTCTGCCACTGCTTCCTCATTTAGGGCCCTGGTGATTATGTTTGGCCCACCTGGATAATCAGGGCTTCTCTCTACCTGTGTTAAGTTCAGCTGGTTAGCAACCTTCATTCCATCTGCTCCTTAATTCCCCTTTGGCATGTCGTGTAACAGATGCACAGGCCCCGTGGATTAGATCACGGACTTCTTGGCGGGTGGGGATCATGCTGCCTACCACAGCTCCCCCTCCAGGCTCCAAAGATTCACATCCAGCATACACACAAAATACATTCACCGGATCCCAACATCCCACAACGTTTCAACACAGTACAGCATCAACTCCAACCCCAAATCTTATCTAAATTCTAATTTCAGAGACTCGAATCTCATCATCTAAACTAAATCACCTAAGCCAGGTAAGAATGAGATTCTGGGTTTAATCCATCCTGAGGCATAATTGCTCTCCATCCGTAAGCCTGTGAAACAAGTCAGCTGCTCCCAAACTTCGGTGTGGGACAGGCATAGAATAACACAGACATTCTTGTTCGAAAGAGAAAATGAAAGGACAAAAGGAGCCGTGGATAACACACGATTTCAAAGTCCAACTAGGCAAACTTCATTTGGTTTCAGGGCCTGGGAATAAACTGGTGTGCGTCATAGCTCCTGCCACCCAGACCCCGGTCAGTCTGCTCTTCACTCAGGCAAGCCCACTCAGGCCCTGATACTAACTCAGTTCTTTGCCAGCATATTCCTGTAACCTGAAATGTGCCTTTGGGTCCCAGGATGCAGCAAGGGAGATCCTCGAGGTCAGAGTCCAGATTTTCCCTTCAAATCGAGGGGAACAGAGGTCCAGATAGACAAAATAACTTGCTGGGGGTGAAGGAGAACACATAGCAGATTTAGGGGAGGGACCCAAGAACAAACCCCAAGTGTCCCCATACTGTTAATTCCTCAGTCTTCCCATCATGACTTTCCAGTAGCACTTGACAGACTCAACTGGTCTCAAGAAAAAATAACCCCATTTCCTAGAGACTTAAGGAAGTTGGAGCCAAGCCATGGTACGGGGCAACTCAGATTCAGATCCAAACCATTTCAATTCCTTTTTGACTAGAGTTGATTACCTACTGTGCTGAGCACAAGTAAACACTTAAGGTAGGGTAGTGGACACAAGGAACAGGGTCTCAGTTTTAAGGGGCTTATAGGGTAGGGGAGAAAGTATAAAATCAAATAATCACACACATTTGTAATTAAAAACTAAGATAAGTGTTTCTGGTTTTGTTTTTTAGAGACAGAGAGTGGGGTGGGGAACAGAGAGAGGAGAAGAGAGAGACTCTTAGGCAGGCTCCACACCCAGCATGAAGCCTGACATGGGGCTCGCTCTCCCGCCCCTAAGGCCATGACCTGAGCTGAAATCAAGAGTTGGATGCTCAACTGACTAAGCCCCTATGCACCCCAAGAAGAGTGTTATGAAGAAAGAGGAAGCTATGAGAGGTGTCAGCAGGAGAACCTGTCCTATCAGAGAGTGGTCTCCCTAAGGAGCTACCTTGGGCTGAAGCCTATTTGCATCACTCCCCTACTCCAAAAAAATCAACGAAGAGCCCTGCCAAATGCTGGTCTAGAAGAAGAGACAAATGAGTGGCAAATAATGGCGGTGTGATAGGGGGAGGAAGGACTTGTATAAAGTGTTCTGGGAACATGAATGAATCAGAAAGATTTTGAGGCCCTCCATATGGACCTTCTCCCCACCTCATATAAATATCCCTTCTAGAATATCCAGTCCTGAAAAAAAAATGCCAACTTCTGAGAATCTTTCCAGTGATGGTAATCATGCCTTTAACAGCACTTTGCAAGTGTTCAAAAGCACTTGAGTGCACACAATCACATTTGGATTCCCCACATCTTTCTAAATGAAGATGTGGAAGGAATAGCCCCAGAGATGACAGATGAATGTTAGTAACAGGGGGGCCTTGGTAGTTTTGACACCATTACAATTTGTAGATAATAATAAGAAAAAGAGGGGTGCCTGGGTGGTTCAGTCAGTTGGGTGCCTGATGCTTGGTTTTGGCTCAGATCATGATCTCAGGGTCCTGGGATCAAGCTCTCTGTCAGGCTCCATGCTCAGTGAGGAGACTGCTTAAGATTCTCTCCCTCTCACTCTGCTCCTATCCCCCTTCCCTGTGCTTGCATTCATGCACATGTGTACAAAAGCATACACACTCTCTCTTTCAAAATAATTTTAAAAAAGTGAATCTTTAAAAAGAGAAAAAGAAGGGTCACCTGGGTAGCTCAGTCAGTTAAGTGTCTGCCTTCAGCTCAGGTCATGATCCCGGAGTCCTGGGATAGAGCCCTGCACCAGGTTCCCTGCTCAGTGGGGAGCCTGCTTCTCCCTCTCCCTCTGCCTGCTGCTCCCTATCTCATTATTTCTCTCAAATAAGTAAAATCTTTATTTTTTACAACTTCATAACAGAAGATATGCAAATGAGAGATAAACATAAAAGCATACTGAACTCCATTAGTCATGGGGAAATGCACATTAAAATCACAATCAGATATCACTACATACTTGTGACATCCTTTTTTAACTTATATTTTTTTTTTCAAAAAAAGCAACCTAATAGTACAAAGTGGTGAAGACACAAGAAAACTGGAATTCTCATGCACAGCAAGTGGGGAGGTAAAATGGTACAACCATTTTGGAAAATGTTGGCAGCATCTATGAAAGCCAGTGATACACATATCCTGTCCCCCAGAAATTCCTCTCCTAAATATACACCCAGCAGAAGGATGTATGTAGGCTCACCAAAAGACATGTACAAGAATGCTCACAAATGCACTGTCTAGGATTGTAGACAACTCAAATTCTCTTCAACAGTCGGGGATAATTAAATTATCACATGAAGAATCCTATTTAACAATGGAAACAAACCCCTATTATGCACAGCATTATGAGTAAATTTCACAGAAAGACTAAAGAGTCAATGAAACCAGGCCCAGCAGAAAACACACTGTGAGTTCATTTTTACGAAGTTCAAAACAGCAAAGGAAATTATCAATAAAATGAAAAAGCAACCAATGAAATAGGAAAACATATTTACAAATCCTCTATTTGTTAAGGGATAAATATTCAAAATAGATAAAGAAGTCACACAACTCAATAGTAAAAAACCAAATAACCCAATTAAAAAATGGCCAAAGGACCTGACTAGACATTTACCCAAAGAAGATATATGAATGGCCAACAGGTCCATGAAAAGATGCTCAGCATCACTCATCATCAGGGAAATGCAAACAGTGGTATACTACCTCACACCTATTAGATTGGCTTCCAAAAAACAAGAGATAGGAAACACTTGTTTCTTATGTCGAGGATGTGGAGTAAAGGAACCCCTGTGCACTGTTGGTGGGAATGCAACATGGTGCAGCCACTGTGGAAGACAGCATGGAGGTTCTTCACAAAAATAAAAATAAATACCATATGATCCAGCAATTCCACTTCTGGGAAGATATCTGAAGGAAGCAAAAACACTATGTCAAGGAGATATCTGCACCCTCAGGTCACTGCAGCAATATTTACAATAACCAAGACATGGAAACAACCTAAGTGTCTGTCAGTGGATGAAGAAGTTGTGGAATACATATGGAATATTATATATATGGAATATATATATTATGGAATATTATCCAGCCATGGAAAAGGAGGAAATTCTGTCATTTGTAAAAACGTAGTTGTACCTTGAGGGCTTTAGGCTGAGTGAAATAACATTGATTTGGCCTAGTTGGGAACCAAGGAAATTATTTGACTGTCATAGTGGCACCCAACCTAAGAAGGTCGTTGTTAACCTATCTTCCATCATAGAGTCTAAAAAAGAGGGTCACTGGCTTTCCGAGCCAACTTGCAGCTGCTCATGTTCTAACGTATTTGAGAAAACAGGAAGGCATTTAAGGAGACATTCATTAGCCTGGTTATTGCTGCTTCCTTCCAGCATTGTCTAGTGAGGGTACAATGGTTGGGGTTATGGCCGCCACTTTGCCAGCCCTAAGGAAAAAGCCAGAACCTCACAGAGCCATTGACCCAATGCCCTGGATGGATCAGTTCTGAAACCAGCTGGATCTAGACTCTTATGATGTGTGGTAACTAAATGTCTCTGTTGTTTTAATAAATTTAACTCAGTGTTTAAAAAACAAAACAAAACAAATGAAACTCATCTGGTGACAGAAGTCAGATTTGTGATTACCTTTGTGAATATACTGCTTGGAGACGACTTGACCTGGGTGGTGGTCACTTTGTGAAAATTTATTAAGCAGTATACTTATGATTTATGCATTTGTCTCTTGCTATGTCATACTTCTGAAAAGGGAAAAAGGAAAGTTTGTAAAAAAAAAAAAAGTAAAGACCAAAGGAAAAAGAGAAAGTCTGGTGGTATATTGGCAATTTTATTTCCTAAATAGCTTTCAAACTCATCCCTTCCTTTCACTCCTATGAACGTAGGCTGTAGGCCAGGCCTCATTAACTCCTTTCTTTCTTTCTTTCTTTCTTTCTTTCTTTCTTTCTTTCTTTCTTTCTTTCTTTCTTTTTTCTTTCTTCTTTCTTCTCTTTCTTTCTTTATTTTTTTTTATTATTGGAGTTCAATTTGCCAACATATAGCATAACACCCAGTGCTCATCCCATCAAGTGCCCTCATTAACTCTTTCTTAGTCTCCTGCAATAGTCCTTCCTCCACCTACATTCTCATAAAAATTCCTCCGCACAGAGCCAGGGGGAGCTTCCCAAAGCACAAAATACAGAAATCATGGGCCTACTCCTCAGATATAACAAATTTGCATTTTTCCCTATTCCAGATTAAATACTATTATAATTTAAAAATAAACTATTAAGATACAATTTAAGTTCAGTCTCTCTATTCCACAGTCTGTCCCAAAGGTTAACCATTATCCTGAATGCTAGTCCTTTCAAGTCAGACCTTAGTTGGCCCATTATATGGATGCATTCCTGAGTAGTGTATAGAACTGTTTTATGAGTTTTAAATATGTATATATGTTAAAATTATCAAATAGTACGTATTTTTATAATCTCTAAATACTCAACATTGTGATTTTGCAGTATCTACGTGAAGGAACATGTGTTGTTTATAATTTTTTATCCAGAGATTATCTATATAGTGGGGCTTGTATTTTCTGTAGGAATCCCATGTGTCTTGGTCTTTTAAAAGTAGTTTTGTCAGGACGCCTGGGTGGCTTAGTGGTTTGGAGCCTAGGATCAGCCCAGGGCGGGATCCTGGAGACCCAGAATCGAGTCCCATGTCAGATTCCCTGCATGGAGCCTGCTTCTCTCTCTCTGCTTCTCTCTCTGCCTGTGTCTCTGCCTCTCTCTCTCTGTATCTCTCATGAACAAATAAATAAAATCTTTAAAAATAAAAGTAGTTTTGTCTTTGCTCCTGCCAGGAGGGAGTCCCAGGGATTTCATAGGCCTTGGGCTATGCAAATCTAATTATATTCTCTTTTCAAAATTTCTAAGAAAGGGTTTCAGGAAAGAGTTGAGATTTCTTAGATACACAAGACTGCATGGTTTGACCTCTACCTACCTCTCCAACATCAACCTCAGCCTCAAGGTATTACCTTGGTTTTATACTTTTCTTTCATTTCAGATTTAGGGAACTTCTATTGATCTGGTCCATGGATTAATGGGGGCATGGAACTATTATACTTTATTCAATGGAGAGAGAGAGAGAATATTTTCAGAGTAGAAACTCCCTAAATATTTTTTTAATCCAATAGATGACTAGAGAGTCCCTCTTGCAGCTTATTTATATGGAACTTGTGTGTGTGTGTGATTATATGTGCAAGTACTTATATGTATTTGCAAATGCATGATTGTGTTTCTCTGGATATGCATACAAGTATGTGTGAGCGCATCCAAATATACGTACGTCCATGTTCACTCTGTTCCTGCTGAGTGGGAGATACAAACTGTTAGGTGGCATTTGTGGAGATGCTGTGATGTTTGCGGTGACAGTGGAGAGGGGAAATAAAGGATAATTGCCACTCTGGTGACCAAACTGTGGAAAATGTGGTCCAAACAGCACTCAGTCAGAAACTCTCCCTATGGAAGGTGCCTGTTTGGGGCTGGGGGGTGTTGTGGAATCCATTCTACCTAAGGAAACATTGTATTGCTTTTGCATCTAGGGTGTTGGGAGGAGGAGTGGAATGAATTTTGACATCAATGGGACAGCCTCAATGGACAGTGGTCCCTGTGGATTTGATCTCTTTCCTGCCAGTTGAAGCTGATGTGCCAAATATTCACTTTTCATTTTCTTTGTAATCCTCTGAGGCCAGTTCCTGCCACATGCAGGGGCCTCTTTCCATCCCATTAAGCCTCTGCCTTCTATTTCTGTGCTTCTTTTCCTCTCATTACTCTGGCATGTGTGGGCAAACAGAAACTTTCTACCAGCACTGCCACTCGACATCTTTCTCCTTTGGCTTGATTCATGGGACGCTGTCTGGGGGTCCACCGTTATTGGCACAGGAGTTCCATGACCATGATGTCACCTCTGCTCGGTTGGGGGACCCCAGCATGAATCAAGACATCAGAGGAAATGAGTGGTGATCCCCCAAGGAGACAAGCTCATAAAGTCATCATCAGTGACAGCAAAGGAAATTAAGGAAAACCAAGGTCAGAGTTATAAGAGTACAACCAGTGTTTGTTGATTCATTCCTCATTCATTCAAGGACTATTCATTGAGCTCCTACCCTGTGACTTAGACATAGTTCCTGCCCTCAAGGAATTCACAGTCTAGTGAGAGAGATAGATATATGGACAAACAGAAAGAGACATAAGCCCAGGATACTATGGAAACCCAGAGGAGAGGAATCTAAAAGGCAAAAAGTTCAGAGAGGAAGCAAATCACACACAGTGATAAAGAACATAGACTTAGAAGCAGGGAGACTTGGGACTGAGTCTCCATTCTTCCACTCAACAGTAGAAGCCACCCACTAATGGACCCTCCATTTCTTCAGTTGGATGCTGCTGACAATATAGCTATGTGGAATGGGCTGATTAAATGACATGAGTTTTTAGCATAAGGTCTGATTTGGTGCAAGCATTTAAGTGAAGATTCTATTTTATTTTTTTTAGCAATCTCTACACCCAATGTGGGGCTGGAACTCATGACCCTGAGATCGGGAGCCACACACTCTTCCAGTAGAGCCCCAAGTGGCACCCCAAGTGGAAGATATTTTGTTATATCTTATAGACGTGGTGCTTAATGCTAATATTTGAAACAACATGTAGGAGGTAGCTAGAAGAAAAGCGTTTTAGTGGTGTTCTAGGCAGAGAACACAGACAACCTTGTCCAGAGGTCTGACACATGTAATGAGCTGTTACACCATTTGATATGATTGAAATGAAGGATTCATTCATGAAAGTAGTGGAAGCTGAAGTAAGAGAGGTAAGTAGAGGCCAAATCATGCAGTACTGTATACCTACCTAAGAAGTCTGAACCATTTTCTGAACTCCAGCTTTAGAGATTTAAGAAAAAGAGTAACATGGGGCACCTGGCTGGTTCAGTTGATAAAGCATACAAATCTTGATCTCAGGGTTGTAGGTTGGAGCCCCACATTGGGTATAGAGATTACTTAAAAATAAAATCTTAAGGGGCACCTGAGTAGCTCAGTTGGTTAAGCGTCAGACTCTTGGTCTTGGCTCAAGTCATGATCCTAAGGTTGTGAGATCAAGCCCTGCATCAGGCTCTACACTCAGCAGGGAATCTGCTGGAGATTCTCTCTCCCTCTCCCTTTGCCCCTCTCCCCTTGCCCCAAATAAATAAATCGTTTTTTAAAACCTTAAGAAATGGGGGATCCCTGGGTGGCTCAGCGGTTTAGAGCCTGCCTTCGGCCCAGGGTGTGATCCTGGAGACCCGGGATCAGTCCCATGTCGGGCTTCCTGCATGGCGCCTGCTTCTCCCTCTGCCTGTGTCTTTGCCTCTCTCAAATAAATAAAATCTTTTTAAAAAAATAAAATAAAACCTTAAGAAATAAAGAGAATAATATGATTAGATTTGTATTTTTTTAAAGTTACTCTGAGGCAACTTGATAAAAGTGTCAAGAACCTTAAGTACATTCATATAATTTGATCGAATTATTTTACTTCTAGGAATTTATCATTAAGGAAGTAATCTGAGATAAAGGCAAAAATTTATGTGTGAGATGCATATTGAAGACTGTTTATAATAACAAGATTAGAAACAACCTAAATGTTAAATAATTGAAAAATGATTAAATACATTATGATAGGGCACCTGGGTGGCTCAGAGGTTGAATATCTGCCTTTGGCTCAGGTCATGATCTTGGGGTTCTGGGACTGAGTTCTACATCAGGGTCCCTGCAGGGAGTCTGCTTCTATCTCTGCCTATGTCTCTGCCTTTCTCTGTGTCTCTCATGAATAAATAAATAAAATCTTTAAAAAAATACAACATGATACATCCAACTGATATAATATTTTAAAGCATTCAAATGTATTTGACAACAGTGAAAGGTATAGGAAACATTCATAATAAAATGGCAACACAAAAAGAAGAATTCAGAGCTTAAATTCAATGGTTCTGGTTTTGGTTTAAAAGAAAGAGAGAGGAAAAGAAAGAAAGAAAGGAGGAAGGAAGAAACTATACCTAAATAAATAAATAAATAAATAGATAGATAGATAGATTTTATCTCTGTGTAGTGGAGTTATTGGTAATTTCCGTTCTGTTTTTTGTTTTTCCATACCTTCCATATCTTTAGAGTGACTATGTAGCTTTTACATTTTAAAAATATTTTTTATATTTAAAATATTTTTTATATTTAAAAATATTTTTAAGATTATCACTCTTATAGACATTGTACAGAATAGAGATTTATGTAGGAGAGAAAGAAAAAAAATGAGACAATTGGTTGGTTCTTATATTAATCCAAGAGAGAAGGATAAGATTTTGTTTGTCAAGACATACCCAGAAGGGATATGTATAAGCAGGGAAAGATTCTAGAAATATCAAGAGCTAGAACTGAGAGGATCTCACTGCCTATTAGATATGGGTGAAATCACAGAGAAGAAATCAGGTTTCTGACTTGGGCAATCAGGTGGAATGTGTACTGATCTCCAAGAGAGACAAGACAGGGAGAGGGCAGTTTGGAGGACAGAGTAGCAGAGATCAGAAAGTCTGCTTTGGATATGTGGAACTTCAGGTGTTTATGGGAGGGTGAGTGATCACATGCAATGAATAACAGAAAAATAGGTTCTGCAGTGTGGTTGTTCATTCATTCATTCCTTCAACAAACATTCAGTGAGTATCTACAATAGTGCCAGACGATGTTTTGGTTTTTGGCATGTAGCAATGTACAAAACAAAATAGAGCTTGCATTCCTGTTGGGGGCTAGAATCTCTATCTCAGAGCAGACATCTGGGCTGGATATAGACTTTTTGAAGTCAACAACTGGTGCAGATGATGGACAACCATCTGGGCATAGTGGAGGTGGAGAAAGCCACAAGCAGTGAATGGGATGCATGGCCCGTGGGGGAGTGTGGAGTGAGAAGTAGGCTTACGGGGGATCAAGGTCTGTCAGGCTACTTCTTTTTCATAGTTTAGGGATTGAACTGCTTTGATAAATGTCTGAAAACCCCTTAAATATGATTTTTCTGTCTGTACTTAACTTCCAACGTAGCCGCCACTTCTGTGAGAGGGGGACAAATTACTGTCTCTCTCATAGATTTGGTTGTCTTGTCTCTAAAATAGTAGTGATATGACTTTAACCTGCATCAATATAACTTGCCTGCTTCAGGACCTCTGCACTCTCTGTTCCTTCTGCCAGAATGGCCTTCCTTATGTTCTTCCCCTGCTTGGCTCTTTCTTGTCATTCAGGTCTCTGCCTAACTAACATTTCTGCAG
Organism: Nyctereutes procyonoides; assembly: GCF_905146905.1. Lineage (NCBI taxonomy): Eukaryota > Metazoa > Chordata > Mammalia > Carnivora > Canidae > Nyctereutes > Nyctereutes procyonoides. The sequence goes on along the minus strand of NW_026575140.1, from coordinate 36,560,688 downwards.
AATCAACTTTCCTGACCCCAACAGTATAAGTCAGTATAAAGCCAGGCCATTGCTATTCTAGCACTCTTTTCTAATCAGGGCCTGGTATTGTACTGATTGTTGGTTCTCCCACACCCCAACCAGAATGTGCCATGAAAGTACGGATCGAGGGGCACCTGGGTGGCTCAGTGGTTGAGCGTCTGCCTTTGGCTCAGGTCATGATCCTGGGATTAAGTCCTGCATCAGGCTCCCTGTGTAGAGCCTGCTTCTCTCTCTGCCTATGTCTCTGCCTCTCTCTGTGTCTCTCATGAAAAAAATAAATAAAACCTTAAAAAAAAAAGTGTGGATCAAGCTTGTCTTGTTCTTGATGACAGTCCATCTAGAACAGAGCCTGGCTCAAAAAGGCAAGCAGTAGTTTTTGAATTATCTTGAATTAGTTGAATAATTTAGAACAAATAAGTAAGGGATTTTCCAACTATAGGAGTAAACAAAAAACAATTATTAAATATTTCTATGTGCCACGTAAAGTGCTGGAGATGCAAACTAAAATAGTATTTTCTTCTTCTTCTTCTTCTTCTTCTTCTTCTTCTTCTTCTTCTTCTTCTTCTTCTTCTTTCTTCTCTTCTTCTTTTCTTCTTCTTCTTCTTCTTCTCTCTTCTTCTTCTTCTTCTTCTTCTTCTTTTTAAGATTTTATTTATTTATTCATGAGAGACACACAGAGAGAGAGGCAGAGTCACAGGCAGGGGGAGAAGCAGGCTCCATGCAGGGACCCCGATGTGGGACCTGATCCTGGGATTCCAGGCACACCCTGGGCCGAAGGCAGATGCTAAACCACTGAGCCACCCAGGGATCCCCTCTTATTTACTCCTTATTTGCAAACATGTTTACAATCTCATGGGAGATACAGACACTTATGCAGCTAATATAAGATAGTGAATAAAGATTGGCAGAGGTTTGAGTTAATGTGAGGAAGGATCTGGAGATGTATCGTATGCTGAGGATGGAACTAGGTAGTCTCAGGGCCCCAAATTAGAATACTAAGATTGTGGTATCAACTTGATATTCTGGCTCATAGGCTTCACTGATGGAAGATAAGATAGGAGAATAGGTCAACTTTCAAGTCTATAGTAGACTGTGAACTTTATATCTGTCTAGTATATCATATACAGATGTGTATACAGAAATGTAGTAGGTGATCAGTAAGTGTTCTTTGAATTGAAAAAATCCTATCTCTGGGGCGCCTGGGTGGCTCAGTCAGTTAAGCATCTGACTCTTGATTTCAGCTTGAGTCATGATCTCAGGGTCATGAGATTGAGCCCTGTGTGGGCTCCATGCTCATTGGAGAGTCTGCTGGACATTTTCTCTCTCTCTCCCTCTGCCCCTCCTCCTGCTCTCTCTCTCTCTCAAATAAATTAATAAATATTTAAAAAAATGAAAAGAAAAAAATCCTATCTCAGTCAGAGTTGGAGAGTTGGTCAGAGTTGGTACATACCTATTATTCAGCCTTAACAAGGAAGTAAATTCTGACACATGCTACAAATGAATGAACCTTGAGGACATCATGCTACATGAAATAAAACAATCAGAAAAGGACAAAGTATGATTTCACTTATATAAGTTATATAAAATAGTCAAAGTAACAGAAAGAAGTAGAATGGTGGTTGTCAGGGTCTGAGAGAGGAAAGAACGGAAAATTGTTTAATGGGTATAGAATTTCAGTTTTGCAAGATGAAAAAGTTCGGGCAACTGGTTGTACAGTACTGTGAATATACTCAACACTACTGAATTGTACACTTAAAAACGGTTAAGATGAGGGGCATCAGGGTGGCTCAGTCGGTTAAGCATCTACCTTTGGCTCAGGTCATGATCCCAGGGTCCTGGGATTGATTCCTTCATGGGGCTCCCAGCTCAGAGGGGAGCCTGCTCCTCCTGCATGTGCTCTCTCTCTCTCTCTCAAATAAATAGATAAAATTTTTAAAAAAAATTTTAATGGTTAAGATGATATACTTTATATTATGTATATCTTACTACATTTAAAAGTTTAAAAAAATATTAATAATAAAATTCAGAGTGTGTGGCTGGTGATTCAGCCATACCTGGATCTGTGTTATTTTGTTCTCCCGAGAAGTTAAAGATCTCATAAAAGTCTATTCCCAGTGATAGTTCCTCCTGCTTCCAGATTTTGTGGACTCCCACGAAGGGAGAAAGGAAGCTGAGGCTCAGAGAGGTTGTATAACTTGTGCAAGCTCACACTGCCTACAGAGACAAGGTTCTGTGACTAGAATCCAAGTCTTTTAACTCCAGTTCAGTGCTCTTCCCATTCCACTGGCAGTCAAGATCAGGGCCAGGGCCAGGGTCAGGGCCAGGGTCAGGGTCAGGGTCAGGTCAGGGTCAGAGTGAGCCTCTGCAGCCACCTCTCACATCCTAAGGCTGCCAAGAGTTCCACTGTTTTCACCACAGCAGACAGAAAGTGCATTCCCTTGACATCTCTGGCTAAGTGTCTAATAGGAGCCTCACATTGCCCTAAACTGAGCCTGTGATTTGTTACCCAATGATATACTTCTGAAAATAATTTTTGATGATAGTTCACTATGTGGTTTTTGGAATATGCCTTAGAAGGAATTCAAAGAATTGAGTCACATTCCTATAACAAACTCTTTCCCCACGTACTTATTTTTGAGAGTAAGCCTTCTCAGTGCTAACATCTGCAAACATGAAAAATAGGGACAGAATTGATGCTTAGCCTTGTTCCATTTTAGCAATAAATATACGTCAATGGGTACATGAACTGAGTAAAGAAAATCCTTATATATCTCATTTTGAGATTCATTTCTAATAAAATTTTACTTTATATGTTTAAGATTTTTAAAAATCCATTATGTATTTGTTGTCTGGTCAATTGTGCACTATTCATAATTATTATAATTCAGATGGAATTTTTTAATATTTAGAATTACATGGATACAGGAAAAAGAACATTTTACATTTCTATTAATATCCACATTTTTGTTAGATACATGGTATAGTGATAAATAAAAGACTTTCAGTCAAATAATCTGCACTAGGCTAAGATTCTGGAGTGGAGGTAAATGGAATAAAAACGTGAGTTCAAGGAATGAAAGGAAGTATATAAAATTTCTTTTTATTTTTATTTTTTAAATTTCTGATTCTTCTGCTCTTTCATCTATTTTTCAAATAAATGTAGCATCAGAATGCTATATTTAAATTCAGCTGGATACACCTAAAAAATACTTTTATAATTTCAATATCTACAAATCGCCATTAATTACCATGTCTGCAACTATTTAAACTTAAAATGAATATTTTTTCCAGATTTGTGAATTTATTTATGAGAAAGTTCATATGACTGCATAAACATCAGATTCTATCGTGCAATTACAGAATTCTCTTAATTAAAATAATTAAAAGCGAATGACATTGAGAGAGTGCTGGGAAATTCCTGGTGGCCATTCATGTAAACTAAAAGCTATGCATGGCATATATATATCTGCATATATCTACCTGACTGGGATTCAGGGGTGGATGAGATCATAAACATACAATGAACAATTTTTTTAAAGATTTTATTTATTCATGAGACACACACACACACACACACACACACACACACACAGAGGCAGAGATAGAAGCAGACTCCATGCAGGGAGCCCGGCATGGGACTCATCCCAGGTCTCCAGGATTCTGCCCTGGGCTGAAGGCGGGGCTAAACCTCTAAGCCACCCGGGCTGTCCTACAATGAACAATTTTAGATTCTAACTTAAAAATGTGCTTTAAAAAAAAATGTGCTTTAGATTCCATAATTTTTTTCATATTCTTTCGGGGGTAGGTGAAGCAAACAAACTTGAATACTACTGGCAGAGACCGTGCTTGATGAGTTAATCTGTAAAGGGTGCAGATGGGGCACCTGGGGGGGGCTCAGATGGTTAAGCACCTGCCTTGGGCTGGGGTCATTTTCTCTAGTTTCTTGGATTAAGCTCCCAGCTCAGCAAGGACTCTGCTTCTACCTCTCTCTGTCTCTCTCTCTCTCTCAAATGAATAAATAAAATCTTTTTTAAATAAAGGGGAAGGGTGTGGAGAAATGGGTAGGAAGCTGGAAGAAGATAGGGAACCAGAAAAGATTTTGATTTCTGGTTTGGCTTTAGTTTGCTTTTGTTTCTAAAGACGAGAAAACGTGTGTGCCCGCGGGAAGGATTGAGACAGTGAGGCCCAGCTGCGGGTGCGGGTGACAGTACCAGAGGCCAGGGAGTCCCAGAGCAGGCGAGGCCTAGGAAAGGGCCAGGCCCCCTGCAGACCCCCGGGGGGCACCCCCTGCGTCTACCTCCGCGGTCAAGCCCGGGCTGGAAGAGCCGCTGTGAGAGTGCGGGAGGCCGTGCCGGGCTGGTGAGAGGGAGAGGGAAGCAGCAGCCCCTCGGGAAAGGAGGTAGGACCTGGCAGCTCGGGACAGGAACGTATGGGTCAGCAAGGCGGCGTGCTCCGAGCCGGAGCCGCGTTCCTGGGGCCGCCGCGGGTCAGGGCGGGAGGGAGGTGGGCTCTAACCAGCCTGGGGGGTGGCAGTGGCCTTGCGCTTGGGGCGGGCCCTGAAGGTGATGGAGCCTGGCCTCGGAGCTGCGGAAGGAGCCAAGGCGGCTCACGGCTGAGTGAGGACCACAGCGCACCACTGGACCTCTCAGGGTGGAGTATGGGTTTTTATAGAATATACATATGAATACATTTTTTTCCCTCCCAAGAGCACTTTGTGATGATCCAGTTCTCCTTTTCCTTTGTGTAATAGGCCCTGCCGTCGTTTTCCCGTGTGGAGGATCTCTGACTTCGGGGGGACGTGAGTGGCACTATAGATTATATGTTACATATAATATAAAGATTATAGATTATATAATTATATAATATAATTCTATATATTAATATAATTCTATATATATTAATATATAATTCTATATATTCTCTATATATTAATATAATTCTATATATATTAATAATAAATCTATATATATTATATATAGATCATATAATATATAACTATATTTTATAATTATATATATATATATATATATATATATATATATATATATATATAAAATAGTGGCACTATAGGGGCGACCTCCTCTGCCCTCTTTCCCAGGCCCCCGGGGACCGTGCGCTCAGCGGGTGGGAGGTCGAAGGAGGCGGTGACTGGGAGCCCGGGGTGGGGGGGACCCGCGGGGAGCTCCTAGCGCGCCCCCCTCCCGGGCCTGCTGGGTCCCAATTCCCTGCTTTTTATCCCCCGCACACGGTTTAGACCCGAGTGCGGGAGGCCGCGTGCGGATTCCTGGACCCCAGTGCGGACGGCCGCGTGCAGCCGCGGGGACCGGTCACCGCAGGACCTCCGGGGGGCAGAGGAGGGCGGGGCAGGCACGGGCCCCGGGGAGCGGCCCGGCGCTTCCAGCCAGGCCTCGGTTTTGAGAGGACCGGGCTCGGGAGGGTGGTTGAACACCAAGTCTTAAATCTTTTTTTTTTTTTTTTTTTTTTTTTATTTACGATAGTCATACAGAGAGAGAGAGAGGCAGAGACACAGGCAGAGGGAGAAGCAGGCTCCATGCACCGGGAGCCCGACGTGGGACTCGATCCCGGGTCTCCAGGATTGCGCCCCGGGCCAAAGGCTGGCGCCAAACCGCTGCGCCACCCAGGGATCCCTGAACACCAAGTCTTAGCGGCGGTGGATTATCCGTCGGGGAGGCGTGGCGGCGGGAGGCTTTGGATTTCCAGGCTGCACCCGTGGGACCTTTCTGGAGGGAAAGGCAACTTTCCAGCCCTTTGAAGTGACTCTGTGGTGCCCCAGCTCGTAGCAGTTCCTGCAGGGAATCCTCACAACCCTATGATTAGATATTAGTCTGCTTTTTCTAAGATAAGGGTTGAAGTGATGCACCATCCTCTAGGTGGTAGGGACAGATTTCGGGTTGATGCAGGTCTGCTGTCATGGCCTGGGCACCTGCGCCAGTGCCCTCCAGGGGGTACCAACTCTACTGGGTGGGGAGGGGAGAGAAACCGATGATTAGCAAAGTAGTAAGTACTCTATCTGGTGCATGCTGGAGGCCAGGGAAGATGCCAGCGGTCATTTTTGTGTACTTGATGGTTTCTTCGTGACTCAGCGAAGTATCCTCAGGCGAGTGAAGTGGAACCTGGTCACTGAGGATGAGTAGGGAATTACACAGCAGAGAGGATGCTTCAGGCCCAGGGAGCAGCAGGTTCCAAGGGCCTGATATCAGGCCCCACAGAATGGAATGACTAGAAGATCCTGAGGGAGCCTCCACCCTTTCATTTCACTGAGGAAATACATGGAGGCCCAGAGAGGGCAAGGAATTATTTAGGTTCACAGAACAAAAGCGACAAAAGTAGGCCTAGAATGCAGGTTCTCTGCCCTTTACACTGTGCTCTAGGTTTCGTAATAACTTAATGGTCAGACTTACCCTATAAAAGTAGCTCACACACTAGATAAGTACTTTATGTATCTGAGTTTCTTTTATTTCTGGGAACAACTCCACGAGGTATTTGGGCAAAATGCAATATTTTTTACAACTGCTTTGCAATGGAGAAAATTGAGACAGAAGTGACTTACCCAAAATCACTGCAAATCTCAGCCCAGAGCCCAGGTTCTTGACTACTCTTGTCTGTAGAGATAAGTGAAGTAGATAAGGAAAGACGGGCATGACAAAACAAGCAAAAACCTTTCAAGGTAGAAATATGTATTCAGAGGGGGGCCTGAGGCTCAGAGATGTTCCATGACTTGCCCAAGGTCAGAGGGAGAAGGTGATGGAGCCTGCACAGGAGACCAGGCCTGAGGTCTCTCTGCTCCAACTAGCACAGTCCCACCTGAGCTAGAGAGGCAATCACAGCCCTCCTTCCCTTGACTCACATCTTTCCGACTCTCTGCCTTGGGGATATGGGCCTCTGGAGGCAAAATAGCTCTATTCCTGGCCCAGTTATGTGGTCAAATATCGCTTTTCCCATGAGGAATTTCCTGCCCAAACAAGACAGGGACCTGGGTGTCCTGGCTGCCAATGTGGTAATTTTCTGCATTCCTCCTTACTTTCTCCTTGCTGCAAGTGCTCAGGGGATCTGGATCACATTATCCGCGAAAACCTAAGTGTGAGATGCTTTTAGCTCTGGGGCCCTTTAGAGAAGCAAGTTGGTAAAGCAACTTTGGTTTAGGTTTACAGGTTAAGAATCAAAGGGGCAAAGCCCGGTCAGGACAGTCTGCACTGGAGGCATGGGGCCTGCTGGAACTCAGTTAGCACCTCTTAAATCTGGGTGAAGAGTGACGAATAGAGTTATGAATTGGGGGTGGAAAAATGAGCCCCCTCCCTCGCCAAGTATTTCTCTTCACGAGTAACCCTCACTGACCTAGTGAATAAGATGCATGAGACCTTTCAAAATTAATTTAGCTCCTCTGGCTTGTCTTCACTGCTAACTTAGGTGTCTCTGAAGGCTTGGCTTCTAGAAGGGATATTTAGAAGGAGGGCTTCTACTGTGGAAGGCAGCTCTCGACTAGATTCCAGGAGGTCTGGGGACCTTAAGCCACCTCTGCCAATTCCTGGCTGTGTGACCTTGCAAAAGGCTTCCTTCTCTAGAGCTCAGTCATTATTCATTCAGTCATTCAATAAACATTTCTTGAACCCCGACGGTGGGCCTGGCACGGTCCTAATGGATGAGACAACTAACAAGACAGCCCTACAGTGGAAGAACTCACAGCCTCAAGGGGAAAACAGACAAGACCAGACATTGTGAGTGGGCCCTAAACTACTCTGGGGTGTGGGGAAAGGCCCCCTGGAGGAACTCGTGTCAACAGGGCCATGACAACCTTTATGGAACCTTCATGAACATTTGAAAAAGGTGCCTCTCACCTTTTTTTTCTGGGCAAATGGCAGCCCCATGCCAGAGTGCACAGCTTGGTAAACAGCCCAAGCAGATATTTGTGCTTCCAGCCACCCCCTGGGCTGGTCACTCCTGCCTTGTCAACAGCTTGTAGATCTGACCACTGCAGCCCTGAATGTCGAGACTGACGTGTAAAGGTCCAGTAGAAGGTAAAGGTGGAAGAGTCCATTTCAGGCTGAGGAATGAGCACGTATAAAAGCTGCAGGCTTGGGAAAAGGCTTCCTTCACTTTGCGGACCTGCATGTGTTCTGTGTGACTAGAAGGGAGAGTGAGTGGAGCCCCAGGGAAGTTGAAGAGACTAGGTTGGAAGGATTGGCAGAGCCACTTATTCACTCATGAAGCAAACAATCAGTGAGTAGTCACTCTAAATTTAATGTTTAAACATGAGGGAAGTAATAGCGAACCAGGTCTACCCAGTCCCCTGCCCTGGAGGAATTTACATTCTAGTGAGATCCTGATGGGCCTCTGGTTATCTATGACAATATCATATGGGACCTTCCCTCTAGCATTGCATATGATGAGATAGTGTGTGTAAGAGCCATTTAAGAACTGGGAACTCATGGATCGTTCAATGAATAAACACTTTTAATCTTAATCTGTGTGGCCCAAGCATTTGGAGGCCTGTTCCTGACACCAGCCAGGCACCTACCTAATCCTACCTTTGGGACAGAAGTGACCTTTGGTCACGATACCAATGGTGCAGGGACTGTGACACCTTCCTCCATCTGCTGTTACCACCCATCCTGACCAGGAAAGAAATCTCTCTCTGGGTCAACTGAGCAGGCTGGGTGACTTGTGACTTGCTGGGGTCTGTATGGGAATTCACCAACTCATCCTCAGACTGTGACCACCTGCTGCGATCAAAGACTCCCTCTCTTCTGGCTGAAATACCAGTGGAGATGAGAGAGTCACTTGAAAATTATGAACAAATGGGAAGCTCTATCTCTGGGGTAAGAGTGGGCTGAGGAACTTGAGGAGGTCTTGTCAGGTTGTCCCCAGGTTAGAAGCTGTGTGGTCTGCTCAGTGGGTCTGATTCAGGTGAGAGAGATTGATCGTGAGGCTTGGGAACTTGGCTTCTTCCTCACTGTGCGGTTGTGGGCAAGTCACTTCCTCTTTCTGGATACTAGTTCCTTTCTCTATCAACCAGAAGGTTTCACTTATTGAAATGTGAACAACAGAGCCCTTTGAACTCTTCTGTGGAACCCCAATATATATAAACCAGATAAAAGCAGTGGTGCTATGGTTGAGGCAGGTTTGGGGGCCTGAAGTTCTGCTGGTTCAACCGTTCCTTGTCCTTTCTCATTCTCTCAGGATTCCTGGCACTACCAGATATTGCCTCAGAGTCATAGCGGAATTCCATTTGAAACAGTTGGATTGAACATTTTCCCTCTAAATTGGCTCCTCTGGTCCCTGGGCTTAACGTAGGGCAATTAAATGAGGGCAATTAAAAAGTCTTGTGGTCATTTTTATAATTGCACATATACATGAAATGAAGAGCCAACCCTCTCTCCATTCAATATAAACATAATCTGGATTATCTAGATAACCCTCCCTCACCCCTTTTTGTCTATTCACATGAGATTTCAGTGGCCCCCTGGGTGTTTATATGTGTGATATGGCATATATGGCACTCTAAAAACATCTAAAATGTTCCCTGTTTCTCTTTCTACGCAATGTGTTTCCCAAATTGGGTAATCTATGATTTTTTTTTCTTTAAAAAGGGATGTATTTGTTAGAAGATAGTAGCATGCACAAGTAGAGATTTATTTCTCTTATCTATAAATTTCAGATAGATGCCCCAGGACTAGAATGATGGCTTTTAAGCATCAGGACCTCCGCTTTTTCCATATGTTGCTCTGTATTCCTTGACACATGGCTTCCATTTTTTGATCCAAGATGGAAGCCCTAATTCCTGCCATCAAATATATATTCCAAACAGCAGGAAGGAGGAAAGGAGGAAAGGCAAGAGCCTACCATTTCCTTTTAAGGGAAGAAGTTGCACACATCACTTCTCTTCACATCTCCTGCCCATAATTCAGTCATGTGTCCATCCCTACCTTCAGGGGAGGCCAAGAAATCTCTTTAGCTGGGCATCCCTTGTGGCCACCTAAAATTTTTTTCACTATGCAAAAACAAAACAAAACAAAAAAACAGATAAAGGGGCCAAATGGAGATTGCTGCCACAGATCTAGCCATTTCTCAAGCTTGAGAAAAACTAATTTCTACAGTCCTTTCTAGGTATGAAATTCTGTGAGTAGACTCTAAGGACTCCAAGTTGTAAGGGAACTCAAGAGTTTAGCTAATCCAGTCTCCTTCATCGGATGACTTTACAGGCAACCACAGGGCCAGAGAGGTTAGACAGTTTGCCCAGGATTAACTCTGTAGCGAGGGGAGAAGTCAGTCATAGGAGTGGTGGGATTCCTTGGGCACATAGAAGGGCTCTTGTCTCTGTTCCTTATATTCCTATACTCATGATGTCCTGGCTTTTGAGACTGTCCCTTTACATTTATGCCCTCAGTGGGGGGATATGATAGACTCTGCCCCAGGCATCAGCACACCCTGACAGGAACAGGAGCGTTGGAGTCAGGCCTCGTTGGCTTTCAGTCCTGCTTCCGCTGCTTATTGCTGTGTGATATTAAGCAAGGCATTTTATCTCCCGGCTTTGCTACCCTCATGTTTACAAAGAAAACATTATCTACCTTACAGGTTTCTTCCTTCCGTCTGCCCTTCCCTCTTCCTCCTCCATCCCTCTCTCTACTTGCATTCATGGTGTGAATAAGTGAAGGGACCTGGTCTGGGACTGAGTACATAGAAGTGAAACCAAAGGTAGCTTTGCTTCTTTTCTTCCTTTCTCTTTCCTTCTCCTCTTTCTTTCTTTTTTCTTTTTTTCGATCTCCTTTGATTTTATTCTCCTTCCCACCAGCCCAAATAATCCCAGGATCCAGAGCACTAAATACACATTGGGGTTGGTATGTACCAGGTTCTCTTCAGAATATGTGGTGCCTAGAAATAGTATGCCCTGACTGGTGAACTTCTACTTCCTTTTACCATTTTTTTTTTTTTAATTTTTTGGTCAGACAAGGAGAACTGCAGTTCTTGGGTTCCCCCCCCGCCACTGGACCTTCTCATCGTGGGACCCTGAGGTGGCTGTTTCCCCTGCCTCTGCATGACTTCTGAACTCTTTACAGTGTTTTCATGCTTACTGTGGGTTTTTTTCTTCCTTGTCTTCAGCTAGAGTCTTCTGTGAGCTCCTAGAGGACAGGGAAGGGACATCTATCTGGGTGTTCCTGCAGTGTGGCCCACGGCCTGGCTACACAGACAGTCGTGTGCTGGCTGAGAAGTAGGTCAGGGAGCAGAGGTCTGGGGAGGCCCTGTGTTCCCACCTTCATGTTTTCTAGACATGGAAACTCCTTTGAGCAAGGACCCAGCACCCACTCTATGTCCAGCATGGTTCCTGCTGGGAACAAAGTGGGAAAGGAGTAGAGGGAAGGGGGAGGAAGATAGGAGGCGAGAAATCACCACTGATTCAGCACTAAAAGTACCTACTTTTAAGTATATGCCATCCTGCTTCATCTAAACAACTGGAGTGTGCGATAAATACCATTGTCCGTCCTGCAGAGGGTGAAATGGAAATGGAGCCCGAGAAAGGTGAAGCCACTTGTTCAGATTCACACGGTGCCTGGGAAGTGGAGTGAGAAATGAAACAAGGTCTGTGAGGCCAAGGCCGCATTCTTGTTCTTGAACTGTGAGTCAGAGTTACTGACACGGTCAAGTGTGAGAATTAAATGGTCTGTGTAGGAAGCCAGATTGCTTTAGATTTCTCCCTACAACGCTAGTGAGGCTCTGTGACCCTGACAGGCTGTGTGCTCCATGAGTGCTAAGTCCCTCTCAGCTCTTGAGTGCTGGGATTCAGTCTACCTCTCTCTGAATTCCTCAACCGGAAACGTGAGCCATTTAAAAACAACAGATTCTTCAGGGGCAGCAATGTCTCTTTAGCTTGAATCCTGAAGGTCAGGCCAAGCAGACTTGCTTGGGGTTTTTGATGGGATTTCTCCTAATTGATTGGGGTGAAGAGTTCAGAGCTAAGCTGGAGGATTGGCTTTTCAGCTCCAAGCTGCAAGAGACTGGAGCTTGGCAGGATTCAAGGTTGTCTGATGAGGCTGCTCCTGCCCCCACTTCATCAACCCACTGGAGAGTACCCATCAGCACCTTCTACTCCCTGGAGGGTGCAGAGGTAGCTGCTGCACAAGGAATAAATATGCCCTTAGTCTCCAGAGAAACCATGTCAAATTTCTGGGGCTTTCCTATTTTGATTCTGCCCACTGCCTAGAGGGTTTTCTGTGTCGTTCTGCCTGTCTCTCTCCTTTCTCCCCCACCCTCACTTTCTCTCTCCCTTCCTTTTTCCCCTCCCTCCCTTTTCTTCCTTCCGGATATTTTATTATTCTAGCTTTAAAAACATATAGGGCAGTAAAAAATTTTGAATCATAATGCTCCCCAGAGTCTGGCATAGAGTGATTTTTGTCTTCTGAGCACTGGTATGTTCTGTGTCTTCCTTATTCATTTAACTAAGATTCACAAATAATAGCAATAGCCTCAATGGGGAAAACTTACCGGTGGGTACCAGGCACCAGTCTTTTAGGGACTACCAAGTACCACATTCTTGCTGTCAACAATGTTGTCATGCATCTAGCCGTTTCAGGGCACCATCATGGAATGCTGGGATTCAGCAGTGACCAGGGCAAGACCCCTTCTTCACAGAGCACATGTTGCAGTTGGGAACACAGGCAGTAAGCACATAAATATTTAAGATCCTTTCAGATTATCTAATTACGTTTTCAAAAGACCTCACACAGTGGGTATTACAGACCCATTTTAGATGTGCAGAAATACCGAGGTGCAGATAATGAACCTATCTTCCCAAAAAGAAAGGAGAAGTTGGAACGCAGCCCAACCTGTGGTCTTTCTAGCACCCAGTGAGGCTTTGTATCATAAGCCCAGAGGCAGACACACTGTGAAGCCATAAAGCTTAATTCTGGGGTCCCTCACTTGCACGGGCTCTTTCTAAATTCACTTTGTACCTAATTTTTCCTCCTTTTCTTAGTGAGGGCCCATCACATCTTATAAGCCTCAGGTCTCACAAAACCTGGATCAGTCCTCTCTGACATAAGGATTCAGAGACCGTCCTAAGTTTCCATGAGAACTCAGAAGCCAGTGGAGGAGAGAGATGTGAAAATAAATCATGCTAATTCATAGAGATAAGAGCTATAAGGAGGTGCTATGGACTGAATTTTATCCTCCTCCCCTAAGCTCATATATTGAATTCCTAACCCTAAATGCAACTGTGTTTGGAGGTCTGACCTTTAGGGAGGTAATTAGGTTAAATGAGGTTCATAAGGGTAGGACCCTACTCCAATAGGATTGGTGTTCTTGTAAGAAGAGGCAGAGATCCTGCGGAGCTCTCTTCCCAGGCACACACAGAGGAAAGGTCACGTGAGGTCACAAGGTGGCTGTCCCTGAGCAAGAAGAGAGCTCTCATCAGAAACTGAATTTGCCTACATCTTGATCGTGGATTTTAGTCTTCAAAGCGGTGAGGAGATAAAAGTTTGTTTTTTTGTATCTCTCAGTCTGTGATATTTTGCACCTGGAGCAGACTAGTATAGGAGGGGTATACCAGGCAGTTGGATTTGAGGAGGGGGAAGCTTTCTGGGCATAGGAAACAGTCTGAGGAAAAGTACAAAGACCAGACAAAGCATGGCATAGCTGCAGACCCCTAAGTAATATTCATGCACCTTGTGGAGTATGAAGACAGGAGGGGGTAGGAAATCACAAAAGGTGTGGTATGCCACGCTACAGAGTTTGGATTATATCTGGCAGGTATGGGAGTGTCCCTGGCTTTCCCAGCGCAGAGAAGAGTCACCACGGTCACGGTGGCTGCATGGAGGAAGTTGCATGGGAGAGTGGGAGACTAATTAGCCAGCTAATGTAGTAGCTCAGGGAAGAGAGGGTGTGGCTCTGGAACAGGTCAATGATGGGACATGTTTTGGATCTGGCAAGAGACTATAGGAGAGAGAGGGAGGAGCTAGGATCACACTTGAGTTCTTGTTTGAGTGTTGGGATGGATGGTGTTTGAAATATTTTGGCCATGTCTAAAGTAACTCAGATATATACATAGATTTGAATTTACTTCTGAGGAAAAGGATTTGGAAGTCTCATATTTCAAAGAAATGTCAGGTGGAGGTGTGCTATGGCCCTAGATCTATAGGTTTGATCAACTGGGTGCTCTTCCATTACAGAGGGAGTCAGGGTCAAGCTTGGTGCAGAGAACACTCTGGACCTGATTCTTGGTCCTGATCCAATGTGCTGTTTACCTCTGGGTGAATCATTTGCTATCTCTGGTCCTTTGTCTCACCTTTTCAAAAAGGGACCACTTGAGTTAAGTGATCCTTACTTTTCCATTTAGTGTGAATAGTCTACGCAACAGTGTTTAATCAACCTATATACAAATCAAGACTTGGGGGAAGATTAAAGTCTCATTTCCAAGGACAGTACCTCATTCAGTCCCAAAGGACAAGCTTTAACCCCCAAGTCATTTCAGCTCTGCTTGGACTCATAGATTCATAGAGGACTCTAGAGGGAGGAGGATACTTGGAAGCTATCCAGTCCAGCTTCTTTATTCTGAACTCGAAGAGACTGAGAAGCAGGAAGGACACTGTCTCAGAGCATCATATAGCTAGTTAGAAGCAGAGCCAGGAATTGAATTCAGGTTTCCTGCTTTGAGGTGTGGGGAGCTGATCATATACCACATGACTGTAGGAGCTGATATGAATGGTAGCACCTGGAATTATGCACGTGGAGGTCCTGCTCATGACCCCTATTTTGACACCTATTTTCACTCTAATATCTGTTTCAAATGCCTCCCCACCCTCCTGGATACCTGGTACCCCTTCTTCCTCCCCTTTACCTGTCTGGTGGAACACTGTTCATCCTTTACAAATATCCCCTCTCTGGTCACCATTGTTCCCTCTGAATATACCTCTATGGCTATATATAGTGAATACGTTACAGGAAAATTGGTATCTTTCTTATCTCCTATAGTTGATCCAATAGGGGCAGGAACCATGTCTTATTTATCTCTATACTTCTAACATCGAGCCCAGGTACTTAGTTCATGTCCATGGAAAGAATGAATACAACAGATAAATAATGGTGTCATGAATGAAAGAAAGTAAACTAAGGTCCACGGGAGAGTATACAATCAGAAAAAGCTTAGGAAGCTATGCCCCATGAGGGGTAAGTGAGACGAGGGTTTTCCTCTCATCTAGCTATTTCTTGGACCCACAGGTCATCACCCTCATTAAGGATAGCTCCCCTAAGCTGTAAGCAGGAAATGCCTCGATATCAGGCCCAATGGCCCATATTGAAGACATAATCCTTTGGCCCATGACTCACCAATGGATTCCAGAAGGCTCAGTGTGGGTGGCCTTCCTCAATCAATCAATGGTTGGGCGTCCCAGCTTGTGATTGGATCCCCTTCCTGCCACCCAAGCTTATAGGTCTCTCAGATGCAGCCTGTATGGAGACCTCTGGCCATCAGGCCTGCTCGATTTCTAACCACCCACCAGGAGACTCAGGGAATCATCCATAAAAGTTAGATTTTATGACCACTGACACCCCTTGAGCATGGTCATTATGATTACTTAACATTTATGAGACACCCTCGGTGCACCGGGGCAAGGGAAACGCAGTTTGGCAGCCTCAACACAAACGGATGTTTCTCTACAAAGGTGCTCCCTCCCACCCAGATTGGTTCATTTGCAACAATGTTCAGGAGTTTATATAGGGCCAGGGCAAAACTCACTTAGTGCATCCTGTGCACTATTTAACTAAGGTATTTCTTAAGAAAAACCTGAGTTAACCAGATCCCAACCAAGGAGAACCTTTAATTAAGCATACTTTGATTTTTGCACTTCTCTTGATTTATTCCCTGAGTGATGTTGATTTGCAAAGTCCTTCATTCTTTCTCATTCACTAAAATGTATGGGCTTCTCACTTTATGCCAGACTACGTGACCTGGTCTTGGCATTAGCGAAATCAATAAGAGAGCCCATGCCCCTAGACAACTCAAGCATGGGAATAAAAATATAGCATTAAAGGTAATATATAAAAGCCAGGTTCACAGAAGAATGGAGGCCTACAGAAGGGAGTGTGACCTCATTCTGCTGGCGTGGTACAGGCAAGGGGAAGGCTTTACAGGAGGAAAAGCACAAGATAGCACTTGATTGATGACCATTTCAGTGAGTAGATGTGGACCTCATAGGTAGAGGGGATGATTGAGCAAAGATAATGGGGGAGTGGTGGTGAGGGAGGGTGAAATAGCAAGACATAGTCAGGGATTGATTGGTAGATTTATTGATTGATTTAAAGTTTTTATTTATTTGAGAGAGAGAGAAGGAGAGAGCACGAGTGGGGCAAGGGGCAGAGGGAGAAGCAGACTTGTTGCTGAGCAGGAAGCCTGATGCAGGATTCCATCCCATGGCCTGGGCCAAAGGCTGATGCCTAACTGACTGGGCTACCCAGGCACCCCTGGTCAGGGAATTGTAGAACATGCAGGCAAACTGGGATGTACAGTGTGAGGCGATGAGGTGGGAAATGTAGGCAGAGGCAAGATTATAAAGGGCCTTGCCCATCCCTGAAGAAATGTGATCATGACTGCTGAATTGGGAAACCATGTCACTCTTCTGGAAATGCAGTCTTCCCTTGATTTGGTTGATATCATTCTCTGAAGAAGCAGCTCCTACCTCTCTGGCAACTCCGCCTCTGTCACTTGCATGGGGTTGTCTTTCTCTGCCCACCTTTTAATGCCAGTGTTGCTCAAGGTTTCCTCCACTACTTATCTCACCCTAGACCACACTCTGGGGAACTTTCCCATTGCAGTGATTTGCCAAATGATATTTCTTATCCAGACAAGTGCTTTCCTGAACTCCAGAAGGGTACGTAGACCCAACTGCCTAGCAAAGTCTCTACCTGATGTGGAACGGACAGGAAGGGACACTGGGGAGACATGCTCCAGTAGAGTCAGCTGCCTTTGTTCATCACTTGAACATGATAATGATGCAGAGATGAATTGAAGATGCTGAGTTGTTTTCCTAGGTTAGGGATAGGTAAATATTGATGTTTACTGAGCACACAGGAGTGGAAGTAAGTTTGCAGGTGATAAGAACAGTCAATTTTAGACCAGTTTTGAGATATTATACCTCCAAATGCTTTTTAAGATTACAAGATTTTTTTTTTTTTTTTACATGGGGACTGGAGGTGACTGAAGCTCTGGGACCTCACCTTGACCTCTCCAGGTGGAAACCATACCCTTGACGTGGGCCCAGAGGCCCAGGATAGAACAGAGGGCTGTTTAGCCACACGGGCAGCAAAGATTGAAGTCATGGTGATCTTCAGACTGAGGAGACACCTTAGTGACCTTCGCTGATTCACTCTCTGCCATCTCCTGCAGGGAATGCTGGGCCATTTGGGACATGAGGCAAACCCCCTATCCATGTCAGAGAGCCAGGAGTTTCTCGAACTCTGGCCATTCCCGCAGTTACTTCTGTCCACCTCTACATGTTTGTCATGAGAGGGGTGGTGGAAGGGGCTGCTGTAGTTGGTGGGTCCATCCTCAGTCTGCTCTCCTCCAATGCCATCCTTCAGGAGAGCTAAGGTCTTCCAGGGAAAGGGGCCTTGACAAATAAAGTGCGGTTCTCAGGGAAAAATGGATTTTAGGGTTATGCCTAGATAATGATTTTCCTTTTTCTTTCTTTGTTTTGCTTTTTGTATATTTTGTTTTAAAGGGCGGGTGTTTCCTGCTGTCT
Organism: Nyctereutes procyonoides; assembly: GCF_905146905.1. Taxonomy (NCBI): domain Eukaryota; kingdom Metazoa; phylum Chordata; class Mammalia; order Carnivora; family Canidae; genus Nyctereutes; species Nyctereutes procyonoides. The sequence goes on along the minus strand of NW_026575140.1, from coordinate 36,542,920 downwards.
TGGAACAGAGGAGTGTCCCCCTGGTATTTATTGGGAATAAAGGGAATGAGGTTGGCCCTGAGGGTGAGGATGGTGAGCCTGGAGCCCCATCTTCCCCATCCACAAAGAGGCTGGACTGGATGCAGGTCCTCTTGTGATTGAGCACATAAGGTACGGTTCCCGTGGTCAGTCAGTTGTGGAAACTGCACCAGGAATAGAAAGAGCAGGGGGTCAGGAGTCCTTACTCACTGGCTGTGAGACCCTGGGTAACCCTGTACATCTCCCATCCTGCCTGTCAGATAAAGACCGTCGGTTTGCATACTTTTCAGGCAGTTGTGAGGATTAAGTGCAACTATCAAAGTGTAAACTATACAAGGCTGTGCACTTTTAAGGAGCATGGGCCTCACTGGTGGCTTTGCCCAGGCTGCTGTTTCACCAATTCAGGTCAGTTGAATGGCAGCCTGCTGTGCCGTTGGTATGAATAGGCAGGGTCCCTCCTCAGGGACACCCAGATTTGCTCATCTGCTCCATGAGTATAGTAGTAACTATCTTGTAAGGCCCTAGTGACATAAGGACAGGATTCCACACACCTGTTCTTCCATCCATTCATCCATCCAGCAAACTTGTACTGCACACCTGTTCTTCACCGTTTCTTTTTATTTTTTTTTAATTTTTAAAAATAAATTTATTTTTTATTGGTGTTCAATTTGCCAACATATAAAGTAACACCCAGTGCTCATCCCATCAAGTGCCCCCCTCAGTGCCCATCACCCCCAGTCACTCCCATCCCCCGCCCACCTCCCCTTCTACCACCCCTAGTTCATTTCCCAGAGTTAGGAGTCTCTCACGTTCCGTCTCCCTCCCTGATATTTCCCATTCATTTTTTCTCCTTTCCCCTTTATTCCCTTTCACTATTTTTTATATTCCCCAAATGAATGAGACCATATAATGTTTGTCCTTCTCCGATTGACTTATTTCACTCGACATAGTACCCTCCAGTTCCATCCATGTCGAAGCAAATGTCTTCACCGTTTCTGTGCTGAGTGTAGAGAGGCAGCAATGAATAATGCATGGATGGCTCTGTTCTCCCTGAAAGCTCAATGCAGGCACAGGGATGACACCAACTCTCTAGGGACACACAAACTATACCCCCTAATTATAAAACCATGTGGGAGAGCCCTTTACTTGAGGTACCTGGGAGCCCCAATGGGAGCACATCCTATTTAGCCTGCAGGTCAGCCGAGTCACTTTGGAGGAGATGGCACTAGAATGGAGTCTTGTAGGATAAGTCAGTTGGCTGTGAATTTTAGAGGTGCACAGCAGAGGTGGACCACCCTACAGAGGGGCTGCATGGAATGTTCTTTCCTCATAATTTCTCATTGCTTGCTCCCACACTTCTTCCAGGCTTATGCTCAAAATGTTGCCTCCTCACAGGCATTTAATGCTGAGCACCTTGGTCACTCTCTATCCCTTTACCCTACTTTAGTTTCCTTAACATCACTTGTCATGACCTGAAATGTATTTTTGTGGATTTACAGTCTAACCTCTGCGTTGGAATGTAAGCCCGATGTGGGCAGGGACTCCTCTGTCTTGTTCAGCCTGGTTTCCCATTGCCTTGAGCTTGATGCTAGACTAGTCTGCTTGGGCTGCTATAACAAGATACTACAGGCTTGATGGCTCAAGTGGCAGAAGCTTATTTTTCTCATGTTTCTGAAGGCTAGTGGTCTTAGATTCAGACATAGGCAGTGCTGGTTCTTTCGAGGCCTGTGAGGAGGAATTAGTTGCATGTCTTTTCCATAGTTTCTGGTGGTTCGTGGGCAGTCTTTGGTGTTTCTTGTCTTGTAAATATATCACCCTGCCCCCTGCCTTCATCTTTGTTCGACATTACCCCATGTGCATCTATGTTCAAGTTTTCCCTTTTTATGAGGGTACAGTTCATATAGGATTAGGAGTCCATGCTATTTCAAGGTGACCTCGTCTTAACGAGTTATAGTTGCAATGACCCTATTTCCAAATAAGATCATATTCTGAGATACTGGAGATTAGGACTTCAAGATATCAATTTTAGGTGAGTATAATTCAACCCACAAAAGACACATAGTAGAGAGTCAAAATGTATTTGTCAAACGAAGGAATGGTTGGATAAAGGCACAGAGGCAAGAATTAGCTTGCTGGGGACCCGGAGGGCAGTGGGAGGCAGTGGGTAGGGAGCTCTGGCTTGCTTGGGCTTCTTGGAGCTTCAAGAGCGAGGAAGGGTCTGGTGAGAGCTAACACCCAGGAGGTATGCGTACCTCCTCTTTGGCATGTGGGAAACACTCATCAGAAGTAGCTTCTGTCATCTTAATTTCTACAGGTTGTTAGGTCGATGCATTGTGCCCCTGGAAGACCCCCTTCATAGAGCAGGGGAGCTACATGTCAGCAGTTTGGTCTAGCACCATCCTGTTTACAGAGGGTACAGAGGGCCACATGGGCAGCTGCTTACTCAGCAGGTCTCGGAGGCCAAGTCTTGGATGAGGCGCTCTAACTGGGTCATCTTTCCTTTACATCTCAACAATAGGCTGCCTTCTGCCCTCTGATAAACAGCCTGTCCTTCATGAACTCAGATCAGTGATGGGTTGGCGGGTGTTCTGGAACATTTCCTTCAGGGTCATAACCACTGAGACACAATTTCTGATTAATCAACTCTTCTGATACAGCATGGCAAGGTAACAGAACATAAATAGCATAGGAAACCAAGATTAATGTGGAAAAATCCCTGAGATATCAGGAGAGGAAACTGCAAAGGAGCCACGGGGGCTCCTTGGAGAATGAGCTGGAAGTCAGAGGGAGATAAAGTCATAGTGCAGTGAAAAGGGCCCCGACACGAATGCAGCCTCTGCCACCTACCAGTCGTGGGATCCAGGGGAAGTCATCCTCCTCCTGTGAGTCTCGTTTCCCCAGCCCAAAGCTGGGGATGATATGATGTATGGTGTTGTCGAAATGAGAGCAAATACGTGGGGCTTGAACACAGAGGCTGGCATTTAGCAAGAGCTCAGTGCTGGAGAACTATAATAATAGCTTACGGAAACTGAGTGCTTACACATGAGTGAGGCATTATTCTAAGCAATTTAACCTCCCAACGTAGGTTTGGTCATAAAACTCATTTTGCAGTTGAGGTTCAAATGGTTTAAGTAAATGTCCACACTCACCTTGCTACCTGGTGATGAAGCTGAGATTCAGACGGCAGTCTGTCCTGGAGCGTGTGCTTTTGACTGTTATGCTATATAATTATTGACATAATTATAATTGGTGTTGATATTCTTTAGCTATAAAGTGAGAATTTGGGGGCATTTTCAATCAAGAAAACTGGAAGGAAGAAACAACAAAAGTTATCAAGCAGTTTCCAGGGGCCAGGTGATAAAATACTTAGCTCAAATAGGCCTCACACGCAGCCTGGAAACGATATATTGCCTAGTTGCCTTTTAGACATAAATAAACCGGGACTGAAATATCGAACAGAGTAGATTCAAACCCAGGTGTCTCTGGACCCAAAGCCTAAGCTCTGTCTACCATACCTGCTGCCTCCAGGAAATTCACTCACATTGACATGGAATGGGCTACATGACATGAACAGCCCCATCCCTAAGGGGTGACTAATATAGGGAGACTCTTTCTGACTTGTGTCAGGGCTGACAGTTAGGTAAGGGAGACCACTGATGTGTTCACAAGACATTGGGTCCAAAATGAGTAACAAGCCAGAGTGCCAGAGGAAGTTAAAAGGGCAGTTGGAAAAATACTGCTGGCCTGATGGTCCATGAAGTTTGGAGGAAACATGGTGAGTAAGGAAGATGGATAGGAGAGCCTATATTTAAAACTGGCTGGCGGTAGGGAAGGAAGCGATCAGCCTAATTTTAGAAAGCCTCCCACTCTGAGGCTCCTAAGGTAGGAGACAAGGAGCTCAGTGAGGATTACTTGTCCTTGGTCATCCATGGGTCTCTAGGGGGAGCAACTGGGGCTGATTTAGCTCCGAGGAACTCCCCAGTGAGCAGAAAAAAGACCAGCTTCGAGGTCAGCTAGACCTAGTGTTGAGCCACATAAGATCAAGTCTTCTCTCTCAGGCTTGGTTTTCTCATCTATAAAATGGAATAAGAGTTTCTACCCGGCAGTTTTTGTGAAGGATGAAGTAAGACAAGTTGAAAGAGCCCGCTAAATTGCCTGACCCCCGGTAGGCACTCAACTAATGTTCATTGAATGAATCTCCTGGGGAGATGAAATGTTGATAAAAGGAAATCTTCATTCAGTCATGATGAGAATATCACCAGTAGAGTCTAATTTCTTCAGCTCAGAAAAGAGATTTTCTAAGATGTCTACACTGTTTGGTCTTTCTCTTAAGCAGGTGTACGATTAGCTAAGGGCTCTAAGAATGGTTAATAAGTGCATGACTATAAATGTATATACTCAAATCCTGGCATAAAATATTGTTGCTAATTACATAGTGCACTCTCAAGTTCACATTATGGGACTTTAACACCATTTCTTCTTTTTTTCCCGGTATTGAGGTATCTTCATTGTTTTTTTTTTTTTTCCTGATTCTAAACTTAAGTTGGTTGAAAATAATTTATTAATTCAGGGTGATATGAAGTAGCAAGGGAAAGAATACTCTCTAATTTGACTTCCCAGACATAGTCATGTTTCGTTTTATGTATATGTTTCCAGACTTTATTCTCTATTCATGTAAACATGTATGTTGCATTCTACATACACATGTAGACACACACACACCCCTACTACAGAACCTTGAATTTTAATATTTTTAAAAGATTTATTTATTTATTTATTTATTTATGAATTTTAGCTGAGCAAATTGTCACCTGGAATAACTACATTTTCCAGTCTCCGTTCCAGCCAGGGTGTGTACATGTGCCCAATTCCATCCAATAGCAGAGAAGCAGGCAGATTGTGTAACACCAAGAAGGTCGCTTAAAAGAGGCTAATTCAGGGATCCCTGGGTGGTGCAGCGGTTTGGCGCCTGCCTTTGGCTCAGGGCGCGATCCTGGAGACCCGGGATCGAATCCCATATTGGGCTCCGGTGCATGGAGCCTGCTTCTCCCTCTGCCTGTGTCTCTGCCTCTCTCTCTCTCTCTCTCTGTGAATATCATAAATAAATAAATTAAAAAAAAAAAGAGGCTAATTCAGGTGGGAGGCATGGCTCTTTGCTCTTTTCCTGCTTCCTTCTGGCCTACAAAACAGATGTGAAGGTAAAGTTCCAGCAGTCATCTGAGACCTCAAGGGGACTCTGCTGCTGGGAGCCACACACTGGAAAGCACAAAAAAGTGTCTGAATTATTGACAACTTAAAGGAAAAGCCATACCACTTTGGACTGTCCTTCAGGCTTTCTTTCATATAGGAGCATAATTCCCTGTGATTTTAAGCTACTATGACGAGGTCTTCTGCAATTTCTCAATGACACACCGTTCTCTCCTACCCCTTCCACTTAACTTTATAGTATAGATATTTTTCTCTGTCGGTACATTGAAAATCTACTCTACTCTTTTTTCATGACTACATAAATACTCTGTCGTGAGGATTTACCATAATTTACTTAGTTTCTTATTGATAATCTCAGAAGTTCTTTTCAATTTCTTGTCTATTCAAATGATAAACATAAATCTTTGTGCACATTTTAATATTTTCTTAGGATAAGAAGAGGGATTTTAGGGCTAAAATGTTTGTGCATCTTGAGTTGGTAATGTAATTAATGAAACTGATAAATAAATTGGTGCATTGTAATTGGTATGTGTTGCCACATCCTCTCCAGAAAAGTTGTTCTGAACAATATACTTCTTTAGATAGAGTTAAAAAAAATTTTTTTTGGTGAAATTTTTCATACTTGGAAAGCACAAAGAATAGCACCAAAAACACCTACCTCCTCACTATCCAATTTAAGAAGTCCAGCTTTTCCACAGTTCCCTAAAGTACCCTGTGTATCTCATTCCAGTGACATCATCCAACCCTTCTCTTTCAGCAGGCTGAAGCCTCTCTTGATCTTTCACCAACCCTGGGGGCCAGTGGGTGAATCCGTAGGGTTCTCTGAAAGGATCTGGTGAATCTGTAGACCTTCTCTCCCACCCAAAAATAATACATGGGTTCATACAGTTTCAATGCCCTGGGGGAGAACTTGCTGTATAGGGACGACTCAGAGGATGTCATCAGGACCCCACCTGTATTCCCTTCCTGGGCCGCCTTTTCTCCCTGCTGGCTTCATTCTCAGTTTCCATATAGTGCCAACATGGCCCCTGGCACCTCCACATCTGCATTCTCTGCATTCACACCTGACAGAAAAAAATCATACATCTTCCCAGTAGCCCCCTCACAAGACCTGGCTTCACTCAGATTAATCAGAGTGATGTGCCAAGCCTGAACATATCCAGCTCCCACTAAGACTGGAATCCATCAGACCCATCTGACGCTCATCTTAAACCCCAGGGTTATCAAACCCCGGGGTTAACTACCTTTTTGGTAATGTGGTCCTTGGCCACAGAGGATGTGAGGGTATTCATCATTAACATCTCATGAGTGCTGTTGTGTTTTGGGCGCTTTATTTCATTCAGTCCCCCCACACATTTGTGAGGTGGGTATAATGTGCGTTTAATAAATGAGGAAAATAGAGGCTTAGAGAAGCTGAATAAGTGAGCTGAGCTCCCACAGCTTGTGTGTGTTGGGTCTGGGCTCCAGCTCTTGGCTTATCTCACTCCGGTGTCCCGTGGAGACACTACAGGCCCTACTGTCCCTTGCAAGAGGCTTGTGTTTACCTCACAAGGTTGTTGGAAAATGTAATGTGAAACATTGTGTAAGCTGAAGACTCACAAACAAAAGTTCATTGAACTCACTGGTAGATCCTACATGACCTCCTGCAAGCCCCCAGGAGAGGGAAGGGGACAGGTTGGTGACTGGCCCAGTCATCCTGAGTAAACAAATTAGGTGAGGGAGGAGGGAGACAAGTTATTCCCTGAATGACTTTTTTCCTTTATTTCTACAAATCTTTAAAAAAGATTTTATTTATTTATTCATGAGAGACCCAGAGAGAGGCAGAGACACAGGTAGAGGGAGAAGCAGGCTCCATGCAGGGAGCCTGATACAGGACTTGATCCCAGGACCCCAGGATAATGACCTGAGCCAAAGGCAGACGCTCAAACTCTGAGCCACCCAGGTGTCCCTACAAATACATTTTTTTTGAACAGATATCTACAACTGTTTAGGATTTTAAGGATAATATAAGATGCCTTTAGCAAGTGTTTACTCCTGGGCGCAGGGCTGGGAGGACCCTACACAGCGTGATGTGAAGTAGGATTCAGAGCGAACTGGTTGGTTTTCCAGTCTGCCTCTGGTTGTTGTTGGGTGGGAGCTGGCCCAGTGTCCTTGCTGGCCTGTTTCCCCATGGGTTCAGTGTGGAGTTTGGATAAAAACATCTCCTCTCCAAAAGCTCGTAATGGTTTTCACCTACAGAGTAAGTGCAGGGTGAGAGCGACTAGGAGGTCATGGAGCCTGGGCTAACCAGGTGTCATCCATGAGAATGTCAGAAGGAAAAGAAAGTATCTTCCATTGGTTTCGGAGCAACCTCCTTGTGGGCTGTGGAGGAGCTGAGGAATGGGGCCCTAGGGGTTTTCCTGTCTCTGGAAATATTTGACTTTGGTTATTCCCCAGCCAAAAGCTTCACGACTCCTACAAGGGGTTGCCTGGAGCACCTGGCCAAGCTCCAGTTTGAATGTGAGGAACATAGGTCATTAGCAAGAGACTTTAATGTCCCGTAAACTGGCTTCCTGGAGTGGAGTGCTCACCCTAGCATAATCGAGCTGTTAGCAAGAAACCCAGCCTCTTTCCAGCCAGGGAGGGAGTTCTGTGGAAGAGTAGAGGGGGTGTAGTGACAGAGGTGGGAGAGGCACTGGGCTGGGAGTCAGAGTTCGAGGGGGCCAGCTACTCCCACTCCCTGGGCCTCGGTGTCTTCGTTTTCAAAATGAGGGGTAGTAGGGGATGTAGTTTGGGGCTTTCCAGCTCAGGCAGAAATGAAATGAGGAGATTAAGTGAGTGGTTTCAGGAGCCACCTGCCACCTGAGTTCTGACCCAGCCTTGCTGCTCACTGTCCTAGTATTCTTAGGTAGTTTATTTAAACCGTCTGCGCCTCTGTTTTCTCATCTGGTAAATGGGAATATTCACAGAGGACACCACATGGGGTTTTGTGATGATATATGGAAAGTCTTTCAAACAGTGCCTGGCCTAAAACAAAGTAAATGCCCTACAGGTATAAACAGCTACTGTGATTATCACCCATCCCACAGCAGGCAGTGCCCTCCGTTTCAGAGGATGGGTAGAGCAGATGTGTCACTGCTGGGATCGCAGGTCTGCGGGGGCCCCCGACAGTGCACTAGGCTTCCTGTGCCAGTGGGAAGATGACTTTATGCCCAGATCTGTCTCTTCAGGACTCCCTGGGAGAGGAGGCTTCTCACCAAGGAAACCCTTGGGGGTCAAAGTGTAAGAATCAGATGCGACAGGGTGCCTGTGTGGCTCAGTGGGTTAAAGCGTCTGCCTTCTGCTCAGGTCATGATCCCGGGGTACTGGGATCGAGCCCTGTGTCGAGCTCTCTGCTCAGCCGAGAGCCTGCTTCTCCCCGTCTCTCTGCTGCTCCCTCCACTAGTGCTCTCTCTCTGTCACAAAATCTTAGAAAAAAAACAAATCAGACATGTCATGGCAGGGAAAAGGAGAGGGCAAGAGAAAGAAGGAGGGGAAGAGGAGGTGGGTCTACTCTGTATTGTCAGGACAGGAGGGGCACTGGTCCGATGGGGCTTTCAGTCCTGTCTATGATGCTTTCTTGCTTTGGGAGCCTTGACCAAGCCTCTGGATTCTTCTGACCTTCATGTTGCTCATCTGTAAAATGAAAGCAGAGTACCTAGACCACAGATCTGAGGAGGGTATGAATGAAACCACACGGCACGGTGTCAGCTGTCCTGGGGATGCCTGACAAGTGTGAGTTGAATCTGAGTCAGAGGAACAGGATACAGCTGGTGACAGCACCAGGGCATGTGGATTGGTGCTGGTGGGGGTGTGTTTGTAAGGGGTGCATGTAAGGGTGAAGGAAGAGGAAAGGGGGGCAATTTCCTGAGGTTTGGGAAGACCTTGCTTAATGACCTATGGGAATCCCGTTACCTTAAACACCATTGCTGGGGTTCAGGACTATGCCCCTCCCGCGGGGACATACTGGCCATGGCCTCTTACCTGGCCTTCCTGCCTCTAGTCCCACATGCTGCCCTCCTTCTCCTTCACACTATGATCCATTCTTCTAGAATGACACTCCACTTAGTGTAGTGATGTGTCACTACAGTGGCTCCCCATGCCCCTCAGGATGATAACACAGCCCTGGACAAGGATGTTTCTGGCTCTTCCCCTGTGGGCCCACCATCCTCCCTTCTTCCGCCTGCTTTGTGCCTCAAGACCCTGACCCATACTGAGGGTAGCAACAGGCCCACTTGGATGAGTGTTTCCAGCAGGGTTCAATTAATGGAGCTCCAAGAGGTGGGAGGTGAGGAGGAGAGTGGTCAGAGCACTACCTCCCACATCCCTCCTGCAGGTTCCTCTACCAAAGGCCACAGCTCCTGTCACCTTCCTATACCCCTCCTTCCTCTTGTCCCTTTGGGCTGCAGGTGGTGATGGTTGCTAGCCTGTGAGCACCACAGCATCCATGATCACACTGTGTAAAGTTCCTTTCTTCATGATTGAAGAAAGATGAGAGTGCCACCTCTCTTCCGCTGGGACCCTGCCTGACACATGGCCTCCAATTCCCTGTGTGATCTGCCCCAGGCGATCTCTCCCCTGGCTCCCTCCAGTGTTCACATGCATCGGTCTCCTTCTCATCCCAGGGCTTTCCTACTTTGTTAATCTCCATATCGACTTCCTCCAAGAAGCTTTCCTTGATAACCCCAGGCTTGGTCAGAACCCCTCCTCTGCCTCCCACCGCCTGTCCCTCGTATGTCCCCTATCACAGCTGAATCATACTGTCATTCACTGTCTGCCTCCTTGTCTCTTTTTCCTACCAGACTGTGAACCCCGTGAAGGCAGAAGCCCTATCTTGCCCCCAGAGAGGGAGGGAGAGGGAGATAGGATAAAGGTTAGGGGCTCAGGCTCTGGAACTGGCCTGCCTGGATTTGTAACCCAGCGCTTCGCTCCTCAGCTGTGTCTCCGGAGCCTTAGGCAGGTCATACAATCTCTCTCTGAACAGCTCCCCCCTCTGTAACAGGGGGGATACAGGAACTATCTACCTATGGGCTTCTTATGAGAAGTAAATTAATCAATGTATGTAAAATAAAGCTTTTTAAAAACAAATACTAACAAATTTAAGATACGAAATTTAGTGTCAAATTATTAACTTATTTGATATATGGAATTAATACCCAATAAATCTTAAGTATTAGGGTCAGCTTGTGACACAGAGTGTATGCTCAGCAACTGGAGGATAAATGGGTTCTTTCTTATAGGTGAATCATTGCATAATACTGTACTTTCCCCTTGAGATTTTACAGCAGCCTTAGGAGGAAGAGAGGGTAGCAATTCTGTATTTACTTCACAGAAGAGGGCACTGACCTGGGAGCGACTTGCCCACAACTGATAGAGCTGAGGGCCCAGTGGAACCTGGGTGCGGAACCCCCTGCTCCATACCTTCTCCCATAGCTGCCGCAGGGCCTGAGAAGGTCTGTGGGCTTTAGCTCCGGCTGGGTCAGCCCTGGGAGGTGGGGGGGGGGGTGGTGGCGCAGCTGCAGGGTTCATAGAGTCCAGGGACTCTAGTGGCCTCAGACGTGGTCACTTTCTCTGAAAGTCTCTGAGTCATGTTTGGGATTTTCCAAATTATCAGCTCCTGGAGGGTTAAAAAAAAAAAAAAAGAGTCCATTGTGTTGCAAGTTCTGAAACCAGCTGCATGTACAACAAGTTCTGTTGGTCCAAGTGTCCATGTGACAAATGCGGGGCCTGAAGAGAGAGCCTGGGAAGGGAGACTCAGAAGGGAAATGAGCCTTTCATCTTCCAATGAACAGCGATCATAATAATTTATGTCAGGTTCCTAAGAACCTGAACACTAATCCGGTGCTGCTGGGTGTGCAGTCAGTTCCCTAACAACACTTAGCATGCTGCCTTGGGTTCATCGCATCGGGGTCCTTTGTCCTTGTCGGCAGAGACTCTCGTTCAGCCCCTGAGCCCTAGAACCCTGCTCAGTGCCCAGGATACCAGGGGAGCCCCCAGGAGGCATGGAGTTGGCCGGTTACATATGTGAAGGGACTGAATGTTCTCGATCTCCGCACAGCTCCATTTTATAGATAAGGAACCTGATGTTTGCAGAGGTTCAGTGCCTTGACCAAGGTGGCACAGCTAACAAGGGAAAGTAACTGTATGAAACTCTTCCAAGGGGCTTCATGGTTCAGGGGAGTGCAGCAAGAGCATTTGGGTCACAGACAGAGAGAGGTTCAGAGTCCCAATCTGCCTGCTACCTGCTGTTTCATTTCGTATAAATTACTCAACCTCTCTGAGCCTTGGGGGGCCGAAATGGTGAGCCAGGCATAGTCGTAGTACGTGTTTTATCAGGTTGTGTAAGGCTTAACAAACGTAATACACGCAAAGGGACTGGCACATAGGCCTAGAGAATGAGCTCTGGAAATGTGGGTCCCTGTTACCACTGTGATATTTTGTCCTTAGTTTCCTTTTTATTTTATTATTTCTTAGGTAAAAAAAAAAATGCAATGTTTGCTACTTTTATTATTGACTGACTATAGGCCAAGCATTATTTGGTTTGCAATAATTTTTTTTTTTCCTTTTTCAGGGTTTGTGTATGGTTGACTCTATAACTGGGGGCCCAGGACGGGCTGTTTGCAAGCCCTGAATCCTGAAGATGTCAGGGGCATGGGAATTGGGGGTGATGACTTGGTAGCACATTTACTGCAGGTAGGTGTGCAGAAAGCATCACCCTGTTTCTCAGTAACCCTTGAATCTCATTGCACCAGCCCCAGATCACCTACACTTCTCCTGCTGTGGCTGAGTGAGGTGGTGGCTTCGTGACCTGTTTCAGGGACTTTCCAAGGATTTCTTGAAGCTTCTTGCTTGTCCCAAATACTCCTGCATATTAGTGCCCCTTCCAACCTCTCCCTAGTGACCGACATAAATGCCTTTGGTATCTTGTGAGATATTTTCTCTATACAAAGATAGCTCAAGGACCAGCTACTTAAACAATATTTATTTATAACCCAACCGAGAGCCAGATTGTCCCTCTGACATGTAGAGACTGTTCTGATGGATCTCCATTGTTTCATATTTATAAAGCTGGGAGATGCTTGCTGCCTTCTCATGATTCAGAAGGGGAGACTGAGGTTGAGAGAGGTGAGCGATTTGCCTCGAATCACATGTCGGTTAGCGGGGTAGGGTTAGGAAGAGATCCAGACTTTGGACTCATTGTCAGTGAGGTAGTGTGAGGGAGATGAGGACCAGCCTTGACTAGCCCAGTTCTCACTTTTTGCTGCATGTGTGACCTTGGGTGAACACTCCAGCACTCTGAAATTCTCATTCTTCTTACCTGGTGAAATGGGAATAATTATATCTTCCTCACAAGGATGGTAGGAGGAATAAAGAAGAGAATGGAGAGGAAGTCATCCAGCACAGCACGTGGCAGGAAACTAATCCCCTTTCTCCCCATCTGCCCCTTCCTTCCTGAAGTGGACAGGGGCTTTGGAATAAGTCCTCGGTTCAAATCCTCTGTGAACTTGGCAAAAGTATTAATTTTCCTGGGTTTTAGTTTTTCTTATTTATGAAATGGTCACAGGAACCACCATATTGAGGGTTCTTTGAAGAATTCAAAGAGATGATAGATGTAACATAGGAGGCCCGTCTAGACAAAGCTTCTCTTTATCCTTCCACCCGCCTCCAGGATTCCTTCCAGCGCATCATAGGACAGGGTCTCCCGACCCCAAGCTGAGATGGTGGGAGACTGTGTGTCTGTGTGTCTCTGCCTCCTTCTTCGGGCGTAGAACTCTGCAGCCAACTCTCGGCAGGCACAGGGTTCAGCCAGTAGAGCTGATGGCTCTGGGGACAGCAGTCCTCCCTCTCAGCCCTCAGGCCACTTGAGGACATGGATCCCTCGGGGGTGTCAAACCCAAAGAGGTTCACTGTAGCAGCTTCCAGAGAGGGTGCTGGAGACCTGGACACGTAAATAACCCTGAGGAGACAGCCCCTTGGCCCCCCTCCTGGTCGTCAGAAGTACGCATTACGTTATTCAGAGAGACACTGAGGTTTCAGACCACTTCATATTTAATCGGCAATCATGCTCCCTTCCAAAAGCCATTCCAGGAAAAACATCAGTTTAGTTCTTGACAAGAAACAAAGCTTTCTGAAAACTTGTGCACATAGGCCAGGCCTTGAGGGACACACTCCCAGCCTGTATTGAGCCAGAGGTGGCGCCAGCCTCGGACACTGTGGCCAGAGCAGCGCACATCAGTCTCATGTTTCGGGAGTCCTGGGGAGTGGTGGCGCCAAGCTCAGGGACACGGGGTTGTATGTGGTGAACACGGATAAACCTGTGTTCAAATCCTCCTCCACCTCCCAGTGATGGCATGTCCCTCAGCAAGACGTGGGGCCCCGCAGAGCCTCCGTTCTTTGCTGTGAAGTAGGAACAACATTTCCTACCTGGAGGGTTGCGCTGAGGTCCAAATCACACATGCCAGTGATTTGGGTTGATTCGTGTGAAATGGCCACTTTTGAAGGCTGAAAATGTTTGAATGTTGGTGTTTTCATACAGTTCAAGCTCGGTGTATGTGTGTGTGTGTGTGTGTGTGTGTGTGTGTGATGTGTGTAGTGGCACATTTGAAGGGTCCCAGAAATGGGCTAAGCATTTATATAGTGGATCTCAGAAGTTAGTAGTAAGCATAAGCAGTGGGGAGGGGGCCAATGAATAGCTGCCTGGGGCCTAGAAGTAATGCATTTGAACAGATGTGAGCCTCGCTGCAGGCGATTTTGGTGAGGTGATGCTTTATGCTCAATTGAAATACTAGTCTTTGAACAAAAATAATGTAGAGTAGAGGAAATAGATAAGATGCTATATGCCAGTTCCTTCCCCTACCCCTTATCTTCTTTTTTTTGGTCCACGTGGGTAGTAGGATTAACTTGGTGTGTGTGTGTGTGTGTGTGTGTGTGTGTGTGTGTGTGTGTGAAAGAGTGGGAAAGCATGGGAGAGGGAGAACCTGAGAATTTCTTCTGGCCATATTAAAAACCCTAACCCTAATGTTTGAGGCCTCTCTTTCCTCTTGAGTTATCTATATCCTCAATCTTTGCACCCTTCTGAGGTTGGGGGTTGGTCACATGTGTTGTACCCTCAGTGGTGCCTCTCCTATTCTAATATTAACTGCACGATTTCGGCCCTCTTTGAAATGTCCTTAGACATTGGAGCTAAAGGAATTAGCCAGTGGGAAATGTGAATATTCAGCTTGGAAGCAAGTTGTGAACTCTCCTGGCTCCACCTCCTCTCATCTCAGAAGGGGATGGCACCTCCCGTCATGCAGTGGAGGTAGAGCAGCAGTGGGACTTGAACTTAGGTCCTCGAGGGCTAAACTTTTGCTCTCCTAGGAGTTTGTAAGCACATTTCACCTTCATCTCCTTGTTACCGTTATGACCTAACATACGCTGGCCAGCAGTTGCATTAATGTGAACCCATGTGACTTATCTCAACTGCTCTTTCCTGTTGCAGTTCATGCTGGACACACAGCACTGCTGGGTAGGACAGTCTTATTGATCATCTGTTCCTTCAACACTGAGGATATGATGATAAACACATTAGACATAATTCTTATCCTCGTGAACTGTACGGCCTCCGTGTCCCCACTGTGTGTAATTCTACGAGCTATAGGTGAATGTAGTGGGACTTTGAGAATGTGTAACAGGGAGACCTGCATTAGTTGAGGCCTGGTGGGAGTTGTCTGCTTCTTTCTTTGTGAGCCACAGATCAAGAAAAAAGAATGATGAGGCCAGAAAGGGTACCAACACTCAAGCCGAAGTGATGCTGGCAAAAGCCCTAACCTTCACAATGTTTGGGAAAAGTCCTCATATTTCCCGTGGAGAGGCCTCCTAGGGCCTCTATGTTTTACACCAGAAAGTGAGCACAGAGACTCTATCAGCATTGCCTGGTCTTGAGTTCTGTCTCACATTTGAAAAATAGAGACAATAATAATCTGTCTCCCAGCCACTGTTGTGAGGATACCTGAAATCAAAAGCAGAAGTGCCTAGCACCAGCTCCTTTCTTGTAGTATCTGAGTTTCTCTAGTTTCTTCCAGGAAACTTGTCCACACGACTGAGGCACTCTGTGGCATGGACCAGCCTTGCTACATGTGTGCGATTCCTCATCCAGAGCCCATGAGCTCACCTCAGGATATGTGGTGGAAAATTCTAGCACACCTTAACTTTATGCTTGGAATTCGAACTTCATTTAGGAGATATTAGGAATTCACTGAAGCTCTTTAAACTGCAAGTCTTCTGACAAAAGTCTCTTTTAGATGAGGAATGACCAGGGTAAACATGGGAGTTGAGGAGGGAATGAAAACTAGGGAGCAAGAGTCTGTTTTATTTTGACTGTTTCATGTGTTCAAGACTAGAGGGATATTCACTCCTGAACTGGGGCAGGATGAGACTGGGAAGGTCAGATGGGAGAGTAGTCATCTCCCCCACCAAAGCACTTAGTGGCTGCCTGTGTCATTTGAGCCCGGTTCTGATTTAATTGATGTGGCCCATCAGCTGTGCCCACAGCGTCCACCTCTAGTGTCCGTGCTACGAAATGGGCTGGCCAATATTCTCTCCTGCCCTTTGAAGAAGGCCATGGCTTCAGATGCCAAGTTTAAGTCACTGCCATTCAAAATTAAAGTAGTAATCATTCTCCCAAGGCACCGTGACATCAGAAATAATGTCATAGTCGTTCTTCCCACTAGGAACTTTCCAGATATTCTCTCTCAGTCTCCCAGCAACTTTATAGAAAAGGACCCTGATGGTCTGAGGTGCCTTTAAACCACATGCAAGGAAACAGTTTGCTAAATGAAAGGAGAAAATGAACCTTGCCTGCTCTGCGCATGAAAACTATTGCTTTCTCCCCAACCACCTTTTACAGAGGATCCATTTTTCCAGATGAGGAAACTGAAGCTCAGAGAAGCTACAGAAATTGCCCAAGATCATGCAGCTAGTACAATAGCTAAGCAACAGGTAATTTTTACAGTGTCCTCTATGGCCCAGGCAGAGGGTTTAAGGTCTCACGTATATTCTCTCCTTTACCTACCAGCTTGCCTTACATCACATATAAATGTCAGAACTGGTATTTATGATCAGGTCTACTTGTGTTCAGAGCTTTCAACTGCCCAATTCTGCTTTAAGGAGACTGATGGGGGATTGATATAAATTCCAAATTTTCAATAAAGGAGTGCTAATGTTGGCTAAGAAGACACTTAATCAGAATTTATGGGGTGAAGTTGTGATGAGCCACCTCTTCCTCTGAATGCAGTTCCTGCCTGTTTCTAAGTGATGGATGGAAGTCAGAGAGCGAGGATCAGGAATGTCTGACCTTATGTAATGGACATTTGAGTGAAGGGTACCAGTTAGTTGCTGTGATCAGTGAACAGATAAAACCCCAGAGACATCGGGATGGCCGAGGTCAGATGGATGAATGCAGGCTGCCTC
This sequence comes from Nyctereutes procyonoides, assembly GCF_905146905.1. Lineage (NCBI taxonomy): Eukaryota > Metazoa > Chordata > Mammalia > Carnivora > Canidae > Nyctereutes > Nyctereutes procyonoides. Next base: position 36,526,225 of record NW_026575140.1, on the reverse strand, counting down.
TCTGGGATCTTTCCTTCCCAAGGAAATTGATGGAAGATGTGTCAGGCCTAGCTCACTGCATTCCAGCCCAAGGGGTCAGCTGTCCAAAACATGTGAGTGTCCCACAGCCTGAGGTGAGGGGTCTGGGGAAGGGTCTTCACGGTCTCTGCCACAGCCCTGGAGACGAGGCACTATCTATCTGTTCTGTAAATAGCACACACATTCCTGGGAGATGAAAGGCGGTTCTACAGGCAGCACTGTGAGCCCTTCCAAACTCCAGGCATGCACTGCTCATCCTTCCTGGCTCTCTCTTCAAACAACCATGTAAGATATAGTGACTGTGTGAGGGGCAGCAGAGGCCGGAAGACAGCAGTCATATCTTCCCCATGAAGCCCCGGGAGAGTCATCGCATCACTGAGTTGGAATGATAATCATGAAATTAATAGACTTTGGTGGAAATTTTTGGAGCTACAATGGATGCTTGCATATCAACAGTTTCCTCTCTCTCCCCTAGTAGCCCATTGTGATTATACCCATTTTTAAAAATGAGGCAACTGAGGCCCCAAAGGGTAAATCATTTGTTCTTAAGCTTGGCTGCTAAATAATGGAGCAAGGTCTTGCATCCAGGGCTCCTATCTCTGGCTCACATTTTTCCTACAATATGACTTAGATATGACCTGGCTCAGCCTCTGGCTGCTTCTACCATATATGATATCCCAACTCTGCTTGAACATCCAGTGTGGTCCATTCTAGAGTTGGACAGCTATAACAGAGTGTTAGGAATAATAGCAACTATATTTTGAGCCCGTGCTATAAGCCAAAATGTGTGCTAAATGCACAGTAGCCCTCAGGAGAGCTATATGTGGTTAAAATTTGTGGGGATTGAGTTTCATAGAACACAAGTGACTTGCTCAAGGTCACACAATTAGTAAGTGTTGGAACAGGAATTCAAACTCAGGTCCGTCTTCTGTCAAACCCATGGCACCACATTTTCTCCTTATGTTGAATGGAAATTATCTCTAATTTCCACAAAGATGTCCTTGCTTGCTTTTGTATCAATCTGTTGCCCTGGCAGGTGCTGAAAGAACTTTTTGCTTTCAACGTCTTCTCCCCAACAGATGCAGAATTCCTGGTCCTTCCCATTCTTCCTGGTGAGATGTGGCTGTCAGATGGTTCATACTCCCCACATTCACCTTGTAACACAAAACATAGAGTTGTAGAACGAACACAGGGCTCCAGGTCTAGAAATGTGGGTTCTGCTTCAGTTTACAGGCTGCGTTTTGTCAGCTTCTGGGACCCTTATCAACTCCATGGGAGTCCTACCTAATTTTCAAGGTTGTTTTGAGAATACGGTGTAGAAATTAAGGAAGTGACAACCCCTTACAAGAAGATGGATTAAGTACATGGATATTCAAGATAGCATTTTTTTTGAAGATTTTATTTATTTATTCATGAGAGACACGCAGAGAGAGAGAGGCAGAAACACAGGCAGAGGGAGAAGCAGGCTCCATGCAGGGAGCCCAACATGGGACTCGATCTTGGTCTCCAGGATCACGCCCTGGGCCGAAGGCAGCGCTAAACCACTGAGCCACCCGTGCTGCCCCAAGATAGCATTATTTATAACAGACCAGCCAATATGACAAAAGCCATCCAAAAACATTCATAGCAGGAGAGTGGCTAAACAACAATGGAACACCATCACTTCAGTGGGGTGGGATGCAGACATTAATTTTTTTTCAAAAAAAGCTTATGATAAAATGCTAATTAAAGCCAGCAAGATATGTCAGTTATACCTCACTTAAGCTAAAAAAAACCCCACACAGACAAGATCTAAAGCATTATCTGTAGTATGATTTCAACTTAACATAAAGTAAGACTGATATAAAATGCATCCCAGCATTATTATTTCAGTAATTATCTGGAGATGATAGGCTTGTGAGTTGTGTGTGTGTGTGTACGTGCATGTGTGTATAAATGAGTGTGTACATTCTTTACATTTCTTTTTTCTATTTTCAAATTTTTTTGCAATGAGCTTGGTCATTTTGAAAGTCAACACAAAATGTGGGGTTCAGAATGGAGCACAGTGAACTCCCAAATAGGGCCTCACTGGCCCAGAGACCAATTAGCACCTTTTCAAAACCCATTTTGTTTTTCCTGCTGTGCCAAAGTGCCATTTCAGCGTCTCTCCTGTGCTCACTCATCTCTTTTGACATCACTATTTTGATTTGACTGGATTCAAAGAGGAAGCAAATACAATAGACTAAGGCCAATCTTTAGGAACTGCCTAGTCTCACATTGCAAAAATGCTATGCTGATACGGTCTTTAGAAAAACCCACAAACCCCAACAATCTCTTTAGCATCTCGCCAAACAAGCGGCAATATGAGAAGTTACCTCAAAGCTGGTACTCTGGCCTTGTCACCCACTCCTGGAGGGTCAGCTGTTCTGAGCATGCCAAGGCAGGGCAGGGCAGGGCAGGGCAGGGCAGGTTGCCAGATGGATTAGTCTTGCCTGGGGACAGTTGAGTCTTATTAGGACAGCTTCTTAGTTATGTCTTCTTTGCTTGATAATATTATAACTGATTTGCCTCTAAGAAAAATGCTGCTCCCATTGCTGGGTAGGGCAGTAGGGTAAAGGTAAGCAAGAGAATGTTTTCTGGAGTTGCTTCAACTACATGTTCAGAGCAACAGCTGGACGCTGAGCCCTTGGTGAGTCTTCGTGTGACTGGTTCTGAAAATGGTAGAACCTTAGCTTCCTTCCTGTCTTACTGTTGGAGTGGCCAGAGCTAGGAACTTGATCTTTTACTATTTACACAATGGAACTACGTGAGAAGAAAAGGAACATAGATATTATGGGGTGCAGGGTGCATCCTATTTGTTGTTACCAAAGAGAAGGCCACAAGGTATTGCCAAGGTCATTTAGGTCGCAAGACAACTCAGCACCTTGTTTGGTATCTCCCAGTCTCCATTTGTCCACTAGAGTGTATAAGGGAAAACTGGTGCTCATCGTCCCTACTGTGGCTCCCTGGGATACCAGTGCCAATGATACTTACTGTCTACCCAGTGCCTGCTGTGTGCCAGGCATCGTGCAGGAATTTACAAGCATTATTACAATGGTTACAGGCTGAATTGTATTCTCTTGAAATGTATATGTCAAAATCCTAACTCCCAGAATATCAGGATGTGATTGTATTTGGTGTTAGGACCTTCAGAGAAGTAATTAAATTAAAATTAGGTCATTAGGGTGAACCCTAATCTAGTATGACTGGTGTCCTTATAAGAGGAAGAAAGTAGGACACAAAGGGAAGACCATGTGAAGACACAGGGAGAAGGCAATCATCTATGAGTCAAGGAAAGAGGCCTCAGAAGAACAACTCTGCTGACCCCTTGATATCTGACTTTCAGCCCCCAGAGCCATGGATCTCTCTGTTGCTTAAGCCCCCCAGCTTGTGGTACTTTTGTTATTACTAGTCAGTCCTAGCTGAGTAGTAGTACCCTATCCTAACCACAGCCCAGCTAGGGAGAGGGATTGGTCCCAAGAGACACATGAGGAAATTCAGACTCAGAATGGTGAAATAACTCACCCAAGGTGAATAAGAAGACCTGAGTAGAACCCAGTCCCGCTGAAACCTAGGGTGTGGCCACTGCCCTCAGAAGAGATGGGACCTCCTATGGGAACATGCACTACAAACTACATGTGGTTGTTGAGTGAACACAGCATCTTAAGGCATCACTCCTTCTTACTTTTGCTATGGTAAATGGCTGTTCCTTGATTGGGAATTCTAGGTTGAGCCTGGTCCTCCAAAGGGGCCCCTCTTGGGGATGCTTTGCACTTTAGCTCCTGGATCCTATCTTTGGGTCAGAAAAGGGATTCTCCAGTCCTTTGGACCATTCATTGCAGGCCATTGTGAGGCAGCAGAGTTTTCTCCATTTCCATTAGCATGGGGACAATGTTGAGCAAAAACAAAGTCTCTCTGGGTACTAGAGCCTGACCTTCACACATTCTGACTGACCTGCCAACTTCTGCCACCAGGTTTTTTTATGGGCCTTTTGGTGTGTAGGCATTTATATTTTTCTACAGGCAACCTAATCCCAATGCCAGTAATAGCAAACTATTAGTCTTTCTACCTGCCTTTTGCCTTCTTAATGCTTATCCCTTAGATCTTGATTCAGCTGTCACTTCCTCAGGGAAGCCCTTCCAGCCTGGACCAGTATCCTCTGTTCTAAGCTAAGTTAGCACCATAACAGACATAGTTCCCTGATCTATCCCTCTCAGAGCCTAGACCTCTGAATGGCATAACAGTGGACTCTCAACAGATAGTGATGCAGTAATTCATAGGCTTTTTTACTGTCTTGCCCTGTGCTTTCCTTCATAGCACATGACATAATTTTTAGTGATGTGATTAAGTTCTTTTTTTTTTAAGATTTATTTATTTATTCATGAGAGACACAGATTGAGAGGAGAGCAGAGACACAGGCAGAGGGAGAAGTAGGCTCCTCACAGGGAGCCCGACGCGGGACTCTATCCCAAATCCGGGGATCACGACCTGAGCCAAAGGCAGGTGCCCAACCGCTGAGCCACCCAGGCATCCCGATTAAGTTCTATATCCCTGTCCCCAGCCACTGGTCTGTAACTCCATGAGGGTAGGAAATTTGTTTTGCTGACTGATTCATTCTCAGCACCCAGCTTTGCCCTGAGCAGAGCGGGCAGTTTAAGAATGCTAGTTGCGCAACACTGAATGAGGGACACTGAGAAATCGGAGAGGTTTGGATTCACCCGAAGTGTATTTCCATGCCTTGGGAGAGCTCACTATACACCATTCATTGCTTTATTCATTCAGCAAACTCTTTATCCACTGGTCTCCCCGTATGCTAGGTAGTGCATTTAAGAAATCATGAAGAAATGGTCCCAGGCTCATGTGGTCACAGCCTGGTCGGGGAGGTGGGCACTGACACTGGTAGTAATAATTCAGCACGCTCAGCACTGTAACTAGAAGCAGACACCTGGGTGGGGGTAATGTACAGCAGGTTGCAAGTGGTCCAGGTGTCATGGGGTCACAGAGGGCAGAGAGGGGGCAGCTCTTGAGCTGAAACCTGAGTAAGTCACTTCAGAGGAAAGGAGGGGAAGAGTACTTTAGCAGAGGAAAAACTTGAGGGAAGGCCCAGAAGGGACTAGAACCAGGCTGGCAGGGATAAGAACAACTCGGCTGCTTCCTGGCTCTGCCATGTGGGGAGGAGAAGTGGGAAGGTGGGGTGGGCCCCTGTCTGCCCTCTGGAGACCTTTGCAAAAGGAGGAGGAGAGCAGGTTGTCATTCTTTCCCCGCTAGGACTCAGCTTTTGTCCCTTGTCTGGGCCTGGCTCCCTTTGATCCCAGCAAGGCTATTGTTTCCCCAGCGCTTGGTTCTCAGCTTCCCAGGGGAAAATGTGGTCTTTGTTCCCCAGAGACTTTTCCTCCCCGTCCTGCCCTGGTGGGGACCAGCTGGGGAGGGGCTCAGGGTGAGGAGCCAGTCCCTGGCAGCTGGGGACAAGGGCCTCCCCTGTCCCCATTCTCTGCCTTATGCGGGTTGCACGGAGCTCTCAGAATCCTCTCTCTCACTTGGTACAAATCATGCTGTGTTGGGGGTGGAGAGGGAGTTCTGGGCAAACAGTTTCAGCTTCTTTATTTTTAAAAATTGCCTTTGTTAACATTTTAAGCCTGATCTTAATATGAATCAAATGCAGCGAGGCCTGGTGAAAGCCTGGGTTTGAATCTCAGCTCCACCGTTTACTGGTTTTTTCCGCTTGGGTAAGACATTTCAGTTCTTGGAGTCCTGGTGGCCTCTCGGAAAAGTCAGGAAAATGGTATTTATCCTACAGCGTTGCCACGCGGTTTTCTTCTTTCATTTGGTAGAATGTGAAGCACCTACTACGTGGCAGCCACTGTGGCAGGTGCTAGAGGAATCACTGGAGAAGGAGGTAGACTTGATGCTGCCCCTCACGAAGCTTACCAGGGAAGAAAGACTCAACCTTGTAAGTACTGCCAGAAGAAGTGCAGCTTGCTGAGGGAGCGTGTAGCAGGACTTCACCGAGTCTGGGGGAGGGCCAGGAGAGGGGCCCCCAGAAAGGTGATGCTCATGCTGGGATTTGCTGAGCACACAAGGAGATGATCCACAAATGTTCACTCTCACCCCCCTGCCTTGGATCAGATCCCTCACCCACACCTGCCAGGTTTCTGGGGGTTTATGAAACCTCCTCCCCTCCAGGGAACTTACTCAGCTGAAAAGAAGTAGAGGCTGGGGGCCGCTTCCTGGGGCCTGGAAATTGGTGAATCCGCGTACAAGGGAATGACCATGGGGCCAGCTGTGACACTTTCTGTGTGCCTGAATGAGAGGCGCTGGCTCTGTGCTACTCAGAGCTGAGCTCTTGGCCCAGCTCACCAGGCTGGAGAAGGGGGGGGGGAGGGAGCAGCTTCCAGACCACAGTGCTCCGGGAGGGAAGCAAATGGACCTGTAATTTGATCGAGGTGGCCGGGGTGGCTCCCAGAGCTGTGAGGATGAAGAATAGCTTTCAGAAGCGTGTCAGGGGAAGCAGGCAGCTTCTCTCCTCCAGCGAGGGGTTGTGCACACAGAGCTGACACTCGGAGTGGCTCAGACCCGGGGATATGGGCGGTGCTGCTTTGGGCGTCTTTGGGCATCTTTGGGGTGCAGTGCTCACCTGTACGGAAGCATCTCCTTAGGCCGGGCACGTTTACAGAGAGTACATGTTAGTCCTTGCTGCAGCCTGTCTGCATCCCCCCCCTCCCCATCTTGCAGATGAGAAAGCCGAGGCTCAGAGAAGTGAAATAAGTTGCCTGAGGTCACACAGCCAAGAAGTGGTGAAGTTGGGATTTATATTCTAGTTTTAAATGTCTTCAAATCCATGGTTCTTCCACTGTATTATGCTGCCGGATAATTTTTTTGGACAATATCTCCTTTTGAATTATGTATGTATAACAATGATAAGAAGAATCCTTTTTATGTGATATGTATTACAAAGCATTATACATGCCATTTCACAGAGTCTTCAGAGCGCCTTCTCTGGGAGAGGCAGTGTTATTATCGTATTCAAGATGAGGAAATAGGAAATAGAAGCCCAGCCAAGCGGGTGGATCCCCCGCTGCCACACAGCAAGGAAGTCAGGGAGCTGGGGTAGACGCCAGATCCCATGCACTCTCTCCCGTTGTCTTGAGACCCAGGTGGGCTCCTCAGGTATCCCCTGATATCCAGACCATCTCTAGATCCTTAAATTAAAAACCCAAACACAAACCATGTGTTTTTCTAATAAACTCAAAGCCTTCACTTTGTTTCTAAGTCTTGATAAAGCCAGCAGCCCAAATCCCCTTTCCTGGGGCCCCTCCTGCCTAGAAAGGGATGGTTGGCCATGTGTATTTTTCACTGGGGCTCCCACAAAGAATGTTGCATATAATATGAAACATGTGTCACTGGTGTTTGCTGGAGTGCCCCACCCCATGCCCTTCCCCACACAGCGGGGAGCCCCTTCCTCTCGAGCCCGTGCAGGGGGACCATGCAATGCACACCTAGAGATCCCCCCCAGGACAGCCCCTCCTGAAGGCAGAGCTGGGTACTGAGCTCACCCAGCTCTCTTGTCTCACCTCCCCACTGGAGGCCTTGCTCCACTCAAGGCTCAGATGTGTCTGAGTTCAAGCTGGACCCATGAAGAGCGTGCACTCAATAATTTTTTGTGGGATAAAGCGCAGAATGAGTAAGGGCGTGAACCATTCTGCCTTCTGTCTCCACTTGATAGGCGTGCTGTGATGTTCATTGGGGGAAAGAGTAAGTTCATTGCAATGGAGACCCTCATGTTGGTGTGCTTCTGGAGAGCTCTGCAGCTTCAGGGAGGATATTTATCCTTTCCCTTCTTAGGAGACTGGGGTGTCTGGAACACTGGTTCTTGAACTTGAGTGTACACCAGAATCACCTGAAGGCCTTATAAAAGCACAGATGGCGGGCCCCACCCCCAGTGTTTCAGATTCTGTGGGTCAGGCATGGCCCAATAATTTGCATTCTTAACCACTTCCCAGTTGATGTGATGCTGCTGGTTCAGAGCCACACCTTGGCAATTACTGGTCTGCAGGAAGAAGGATGGAGGACATGAATGAGAGTTTGTGAAAAGAGAGGGTAGAATATGAGATTATTCTGTGCTTAGAGACATCTTTTGAGATCTCAAACTTGGACACGTGACTAACATGCTCAGAGGCCTCCATGGCTCCCCACTGCCTACAGGATCAGGGCTCAGTTGCATCACCTAGCAGGGCAAGGTCCTTCCCACGTGGGCCCTGAGGCCTTCCTCTCCAGCCTCATTGCCTCCACTTCCCTCTTGGACTTTACACCCCCATGACCCTGGGCTTCTCAGACTGCCCCTAATGTAGGGACTTTTTTTTCTCTTTCCCTGTCTTTACACACGTTGCTACTTCTACCTTGGCCAGCCCAGTCCTCTTTCCTAAACCTAGCCAATTCTCCCTTATCTGAAAGGACCCATCAACTACCACCTCCTCTGAGAAACCTTCCCTGATTCTCCCAGATGAAGTTTGGCTTCCCTCCCTGTACTGCTATAGCAGTGGCGTTGCATCTCTTGCATCTTTGACTTCACCACCCTCCACTGCAATTGTCTCCTGTCCCCCTCAGCCTGGGATCTTGTGAGAGCAGGGATTGCCCTATTTATCAGTCTCTCCTGGGACCTAGTTCAGTGTCTGACACCTGGTGGACACTAGATTAATGCTGGGGACTGGCTGGAGCCAGGGTGACATTCATTGTGCATCTCTTGTGGGTTCAGTGTAATCAGTGGAAGGTTGCTTAGTTCACGGTAGGTCATTTGTGCACCTGCCCCAGGTAGGCACCAGGCTTGGTCCTGAGGATAATTCTGAAAAGTGGGAGAGACAATCCCTTGCTCTCATATGATGTATTGTCGGAGGGGGAAAGAGGCATAAGCTGGTGAGTTTCAGCATTAATAAGAGGAGTCATGGGGGAATCAGGGTGCAAAAGGGGCTCCTGGTAGGAATACTTAGTGTTAGAGGCAAAGGCCAAAGGAAGGGTTTCAAAGGACGTGATGTGTAAATGGAAGCCCAAAAGATAAAGACAGGGAAGCAGAGCCAGGGCGTGGCATCTTGAGGGATTGATGTTGTCTTATCAGGGGAGAGACGATGTGGCCTTGACTTACAGTGGGCAGTGGTGGGGCAGGGGGAGGCCCTCTGAGAGTGATGGTGCAGGGAGACCAGAGGGCTTTGGACCAGGTGAGGTGAGGATGGAGCGGAACAGAAAAAAAATGGAAGAAAGGGCGTGAGCATCTCATGGTGCGGTCCAGCCTGATGAGGTCTTAGGTCAGTGCAGATGGGCATTGTCAGAAGGGGCTTCCTGGAGATGGGGGTCAGGAAGGGCAGGGTGTGGAAGGTGAAAGGAAGGGAGAGCTGGATGGTGCTGAGCCTGAAGACAGTCCCAGAGGCAGAGCTAGCAAACAGCCCAGGGGTGAGTAGCCCAGCTGGCAGAGGCACAGGGATGGAGGAGCCTTCCTCATTGGGCGGCCCGCACCCTGCACCCTACAGGGCGGCCATCCCCCTCCCACCTTTCTCCAGAGGAGGAAGCCAGCACAGGGAGTCATGGGAATTGCAGGAGGGAGTCACAGGGCCACCAGGCAGGGCCACCAGGCAGGGCCACCTTCCTCCCCTCTCCTCCTCACCCCCCACCCCCTGCTGTGGGAGCTCTCTCAGCTGCCTTAGCAGAGGGCCAGCAATGCACTTGGCTCTGTAGCATGCATCGTGGCTTCTCTCTGGTCTGAGTTTTTCCTGTTCCATGATCTAGACAGAAACTGCTCTTGTTCTCCTTAAGCCATTTGTCAGTGGCTCTCTCCTCTTCTCGGTTCCCTGGAACCTGCTGGGTTCACTCCACAGCTGTGGGGAAAGGGAAGGAGGGGAGAAACAGGGATTGGAAGCCCACTGTGTGTCCGGATCAGGCCAGGCACGTGCATGTCCCTCCCACCAGTGGCTGATGGCCTTTATGGACCAGGACACTGCAGCTCATGATGATGGGAAAGCTCAAGTTCAGGATGAAGACCCTTGTCTGAACTCATATTGTTAGGTAGAGCTGAGATCCAATCTCTGATCTGTTTGAATTCAAACAAATAGAATAAACAATGCCAGCTCAGAAAGCACAGCCTTACCTGAGGGTCAGTGTGTGGTGGGAAGATGTTCCTGGAACATGATACACTCTTCCACACGTTCATACCTGTTCACATGTTGGCCTCCTTCCTGTACTCTCCAACCTCCTCTCCCCACGAGCTCTTGTTCATCTTTTAAGCATCCTGTGTTAGCATCCTCCTCTCCTAGCTTCCTGTTTCTTTGTTCCTGTCCTTAACATAGAATTTTGTGTCATAATAGATGTTTTCCTGGGATTTTTCAATTGAGTGTAAACTCTCAGAAGCGGGGCTGATGATGAGTCTCTGAATCTTCAATGCCTGGCACAGCTGTTGGCATGCAGAAGATTCTCGTTGAATGGAATGGAAGAATGAACAAATGAAGGAATGAGCCTTTCCTCAGATTCACTTTCCCACAGTTGACCTAGAAGTCCTACCCTCCATGTGAGGAGGTTTGGAGAGATGTGGAGATATGGTTTACGTGCCATAGGGAGCCAGGCACCAAGAGAGACAACCACCACCACCACTGCCACCACTGCCCAGTGTCCCCGTCCTCCAACACTTTGCAGTGATCAACCACCCAGATCTCCTTATCCAGAACTCATGTTACCTCTGGCGATCAGCCCTGGAACTGTAGCAGAGATTGCGAGTTGCCTGCCCCATATCCATTCTCTTTGTGTTGCTTACTAATTTAAGTGAATTGGGAATTGCAATATGCCCAGTTTAATAAGGGCATTTCCCAGCCTCCTTAGCAGCGAGGTCTGACCTTGTGCTGAAGTTCTGGCCAATGAGATATAAGGAGTTTGGGGATGGGATGTGTTGGAAGTCTCCTTAAAAACAGGAGAGGGTAAAGGGTGCCTGGCTGGCTCCATTGGTCCAGCATGTGACTCTTGATCACGGGGTCATGGATTCGAGCCCCACATTGGACATAGAGCCTACTTAAAAAAAAAAAAAAAGAGGGAGAGAGAGAGTAGGAAGATAAAGGTCTTTGTTGGTGCTAGTGGTTCTGCTTTTCCCTTTTCCTTCTAGAATGTTGACATAATGATAAAGAAGTGATTTTGGACCACGGAATAACCTTGAGGATGGAGGTGTGCTGAGGTTGGAGGGGCAGAGTGATGGAAGGACCTTGGGTTCTTAGAGATGGTGGATCCCTGGGCTGCTTGCTTCTAGACTCCTCAACATGGAGGGGGGGGGACGGAAGAGATTTCTATTTTGTTCAAGTCACTTGTATAAGTTTCTGTTTATTTATTAGAAGATGCAGGAAGGAAAGGAAGGGGTCATGGGCTCTAGGCCTGGAGGCTAGACTGTTTTTAGAAATAGAATTTAGAAAGCTGCCAGAGGTGCACCTTGCCTGAATGGACGTCCTGCAGGCCGGAGGAGAATTCACAGCTGTGGAGTCCGGGTTCATTCACCAGCACCACCTGCTACCCAGTTCCATCCACTAGGAACAGGGTAGGGCTTGGAGACTGAGCAGAGGTGGTGGTGGTGGGGGGTGTCTCAGTTCCTCCCATGGGGTTCTGTGACCTTGGGCTGATCTCATCCTTGCACTTTGAGGTTTGAGGGGACTTCAGAGATCCAGAGCCTGTGTCAGACGCTGAAGGTTGCCTGCCCAGCAGCCATTTCTACTTTGGTTCTTGTTATTAGAACACTGACTTTGTTGCTCATCATGGTAATTTCTTTTTCTTTTTCCCGATTGTTTAGTTAAGAGGCATGTGATCACCCTCCTGCCCCCGCCCCCCACCATGAAATACAAGGGGCACATCTGGGAAAGTTTTCCTTATTCTTTTCTTAAGAAGAGGCCCAAGACAAACACTCACCTCCTCTTGCCTTGGGACATTATGAGCAAGGGTGTGAAGTTTGGAGCTGCAGGAGCCATCTTGACGCCTAGGATTAAAGAATTACCTAGAAACTGGCTTGTGGCCCTGACCCCTTTGAGGCCGTGTAATAACCAGCCTGGGACCCTTCTACCTGGGTTTCTTGCTGTGAGATAACAAATCGAGTTATTGATTATCACCTTTTTTTTTTCTTGTAGTCGTAAGCCTCTTAAAAAGAATCTGATCTCTTTATTTGACAAATGTGGAGAATAAGGCTCAGAGAGCGAAAACAACTCGCCCAAGGTCACACTGTAGATACAATAGTGACAACCTCGAATCCTATTCTATCTTCCTCCCCAATAACGGAAAACACCCCTTTTTCCTGCATAACACATGGGGTCACCTCAAGAATCAAGTGAGATTCTGTACACGTTTGGGCTGCCTGGAGACCATCTTAATGGTTCTTTTCTTTCTCTCTGGGTAGGGATGTGGGACCAAGTCAAGTTGTACCACAGGGAGCATACGACAACATAAAGAACAATCACGCTTCAGATTTACCAAACGCTTTATCGTGTATACAGTATGTCAGCATTTGCCAAAGCTTTTCATATCCATCATTTCATTAGATTTTCACAGCACCGTGGGCTGGGCCAGACAGGGATTATTATTCTCATTTTACAGATGAAGATCCTGAGGGTCAGTGAAGCTTACTGATTCACCTGAGGGGAAGCTAGGCTTTGAAATTGAGGTATGAGTGGATTAAGGACAGGCCTACGGCAGGGAGTTCCAAAGTCAGTGCTGTGTGCTGTTTACCAGGCCCTGTGTCCTTTCTGTGGTCTAGGTTGAGACCACAAGGACTCTGGGAGGTAGGCCAAGTGAGTCTTTATCCCTACATTACAGAGGAAGAAGTAAAGGCTTGGAGGGGTAGACGGAGGTCACTGAACCAGGTCATTGTGGCAATAAGCTGTCATCCTTCCCTGACTCCGCAGCATTTTCTAGAATCATTCCCAATATGACTATCTGACCTTGCCGTGAGTAGGGCAGATATAACCGTCCTGTGTACGTAACATGTCGTGGGGCAGAGAGAAGCTACGTGACTTGGCTGAGATGACTGCTGGTAGTAAAAGAATGAATGTGGGCTTCCTGGCTCCCGGTCCAGCCTCTTCCTTCTCCTCCTCCTCCTCCTCTTTCTCCACAATGACAGGTGATATGGGCTTATGTCACCTTTCTAAGGAATCATATTTCCTCTTGTCTGTCCTGTAAACATGCTTGTCCCATCCATTGCTGTAACCTATTGCTTGGAATGGTGTCTGGCTCAGTAAATATTTCTTAAATGAGTAAGTGAATCTCTGCATTCCCAACAAATATTTATTGGTGGTCAGATGCCCGGTGGGCCTTGGGAAGAGGTGAGAGGGGGCAGGTCAGTAGTAACAAGGACACGTGAGAGTCTGCCTTTTAGTTCTTATTGTCCTCACTGCTCTGTCCTCAGGGCCCAATGTGATATCCTAGGCTGGGTTCAGACCTGAGCCACTCTGAGCAACCCCAGCTCTAGCCCTTGTGGGACTTAGAATAGGCATTGTTGTCAATGTAGCCTGAAGGCCTATTAAGACACTTTATTTACTCAAGCCTTCATTCCATCCATCCATTCATTCGCTCACACAATGAATTGGCCTGCTCTTGGGTGCTGGGGGTACCAACACAGAGTTTCTGCCCATGAGTTGCTTACCATCTAGTTGGGCCACAAATAATGAGCAGATGTTAAAACACTCAGATGAATGGCAACCACAGGAATAAGCACGGGGTGCATTCAGAGTCCAGGGGAGGGGCACCTGATCCGGTCTGGGATCCAGGAATGCTTCCTATGCATCGACAGCAGCTGCTCACTGAGAGGTTTCCACATGTTGAGCTCTATGCCAAGCTCTTTACATTTACTACTCCTCATAGCAGCTCCATGAAGAAGGTGCTATCATTCCCATCTTACAGATGAGCAAACTGAGGCTCAGATTTGGAAGATGACTTTTTGAAAGTCACACAGCTCATTTGTGCCAGGGCTAACCTTCGACTCCAGTGTCTGGGCTCCTGCCAGCTGTCCTGCATGTCTGCTGTGCAGACCACCACTGTGACAGCCAGGTGACACCTGAGTTGTATTCTGAAGAAGAAGTATGAGTCAAGTCGGCAAATTGACTGTGACAAGGTGGTGGCTGTAGGGATCTCCATGTGAGGATGTGGTTTGCGGAATGGCTAAAGGCACTGCAGACAGAAGGGAACAGCAGTTACTACTGACCTGCCCCCTCTCACCTCCTCCCAGGGCCCACCGGGCATCTGACCACCAATAAATATTTGTTTGGAATGCAGAAGGGAACAGAGATGCAGACGTTGGAAGCAGCAGCTTGTGTCTAAGTGAAGTCAATGAGTGGAAGGTGGGTCCTCCCCACTGCGTCTATCCAGCGTGGTACCATGGTGGATGCATGGATGAATCTGACCTGGTTGCTGTCCTTGGAACACCTACAGTCTAGGAGGGGAGATGGGACATACCTATCAATAGATATGCCAGTTCATGATGGCGGAGGAGGTACCAGCTACCAAGTGCTTGTAGTTTGATATACATTTCTAGGCACCCATGGGTGGCTAGGTGATGGAGAGCAAAGATAAATGCAGTGGGACCCCTATTTCTGAGAAGCCACCATCAAAAGGAGAGAAACTTGAAAGACCATGTAAAGCTGGAAGTAATGAGCAAGGCGCCATGAGGAAAGCCACAGATGTGAGATGCCATTTGCCAGGCCTCCATCCCAGCCCAGGCAAGTCCCATTCATATTTCATGCACAGGCTTTTTGAGGAAATGAGTTTTTCATGTTATTTCAGAATCCTTCAAGAGTCTGTGAAATCCATAAATTGAATCCCATTTTTCTGCTGGGGGAACTGAGGCCCAGAGAAGTCAAGGAACCCACTCAAGGTCACACAGCTGACAAGTGGCAGAGCTGGGAGCAAACCCAGGTCTTTTGGCTCATGTTCTTTTTAAGACACCCTGCTGCCTCGACAAATAACACAAGGGAGAGAGTGACAAGTGCCATGTGCCCAGGCGTCGTCTACTTTTAGCCCCTTCTTTGGACCAAGGCCCAGAAAGTGTCCCATTGTGTCACATCTGTTCAAGGCTGCGGGTGATCTGTGGGCTCAGGCTTAATCCAGTAGGAGGATTTAGTAACACAGGTTGCCCGGCCTCTCAGTGGGAGAGCTGGTTAATCCTCCAAAACCCCCTGTTCCAGCTCCCTCCTTTGGTCACGCTGATCAGGATGGGGCTCGGAGCCCCGTTTTGGAGTCTTTGAAACGTGAATGATGGTGGTCACCCCAAAGCTCTCCCTGAAGGTGCACTGGGGTTCAGGGCGTCAGCGGGGTGTGGGGCCGAGCTGCCCAGTCCTGGGCAGTGAGGCATGCAAAAATGGGTGGGGGTGCTTTGAAGCTGTTGCAAGAAAAGGGAAGGAAAGTTTTAACACTGACTGGCTCAGCACGCCCTGCTAAATGTTTTACATGCATCAGAGAGGAACCATTTGCTACTGAAAGGACTTGAAGTTTCTGCTGCAAGCTGTGAAGGCCAGGCTCACCCATGTAGCCACCTCCTTGCCAGTTTTTCTGCTGGAATAGCAACCTCTGTCAAAGCAAGGAGGTGGGTCGACCCCACCTTAGGGGATACCTGTTTTGCAGAGGAAAGGAAAGTGGTCTAGGGAGGTCAGGCAGGAGGACAGAGCTAGTCACTGGTGCAGTAGAGACAAAGTTAGGCCTTGGCCTCCAGCTGGCATGTGAAAAAGGGGTGACACCTTCAGGGAAGTTCTGGGACCACTGTCTTCTGGGGGCGAGGGTGGATTTGGGGGGCCCACGCCCCCACACAGGAAGGTTTGCTGAATGCAGGAGATCCACATGAGGCGGGCAGGAAGCACAGAGGCTCCTTTGCCCAGTGCTGGTCTCTGAAAGCTGGCTGTCAACTGGGAGATGCTGGCGGCCCCCACTCCTTCCAGAGGAGCCAGTCAGATCCCAGCTCTGGAGGGCAAAGGCCATTCCTCTGAGAGAATGACCTCTTTCTCTCCTGTAGCTGCTGCTTTCAGAACCTCAGCTACCCTGGGCTGGTGGCTGAATGCAACTGCACCGAGAAATAAATGGTTCTCACGGCCAGAGAGACACTTCTACACTGTTTAATTTGGCATAATTATAAGTTTCCTCAATACGTTTTATTATGTGCATTGTTGTTTCAGCAAAAAATCGTTTTGACATAGAAAGTTTTCTACTATGGGTAATTTTTTTTAGGTTATCATCCCTTAAGGCTGCCCCCCCCACCCCACATTCACATGCTTCAGTGAGAGGCACATTCTAGGGTTGTTCTTTCCCTTTCTGTAGTTTTGCTTAAAAGGGGGAGGCAAACCTAAATTACATGGTAGGATTCTAGAAGTTGCGAAGCCTGGGGAAGGCCAGGTCAGTGGGGGAGGGGGGGAGCGGGGGGGGGGGGGGAAGAGGTGCTTCCTTGAGATGGAGGTAACATCAGCCTCCCTGAGCCAGACTGCCTCTGGCCAAGGATCTGGCACACACACATACTGCAGCCCACAGGGTCCAGGAGCACTGCTTTGGGAGTCTGCTCATTCAGGAATCAAATCCTGGATCTGTCATTTAGCTAGCTGCATGACACTGGACAAGTTACTGAATGTTGCCACTCCTTCAGTCCAGTTTGCTTTCCAAATATTCTTGGAAAGAGCATGTCACTGTTCTGGGGGATGCAAAGTCACCCACTCAATAAACACGAAATTTCCTGATGAAGCACAGGTTTTATCACAATGTTGGTGGTAGTGGTGTGTGTGTGTCTGTGTGCGTGCACATGTGCATGCTCCAGCAACAATAATATAATATTTATATTAAAACAAAATCAGCTAGGTAGTGGAGGAGATAGTCACATGCTGAAATTTTAAAGCTGAATAGGGAGCTTTGAAGATATTTAATACTTGTCTTGGCCTGCTTTTATAAACTACCCATTCTCTCTTAGTTCTTACCTGTTTTCTCTTTTGCCTGTTTAAAGATACTTTAGAGAAAAGTGTGGCAGGCAGCCATTCCCTTTGCAAAATGGATGTAACACACATTTTGCCTCAGAGCAATGGGATCATGATTACATAAGAGAACATATTTAAAATCATTCGAGGCTTGGCCATGAGTTTGTAGATACAACACTAAAGACATGGTCTATGAAAGGACAAGCTGGTACCTTGGACTTCATTAAAATTAAAAGCATCTAAAAATTTTTTAAAAATTAAAAACTGGGATCCCTGGGTGGCGCAGCGGTTTAGCGCCTGCCTTTGGCCCAGGGCGTGATCCTGGAGACCCCGGATCGAATCCCAGGTTGGGCTCCCAGTGCATGGAGCCTGCTTCTCCCTCTGCCTATGTCTCTGCCTCTCTCTCTCTGTGTGTGTGACTATCATAAATAAATAAAAATTAAAAAAAATTAAAAACTTCTCTGTGAAAGACACTATTAAAAGAGTCCAAAGATGAGCCCCAGGATGGGAGGAAATATTGGCAAAACACATGTCTGAGAAAGGACTTCTATCAAAATACACACGAATACTTAAAACACAATAAGAAAATGAGCAAAAGACCTAAAACAGACACCTCACCAAAGAAGGTTTAGAGAAGGTAACTAATCACATGCAAAGACGATTGACATTTTCTTTAGGAAATTTCAAGTTAAGACAGTAACTAGTAACTAAGTGTAGTATCACTACACACCTCTAAGAGTGGCCCAAATTTGAAACGCCAACAATAACCAAATACTGATGAGTATGTACAGCAGCAGAAACTCTATTGCTGGTAGGAGCACAAAATGGCATGACTCTTTAGAAGACAGTCTTTCAGATTCTTATGGAACTAAAATAGAGTCTCACCACATGATCCTGCAACTGCACTTCTAGGTATTTCTCTGATGTGGAAACTCTGTGCACCAAAAACTGGATCCTCCCTCCACTACCCCCACACACACCCGATATACTCCCCAGTCGATGGGTAAACTGTGGTACATATATGCAATGAGATATTCCATCATAAGAAGAAAAAAGCTATTAAGCCTTGAAAAGATACAGATGACTCTTACATGCGTATTGCTAGATGAAAGAAGGCAGTCAGCCAAGGCTGCGTACTCTGTGAGTCCAGTTATATGCTCTCCTAGAAAAGGTGAAATTAAAGTAGAGCTAAAAACATCTGTAGTTGCCAGAAGCATGAGGGAGGGTTAAATAGGTGAAATTTAGGGTTTGTTTTAGGATTTGATACTGTAACTGTGGGCGCATGACATTATGCACTATGAAAACATGCCGAACTATATGGCCAGAATGAACCTTCATGTATACACGTTAAAGGAAAACCATTGAGATATCAAGGGATCCAGGATAGGGTGAGAATGTGACAGAGCAGTCTAACTGTATTACACGTGTATGACATAACTTTAGTGAAGGGGGTGGAGGAAGAAGTCACTGGACTGAGTAACTTTGGAAATGAGGGGAGTTTGTAAAACTAAAGGCAGAAGGAACTGTATATAAGCAGTGCACTTTATTTATTTTTTTAAAAGATTTTATTGATTAGAGAGAAAGAGCATGAGCAAGGGGAGGGGAGAGAGAGAGGGACAAGCAAATAGATTCCCTGCTCAGCAGGAAGGCCAACGCGGGGCTCAATCCCAGGACTTCAAGATCATGACCTGAGCTGAGCTGAAGTCAGATGCTCAACCAACTGAGCCACCCAGGCATCCCATAAGCATTGCACTTTAGTTAAAAGGTTAGTTCCCATGGAATATGTGTCAACAATTCTGATACTGCTTTAGAGGTATAGTTGACCCTTAAACAACATGGGTTTGAACTGTGCGGGTACACTTACATGCAGATCTTTTTACAATATAGTACTGTAAATGTATTTTCTCTTTATGATTTTCTAATAACATTTTCTTTTCTCTAGCTTACTTCCTTGCAAGAATGGAATCTATAATATCTATAACATACAAAGTATGTGTTATAGGCTGTTTATATTATCAGTAAAACTTCTAGTCAACAGCAGACTGGTAGTACTTAAGTTTTGGGGGAGTCAGAAGTTGGGGATTTTTGACTGCATGGAGGTCGGTGTCCCTACCCTCCCCCCCCATTGTTCAAGGGTTGTTTATATGTTGGAATCGAACAATTAAATAAATGGATACTGGAAGTCAGCTTCTTGCTGGAGTAAAAGTACATAGTTGAGTAAGGGGGGGGGGAAGCTAGAATGACCCATGTGGTAATGGATTAGAGTTGAAGACCTCAGTGTCAGTGGTGTTCAGCTTAATATAGACACAGATGGTTAAATATAGAAATATGTATAGGTATGTATAAATACATGGGTTACGGGTTATCACACACACGTGTATTAACTAGTTGTGTCAGCTGAGCGAACCTAGAAGCAAGGACACTCCAGTCACAGTGAGCACACCTAGTGCCCAGATTTAGGTTATTAACATCATTGTACAGTAAAAGTATCCAGTTCTCTGAGACATGGGTGAATCTAGGACTGGGGCAGGAAATTTATAAGAGGAGCTTAGGGCATCTCATAGTACCAGAGAGTGAGAAAGTGTCCAAAAGTAAGACAAAACAAAGCAAAACAGTGATGGACTATGTCAAAGGGCTGCAGGAACCAAGTGAAAGAGCTCACAATGACCAAAAGCTGTAGTAATTTGGACAAGATAAGTAAGTTAAGATTTTGATTATAACACAAAATATAAAACAAATACTCAGGTGTCCATACTGGTATAAGCAAACGATTAAATAAATAAATAAAGGAGAATATACAAATTGCCCATTTAGGAGACTTCCAAGTAATTTATGTAGATGCTCTGTCATCAAGGAGGTGGTGCACATCTCCCTACTCAAGTGTGGACTGCAAATAGTGGTTTCTTTCTAAAGAGTGTGGGATGGAAAGGGAGAAAAAAATGGTAGCTTTGCAATGGAGAAATCTGGCAAACACTACCTCAGCCAGGTGTTCAAGGTCAACATCAACAATGAGAGGTCATATTGGTGTATGGTGAAATGATATGATCAAAATGGCACTTTGCCTTTGCAGTCTTCCTTCCCCAAACCCAGTCTATTGAGTTATAAGAAAAACATCAGACAAAGGCCAATTGAGGGACAGTCTGTAAAATACCTGACCAGTTCTCAAAACTCTCAAGGTCATCAAAAACAAGGCAGGTCTGTGAACCTAGGAGACAAGACAACTAAACATAATATGTTATCCTGGATAGGACCCTGAACCTGGAAAAGCACATTAGGTAAAATATAAAGATACCTGAGTAAATACAGATCCAGATTTATCAGTTAATAATGATATACTGGCCTTGGCTCATTAATTGTAACAAAAGTACCACATTCATGTACAATGTCAATAAATGGGGGATCTGAGTGTGAAGTCTATGGGGAATCTGGAACTATCTTTGTAATTTTCCCGTAAATATAAAACTATCCTAAAATATGACATTTATTTTAAAAAATGGAGTAATATCATAAAACATCATTTGAGTGGTTGCTATTAAATGGTAATAAATGATAATGAGATCGAGAAATTTGCATTCACTCGAATGGCCTACAGGGAGAGCACTCAGAGGAATACCCTGATAAGGCCCGTTCCCATGGAAGAGTATGGATATTGGCTGATGCCAAGGTTTCAAGAAGGGGTACAATTATTCATGAGACAAGGAACGGGATTTTCTTTCCCCCTTCTGAAAGGGAGGAGGAAGCAGAATAAAACAGTAATGAACATTTATTGAATACTGAGCTGTGCCAAGTGCTTTATCTGTTCTAAGTGCTTTATCTCACTGAATCTTGTTGAAGTAGGTACCATTATTCCCCTAGGAAGAGAGAAAGGGAGAAAAAAACTGAGGCCCAGAGAACTTGACTTAGCTAATAACATATAGTTAATAAGGGATAGGGAGTATGAAGTAGGATTTGAACCCAGGAAGCTTGGCTCCAGAGCCATCTCCATGAATCTACTTGCCAAGAAATATGTCGGCGCCCTATGACCACTCAAATTCCACGGCAGTGTTTCTAAATTCCTGGAATATGTGGTGTGAGCTTATTTTCTGTACAAACAAGAAAAGGACTGTATTTTCAAACTTTGATGACTTTGGACTATCAAAGGCCAGTGAGAGTTTAGGTCAAGTTTACTTAGATCTCTGAGTGTCAGGACAAGAGGGTGGAGTGGGGGCTTAGTACTTCGCTGACACTGGATGACACTATTATTATTACTACTGGTCATTGCCTTCCTGCCCCACTACCTCCCCACCCTTCACGCGGTACCCTAGAGGCTCCTTCAAGTTGGGCTACTTCCTCAGGGGAAACAGGATGTCTTCTACAGGCCTGGACCAGGTCTCCCGGAGCCTGGGGTGGGAAGAGGGTGTCTGATTGGTTAACACAAAGCTAGGCACCAGAGAGGAAGCAATGTTTCCGGGAGTTGAGGAAGCTGCCATTTCCTCCTCCAGCAGGAAGCGGCCTTGGCTATTCTCAGCACCCCGTGGCCGTGAGGAGCAATGGGAATCACAGCCTGGCAGCGTCTCAGATTTGCCTCCTGCAGTTTAACAATCTCCCAGTCAAAATAAACTGGCTCCTTCGGTCTCCAGGGCATGGTTAAGGTAATAATTGAGAGAGGCCAGAGACCTGGCTGTAGCACAAAGGCGTGGAAAGACTTTTATATCAGACTGGTATTGGCTGCTTGTGCCTCATTAAAGTGGTTTAATTGAAGCATTGTGAAGACAAACAAACCAAGAGATTCAGTTCTGGTTTCTCAAATAGCTAGTCTCCACCTCAAAAGACTCCGTACTGACGGGGATAAGGGAGATTGTTGCTCCTTGAAGCATGTGTGGAGGTAAGTTTTCGATAAGAGAGCTGCATGATTCAGGAGAAAGAGCTGGAAAATGGATCAAATTGGAACTTAAGCAGACATGCTGTTCTGAGACAGCCCCAACATGGCTGACCTGTGCTTTCTTCATGTAGCAAAACCTGCCCTATTTACCTCACAGAGTCACTCTGAAATCAAATCCGATTCCTTCTTTGCTGTATCTCCTCATGTCCACCAGTTCCAAACCCTTGGAGACTCCCTCCCTCCCACCCTCCGTCTACCATTCCTTCCGTAAATGTTCACTGGCAGTGATCTTGCCTTTGGGGACGCAAAGGGAATGATAGAGAATTCGAGAAAGCAGATAACAGAGAAGTAAATATAAACACCTGAGATAATTTTACAGCGTGATCAGAGCTATGAAGGAAAGACACACATGTCTTGATGGAAAGTGGTTCTGGGAGGAGAGACCATGGTACGTGAGGGGGGTGGCGGCCTATTTGAATGACGCTAAACTGATGAGATGAAGGTGGGTTCCTGGGAGGGGCCCGGCCGACTGTTCATTGATAATGTGTGCTTATTAGGAGATTCTTGATACCAGAGATGTGGTGGGGAGGCAGACAGTCAAGGCCTCTGCTTTCATGGAGTTTATGTTAGGGAAGAAGGGACAGAGAAAAACAAACACACAGGCAAACAAAATCAGTTATTGATAAACACTCTGCAGAGAATTAAGACAAAGGTTGGTCGGTGAGTAGAGTAGCTGGGTCATCAGGCAGAGGAAGCCATTGCGCAGAGGGCCTGACGCAGGAAGGGCCTGCTAGTTAGATAAACAAAGGAATAAAATGTTCTGACCCACGCCTGGACCTTCCCTGTGCCCCACTGGCGACGTTCATTGCTACCCAGATCCTAGTGGCTCTAAGTCCCGTCCCCATTTACTTGTGGGAATTCCAGCCTGTTCAGAGGTTTGGCTTAGGCAAGGCGGGGTGGGTGGGAGGAAGGTGCGCTCTGAAGTCTGCAGCTTGGCTGTTGCCGGGAGCTGCCCCCTGCTGGAGCATCTGGCAATCAGAGGCACTGCTTGACAGCCTCACACTCGGAATGGCCAAGCCCTCCCTGATGGAAGTCTCCCCAAGGACACTGATGGAAGGCCTGAATGTCTAAGAACACTGATATCTTGCAGAGAGGTGGATCCAGCATATAATGTAACGGGACCTCAGCTGGATTCCCTATCTTTGGGAAGCAGATAATGTGCTAGAGAGAGACCTGGGTTCATGGGCTTTAAAAAAAAAAAAAATATATATATATATATAATATATATTAATAATATATAATTATATAAATAATATATAATTATATAAATAATTATATAAATTATATAAATAAAATATAATAATATATAATGTTATAATATTATATTATATATATGTATATATTTTTTAAAGCAAAGTGCCTTCTATGTGCTAGATGGTTGTGAGGGGCTGGCACTACCAGGGTGAATGAGAGTCTAGCTCGTGCCCTCAGCGCTCATTGATCTTGGAGATGAGTGGGCCTTTAATATCAAGGTAGGGATGCAATTCCAAGTGCACTGGGAGGCATTTGAACTACTCAGGAGACTTTCTGGAGCAGGTTACAGGGAACCTAACCCACGCTGGCTTGAATAATAAAGAGGGTTTATTGGTGCACCATTAAGTGAAAGGTTGAAAGGTAGAGAGTCCTCAGATGTGGCCCAGCCAGGCTCCAGCCTGTGTCTGTGATTCCCTGGGCTCTGTTCTCCTCCCATGGAAGCCAGTGTCTCCTTCCCAAGGTGGCTTCCAGCAGGCACAGAGGCTGTGCTTGTTTGTTCGTTCAGGTTCTGGAGAGAGAGAGAGAGAGAGAGAGAGACAGAGACAGAGACAGAGACACAGAGAGACAGCCCTAGAATGAGAACAAAACATCAGTTCTGAGCCTCTGACTAATGGCTGCTCCTTACACCTTGCCCAATCTCTGCAGGCAAGAGAATGCACTGCTCGGATTACCAATTCCTGTAGCAGGGCGAATGGGACTCCCCAGATTAGCTAACGAGGCTCACCAGACCACAATGTTACAGGCAAGATGGATGCTGGGAAGTAACAGCAATGCCTGTTAATTACCATGGGAAGATTTCAAGCAGATTTCAAGAAGGTGAATATAGCTGATTTGCATTTTTAAAGAACACTCTGCATTGGAGGAGGGGAAAAGAGCGAGCAGGGAGAACCATTTGGAACACTTCCAAAGAGAGATGATGGTGGCTGGGGCCCCGAGAGAGTTGTAGCAGGTGAGACGGAGCATAAAGGACAGATGTGAATCTTGTCTCTGTCACTTAGCAGTTGAGTGACAATGACACAGGTCTTAACCTCCCTACGACATTTTCCAGATTCATAATATGCTTGTATAAATTCTCAGCTTTCAGGATTATAGAGATACGTTAAATATATCTACCACAATGAGGGTCCTCAGTACATGGCATCATTAGTATTATATGACATAGCTCCTTACATGACATATGAGTCCCTTCATGTTCTGGACTCAAATAATTATGGGTGGGAGAGCGAAGGGGAGAGTCTCCCATGGTTACTCAGTACACACCCTCTTCTCATTCTGCGGTGGAGCCTCCCCAACTGGGAAAAAGTTATCCTGTAGCCAGTCCTGAAACTTGTTTTGTTCCCAGGGGATTTTTGTCCCCAGTCCTATCAATAAGTGTCCACATCTTGACCAGCACAGAGAGCAGTTTGTCATGTTTTCAGTCTGCAAATATTGACAAAAGAATGAGAGTTGGCTCGGTGCACTTTAATGAGTAAGAAACTAACCAGCTTGCTCAAATTTCCAGGAATTTTCTCCTGAACTGAGCTGCAATGTGGTTTTTGCCACTCCTCAAAACCAATGTCCTAAGCCCAGGAAAGCCCCCTGTTATCACTGTCACTCCAACATGTTTGCACCAAAATCAGTGGGTTGGGTATTGTTCTTGAGAATGGTAATTTTGCACAATGCCAGCAGAACCTTCCTTGGTAAGAGGGATATGCATTCCTGGCAGAAGGTGAGTGCACACCTAGGAGGAGATCCGTGGGGCCCAGGGCATGGCACTACCTGTCTTTAGTTGGGTCTTAGTGGGGATTGGGGAAGCCATGAGTGTAGGAGTTTGACCGACCTGGGTTTTAATCTCACTTCTGTCATTCATTAGCTGTGAGATTGTTCATTCATTTAAAACAGGCCAGAGTGTGTGGACAGGAAGTACAACACTGGCTCCTAAGAGAGGACTATCTAAGGGTGGATACAGAGAAGTGGATTACAATAGAGCATGGCAATGGGGAAACCATGGAAGTTCCATGATGGGAACCCAGAGAAGGGGCACCACCCGATCCAGTCTTGCTGTGGGGGGAGAGTCATGATGAGCTTCCTGACAGAAGCACAGAGGCATAGAGTGTTGGGAAGGAGAGCATTCGCCTGGAGAAGGAGAGGGTAGGGGATCAGAGACCATATTCCAGGTGAAAGGAAGCACATGCAAAGTTCTGGAGGCTAAACTGAGTTGGAGTGTGAGGGGCCAGGTGGGAACAGGTCAGGCTGGGAGGTCAGCAGGGTCGGATGATGAAAGCCCTGAGAGCCACTGCTGTTTCAGCTCTTGAGGACAAGGGGAGCTATGGAGGGCTTGAGACAGAGGAAAGGAACGGGCACATGCACACCTGAAAGCGTTTTCAGTGACTGTGTGAAGAAGGGGCCGAAGAGGAACAAGACAGGAAACAGGGACAGCAGGGCTGAGGCTCCCAAAGTCCTGGGGAGAGAGGATGACAGCCTGGATCGGGTTGTGGCACTGGGGAGACAGAGTAACATGTGGAATTGAGGGATATTTGGGAAGTGGTTACTTGATCTCAGAGAAAGAATGTGCCAGAGGTACTTCATTCTATTTCTTACATCATCTCTGTGAGGTAGATACGATTCCAGGAAGTTAAGCAACTTTCCACAACTAGTAAGTGCAGATACAGAATTCAAACCCAGGTCTGTCTGCCTCCAAACTCCTTGTTTTTCACCACTAGATTATGTGGCTTTCCTCAACCAAATACGACCATGTACCGCTTCTCATGTCTAAATTAAGGACCATAGAAGTTAGACCAATTCTGAAGAATTTAGGAGTGACATGATGCAGACCAAGGAAAGCTGATGACGGGTATCTTTGGGAGTGTCGTGCTGACCATCGGTGTCCACCTCTATCTATTACCGCCCGCCCTGCCCCCACTGCTGTCCTTGTCAAGAGTTTAACTAGGCCACTTCCCGAGGAAGCATCCTGGGTGGACCTCCTTCCCCCTCAGAATTCATAGCACTGTTACCTTCCTATCCTTGTCTCTACACAAGTTTTGCTCACTGGCCTGGAAGCTCCTCAGGGGCACAGTGTGTCATCAGTGAGATATTCCCAGGGCCTAGCCAAGGAGGGTAGACTCGAGAAACAGTGGATGTGATTGCGGGATGATCGTGGTCACACCATGATGGTACAACCTGTTTGTTAGGGTAGACCGTGTCAGCGACGGCTCCGTTGGTGTCCATGATGCCAGCTGCTTTGACCGTCTTGATGCCGACTCCTGTTCCTTCTCTTGTCCTGGGAAATCGTACTTTCTGCTTGTGGTCCCGCTTCCCCCTTGGAGCCCAGGCTGCAGTGTCCCCTTGCTACGTGCTCCCTGCAGTTCTTCCTTAGCTGTTATTCTCTTGGTTCCTTGGTACAAATTACATGTTTCTTCCAGCCTGGCTTTAATCATCACAACCTTGAATCTTCATCAGACTCTCTGCCCTATCTCAAACCAGTGCTTAAAGGACACTCTTAACCCTCAGAAGAAATGGTATAATTTTCCTAAACATGGGTCATTTCCCCCTTGCATCAATGTCAGATATGAAACCACCACTTAGCAAGATGTACCAGAAATGCAGAATGTCTGAACAAAGGCTGTGGACAATAGTATTTTTTTTTTCCTTTCTCTAGTTCTGATCAATTGCCCTCCCAAAATAATCCGAATGCTTTATTTACTTCAGCTTTGGGTTTATTTTGAGATGAACTTTCCTGAAGCTGAGTCTTAGGATGTGATTCTTATCCTGGTCATATCCTGGGGAGTTGTTTGGGGCCTCGTATGAATGGGCTCGGGCTTTTCCAGGGAGTCGCTGGCACCGAGGAAGAGGACAGAGGATGTCAACTCCCGTGTGCGGTACAGAGGCACACATGACGCACCATCGGCTGGGGTGGAAGTGCTCCCTGGAGGGAGGCCCCGTCCCGGGCCTCACACACTACAGACTCGGGCAGAGGCGAGCCCAGCTCCGACGTTACCGATGATCTATTCCGGAGGCTGATGTGTCTCACGGTTTCCAGCATCTGAGTGATTTGTGAACGTTAGGAATTCAGACGCTGGATGATTAAAACTGCGAGTGCTGGGAATTTTCTCATTTCAGGAAATTTTGGTTGTGAAGCATGCTGGAACCTCACCAGCAGGCGGACCCGAAGGGCAGGAAGTCCAGGCCGGGGGCGGGAATGGGGCTGTGAGAACCGACCAGAAGGCAGCGAAGGGCCCTCTGCGATCGTGCCAGACAGATCTGAGTGTGAATCCTGCTTCCCTGAGCCTCGGTGTCTTCACTGGCAAAACTGGGATGATAGTGTCTATCTTGCAGGAGTGTTAGGACATGCCTGGCACATAGTCAGGGCTGGGGACAGGTGAACCCCCTTGGCTTCTGTAGGAGTGAGGGGAGCTGCAGTGCAGGCCCGTGGGTCTGTTTGATGACAGGTGGTGGTCCGTGGTCCGTCTGAGTCGGAACCTGGAGGTCAAAGGACTGGGTCTGACTCTTAGCAGTGTGAGAAAGGGACTGGCCCAGACCAAGCAGGTTGTTGCAGTCATGAGGCTCAGGACAGGGCTTTAATCCAAACTCTGATCCGTGGGAAGAAGCTTCTGTAGCCCCACATTTATCCCAGATAGTATTGTATAAAGCAGTGGTTCTCAAAGTATAGTCCAAGGAGGAATCTGACGCACTTTCCAGGAACCATGAGATCAAAATTATTTTCATCCTACTACTATGATTTTATTTTCTATTTTCCTTGGGTTGGCGTTTGAACTGATGGTGCCAAAGCAACAGCGGGTAAAACTACTGGTGTCTTAGTTCACATGAAGGCAGTTGTACCAAACGACAGTAGTAATCATTGTATGACTCACCACCACACGTGCACAGCAAAAAAAAAAAAGAAGAAGAAAAAAAAGTCAGTTTCACTTCAGGGTGTGCTTGGTGAAGCAGTAAAAGTGACCAAATTCATTAAATTTCGACCCTCGAGTACTTATCTTTTTAATGTTTTGTGTGATGAAATGGGAAGTACCCATAAAGTATTTGTGCTGCCTCACAGGGTGCAGTGGTGGTCTCGAGGAAGTACACTGGCACGGTTGTTTGAGTTGGGAACTGAGCTAGTTACTTTTTTCTCAGAACATCATTTTCCCTCGAAAGAATGACTGACACACCCTGTGGTTATCAGACCTGGGTAGATGGCCGATTTGGGGGACTGTCATTTCACAGAAAACAAGTGACAGTGTTTGCTGCCAGTGATCAAATGTGAGAGAGTTCAAATGAAAACTGAGAATTTTGGAAGACTCATATCCTCCACTGTGGGCTGTCACATTGCACACTGAAGCTACCCCTTAAGAAACCACCTCTCGTCAAGTGCTGGTGGAGTATCAAAGAAGAATATCCAGTTACCTGAGGAGCCTATTAAAATAGTCCTCCCTTTGCCGACCCTACATCTGTCTGATGCCACATTTCTTCATTTAGTTCAGCTGTTAAACTAATTAAACAAGAAGGCTAAGATATTTCTAATGCCTTAGTAGCCTAGGCAAGCAAACCAGAATTTAAGCCTGTAAATGCCTCAAGTTTATGAAATTGAAATATAAAGACAACCAATCACAGCCAAAAAGGCTTTCCCAAATAAGGCAACCACTGCTTAAGCTACAGCCAATCCAGTAATTTCTTTGCTTCCCTGTCTTCTCTGTGACAGTCTTGCCCCCAGCTCCTGCCAGGGAAGCACTCCTAACCATTACTAGTTTGATGCTGCCTGATTCAAATGGATTTTTGCCCAAATAAGCTCTTAACATTTTTACTCAGTTTACCATTTGCCTCAGTTTACCTTTTAAAACAGCCAAATACTGTATCACCATAGACTGAATGCCAAAGAGGTTGCAGAAATCCACCCGTATGCTAATAAGTCAGGTATTAAAGAGATTTGCCAATGTGTGAAGCAATGCCATTCTTCCTACTAATTTTATGTAGGTTTTTTTTATTCATTTAAAATGCTATTTACTTTAGCATGTAGTGGGTTTGTTATTCTTATTTTAAATAAATT
Organism: Nyctereutes procyonoides; assembly: GCF_905146905.1. Lineage (NCBI taxonomy): Eukaryota > Metazoa > Chordata > Mammalia > Carnivora > Canidae > Nyctereutes > Nyctereutes procyonoides. Next base: position 36,497,046 of record NW_026575140.1, on the reverse strand, counting down.
AATGTTCTTAAAAGCATAGAGCAAGTACTGTGTTAATAGTCACACTATCCCACAGCATTGTAATGTCTCTGCCAGGGGATCCCTGGGTAGCTCAGAGGTTTAGCGCCTGCCTTTGGCCCAGGGCGTGATCCTGGAGACCCGGGATCGAGTCCCACATCGAGCTTCCTGCATGGAACCTGCTTCTTCCTCTGCCTGTGTCTCTGCCTCTCTCTCTCTCTCTCTCGTGTCTCTCTCATGAATAAATAAATAAAATCTTAAAAAAAAATGTCCCTGCCAGTGTTCCCCCACCGGACTGTGAGGTCCCCAGAGCAAGACCTTCCTCTGATCCATCTCTATATGCCAGCACAGAGCTTGGTATCCATTAAGTAGGCATCAAGTTTGGAGAATGAATGAATGAGAAGCTGGAGGAAGGCAGGGCAGATCCCAGTTGGATTCCTGATGGATAGGCAGATGCATGAGCCAGGAGGCTCAAGTCCAAAGTGGTCTGAGTGGGACATGAACAGGACATGGATCAGGGTGGGAGCAGGTAAGAGAGGGCAAGAGAGGAGGGTCCCAATGTTTTGCAGTCAGTCTGGCAGGATAGCCTTCCTTGAGCCGTGTACGGGGCTGGCCAGTGGGTGTAGCAGGCTGTGTGTAGACACGGGATAGAGATGGGCCCCACCTGCTGATGGGGCTGGGTCACATAGCCCGCCCGATTCCACCTGGATGGCAAGACAGACTTGCCAGTCTAGGGGTCTCTGTGTGTATGCCGCCGCGTGGGTTTGGGAGATCAGAGCTGAAAGAGTTAAGCCTGGAGCATTAAATATGAGTCTTTCCTAAGTGTTCGAGCTACATTTTACATAATTAGGGTGTGTGTTTGACCATCTTGTCTTTGCGATTTGTTATTCGGAGGTATTTTTGAACAGCCAGGAAGGAAGGGGAAAATGTCATCAATGTCTACTCAGTGCCAGGTGGTTTATTTATGTTTCCTCATGTAATCCTCACAAATGCCTCATGAGGAAAGTGCTAGTATTGCCATTTTGGATAGGAGAAAGATGAGACTCAGGGAGTGTATGTTTCCATGGTCACAGTACTCATCAGTGGCCTGGTTGGGATTCCAAGTTCGTGTGAGTCCCAAGTCCATACGTGTGAAAAAAATTATTTATTTATTTATTTATTTATTATTTATTTATTTATTTATTTATTTATTTATTGTTTATTTATACCACTGAAGAAAATGCATATTCACTGTCTAAAAACTAGAAGATACTGAAACAAGTGAAAAATAAAAATTACCCATTAATTCTTCCATTCAAAAATAAGAATTATTGTCACAATGGTATTTTGACACTTTCCCCATGTGTATATTTTCTGCTTAACAGTATATATTGTAAACATCTTTCTGCACCTATAAATATGTTTCCATGTGATTTAAAAGGGCTGCATAGTAGTTTATTATGTGAATGTGCCATTCATTTAACCAATGCTCTGTTGTTAAATAATTTAGTTGGATCTGGTTTATCACTAGTATCAAGAAATACTGTGATAAACATCTTTGAAGTTTAACCTTTGTGTGTATCTTTACTTCCTTAGGATAAAATCCTAAAAATACAATTGATGATTTAAAGTACATTTGAGTTTTCAAGACATTTCAATATACAGTATTGTCAAATTATGCCCAGGAAAGCTATAAAAATTTAAATTTCCATTAGCAGTGGGTGAACATTCCTGTGTTCCTGCTCCCTCAACGAATGATATCAAAAGATCTCTGCCAGTTGGATAACCAAACACAAAACGTCTGTTTTAGTAAATCTGCATTCTTCCAGTGCCACCTTCTTGTTTCTTGATCCAGATTGAGTATCTATACTAGGATATGAAAATTTCGACTATGTTAGTTACCCAAGGAGATGATCTTCTATGTCCTGTATGAGCTGGGTGGGGTGGCAGTGGCCAGGGATCAAAGCGGGAGTGACTTCGGTTAAGCAATGGGACAGGTTGGATGGAGAGCGATTGGGTACCAGTAATTATTCTCACCAACAGGGTGTTGGCTGGTGGTTAGAGTCTGGCCCAAATGCACAGCAAGGGTGAGTTCTGTCAAGATGTACTTGCTCCCCAGGGACTGTGGGCAGTCCAGAGGGAGAACAGGTGCCAGTATGTCCACCAGGATGAGTGAGGTCTACGCGGAGAGGGGTGGACAGCCATCTCAAAAGGGGGCAGACACTCTTGTGGATGGCAGCTTCAGGAGGGTCAGAGAGAGGTAGCATTTCCACGGTAGGAAAGAGTGCTTTTTCTGGCAGCTGCATGTCCTACCTAATGGTTTGGCCACCAAAGGGTCTCACAGTTTGTCATTCACTCCTTCGGTGAATTCTCCACAGCTGTGCTGGTTTTCAAACGTAGACGTCTACTTCGTGAGGTCTCTGGCAGTGGATCTTTGCCTCAGGGGTGGACTTTGTTAAGCAGATTGGAGGAGGACTAGGGAGCCAAACTGTGCATGTACCTTGCTAATTCAAGGTGACAAGAATGGAATGTCCCCATTGGCATAATAAGCTTGTGCTTGCCCTGAAAGCAGACCTACCGGTAAAACTAACCCCTATATGAAAAGCTGTGTGATAAACATGATATAGGAACAAGAAGTAAATACATATAACCTCTTTATAAGACTTGTCAATTATTTACCACACAGTTGGGGCAGTCCCAGGCATAGGGCTGTAAATGCCACGGACTGTTGGGCTGAATCTGCAGTGTCCCTTGGTTTGACTTTGTGACCTTCTCTATTTTTCAGTTGAAATGGTTGGCCAGCTCCCTTGCAGTGTGACTCGCCTTCTTTTGGAAGTCATGGGGGTTTTCTGCCTCTCCTGGCTGGGAGCCCTTTGAGGCCTTTCAGGTGACTTGACATTTTTCTGTTCTGCCCTACTGATTTTAATGGTCAAGTCTGAGTGCCATCAGGTTGTTCCACGTTGTGCTCATGTCTAAAGGCCTCAGGCTCAGGGTTTGCTCCAGGACAGGGTCTGACAAGAGCAGAAGCCCAATCCCAGAAGAACTCAGGGTAGGTGCAGGGAGAGTTGGGGACTCGGGCTCTGACAGTGGCCCGCAGAAGCACCTCAGGCACCTTTGCCGAGATCAGGAGCACCCTGGAGCGAGCTCAGCCCCAAAGCCTGACTGCCCACATCGGGGCTCCTCAGGGTCCTGAATTAGTGAAACTAGAGGCAGAGAGGAAGAGGGCGAGTGGTCCCAACTGCAGAAACAGGGGTGCTTTCAAGGTGGGGGCCTCAAAGAAAGTGAGCATTGAAACCAGTCAGTGGCCAAGCAGTGTCTAAACGTGGCCTGTCTATGCTCAGGTGGGGGTAGAGTAGGGAACTGCTGTATCCTCTGCCTCGTTGCAAAATATATGAAGGTGGCTTACTGACAGAGATGCACTCAAAAGTGCAAGATAAAATAGACTTTGAGTGGAACAGCGAAGAGAAAGGTAGGGAAGACGTAGGAAGCTGTGGGCAGGTGGGTTAAGTGCAGACGGCACAGGTGTTCACAGGTCTTTCCTGCTTGCCAGTGGGGGGCCACCAGCCCGGTTCAGGTTTGCTGTTAGTCAAGGAAAATGGGGCATATCCAATCTATTCTTCAAAGCCCAGCCCATATGTCTCACCTCACCTGAGAAGTCTCTACCGAATATATGTGGGCACAAGACATATTTTTATGTGTAAACACGACTTCTCTCAAAGGCTTGAGTTTGCTCAAAGTGGAGTCTTACGTTTACTTTGGAAGGATGAGCCTTGGGAGATATGATTTGGGAATTAGACAGGACTGAGCTCCATCCAGGTTCCAGAACATTAACTGTGTGACCTCGGAAAGCTCTTGAACTTCCCTGAGCTTCAGGAGGTTGCTGAGAATATTTCAGCGGGAGGGGGGAGTATTTTGGGTCTGGTTTTCATGGATGAAGAATCTGGCACTCAGTCAATATACAGGTTCTCTGGTTCTCTCCTTGCTCTACACATGGCATATGGTATCTCTCTGACCTCACAGAACCTTGGCAAAGGGGGCTCCAAGAGCTTCAGTGGCTTGTCAGGGATCCCACAGCCGGATGCGAGGACTCCAACCTGGACCTTCTGGGTTCACAGCCCTTGCTTTTTCTACTATCCACACTGCTTCTCTCCAACACCCTCAGCTCAGCTGCCTGCTAGAGCAGTTTCCTTTCACAAAGGGTCCCAAGTTAGCAGAAATGTCATCGGGTCGACAAGACAAGTGCCTGCTTGTCCTTGGGGTGCTTCTGACCTTTGCTTCATGCCTGCACTCTGGGCTATTTTGGGCCTGGGGGATGTAAAGAGGGTCTGTGGTGGGAAGACAGCTAGTACAGCTGCTTCGTGCTGCCAAGAGTCATGGAGAGCACCCGTGAACTGAAGCCTGCAGAGTGCGCTTAAGGCTGCTGGCTTTGTTGAACAACACAGGATCCCTCATTCTTGGGAGAAAACTTAGAAGTAGAACCTTTCCACGAGGCATTTGGAATGAAGGCACAGGGGAACAGAAGCTAGCCTGGGTGCCAAGAGACCAATCATTGTTGTGGAACGTGGTGGAGGAGGTGGGCGTCAGACCTCCGGGTGCTGGGGAGTGAGACAGGGGTGGGCTTGGTGTTGGGGTGGCCTCCGTGGGGAGTCGAGTTCCTGTGTAACCGGACATTCACTTGCCCTCAGGATCTCTCGGGACTGTCTGGGTGTGTGGGTTCAGACTAGAAAAACATCTCCTTGGCTGCAGGCTCAGTGGCTACTCACTAGTTTCCACTTCTCGAACCAGGGCAGCATAGTGCTCAGGGACTCAGCCGCACAGACGCTCACTGCCGAGCGAGTCCCAGCCCAGCCACAGAATCCCGCAGCCCTATGGACTGCTTTCGCAAGGTCCAGGGCCACCACGGTTCCGTGGCTGAAACTCAGTGATGTCACTTAGCTTTTTCCTTTATAGAAAAATGAGAAATGAAATAGGATTAGGTCCCAATCAGATACACTTGGTCTATGATATTAATTAGTTAATTGTTACAGTCACTGTTTACAGAGTGTTTGCTCTGTGTCCGTGTGACTCTGGGTGATAGGGACACAAAAATAAAGACGATATGGGCCCTGCCTTACAAAGAGTCTTGTGATGGGGACAGGTGTCTAGACAGGTCAGTAGGCAAGCCCTGGTCCTGCAGGGCCTTGTGTCCAGACCAAGGACCCATTGAGCTTCAGCAGTAGCAATAAAACACCTGATAGGTTCTTAGCAGACAAGTGGCAAGATCTCTGGATACTTGAGGGTGAATTTGAGTGAAACAAGCCTGGAAGCTGATATACACCGGAGGCCCCAGATTTCAGAAACATTCAGTAATTTAGAAAAGGTATGTAGATACAGGCAACCTAATCCCGGAAGTATTAACTGACAATCAGCTTTAAGAACCTAATGATTTTTCACTTGACATTTTCCGAAATGTATTTACAGCTCTTTTGAGCCTCCTAAAAGCCTCCCTCGGGCCTCACTGAGGTTTTCCTGGTAGTCTGCTAATATGGGGCTCAGACTCTATTCCCAAGTGATTCGTGATGCCTGTCTTCTTCACAAGTGGGACGCGTGGGCTTTCCCCTCATGAAGGAAGGGCACCTTTCTGTTCCTTCCAAATTTCACTGAGTTTTCCCTTAGCTCCCCTTACCCTTTTTGGGTTCCTGAGGTTGAGTGGCCTCTTGGGTATATAACTCATGAGGGGTGGGGTTGATGAATGTGTGAAGCCTCAAGGCACAGTCAAACCAGTAGAATGATTTACCCCCAAAGCGTTCAGGCTAGGAGGAGAGAATCACAGTGTAGTTAGCTGGGAGGGGATCTCAGGATCTGTAGCTGGCTGGAGCGGGAGCGGGTGGAGGGTCAAGTTCATTAGGCAAGGGGATAATGTCAATGGAAAATGGGCAATGACGTCAGAATCTAGGAACTTCAAGAGCAGGGTGGAGTGAGGCTGGAGGAAGAGACAAGGACCGATAGTTGAGCACTAGGGACACAAAAACCAAGACTGTGCTTTGCGTACCCCTTTTCTCATAATCCCACATACTAGAGTTGCAGGCACTGTGGCTCAGCAAGAAGCATGCAGGGCGCCGAGGCAAAATATAACCTTGAATGGGAATATAGGTTTAACAACATTTTAGACAAAGACAGAAGCAAAAAAAAAAAAAAAAAAAAAAAAAAAGTAATCAAAGAAAAAGAAGATTCTAGCAAAAAGCAGAAAGAAAGGACAAATAGAGAGTTAACACCCCCTTAAATTTATGAACTCCAGTGGTTGAGAATATGTGGCTCATAGATGATTTTAAACACCAAACCTCTCCTCGTGTGATATAGACATGGTAATGGAAGGACCTGGAAGTCCAGGCCTGATACGTTTCCTTTCTCCTAGGAAAGGAGATGCCGGAGGGAGTTTTGTGAAAATACCAGCCAGTTTGAAGCTTCTAAAAATCTTTGTTTTTTTCGTGATGGTGCAGACATATCGACTTAAGTGTGTCAGTGAGAGAGCATACTTATGACTCTCCCCTGCCATTCTCCTCGGGTGCAAGGATGGGTTTCTAGATGGGGGTTGCTCATTCTGGCTGTTTTTAACTTGGATTGGGAGGAGTGCTTGTGGCTGCCCTGACTGCTGTCCTTACCTCTTGCTGTCAGCCAAGCTGATGGAGCCCCCTCTGCAGCCCTCTGGAGGTGGCACGCATGGCCCAAGGGCGGCTGTGAAGGTGGTGGAGGTATATTTCCCCGCACAGGGTGCCTAGCTGAGGGGAAGAAATGCAGCCTGTACTCAGCTTGCTAACCATGTGCGCTGGCACAGGGGAAGCGGTGCCTTTTTCTGTTTTACGTAAAAACGTCGTGCATGCCAGGGGTGACCTTGTCCTCCCTCATGTGAGATCATCTCAGCCGCTCACATTTGCTATTCATAGCAACCTAGTGACGCAGAGGATCACTGATGATTATGTTGCCCAATTGCAGTTGACGAGATGGGAGGGCAGGGAGTTTGACTTACTTGGGCTAGTCTCTCGGTTTGCCGAAGTCAGAAGTTAAACCCACTGAGGATCATAAATCCAACGCTCTTTCCCCTGTGCCTTCCACTGGCACCTGTCCCTCCCCATACTCCTATCACAGAAAGTCCCAACAAGCAAGCCTGTGACTCCGAGGGGCTGCCAGGACAGGGGTCCTAGCTCCGCAGCACACGGCCTGGTGGAAGTGCGCCCTTCACAGAATCATGGCACCAGGCGGTGCAGGTGCCTGCACGGGAAGGCCTCACTAAACCTCTGACCCAGTTGGCCTCAAATTCATCCCTTTTTAGGACCTCTTCCCTTACAGGGTGGGGTTGAGAGAGGCAAGGAGGGTGGCGTGGGGTGGGGCCTGGGTGGGTTTGCAAAACATTAATGAATGTGATCTGTGCCTTTTAGACCCAGCTTGGCCAGCTGCACTGTTCTGAAATTCCACATTCCATTGTTCTCCTTCTAAGAAAACAGAACTGGCTCTATTCAGCCCTAGGAATTGTCTGTGTAGACTTGTTTAAGAGAATTTGCAAACCAGATGGATTTACTGTTTACTGTCTCTTCCAGTCCCAGGGAAAAACACTATTTCTGAAGATCATCAGCAACCTGTTCTAAAAGGTTTCCCAACCATCCTTCGTGTTCTGGTCACTACTCTGGCTTCATACAGCTTTCTCACTTCTTACCTGTCTGTCTGCACATTTATCACATCCCAGCCATGGTGGTCAGCTCTCGAATTTATGACCCAATTCCCTTCTCTGCAAACTAGCCTTCTTTGTCAGTCTGTGTGGTTCCAGTGGTGGAGCCCTGGTAGCCATGCACATGGTAGTCCTGCTCACAGATGATTAGGCCAGGAGCGTGCACCCTACTCAAGCAAGGTTTGGGAACTTTGGGACTGGGATAGCGAAGAAGATTCAGTCTCTTTCTGAGTTGCTCGTTCTGCATGGCATAACTGGGAAGATGCTGCCAACCATGTGGTCTATCACTAGATGGTGGGGGCAGGGAGCAGATTCAGAAGCTAGTGTAATTGAAGGAGAAGAATGAAGCACATTTAGAAGAGAATCTGAGGATAAAAGTTGGAAACAGAGGCTCCAGACCTATCTGAGACCCAATCCTGTCCTATTTGGGGTCAGTGCATGCCTGATAGCCATGTGATAAGATGCTCCTTTTTTGCTCAAATTATCCTCCATTGGCTTCTATAAATTACAATTAAGAGTCCTTTCTGATACTCTAGCCAAGTGTTTCAAAGTGTCATCTCTGAGCCAACATCAGCATCTTCAGCGGGGAGCATGGTAAAATGGTAAAATCTCAGGCCCCATCCCAGACCTAGTGATTCAGCAAGTCTGGAGGGGAGGCCAAGCAGTCTGGGTTCTAACAGGCTCTGCAGGTATCTCAAGGTTGAGAACCACCCACCTAGCTTGCGATCTCTAGTAGTGGATGGAAGGACATGGACCTTGAGGCAGACTGACTTGGATTTGGATCGTGGATCTGTGTGAGCTAGTGATACAATTGTGGGCAAATCACCTCATCTCTTGCAGACTCAGATTTTTCAGGGTGATAATGATGTTTATATTTTATTGCAGTTGTAAGAGAAGCACACACTTCTGGATACTTGAAAAGCAACCATTTTCAATCTTGCCGCTATGGAACCTATTCTGACATGAGAAGACAAGTGGCATTGACCCAGGTCATGCACCATGGAGACACAACCTGAGAGTTTTTAAAAAATCACCTTAACAGAATAGGTGACTATTCAGGGTTTATACCACATCTGTGCACCTAGATCTTCACACTGATGCTAGACTCCCCTAGGCTATCATTGGATGTTTGAAAATTAAATCCAGTTAGTCTGAAACTCATTCTGATTCCTCAGGTTTCACTGACCTGTTTTTCTGCTATACTATGAAAACCATACAGTCTGGACAGTCCTAGGAAAAAACGAAGAAAGCCACTGCTTTATATTTGAAGAAGGAAAGCAAAAGCCTCCGTTCATTAATTTATTTCTTCACTTATTCACTCACCGACTCATTCATTCATTCATCCACCTGACACTCACTGAGCTACTTCTCTGTCTAGACACTATGTTAGATACTAGAGACTGACAGATAAGGCCTTTTTGACACCCCCGTCCCCAGTGATTGTTGCCAGATTACAGTATGAGCAAAGATTCGGAGGAGGCAGGAAATGGTCATGGCATGAGGAGATCACAGTCAGGAGATATGTCTTAGGAAGGGTGAGTGTTAGGAAGTATTGAAGGATGTGCATCAAGGCCAATGATAGAATGGGAGTCAACATCTGCTTTGGTTTCCACAGCACGCTGTCCTGTGATTATCAGTGGTGGATGTTTTGCGAGGACCTCCCAGTTCTTTGGGCTGCATCTGAACCGATCACCGGTGGATGACCCTACAGTAGGTAGATTCCTCTGCCAAATACTGCTCATACTCTACGAGGGGTGGGCTGGTTAGCGCTCATTAAAAAGGAATCCTTGTGTTTGCTACTGCTTGACAGCTGAATCAGTCCAACCCCAAGTGAACTCCTTCTGGTATCCAGAAAGTCTGGCTATTTTCTGGATGAATCTCCACCCAGTTCTTGGCTTTCATATCACTGGAACCTCCAGTTACATGCAAAATGGGGCAAAAACATCAAACCTCTCCCCAGACAGCTCTTCTGGAAATATGTCCAGTTGGATGCTTCCTCAGACATATCTTTAGGGAAGTCTGGGACCAAGAGTTCAGATGCAAAAGAGATGTGGCTGGTCTGAGAGAGAAGATGGCTACCCCGTGGTTCCCTGTTAAACGCTGCTTCCTATTTGACAGGTGGTTTTTCTGTTTGTGTCAACTATAGAACGCCCTAACGGAGTAAATTTATATATCTTGCCTATTCCCAGACTTTATAGAAAAGAATAGAAATAATGACTAGCCTGTCATATGGGGTTGATAACATCTTTGACCTCATTTGACCCTGGCCACTACCTCAGGAGAAGAGTTACTAGCATTTTATTCCCATTTAACAGATGATGAGATGCGGTTCATTTCATGCAAGTGTCTGAGCCTGTCTTTAATCCCAGTTTCTTGACTGTAGATTTTATGCTCATTCTGTTGCACCAGGCTGTTCTCAAGGAACACCATTATTGCCAGTCCATAGGATTACAAGGAACTTCCTGGGGGTCCTCAGAAATATGGAAACAAGATTATCCTTTGAGAGTTAAAGTTGAAGACAGGCACAAGAGGATTAGTGAGGAGACAGGATGGCTCCTAGGACTGTGAGAGTCAACTGATCTTAATCCAGCCATAGATCTTAAATATATCTGAAGAAGGAAGGAAAGCAGAGTCATAGAGGGAAATTTTGGCACTCTGTCCATGCTGTGTGCTAGGAATCACATAAGACTATCTTAATTAGGTGCTATTAGATAGTTTATTCACGTAATTCCTCTTGCACTGATACGAAGGTCACCCTGCAATCTTCAGCATATATGATGTGACATCCCAAGCAGTGTGGCCCAGAGGGAGAGAATGGGTTGTTTGTGCCAATGTGTGGATTCTGCTTCCATACTATGGTACCTTTTTGCTCTCACTGTCCAATAACACATGAGCAATCCGGTTTCCAGATCAGCTCTCGGTATGGATGAGAGCTGTAAGGATCTTGGTAAAGATCAGCTCTTGGGGGCTGACAAAAGCAGGTTTCTTAGCTTTTGGAACTACAGGATAAATCCCAAACTTGGGCAAGTTCAGTGAGGATGTGAATAAAACATTCCCTGGAAGGTGTTTTGGAAGACTGACTCAGGTACAGCCTTACTTGGTGTGTCTTTTTTTGCTTCACAGACACAGCTGGAGTTAGGGCCCACAGCTGTGCCCATAGCCTTGGCCTTGTTCTTCCTAGAGGCCAGTGGTGCCAACACATCTAGGCCTTGTGTCAGTTTCTGCCCAGATCATTGACTGATCACCTGATCAGTTCAAGAGGACATCCTAGGAGCTCAGAGGAAGGCAGGATTAGTGAGACATGGTCTCTCCAATTCAAGTGCCTCATCTTGCAGGAGAGACAGATTTGTGCATAGGTAACTGTAATCATTTCAGTGGATTGCTGTATTCCGTGAATGCATCAGCCTTTTACCAAACCTTATTTTATGAGGTTTTACTTGAAGTAACCCATGAACAGATGCAAACATACAATCTCAAGAAGTGAAGTGGTTACAGAGCTAGTATGTGACCGAATGTATTTTTGACCCCCCCCCCCCAAGACAGAAGCTGTGGGAGAGGTTGTCAGTTGTCACTGGTGTGTGTTCTAGATGGATGGGAATATAGAGCATGGGGCTGAAATTGCCCTCCTGGTAAATTTCCACACTGCTCTGGTTCTTTCTTGGGACCTCATTAAAAGGAGGGTCCCTAGGCAATTTGAATACCTTCATTGGTATGTGAGAGACCTGGCAAACAAATAGATCCAAATCTGGAGTTCTAGTTTAAATGGGATTAACTAAAGGGGCCTAGTAACCATTTTCAGTAGCAAAAATTATAATGGAAGTTAGGCCTTTATCTTAGATAATTTTGCACATATTGAAGAAACTGATTTGGCTGGAATTCTCTGGATCCAATCTAAGTACAAAGAGTATCTCATCCTCTTCATAAGTTCCTTTTAACTGGGTAAGTATCGGTTCATTGACCTTTAATAAACACATCTTGAGTATGTACCTACCACGCATAGGACATCCTTGAACTGTGTTCTAGGGATATAGAAACAGAAAAGATTTTTTTCCTACTTCAAGAAACTTGCATTTTAGGGAAGGAAGCATATCTGTGAAACTTTTTTTTCCTTTGAAAAATAATCTCTTCACTCAGTGTGGGGCTTGAACTCATGACCCTGAGACCAAGAGTTGCATGCTCTACTGACTGAGCGAGTCAGGTGCCCCCTTGCATATCTAAGTAAGCATTTTCAAACATTTTCTTTCAAATTAAAACAAGAATACATTCTCATTGCAAATAATTCAAACAGCAGAGAGTATTTATTTTTTAGATGCTGGAGAGCCATTGAAGGATTTTATCTTGCGGCCTAATGTAAGAGGCTTGGCGTTTGGAAAGATCCTCCTGGCTGCAGTGTGGGGATTGGCCCCTAGCTGGTGCTGGCTGGAGGCAGGAAGCCTGGGAGACCAGCGAGGAGGCCACAGTACGATTTTAGCCAGAGATGGCAGTGGGCCTGAGCCAGGGCAGAGGCTGCAGAGGTGGATTTCAGAGATCATTGGGTGGAAAAGTATGTGTTGGGTGACTGAAGAATAGGGGAAATAAAGCAACTTTGACTCAAGAAAGGAGCCTTGCTAGACAAGCCTTTTCACAAGCTGGTCTCCTGGAAAGGGCCTTGAAGGCACAGCTAACCAAACAACCGTCCCTCCTGGGCAAGGGCTCCCCACTAGGTGAATGGTTTGCCGTATTTCCGATTCCAGGAACTGGCTGGAATAACACTTATGCAATGGGAACACACGAGGCCCACCTCCAGGAGCCTGGCTGGCGCAGAACTTGGCAAGGCTGGAGTCCTCCATGCAGTGGAAAGTCCTGCTGATCTGCTACAAGTGAGCAGCCCTTGGATGGCTGACTTCAGGGGATGTCAGAGCTAGCTGCGTGGATGGCTGTGTGGGCCTGGAGCTGCTGGCAAGGGAGAGCTGGGGCTGTGCATCTCTAGTGGAACCAATAGAGGACAATGCACAGGCAGGAAGCTGCTGTCTCTTTCATGCAGTGGCTAGAGTGAGTGCTTGGGAGCCAGAATAGCACTGTGTCACCCAGAATAAGTCACTTAATCTCTTTGATCCTCAGTGCCCTTGTTTGTGAAATGGGTTATGCATAGCAGTTATCTCCTGGGGTTGTTGCAGGAATAAGGAAAATGAAGGAAGACTGCTAGAACTGTGCCCAGCACTTTGCAGAGAGTTGGTAAGTGGTTGGTAAGTAGTTACTGGTTGAAAGATCATGACTTTCTAACAAATGCAGCTCCCAGGAGACTGAGGGGCGGGCAGGGGGGCGGGGGGGCCAGGGCAGAAGGACATCTGTCAAGTCAAAGAACAAGTAAGAATAAACTTGTAATAATAAAGACAGATTGATTTTATGTGTGTGGGGTGGGTAGGCTCCTGAATATTTGTCTGCAATCCAAACGTATGCAAATCAAATCATTCTCAAAGTCTCAAGGAAGTTTCTTAAGCACTGATATCCCAGGGAGAGTCTTTCTGTAAAGCTGCTGCTGCTGATTATTATAATATGGTGCTACTGTCTCACCTGGAGCTCTTGGAGGAAAGACATAATTCGTGTAGTTTTAGCATTTCTTTGCTGCACTTCTTTATTAAACCGAATTGTTTGTTGAAGCCCATGTTTGTGTAGTGTCCCTGGAACAATCCAGAATTGTAGGTGAAGGCTTAAGTCAGGTCCCTATTTTACAGGTGAGGAAGCTGAAGCACAGTGGGATCTTAGGGTGAGGGGGTTGCCTAGATTCAATCAGAGGAGAAGGGGTGGACTTAGAATCCAAAGCCATGTCTTCCCTCAGTCCTGTGTTTATCTCTCTCCGCTGTTGGCTCTTTCTAAGGGGGTGATGAGTCCTCTTTCTGCACACGTGTACAAGGAACGACACAAACAACCTTGGTTGGGGGTGGGGGATTGACAGGGGAGGCAGGAGATGGGATTTCACCACTGAGCATGGGTGTTTTATGTCTGAGTGCAAGCATGTAGGGTAAATACTTAGATGAGGAGAGTCCCTTCCCTTGCTCTCCACCCTGGCTGGGTATGTGGGAGGGAATTCTGGGTCACCACCACCCCCACTGCCAACACCGTCAGAATGTTAATAACATGTTTTTTAGGGAACAGCCTTAAAGTCCTCCTACCCAACTCAACACCAAGTTCTTGGTCTTGGCATCATTACCTAGAAAATTCTTCAACAGATCTCTTCTGAAGCCTCTCCCAGCCTGATCGCCTCTCCATTAGTGGCTCCAATGCTGGACCGGAGCTCCCAGGGAAACTGAATCTTACTGTCTCTGCTCTGTTAGACGCAGGGCATACTTTCACCCATCAAAGTGGTGCCCAATATTGGTGGTCCTCATGGATGAGCTGTTCACAAATTTTTGTGACAAGTAACTAGGGAGCTCCCTCATATTCATTCCTGCGTGTGCTTCTCACCCGGTACCTGCATACTAGTTATAAGAGGGCACCAAGGAGGGCGTTCTTGCCAAACCACATGCCTTTGGTCTTGCTATTTGCTCACTTGCCTATCGGGTGATGGGAAAATCAGGAAAAGAATGCTGTCCACAGCCAGCCCTGTATTTGAGTATTCCTCTGGTCCTCAGGGAAATAGTTCCACGAGAATATGACCTGGATGTGGAATAGTGTATCTCCATTGGCAGACTTCTTTCACCTGTCCAGTATCTTAGTGGGAGGGGAATAGCTCCACTTACAAATGAGAAAATTAATGTCCTGCAGTGTCTGCCTTTGTCTGCTCTCAGGAGTCCCTAGGTACTTCTCCATGCCCTGCTTGGTAGCACATGCTAGATCCCCCCTACACTGACCTTCTTTTCATTGTTCCAACATTCCCAAATCATCCCTGTCTCCAGACCTTGGCACCCACTCCACTGTGCCCTCCTCCTAAAATCATGCTTCCCCATCTATTAAGCCTCTTGCCTTCATGGAGGTCCCAGCTCTGATGTCACCTTCTCCAAGAGCCTTCCTTGGGCCACCCTCAACCACACAGCCCCATTTCCCTGAGACAAGAGCACCAGAATCCAGAACTAACCATTCTTCTTCTTCTTCTTCTTTTTAAACAGATTTTATTTATTTATTCATGAGAGACACACAGAGAGAGGCAGAGACACAGGCAGAGGGAGAAGCAGGCCTCCTGTGGGGAGCCTGATGCGAGACTCGATCCTGGGACCCCAGGATCATGACCTGAGCCGGAGGCAGACGCTCAGCCATTGAGCCACCCAGGTGCCCCTAACCATCCTTCTTCAGAGGACCGTGGGAAGACTTTTTCTCAGCCCTTCTTACTGCGGTGATCAGTGTCATCTCTAGCATCTCTGCCTTAGCCCTGACAGAGCCGGGAGGAAGGGGCAGGGAGCACTCAGCCCAAGAGGGAGCCTTGTCCAAGCATCCTGCTCCCCACACTGTCTTCAGATGGGTAGTCTCCACTTCTTCGGCATTCTCTGCCACAATGTGTCCTCTGACCCATGCAATTCTCTCAGCTCTAATTTTTGAAAAACCCATAAGATTCCTTTTCCAATAGATCCACGGGCAGTGGAGGGGAAGATCTAACCCTTTTTTGTAAGGCTTTGTAAGGCTGACGAGGGACTAAATCACCTAGGATGGAAAATGCCACTGGCTTGCTTTGTCCTTATCCCCAGAGCTTAGAGTCAGACTGTCATTTTGGGCTCTGGCTCGTAGGCTGGTGTACATAGCTCATTTAATAATGAAAGGCCCATTTCAGAAACATGCTCAGTGTTTCTCCTGTGGTCTCTCTAAGCCCAGTCATGTCCCAGGCCCTGTTTGAAGGGGAAGCCACGGCTTGCTTCTTTTTGTGGACAGCACGTAGTACCTTCTCCAAAGTACTTTTTTTTTTATAGTGGATATCCTTGTATACTTTATTTATTTATTTTTTAAATAAATTTATTTTTTATTGGTGTTCAATTTACCAACATACAGAATAACACCCAGTGCTCATCCCGTCAAGTGCCCCCCTCAGTGCCCGTCACCCATTCACCCCCCATCCTCCGCCCTCCTCCCCTTCCACCACCCGTAGTTCGTTTCCCAGAGTTAGGAGTCTTTATGTTCTGTCTCCCTTTCTGATATTTCCCACACATTTCTTCTCTCTTCCCTTATATTCCCTTTCACTATTATTTATATTCCCCAAATGAATGAGAACATACACTGTTTGTCCTTCTCCGATTGACTTACTTCACTCAGCATAATACCCTCCAGTTCCATCCACGTTGAAGCAAATGGTGGGTATTTGTCGTTTCTAATGGCTGAGTAATATTCCATTGTATACATAAACCACATCTTCTTTATCCATTCATCTTTCGATGGACACCGAGGCTCCTTCCACAGTTTGGCTATTGTGGACATTGCTGCTAGAAATATCAGGGTGCAGGTGTCCCGGTGTTTCATTGCATCTGAATCTTTGGGGTAAATCCCTAACAGTGCAACTGCTGGGTCGTAGGGCAGGTCTATTTTTAACTCTTTGAGGAACCTCCACACAGTTTTCCAGAGTGGCTGCACCAGTTCACATTCCCACCAACAGTGCAAGAGGGTTCCCTTTCCCCACATCCTCACCGACATTTGTTGATTCCTGCCTTGTTAATTTTCCCCATTCTCACTGGTGTGAGGTGGTATTTCATTGTGGTTTTGATTTGTATTTTCCTGATGGCAAGTGATGCAGAGCATTTTCTCATGTGCATGTTGGCCATGTCTATGTCTTCTCTGTGAGATTTCTGTTCATGTCTTTTGCCCATTTCATGATTGGATTGTTTGTTTCTTTGGTGTTGAGTTTAAGAAGTTCTTTTTTTTTTAAATTTTTATTTATTTATGATAGTCACACACACACACAGAGAGAGAGAGAGAGAGAGAGAGAGAGGCAGAGACACAGGCAGAGGGAGAAGCAGGCTCCATGCACCGGGAGCCCGATGTGGGATTCGATCCCGGGTCTCCAGGATCGCACCCTGGGCCAAAGGCCGGCGCTAAACCGCTGCGCCACCCAGGGATCCCCTAAGAAGTTCTTTATAGATCTTGGATCCAAAGTACTTTTGCTACACGCTGCTTTTAAGTCCATTGCTTTGCTTTTAGTTTCTGGTCTTGTCTTGCCTTTTGACCCTTATTCCCCTACCTCTAAGGCTCCCTCTCAACCCTGAATGCTAGTCCCTGGTGGTTTAACTTATGCCTGGGACCCCATCAATCTTGGCCTTCTTCCCCCATGGGCAATCCCACGGGGTCTCTAGGGGCCCAGGAGCTAGAACTAACATGCAGAACTACCCAGCTGGCACTGGGTCTACCCCATGACTCATTCAATTCATATCCAGGGTGTTGTATATTCTTCTAGCTCGAAGGGAATATATTCACCTGACATCCACACCCAACATCCACTTTCAGCACTTATAGTGTGCCCTATAAGGAAAGAGGCCGGCCTGTCAAAGCGAGTGGAAATGGACTTTGGAGTTCAAGAAATTTGAGTTTGAAATAAAGCTGCATCAACTAGCCACGTGACCTTGGGTAAATAACTTGGCTCCTTGAGCCTCAGTTGTCTCATCTGTGCACCACAGATAATTACCTCCTTATCCATGGTGATGAGTGATCTGGAATGTTCAGTGGGACAAGGTATTTAAAATACTTGTTCAGAAGATGCCGAATGAGTGGTAGCTACGTGCAAACAGACATACCAACAGACGCATAGGTATGTGAAAAAGAAAAGAAAAAAATGAAGCATTAGCCTCAAGTCTGGAGATATTACCTAATGCTCCTCCTATTTATTTCTCTTGTGCCATCTTCTCCCTCCTGTCTACTAGCACGTAACTTGTGCTTATCAAGCGAGGCAGCCAATAATGGGACTTTTAATTTATCTGTGAACAGCTTCCTAGAATAGTGCTCCTGTGTGCTGCTTATAAGCGCGGCTACAAAAGAGCACTGCATGTACCACGGGTGCATGTGCTTGTGTGTGTGTGTGTGTGTGTGTGTGTGTGTGTGTGTGTGTGAGACCGAATCAAGCACAATACGTGCCATGCTATGCAGGGCCCTTTCCTTTATATTCTCTTATTTGCACTTATTTTTAAAAGGGGTAAAAAACCCACAAAACTTAAATCTACCATCTGACCCATTTCTGAGAGCACAGTTTCATAGTGTTGAGCATATTCTCAGTGTTGTGTGAAACCATCTCCAGAACTTTTTCACCTTGCCAAACTGAAACTCTCCGCACCCATTAACAACCCCCGATTTCCCTCTCCTCTCAGCCCCCAGCAACTTCTGTTCTACTTTCTGTTCCTACAAATTTGACTAGCTACCTCATGTGAGTGAAGGCACGCCGTATGTATGTTTCCTTTCCCACTAGCGTATGTATCCTCTTATTCAGTCCCCACAACCACCCTGGGGAATACGCCTTATTATTCTTTCTGCCCTATCAGACCTCAAGGACAAGAAGAGATCTGTGCGGTTCACATGGATAGTATGTGACACAGGCAGGATTTGAACTCAGGTCTCATGGTTCCATGTTGGACCCGCACATATACACTAGTACATACTGAAAAACTGTGCTAAAAACAAGACAAGTGCACATTTGTGGACACATTTAGAGCTCTCCCTACGTATTGTCACTTACTCATAAATAGATGGTCATATGTGGCATTATCTGCAGGAGGAAAGAAGTCTCTGACTCTGAATCTGTCCCAGTTGGCTGTTGGGAGACAGAAGTGGGAACGTGATGTTGCCCCTGGTGACCCCACAGTCTGGGCACATAGTTGGGAAAACCTGCACAGTGACTGGAAGAGTTCAGTTTCCAGAGTAAGGAGGAGGAGCTTCAAGCTTTACCAGCTGGGAGCTCGGTCCTCCTGCACATGAGAAGACTCCGTGTGCTCAGGGTGCTCAGAGGGTCTGGGGAGAGTGCATGTGCGAGGGCCCCAGCTCCATGCCACCATCGTCTCAGCAAGCTTCCTCCTGCCTCATCTCCAGGTCCTGGGTCTACCAGAGGCTCAGTTTTCCCTCTCTCCTCTCTCTTGGGCCCTCCCCACTCCCTCCCTCCTTCCCTCCTGCTCTTTCCTCCCTCTCTCCCTAACTGTCCCAAACTCTCAAGGCTTGAGCCCATGGAGGAATTCACTAAGAAACCAAATTCCGAGTTCAGGCTGACTGCAGAACTCCCAGTCCTCGCTGTCGGGGAGATTTCTGGGCCTTTAATGAGGGGAGAATTTGATCCTCAGGCTCCTTGTTAAGATAAAGACCTGGCTGGTTTATGAACTCTGTCCAGCTGGGCTACAGCCTCACAGAGAAATAATTAAACACTCCCTGCCTAGGAATGGTCAGGGTCTCCGAGAAAACCTGGTCTGGATCTTGAGAGAAAGGGGAGAAGGGTGATCCATCACCCCTGGGGCAGGAGTCATTTCTTGAGAGCCTACAGCTTGAGAAGAGGGTCTTTTCCTCTCTGGAAGAACCCGCTTCCTCTCCATCTTAGAGAGTCAGAGTTCATTTATGGGATACCTGCATGCACCAGACACTATGCTGAGTTTGGGGTGAGGATGGGGTTGCTCAGAGGACAGCCAGCTCATTAATACCATTTTAGATGGAAAGAGACTGAGCCCAGAGAGAAATAAGTTGTCTAGGGTGACAGGTTCAGGACTTGACTGCAACCTCACTTGACATGACATGCCCCCTCATGCCAAGCAGCTCTGACCCCCCCCCGCCCCCACCGCCCCGTCTGCCTCTTCAGCCAGCCCTCCCTCATCTCTCCTAGGAGCCTGACACTCTTTGGGTTGGCATTTCAGGGTTTTAGCTGCTAGACCGTCAAGACTGCATGCAGGTGGATCTGTGCCCACCGCCTCTCAGCTGGCCCTTCAGCCCAAATCTCAGTAATCTGTTTACTGCAGGTGAACCACCTCTTAACGTCGATGTACTTCAGTGAATAAGGCAGGGCAAAGGAAGACTATGTAAGAGGAAGGATTTAGGGACACCTGGGTGGCTCAGCGGTTGAGCGTCTGCCTTTGGCTCAGGGTGTGATCTCGGGATCCTGGATCGAGTCTCACATCGGGGTCCCTGCATGGAGCCTGCTTCTCCCTCTGCCTGTGTCTCTGTCTCTCATTGTCTCTCATGAATAAATAAATAAAATCTTAAAAAAAAAGAGGAAGGATTTAAATGGGTTTAGAGGGAGGAATGGTCTCCAAGAGAGAGATTAGGAAGGGCTATACTTGTGTGGTACACAGGTGTACATACTCATGTGGGCAAGGCCACGTGTTTGGCATGTATGGGCCATTCCAGAAGCCATAACCTAAGGGGTCCCAGATGAAACATGGCATGTTTGCAGAATGGTGATGCGGAAGATCTGAACTGGAAGGTATACTCATGATGCAGGCACGCAGGAAGGAAAGCAGAAGGACAAAGGCCCTGGGGGTTGGTGGTGAGGGTCAGTGTTGGGGGTGGGAGAGCATGGACTTCAGATCTCCACTCCGTGATTTACTAGCTGTGTACTTTAGGGCAAGTCACTTATCTCATCTTGTTTCCTCCTCTGTAAAATGATGATAGTGCTCACCGGTGTGCAAGCATGAGGGACGTGATGCACGTCAACAGCACGTGGCCCCTTCCCGGTTTTTTTGTGGCGTGCAGGAGAAATTCGCATCTGCCTTTCAACAGCAGCAGGGGCTGTTTTGTGTGTGATGATGCAAGTCTGTAAGGAAAACTAGGGCTGATCACGAAGCATAAATGATAGACTGAAGTGTTTGGATAGCATCTCAAAGCTGGAAGATGTTTGAGGTTTGTGAGAAGTTATGTGAACAGAAAATCTTTTTGTTTGCTTTTAGAAGGTTGTGGGTAGGATAGGTAACAAATCTGAAGTCTGAAGGCGGGTCGGGTAGGAAGTGCATAAAGGACCTAAGTGAGAAGAGAAATTTCTGAGAATAATGTGGTAGAAGGGGAGTGGGGAGGAAAGGTAAGGACAAATTATAAAAGAACCATAGTAATTGGGATCCCTGGGTGGCTCAGCGATTGAGCGCCTCCCTTCGGCCCAGGGTGTGATCCTGGAGACCTGGGATCGAGTCCCACGTCGGGCTCCCAGTGCACGGAGCCTGCTTCTCCCTCTGCCTGTGTCTCTGCTCTCTCTCTCTCTCTCTCTCTCTCTCTTTCTCTGTGTCTCTCATGAATAAATATAATCTTTTAAAAAAGAAAGAATCACAGTTATAATAGTTAATATTCATCTTGTATTTGCCATGTACCTGGTAGTGTCTGAGCACTTCAGAGACTTTGCTCATTTAATGGATCACATGTATTAACCAGTCCTACACTCTTAACACACCTGCAGTGAGCATTGTTTGGAGGGAAGGAGACTGAGGCATGGAGAAGCTGAGGTGCAGAGAAGGCAGTTTCCACCCCAATTTAATTTAGAAGGGATTTTAAGAAGTTCCTTAAAAAGCATACCCACACTCTAGAAAATTCAAATAAATGCTCATTTTCTATGTCTCTTTCATATCCAATGTAAGTAGGTCGATATATTTCCTCGTAAAATGTTTTAGACTCTTATCCATGACTTACATGTAATAATGGTGTGCGTTTGTAAGTATCATGAGCATATTGCCCCTTGTCTTCGGACGATAGTTTTATTTATTTATTTTTGTAAAGGTTTTATTTATTCATCTGAGAGAGAGAAGGAGAGAGAGAGAGAGAGAGACACAGAGAGATAAAGAGAGTGGGTGAGCGTGAGCTGGGAGGCGGGGTGGGCAGAGGGAGAGGGAGAAGCTGACTCCTCACTGAGCAGGGGACCTGATTCAGGGCTTGATCCCAGGACTCTGAGATCATGGCGTGAACTGAAGGTAGATGCTTAACTGACTGAGCCACCCAGGTGCCCCCATGATGATAGTTTCAAATGGTGATTTAATATTTTATTGTGTGGATAGACCAGAGCTATTTTTTTCCTGTTAATATGAACATCTCGGAACATAAATCTTTGACAGCGCCTTTTATTATATTTTAAAGATATATTTCCTGGTGTTGAATTACTGAATGAAATACATTGACCAATCTCATGGATTTTTTTAAAAAATTAGTTTCAGAGGTTGAATTTAGTGATTCATCAGTTGCACACAACACCCAGTGCTCACTGCATTAAGTGCCCTCCTTAATGCCTATCACCCAGTTATCCTGTCCCTCCACCTACCACCCCTCCAATGACTCAGTTTCCTAAATTTCAGCATTTCTTATGGTTTGCCTCTCTCTCTGTTATTTATTTACTTATTTATTTATTTGACTTTATCTATTCATGAGAGACAGAGAGAGAGGCAGAGACATAGGCAGAGGGAGGAGCAGGCTCCATGCAAGGAGCTGGATGTGGGACTCGATCCTGGGATCATGCCCTGAGCTGAGCCACCCAGGCTTCCCTTCATCCTATTTTATTTTTCCTTCCCTTCTTCTGTGTACATTTGTTTTGTTTCTTAAATTCCACATATCAGTGAAATCGGAGGATATTTGTCTTTCTCTGACTGCCTTATTTCACTTAGCTGCTATAAACATTGGGGTGCAGGTGCCTCTTTAAATCACTATGTTTGTATCCTTTGGGTAAATACCCAGTAGGGTAATTGCTGGGTAAGGTAGCTCTATTTTTAACTTTTTGAGTAATCTGCATACTGTTTTCCAGAGTAGCTCCACCAGTTTGCATCCCCACCAACAGTGCAGGAGGTTTCCCCTTTTCTCCACATCCTTCAGAGCATCTGATGTTTCCTGAATTGTTAATTTTAGCCACTCTGATTGATGTGAGGTGGTATCACATTGTGCTTTTGATTTGTATTTCCCTGATGCTGAGTGGAGTATTTTTCATGTGTCTGTTGGCCATTTATATGTCTTCCTTGGAGAAATGTCTGTTCATGACTTCTGCCCATTTTTTTACTGGATTTTTTTGTTTTTTGGGTGTTGAGTTTGATAAGTTCTTTATAGATCTCGGTTACTAGCCCTTTATCTGCTAAGACATTTGCAAATACCTCCTTCCATTCTGTAGGTTGCCATTTAGTTTTGTTGACTGTTTCCTTTGCTATGCAGAAGTTTTTTTATCTTGTTTATCTTGAAGAAGTCCCAGCAGTTCATTTTTGCTTTTGTTTCTCTTGCATTTGGAGACATTTCATGAACCTTATTAATTCATATTGCCAGGATTGCTTTTCTCCCAGAGTCGAACTTACAATGTCCTCAACAATGTGGGAGGCTATCCATTTCACTGCACTCTTGCCAGCATTGGGTATTATGATTGCTGTTGTGGTTGTTGTTATTAGGAGAAATATGGCTCGATCTCTGTAACTCCACATAGCATCTCTTATTGTTGGGGCACATTGTTTTCCCTCACACACGATTGATACTTGCTGTTTCTCTTCAATCCTTTTTTGGTGAAGGCCGTTTTTTTTCCAAGCAGAAACGTGCATGTTAGGATGAGTAAAGTACACAATGGGAGGAGGAAGGGGGTAAAGTTGAGGAACACAGGGAAACGCTTGGACCAGGTGTCAGTGCTGTCTGGGAAACAGTGAGGCTTGCTGCCTTCTGGCTAGTATCTTCCTTTTCCTTCTTACCACACAAATATGTTTGTTGCAAGAAAACAAATAAAGATAAGGACAAGAGATAAAAATCCTCCATGTTCCCAGCGTTCAGAGATAAGTTCTTTAGCATTTCATTATATGTGCTTACAGAATTTGTCTCTTTATACACAAAGCATTATATAACAGGTATGCTACACACACACACTCACATATCTCTGTATTATAGTAGCTATTTTGAGGGGTGCCTGGGTGGCCCAGTTGGTTAAACATCTGCCTTCCACTCAGGTCGTGACCTCAGGGTCCTGGGATGGAGCCCCATTGGGCTCCCTGCTCTGCAGAGAGTCTGCTTCTCCCTCTCTCTCTGCCCCTCCCCTCCACCGCTTGTGCTCTCTCTCTCTCTCTTGCTCACTCTCTCTCAAATAGATAAATAAAATCTTAAAAAAATTGTAATTATTTTGGGCTTTCTTTCTCCCAAGAGCTTCAGGCTCTTCCTACCTTCCCTTCCTCTTTCATTCTCTCTCATCATTTCAATGCCTGTGATTTGCAGGTGTTGGCACTTTCTTGCTCAGCAGCTTAGAGGCCTGAGAGGTGGGGTCATGTGGCAAGGTCCTAGAGGAATCCTACATCTGTGGGTTTGAACCGAGTGACAGTTGGCTGAAGTTATTTTTGTTATTTTTTTTTTAAACCTGATTCTATTTGCTGCCTTGTTCTTTCAACTCATGGAGGACCACTTAGAGGGATTTGGAAGTAAAACAGGGGAGGGATAAGTCTTAGGTGTGTGCTCATGTGCATATCTGCTTTGGTTCACCTCTAAGTAGATTTTCTCTAAACAAGTGTTGAAAAGGGCCATGTCACGCTGACCTCATTACTTCTGTGATTAAAGAATTAAAGTCTCAAGGACAGATTTCTTCAATAGGCCCAATTTATGATGTTCTCACCCTATCATTTACCAGGACCTGCAGTCATATGGAAGCCTCACTGGAAGGAGGACCTACAGACCCTATATAACATCCCATTCAAGCACTCCAATATCCTAATAGGTCAACAGTTACTGTCCATTTTATTTTTTATTTTTTTTTACTGTCCATTTTAAAAATGAATTCATTGATTCATTATAAAGCACCCATTCTATGCCAAGCACTATTCTAGATGCTGGGGACACAGTGATGATCAGAGCAAAATTCCTGCTCCTAAAGAGTTTACATGAGTTAAGGAGACAGACAATACACACCCAAATGAGTACTTCAGGTGGCAGTAAGGCTAAGAGGGGGCACTAGAGCAGGACTGCAGGATAATGGTGCAGTAAGGAGGAGGTTGCTATCATGCAAAAGGTTAAAGGAAAGCCTTTCTGATGGTATGACATTCGAGCAGAGGCATGGAGAAAGTAAGAGAGTGAGCCCCATGGATAACCAGGGGCGGTGGGATCCAGGCAGAGGGAAGAGCTCCTGCCAGGGCTCTGAGGTGGATGTGTGCTCGCAGGAGGTTGGAGGCACAGTAGAGGGTGGTGTGGGATGGGTTGGGATGGCTTGAAGGAGAAGGAGCATGGTGGGAGGCAAGGGAAAAGAAGAAGTTTTGGCTGTGAGAAAGGAAGTATTTTGTAGAGCCCTCGAGGGCATTGTAAGTCCTTTAGCTTCTTCTGAGTGAAATGGGAAATCACTGAGCAATTTGAGTAGAAAAGTGAGCCATGATCTAATGTTACAAACTATCACTGTGGCACTATACACCACGGGCAAGGCCAGAAGCTGGGAAATCAATGAGAAGACTATTGCACCAATCCCAGTGAGGGATTAACGGCGTCTTGGACATCAGTGGTGATGGTATGGGTGTCATGAAGAGGTGGGCTTGCAGAAGGTGCAGCGGGCAGGCTTTGCTGATGGACAGGTGGGGGATGTGAAAGTACAGCACCTGAAGATCTTATACCCAAATAACCAGTAGAGTGGAGTGTTATTTACCAAGATGGGGGAAGGCAGGGCAAAGTAGGAGTTGAGGTTAATTTGGGGCTTACTGACCAGTTGAGAGGTTAAGCTAAATATTGAGTCGATGGTTTTGATGAGAGGTCTGCGATACACATTGAAGAGCCTTTGGCATACACATAGTACTTAAAGCCATAGGTAAGATCAGGAAGGAAATGAGTGTAGACAGAAAAGAGAAGTGGCCCCAGGACTGAGCATTTCAAAGTGGCACAGGTGAGGAAATCAAAGCTTGGGGACTCAAGTGATCTGCTTCCTAGTGAGTGGCAGAGATGGGACTCCACGCTCCGTGGGTCTGACTCTGAAGTCTGTGTTATTAACCCCTTAGCAGTGCTCCGAATGCTGGAGTGAAGAGGTCTTTTCCTGGAGACATAAAATATGGGGGGCTAGCCAGGGCCTCTGACTGTGCTGGAATAGCAAGTTTGGCCCTCAGGTTTGAGCAAACAAGACACTTCATTTGTTGGTAGAACCAGATGACACATCCATCAGCTCCACCTGGTGTAGTACTCAGGGATCTCAAGGGAGCAAGAAAGGTCTGGTAATTAAGAAAGATTCCTTTCCTGAGCTGCAGTGGGTCACAGTGACTGTCAGGGTTGAAAGATTGATGACTTAATAAAGACCACCTGAAAAGGCAATTGACCAGCAAGGGAAAAAAAATCATCGCCACCCACCCACTACCGCAGTATCTCCATCCAGAGAGCCACCGTGAAAGCAGAGCTGCTTGAGACTGTCTGTACCAGATGTCACTTGGCCTCATTTTAGAGTTGTGAACAGTCCGTAAACAACCAGGATGCCTTCTCATTCATTGATAAACAGTGCTCTCTGCCCCAGTTCCTTGACTAGATACATAGAGACAAATAAGACTCTGTTCCCTCACTCTCAGGAGTTCAGAATATCCCAGAGGCCATGAGGACAGTCAGTCGAGATTGGTGTGTGCATGTATTCACATTTTAATGTTTCAAACGTTTATTTCTATAATGGGATGGAGAATTAGAGCCCCATGTGTAGTAAATGCTCAGTAAGTTATTCACTAAAGTGTGAATAGAGTCGTAGAGGAAGGGCACAGAGTTGAGAATGAGGACCAACCTTGCAGCTATAGCTTTGCAAAAAGTAGCTACATGATTTCAGAAAAGTTGCTTCAAAAAAAAAGAAAAGAAAAGTTGCTTATAGGGATCACAGTTCCCCTGTCAGAAAAGGGGTGGGATTAAATTATCCTTGGAGATCTTTGAGATCCAACACTAGGATTTGTTGAAAGGTCTGAAGAGCCCCTGTAAAAACTCCCCTTCCTAAAATGCTGCTCAATGCTGTGATGTGCGTTTCATAGGACAGGCACCATAGAGGGTTTAAGAAAGGGAATCAGATCGAAAGATGAATGGATAAAGAAGATGTGGTTTATGTATACAATGGAATATTCCTCAGCCATTAGAAACGACAAATACCCACCATTTGCTTCAACGTGGATGGAACTGGAGGGTATTATGCTGAGTGAAGTAAGTCAATCGGAGAAGGACAAACAGTGTATGTTCTCACTCATTTGGGGAATATGAATAATAGTGAAGGGGAATATAAGGGAAGGGAGAAGAAATGTGTGAGAAATATCAGAAAGGGAGACAGAACATAAAGACTCCTAACTCTGGGAAATGAACTAGGGGTGGTGGAAGGGGAGGAGGGCGGGGGGTGGGGGTGAATGGGTGACGGGCACGGAGGGGGACACTTGACGGGATGAGCACTGGGTGTTATTCTGTATGTTGGTAAATTGAACACCAATAAAAATTAATTTATATAAAAAAAAAAAAAGGGAATCAGATGTGTGCCTTCTGAGTACGACCTGCCATTCCCTTTGTGGAGCACCTCCTTTCCCACTGTTCCTCACATCCCAAATTCTCAGGAGTTCAGATTGATGGGAGACTTGGCTGGGCATCTTGCCACAGCAAGGTGGACAATTGTGAATTATGGGCCTGCCAGCATCTGTACATATGTTGGCTGGGGATATGGCTGCCGTAGAGCTTCCTTATGCCTCGAGTCAGATGGCAGGGTCCCCACCCAGAATTCAGGCAGATGGAAGGCATGTTGCTGAAGGGAAAGTGCTCTTTCCAATGGATGCCTCCTGAAAGAGAACTTGCTGTATATTTGCTTTAAATACGGGAACTTGCTGTTTGGAGCTTCTAGTGTAGAGTTTTCCTAAGGGAGATCTCTCAAGGCTGTTCTCTCTATCCTTTTGGCCATCACGTTAGTTCCAGGCCTGGCTTTTTTTTTCTCAACAGGATAATTGTATAGCTTCTAGCAAACATCTTCTTCACCAGTCCCCTTCCAGCCCATTCTCTACAAAGGAACTAGAGTTCTCTTTCTGGAAGAAAAAAAATAAGTAAAAATAAAAGGGCAAACAAAATACTCCAAACAAACTAGCTCATATCATCCTCCTGCTCCTGAGCCCTCCCCTAGGCTCTGCAGCGCTTAGAATCGGTGCGAAACACATCCACTATGGCCTACGAGACCCAGGCAGCGTGGCCTGTCTCCCTTTCCCATCCCTTCTTGCCAAATTGGTCACTGTTGGGACACCTGGGTGGCTCAGAGGTTGACTGTCTGCCTTTGGGTCAGGTCGTGATCCCGGGGTCCTGGGATCAAGTCCCACATCGGGCTCCCTGCATGGAGCCTTTTTCTTTCTCTACCTATGTCTCTCTCTGTGTCACTCATGAATAAATTAATAAAATTTTTCAAAAAACAAATTGGTCACTGTTTTTTCACTCACTAATTCCATCCACTTTGGATTTTTGAATCTGCTGTGTTCCTTCTGACATCAGGGTCTTGTCTAATCTCTTCTCTCTGCCTGGGGTTCTCTTCTGTCTCTACTTCCTTTCTTCCTCCTATGATTCAGTTCGCCTCCTCGGAGAGCCTATCCCTGACCATTTTATCTGAACTTTAAAGCTCTCCCTCTGTAGCGAGAGTTCTGGCTCAGCTAAGCATACACTACATTGTGCAAATCTTTTATTCATTTGTTCCTTTGTGTTTTTTCCCCCCACAGCTCCTACCAAACTGTAAACTATAAACTCCAGGATAGCAGAAACCATGTTATTTATGGTTGTCTGCATCTGCACTGCCTGCCTCTGTGCCAAGCCGGGGCTTGATGAATGTTCACTAAAAATGATGGACCTGGTTCTGCTCCACTTGCAGTCATGAGCCTCCACCCCAAGCCACATACCCCTCCTGGGTCGGAGTGCCGGTGGCTCCCCTAACAGGCAGTCTTCTTCCCTCCCTCTGCTCCTGTGTCCCCTGCTGCCCACAGTGCCCTTCTTTCTTCCTGGCATCCTGAGACCTTCACTCAGCCTTCGAGACTCAGCCCACATAGCAGCACTTCTTCTTGCACACCTGTCCCCATCCCTCCTGGCAAAATGGAAGGCACCTGCCTCTTGGTGTACCCGCACCAGAATCACGGTCTTCATCACTCTGTGTGGTCCTGACCCTTCTCTGTCTGTTGCCCCCACTAGATGACCATCTTGGCAGCAGGGAAGACATCTGCTTTGTCTTATATCCCCAATCCTTGCTAATGCTTATCACATAGTAGGGGTTCAGTGAATGCATGCAGGGGAAGTGGGCACACTCATAAGGGAACTTCCTTCGTGAAATTTCAGCACGTGGAGCTTTTCTCTCTGAGGGATCCCCATGTGCATACCTCCTGTTTGGATATTCTCTCTTGGAAATTTTCTCTGGGGTTCCTGGGTCAGAGGGGCCATATTTATGTGGGTTTTTTTGTTTGTTTGTTTGTTTCTGTCTTATAGGATTAGAAAGATTGGTTTGGTTTAGAAAGCAGTTTGCGATTGCATGCTTTAGAAGGAAACTGGTGGTTAGTTTAGGTCCGTGATGGGTAGAGGAGTGAACAGCCAACCCTCCCAGATACTTTCCTCCTCTATCCACCAGTGAGACTGGTTGTTAAGGATTCATTCATCCAGTCAGTCGTTCGCTTGCTATCCACTTGTCTCCTGCTGTGTGCCAGGCACTGCGTCGGTGCTGTGAGAGGCGAGAGGTCCTGTTCCTAACATGTTCCTCGTGGATAAGGAAGCACAAGACAGGCAGTGTAGTGTGGCCTGTGCTCTGCTGGGAGGGGTGTGTGCGGAGTCACGTGGGAGCAGAGGAAAAAGAGGGCTTTCATCCACCTGGAGGGCTTAGGGAGGTCTTCTGACTGCTGGGGCTCTCTCTGTGAACTTTTTTTTTTTTTAATGATTTTAGTTCTTTATTCATGAGAGACACACAGAGAGAGGCAGAGACATAGGCAGAGGGAGGAGCAGGATCCCTATGGGGAGCCTGATGTGGGACTCGATCCCAGGACCCCAGGATCACGCCCTGAGCCAAAGGCAGACAGACTCTCAACCACTGAGCCACCCAGGCGTCCCTCTGTGTGAGCTTTTGATAGGTGAGTAGAATTGTTTATGGATGGCGAGGTGAGAAAGGGAGGAAGAGAAAGGTAGGGAAGGTACAGGGACAGGACTCGCAAGGCATAGAGCAAGGGGCAGAAGGTAGGCTTGGGAAGTTACAGAGTTTGCTAAATTCCGGAGCTTTGCTGCTCAGTTTGGTGTGTGACCCATCAGCATCGGCCTGGCACGGGGGACCCTCTAGCACAGAGGAACTTTCAGCTCTGCCTCAGACAGACTAACTCAGAATCTATAGGTGGCTCCTGCCCACATTAAAGTTTAGGAGAAAGTGGGTAAAGCGGTGTTTTCTAAAACCGTCATCAAAATCATGCAGTCAGGAGTGCCCAGCTGGCTCAGTTGGTAGGTAAAGTTTGCGACTCCTGATCTCAGGGTTGTGAGTTTGAGGCCCATGCTGGGGTGTAGAGGTTATGGGAAAATAAAAATGTTTTAAAAATTATGCAATGAGAATCATCCGGAGGGGCCTCACCTCAGAGTTCTTGAATCAGTAGCTCTGGGCGGGGCCTGAGAACTTGCATTTTCCAAGCGTTCCTGGATGACGTTGATGGTGCTGGCCCCAGGACCACACACTGAGAACTGCG
This sequence comes from Nyctereutes procyonoides, assembly GCF_905146905.1. Taxonomy (NCBI): domain Eukaryota; kingdom Metazoa; phylum Chordata; class Mammalia; order Carnivora; family Canidae; genus Nyctereutes; species Nyctereutes procyonoides. The sequence continues at coordinate 36,466,881 of NW_026575140.1, read as the reverse complement.
GGGGTGAGTAAGGTGGGAAAAACAATTTCCAGGAAATGTGCTTGGGCAGGTAAGCAGGATTCACTCCCGATGGGCCTTGGCTGGGGAAGAGTTTGGATGTTATCCTGGAGTGTGGTGGACCATCTCGGGGTTTTGATCCTGGGAGGGACAGGGTCTGACCCTGGAAAGGGTCAAGCTGGTGGCATGAATGAGATAGAGACAAGATGGCAGACCGTCTCTCTGTTCCGGGTGCGACTGGTGAATCCTAACTCAAGGCAGTGAAGACAGCTCAAGACAACTTTGGGAGTTAAATATGGGAGTCAGCAACTGATTGAGTGCGGGGGTGGGGATCAGAAACCCCCTTCCAACCCGGAACCAGATGCGGAGCTCAGCCTGTGCCTCTCTCCCTGCTGCGGGCACTTGCTTTTCTTGCCCAGAAAGCTGCCCCGTCTTATTTGCCTTCTCTTCACAAGGCCTCTGGCCTCATCTGACAGGTTTCAGCCTGCAGTGTTTGAAGAAAGGGGTGCAGTAAACCATTCAGAAGTAGGATTTATTAATGGGAGGCATGTAATTACTGCCAGACCCAGCAATCTGAAGAGTTTATAGCCTAAGTGTTTGGTGTCATTCATTAAAACAAAGTGGGCTCTTGGCCTGGACGCCATTACCCTGTGACCAGATCGTCTGTTTCCGTGACAGCCCCTCCCCACAAGTCTGCAAGTTGAGCCGGGCCAAGGAGGCAAAAGCAGACATGTCAGCAGGGCAGGAGTCTGGCTCTGTGGACAATGGCCCTTGCTTTGGCCCCTTGGAGGTGCAGGTCCTGGTTCCAGAGTGGGGCTCCTGGGGTGAGGGTGGAGGGATTGTGACCCATCTGCTTTTTGTCTCCTGGGCTTCTGATTCCATAGTCATAGGTCAGCAGAAGCTTCATGGAGGGCAGCCCCCCACATGGGTGACTTCTCCAACACCTTCCTGTCCATTTCAGCCGTGTGCAGACTCTGACGGAGCCCTCCGATGCCGACCCAGAGGTTAGCATTGTCTCTTGACAAATGGGAGACTGAGGCCCAGAGAAGTTTGAGTGTCTCCCAAAGTCATAGGGCCGAGGGAACAAGCCTGTGCTGAGTTTCCACAAAACCATTTATTTTCTGATCCTCAACAAGGCAGGCTGGGCTGTCCCAGCTCTGTGATGAGAACGCTGGCTGGTCTGGAGGACAGACCTGGCTGTTGGAGGTACTGGCTGCTACAGGACCAGGCTTCAAACCCAGGATTCACCTTGACTAGCTCTGTGTACTTGGGAAAGGTGCTCTAAGCCTCAGTTTTCTCAAATGTAAACAAGGAGAGAGAAAATAGTTCCTCGCCGGGGTGTTGTGAGGACTAAGTGGCATCATAGGGCTTGGTGCTGGCCGTCCCTCTTTCCTTTGACTTGTGACGATCTCTGGGCCTCGCAAAAAAAACCCCGCTGTACTACTCAGGACAGGGGTGCTGATGCTCAGATGAGATAATGGAGGGAACATGCTTTGGAAAATCCATGCACACCATTCAAATGTGAGGTAATAATAGGAACAACGGATTTGCCACCACCTGCCAAGAAACTAGCAGCTTTTGAGACAAAGAGCAGACCTGAATTCTAGAATCCTCATCATCATGATTGGTTTTGGACAGCAAAACTTTTCTGCTCTTTCAAACATGTATCTCAAAAGGTTGTTTTGTTTCGAGGACCGGAGAGAATGTGTATGCAGCAGAGCTTGAGAGCCGTAGTGGGCAGTGGGTGTCGGCAGGTGTTAGTGTGCCAGGTGGGCCACTGTGCCATTGACTGGAAGCTCTTGCAGAGAAGACGGACATGTTATTTATGCTCGTGTTCTCTGGTGCCCTGCACGGATCTGCATATGGTAGGTGCTCAGTGATTATTTATTAAGCTGAACCAAATTGGATTTTGTCATCTTCCGTGGGTTCTTTGAAGGCAGAGCCTGTGTTTTACTCATTTCTCTCTCTTTCCAGAGCCAAGCCTAGTATCTGGCACAGAGTAGGCGCTTAGGAAATTCAGGCTGGATAGAAATGAAGCACGTGAAGAATAAAGCAGACTATCTAGTGTCTGCACCGCACCACGGGGGGAGCTCAGGGCTCCAGGTAGGAAACGAGTCTGGGATTTGGAGCCTGAGTAGGTACCGGTCAGATGACAGGCTCACTTCAAAGACGGGGCTCGGAGTGGAGGGGATGCGGTTTCTCAAATGCCTTTCTGGCTGTGTGGGAACCTCAGTTGGCAGCAGCAGCAGCCGGGTAGGGGGAGGTTGCCAGCGTAGTGGAGGCCTCAGCCAGGGCTACAGAGACGGAACAAATGAGCCAGAGGAGAGGAAGAAACTCAGATGGAGACAAAACACGCTTAAAATCTCCCTTCCACTCTGCATCCGCGGCAACCAACGTGGCAGTGTGTGTGTGTGTGTGTGTGTGTGTGTGTGTGTGTACTGGAAGGAAAACAGGCTTTGCAGCCAAATAAATCTGCTTGCAGATCCTCTCAGTGCAAGCCAGGGCTGTGGTATCTTGAGCATGCTTTATTTTTCTGACTCTCTATTTCCTCATCTGAAACAATGGGATGGGTCATTCAACAAGGCTGTTGTGCAGATGGAAACAGTGTTTTGTAAGCAAAGAGCCATTTCTTAAGCACCTGCTGTCTACCAGGCACGGAGCCTTGTAGCTATCTAGATAGATAGATAGATAGATAGATAGATAGATAGATAGATATATTTATTTATTTATTTATTTATTTATTTATTTATTTATTTAAAAGATTTTATTTATTTATTATTCATGAGAGAGAGAGAGAGAGAGAGAGAGAGGCAGAGACACAGGCAGAGGGAGAAGCAGGCTCCATGCAGGGAGCCCGACGTGGAACTTGATCCTGGGTCTCCAGGATCACACCCTGGGCCGAAGGCAGGTGCTAAACCCCTGAGCCACCAGGGATCCCTGCTATCTAGATTTAATACGTGAGTGCCTTCACCATCCTGCAAGGCTGTGTTACAATCTCCAGCCTCTATTTTGGAGCGGAGGACACCAAAGTTCAGAAGCACCGAGCAGTTTGCCCTAGCAACAGCGTTGATGCTCAGCTGGATTCTTTTTGCAAAGCTCACCCTGTGGCTGTGGATGTGGTGATTGTATTTTGTGAATCTTAGTCAAGCCTCAAACTATCCCCCTAGCAGCAGCTTTCCCTCATTGTCAGCATTTTTCTGATGACCCCCCCCCCCTTTTTTAAAGTGAAACCTTGTTTTAACTGGGCAGCCGATGGAAGAAGGGGGAGTTCCACCAATGGGTTTAAGCATGACCTGGTTCTTAGTCCAGGTGCTCTTTGGCTTCCATGGGATGTAGACCAGGAAATTATTTCTAGGTGTTTATGTGAGGGAAGAGGAAAAGCCACTGAGAGGGAAACTTTTGGGCGATCCAACAGCGTCTGAAATATCAAAACCATCCTTTTAAAAGAAAACTAGCAACTCTTTTGACATTTCTGGGGAGTCTTTCTTTGAAGCTTTAGCCAAATATGAGATAAATGTGGAAGATCAGGGAAGCAAATGAACTTATTGAAAGCTACCACATGCCTGCGTCTTCTCAATGTATTTCTTCTCGCCTTCTTAGAGTCACGCTGATGGTAGGTATGGTGAGTGCCACTGACCACGTAAGGATGCTCAGAAATGTAAACACTGAGCTCACACAATGATCAGCCATCAGAGCCAGGGTTCAAACCTTAGTCTCTTTGGTCCTGAAGCAAAGGCTCTTTTTTCTACTATTCTCTGCTTCCCTGTTGCTACGTCTAAACTCCTCTCTGTGAGGAGCCTCATCCTTTGTCCTTGGTCATGGACAGCCCCAGGGAGACTCTGGGAAAAACTGGATATCTGCAATTTCAGAAGAAAAAGGACTTTAGCCTTGAGACTGCATGAGACCACACGGTCCGCAGCAGCAGACAGGGGAGCATAGCTTTTGGAAGGTGCGCTTTGTGAAATGGACACCTGCTGGATGCTTCCATCTTTGGATGTGGGCTCAGGATTTAGGAACAGGCTGTGTCTTTTTCTTTTCTTCTCTTCTCTCCCCTTTCATTTCCTTCCCCTCCCCTCTTCCCTTCTTCCTTCCTTCCTTCCTTTCTTTTTTTGGCAGGATACGTCGGCTTGATGGAGGAGTGCAAAGGAAGCATGGAAGGGAGAGCCTTTTGGTTCATCTAATTCAAAGTGAGTATCATGGATTGAAGTAACCCACGGGTAGATCCCATTATTTAGTGGCTTTACTAAGATCCAGGATGCTAGGAGTGGAAGATGCCCTACCTGTCTTGATTTGTTTTTGTTTTGTTTTGTTTTTAACAAATTTCTAACAGGATTTATTATTTATTTCTTCATCTATTTATTTATTTATGTTTACAATTTCTTGAAGCATAGCTTGAGAAAAATAAAAATGAGCTACCAAACACTTGGTTTGCATGCCATCCCTAAGGTTCTTCTAGGGTGATGGAAAGCACAGATTTTGGAGTTCCTGAGATGTGGGTTTGACTTTCAGCCATATTGCCTGCCTATGTGGCTTTGGGAAGCCATCTAGCATTTCTGGCCTCAGTTTACACATCTGTAAAATTGTAGCTGAGGTGCCAGAGTCCCTGGCTCCGGGCACCCCAAACAGATCAGGTTTGGCCGCTTGCCGCTGACAAAATCCAAAGGCAGAGATGAGTGGGGGTGAAACAAGAAAGTTTATTTTGGTGAGGCCACCACCGGGAAGAGAGCAGACCGGCGGCTCAAAGTCTGTCTCCAAGTGCTAAAAAGCCTCCTAGGTGTCTATCAGGAAAATGTGGGACAAAGGTGGGTAGATAGTACAGGTGGGCAGTACAGGTCAGGTCGATCATTGTCTCAGGGACAATCCCTTGGGGTCTTGCTGGCTCAGGGCAGTCCCTATTGTTTGAGGGGGTAGCTTGGGTTTCCATGGGGGGGGGATGCTTTGCCCACAGGGTCTTTTGCCTGAGTTAAAAGATAAGCTGCAAAGAAGCACTTAATTGGTGAGAAAGTACAAACTCAAGCCAGAATGAATGCTGTTTAAGGTGCAACTGGGTGCTCCTTCACAATGAGTATAATCATGTCTGCTTCTTCAGGTTACCATGCTTGTAAAGTGCTTGACGCCTCACAGACAGTCATTAGATGTTAGTTGCTTTTTTTCTCTCTGTACACCAAGTGTGGATTCATTATCTATACTCTCTTACAAAGGGAGGTGTGCATGAGCGATGACCTGTATTTTTTAGGACATCTTGGATCCACCCAGATTGTTGGCAGGGACCATCAGCCGTGGTTTAAGACTTAAGCCAGTGCCCATTATGTCATTACGGAGCCTGCAGAAGCGATTACTAATGTTACTTTTCCAGTTCACTGCAGAGCAGAGGGGAGAGTTTTTCACACTGCTGGCGTTTTGTTGGAGCACGACGATACAAATCACAGATGACTTCCTCGGCAGATGTGGCTCCGTAGAACTGCAGTGTGGGTTTACAAGGGGTTTAATGAAAACCTGGCAGCCTTCCAGGCTTGAAGCAATCCTCTGGGGTTCTCAGCTCATGCACATACAGGCCAATCTGCAAATGTCCACCCTGTTGATGGTAGGGTAAAGAGTTTTTACCTGGGAAACAAAGCCAAACCTATCTGGCTGAGTTCACAGCCTTGGGGCCCCGGAGATGGAACAGTGACATGGAAGGGAAGTTGGTAGGAGGAGGGCGGCCCGCATCTGGAAGGTGTCCAGATGGCTGCTGCCCAGCTGGGGGTGATCTGGGCCCAGGATGGAACGATGACTTTCCCAGATGCTTGGGGCTCATACTCTTCTCTTCCTTGCCATGGGTAAGCTAAAAGGAGTGAGCAGGAACCACAAGTGGGGAATATGGAATAAGAAAATTGTTTCAGTTAAGTCAATAATATCCATTAGAACTTGTTGTTTCTGCCTGAAATGCTCTTACCCTTTGATTGGTCAGCTTGCCCTGTCCTCTATTTTATTTTGGCTTCAGCATCATCTCCTTGCAGAAGCCTTCCTAGATCACCTCCCTGAAAGAGAACCTCCAAGCCCTCTGCCATATTATCTTAACTAGGCGTTTGTCACATATCACAAGTTATTTGCCTGTTTGTTTTCTGTTTTGGTCCTTTCCTAGAACCCCTTGTGGGAAAGAGCTCTGTTCATCTTGTTGACCGATGGCACCCAGTGCCTAGTGGGGTACCTGGCACATGGTAGTCATTCCATAAATACTGTAGCATGAGTCAATCAGTTGTGGGACAAGAATAAGGTAGACCAGTGATTGCAACTTAATGCTACCATTTATAAGCTGCATAACTGTCCAAATTATTTAATCTTTCTTAGTCTGGTATTCATCATCTATAAAAGAGATAAACATATGATAGAAGGTAGCTGTTCATGCAGTGCTTAGCACATAAAAAATGCTCAATAGATTGAAGCTATTATTATTCAGTCCTTGAAGAATTAACTACCAACAGATATTTACCCATATTTCTATTCAGCTAATATATGTTGAGATCTAGTATATGTCATGCCTCATACTAAGCACTATTGCATGCATTATTTTATGCAATTCTTCACAATAACCTCGTGAGAGAGTCTTCCCTGTTAAGAACAAAAGAACACAGGCTTAGAGTTAGTGTCTTGAACAAGCTTACTTAGCTGCTCAGTGGCAGAGGCAGTACTAGCTCCATTTCTATTTTTAAAGCCATAATTTCCCCCCATAATTCCAGGCTGCTTCCTATTAACACTCACTCTGGATAAATAAACATAAGGAAGCCACATTCTCTGTCCTCTGGGGGCTCTGGTTTAGGTGATAAGACATATGTAAGAGTAAAATGAACACTAATAAAAACCAAAGGTTTTTACACTGCTTTGAAGTTTACAAAGATTGTCCCAATATTTACAACACACTCAAGTTTTAAAAGATTATTATCCAGGACATGTAAATAATTCACACAAGTCAATAAGAAAAACAAACAACTCAGTGGAAAAATTAACAGATTATGAACAGGCAGTTCAAATGGCCAATAATCATATGAAAAGATGTTTGGCATCACCAGTCATGGGGAAATTCAAACAAGAACGAGATACCATTTCCCATCCATCAGATTGGCAAAAATAACAGCATACACAGGGTTAACGAGAATGAAGAAAAGTGGGAACTATTATACCATGCTAATGGTACTATAAAATGGTAAAAGCAGTTTGGGAAGCAAGTGGTAATACCCAATAGAAGGACTATGAACATGCCCTTGGAACCTCGAGGCAGTCAGTACCTTAGAGCAACTCTTGCACATGTGCAGAAGGAGATGTACAAAAATGTTCAGTTCCAGAATTTTATAGAATAGTTAAATATTGCAAATAATATGAAGGGCAATGGATAAATAAACGGGTCTTTTGTAGATGAAATATGAACCAGCAGCCGAAGGCATAAAGTAGAGCTCTGCTTAGCGACATGGATAAATCACAGACACATATCATTAAATAAAAAAGAGCAAGTTGCAGAAAGATACAGACAAGATCATTTACGTACATTTAAAAAACATGGGAAAGCAATTCTGCATGTTTAAAATGACCTGTCTTTCTGTAGCTTAAAGATCTGGTCAGGAAGGGTACATGCCGCTGCATGATGATAATTACTTCTGGGAGTGGGGGGGTTGAGGTCTGGGAAGCTTACAGAGAGGACCTTCTACTGAACCTTCAACTAAATGTTTTAAGTTTAAAAAAAAAAACATCTGAAGCAAATATGGCAAAATGTTAATATTGTCAGATCCAGGTGGTGGGTTCAGTGTGTTTGTTCTGCTAGGCTTTGAAGTTGCCTGTGTGTAAGGGGTAATTTATAAAGCAAACAAACAACACAGAGCTTCCTCCCTCACCCTTGTGCACTGCGCTCCTCATTAAGGCCCCAGAGCCAGCCACAGAGGAGCGATGTGCCATTCTCGGTGTCCTGCCCCTCCTCTCCTCGCCCCTGCCCCGTTGTGCTGACTCGGCCAGTGTAAGCCGCTGGGCAGGTGGAGAAGAGAGGTACTAATGTTGGGGGCATGGGGGGGGTCAGGGAAAAGAGGGGGAGAACCAGGAGAGCCAGGGATGCTGAGGTTTTGAGAAAAGGCTGAAGAATCCAAGGTTCAGAGAAGAGGAGCAGTTTATTCAAGGTCACACAGAGGCAGAGCTGGAATCTGCCCCTGGTAACTTAACCTCACGTTCAGGCCCAAACAAGTGTGAACCAGGAGCAGGAGGCGGGGACATTGGAGGCCACAGGTGTAGGTCAAATCCCAGCTCTGCTCCTTAGTGGCAGTCTGGCCTTAGGCACCCCACCTAACTGAGCTTTCTCAGAGTAACATCCGGAGGAACATGGGACATGATGTGCATAAAGCAACTGGTGGGGCTGGTACAGTGTCCAACTCTTGGTGTCGACTCCTTGCCAACAGGTGCTGTCACTACCGGTGTCAGCATTCCAGTTGTCCCAACCTTTCTTCAGTAACTCGTTTTACTGTCTTCTATCCCACCTTCCCTCTTCCTTAACCCAACGGGACAGTTTCCTGTGGGCAAGCATTCAGTTTATCTGTGTCCAATAACTGGTCTCAGCATTCCAAACCCAGAGGCAAATAGAAAGTTCACCTCTGTTTCTCTGGGGCCTTTGCTCCTCTGAGTGCAGTCTGAGGTCTCATAAATTTTGGGAGCAGCCACATCACATATCCCTACAGACTATCAATGAAAACCCTTCAATCTTTTTATTTTGTTTTTCCAGGTTTATTGGGATATAACCAAATAGAAATTTGTGTGAGCTTACGGTGTATGATGTGATGATTTGATATGTGTATGTTTTGTGAAATGCCTGAGCCTATTTATATCACTTACAATCAAAACATAACTTTTGCTCCCCCTTTATAGTTGGATTTTCAAACTGAAATGTGGAATCTCGAATAGAAAAAAAGAGAAAAGACCAGGACAAGAGAAAAGATCCTATGGCTGTGGAGGAAATGAAATTCCTCTTACTCGTGAGCATTAGAGAGACTGGCCTAATTTTGCTCTTGAATTTCAAAGAGCTCTATGACATAAAAATGTGGAGAACATGGAGATGAACACATATTCCTTCTTTCCTTCCTTCTAGTATAACCATTCTGGAGAACAGCTCCCTTTCCAACCCCATGCAGATGTTTATTTTATAAGTATTATCATGGTCTTATGGATTCTTCTTTTGTTTTTGTTGAGGATGCTATAAATCATTGCCGTCATTATTTATCTTGATTTCCCAAATGATTTGACCAGTAGGATCCCGTTCCTTCAAACCAGTGCCTATGTTTTTTTGATATGTATCCAATGATCTGTGAGTACTTCTTTATTCTCTGGCATAAGATGTTCCAGATTTACCTTGTCCTCTCTTTGCCCCCAGAGCCAGAATCAGCTATTTCTCCAAGGAGCACTGGCTGTTTTCGGTGGAGAATGGCATTTAGAAACGAGGATTCGGACATCATGTGTACTCTGTATTACTGGGGTATCATTGCTTTTGTGGCCTTTCAGTACAGAGCTGAAATAAATGTATGTGTGTGTATGTATCTATATCTTAGAGATATTGGAGTCTGTGATGGTTAATTTCATATGTCATCCTGATTAGGCCATGGCACTCAGATATGTGGTCAGACATTATCCTGGATGTTTCTGTGAGGGTGTTTTTGGATAAAATTAACATTTAAGTCAATGGACTTTGAATAAAAAAGATTGCCTTCCATAGTGTGGGTGGGCCTCATCAAATCACTTGAAGGCCTAAATAGAGAAGAGACCCATTTCTCCTGAGCAAGGGGAGATTCTACAGCAGACAGCCTTTTGACTTAAGCCACAATACTGGCTATTCTCTGGGTCTCCACCTGCTAGCTCATCCCGCAGATTTTCCCAGCCTCCATAACTCTGTGAGCCAATTCCTTAAACAAATCCCCCTTCAATATATGTATACATCCTATTGGTTCTTTTTCTCTGGACAACCTTGACCAATACAGAATTTGGTATCTCTAGTCCAAATTCAGTGCTGTAAGATCCTTGCTCACCTTACTCATTCATATTTGTAACACCCATTCTTTTACAGTGAGAGTCTGGTTTCTAAAAAATGTCCATATATTTATTCATTTGTTCTAAACCAATTACACATGACAAATCAATTATCCTGGACACTTCAAAAATGCCAATGTCCTGAAAGAAAGGATGGAAGGAAAGAAGGAAGGAAAGAAGCAAGGGAGAAAGGAAGGAAAAAGAAGGCAGGCAGAAGGAATGTTGTATAGAGATAGAACTAAAGACACAGGACAACCAAATACTTGTTTGAATTCTGGATTGGAAAAAAGAAAAAAAGCTATAAAGGACATAATTTGGAACCTTTAAATATGGAATAGATATTAGATAATTTATAAATACTAAAGTATTGGGCCATAATGGTATAATCTTAAAGAATATAGTGGTAAGAGATAGGAGATGCATGTCGAATTATTTAGAGAGGCAGTGTTTTTTGTTTTTACTTATTTAGTTTTAGTTTTTAAAAGATTTATATTTATTTGAGAGAGAGCACAATGGGGCGGGGGGAAAGTAGGGGAGAGGGAGACACAGGCTCCCCACTGAGCAGTGAGCCCAATGTGGGGCTTGAGTCCATGACTTGAGCCGAAGACAGATGCTTAACTGACTGAGTCACCTAGGTGCCTCAGAGAGGCAGTATTTTTGATGTTGGCAGTTATGCTTAGACGGGTCACAAAATATAAACATGCTAATATAGATATAGATTGATAGAAGGAGTGTGCCTGTGTATGTGAGAGGGAGGGGAAGAAGAAAAAACCAGTAGTGGCAAAATATTAGTAGTTGGTAAACCTATGTAGAAAAAATGGCATTAATTGGACTGTTAACTTTTTCTTTTTTAAAGATTATTTATTTGAGAGAGAGAGCACACAAGTGAGAGGAGAGGCAGAGAGAGAGAGAGAGAGGAGAGAGAGAGAGAGAAGCTCAAGCAGACTCTCTGCTGAGTGTAGATCCTAACTCAGGCTCAATCCCAGGACCCTGAGCTGAGCTGAAACCAAGAGTCGGACGCTTAACCGACTGAGCCACACACGTGCCCCTGGACTGTTAACTTTTCTGTTGAAATTTTTCAAAATAAAAAAAAATGGGTGAATGGTAGCAGGCATTATGTATCAAATATTATAGATCTAGTAGCAAGAGTATTATATATCAAGCATTATGTGTTAGGAGCAAGTATTCCATACCAAGCACTGGCTAGGCTTGTGTGAAGCACTGTATGTACATCGTTACCTTGTGTAATCCTCATGGTGGTCCTCGGAGGTAGCTAACATTACTTAACAGTTGGGGCATCTGAGGCTCAGAGATCATCCAGCTAGCAGGAGGGAAACTGAGGGTCAGTGATGTGACCAGGCCATCAGGCAGAGAGTGGCTGGGGCAGGCCGAGGGCCGAGTGTATGGTTCTTACTCGGGAGCTCAGTCTGTTTCATTAGAAAGGTTCTTCCTCCTTGTTTCTTGCCCTTTGGGGTTCCATTTAGAGAAAGATGTCTACAAACTCTGCCAGGGTCACTGCAAAGAGAAAAGATTCTATTTCCCAATTCCAATTTGAAGAGATAAGGCATCCAGTTTCCTGTTCGTGGCTTTTATTCAGACCGTTTATACTCGTTCTTGGCAATATACGTTCTCCTTGGTTTTTGGGTCACAACTTTATCAGATCCCAGAGATGTGAAAACCCAAGCAGGCAGCAGAGCCCTCAGACTAAAGGCAAGCATTCCTATTCATTAACAGAGGGACAGTGATTCTTTGTCTGCTTCTAGCTATTCACAAGCTATTCACTTGAAACACAAGCATAGAGTTAGCCTGGTACAGTGTTCTGCAAACTGTGGGTCATGACCCATTAGTGGGTCTTGAAAGCAATTTAGATGGTGGCTGTCAGCATTTGAAAAGTGAATTTAGAATCAAATTGGATGGAATAGCAAAAATCCAGCGTATGCTCATTATAAAGGTATTGTTTTGTGAACGCACACACATACATGGAGACACACATACATATTTTGTGTTTGTGTTTTGGGTGGTATAGAATTTATTTTTTGCTATGAGTCATGGTTAAGACAATTCAACAGCTACTGGTCTAGGACAGAGGTTGGCAAATGTCTGCTTTGTGAACACAATTCTTGGAAAAGAGCCATATCCACTTGCATGTGTATTGTCTTTGGCGGCTTTCACGTTGCAATGGCAGAGCTGAGTAGTTGTGACACACTGTATGGCCTACAAATCCTAAAATATTTACCTTTTGACTCTTTAGAGAAAAAATTTGCTGGCCTCAATGGTCTAAGGAAGGTATTGAGGCAAAGCTTCCAATTTAAAGTCAAATGAAGCTCCCATTGTATATAATCTCCAGAATTTCTATCATAGTATTTCTCCCCCAGTAACTATCTGGGTTATAGTGGTCACATACAGACTCATGTAAATATATATGTAACTACAGAAAAGTAGGCACAACAAAAGCAATTACCGCCTAACTATATATTTCCAACCTAATACCAGGAGTATTCAGATGCGGTGTCCTGCCAGCACATAGCAAACGGGATGACCTTTCCATTCTAGGAAAATATTTCGATGTTTAACCTCATTGCACTCAACCAGACGTTTCCTTGCACAGATTTTCAAGTGAAATATTTCAATCCTGCATTCATCTTGGGGGCCACATGTCTTATCCAAGTTAAATATTTCCAGAAAATAAATGTCTAGACACCGTCTCATATAAATTAAGCACCCGGTTTTTAAAAGATTTCTAGCAGACCTCCTTTTTGGTGTGTGAGTGAGTATAATTTTACTCCTGTGAAAAATTCTGGGTAAGATCTGCTGTGCCTACGTCCGTGCGCTTGTAGGTGGCTAATGAGTGCTGCTTGGTTATTAGGGGACTGTGTTGGGTCGGGGCAAGGAGGGTGGACTGGGGAAGACAAGGCTCCGGAGTATATTTCCTAGAAGAGCCAAAGACTTCCTTTCCTTTGAGGTCAGCCTTTATCAAACTCTTGGACGAGAAAGTGAAAATATGTTGAAATCTACCTCAGGGAGACTTAATCATGTTGAATTCCCTCATTGAAGAATAAAGAGTATGTGAGTAACAGTACATGAAGATAAAATTCTGCGGGATCTCTTTGGCTTTCCATTTTATTCATTTATTTGAGGTTTTTCAAACCAGGGGCTTTATTTAATTCAAGTAAGCTATTTTTAGTGCTGTCGATATTTATGAGTTTTTTTATATACAAATGTGTGTGTTACTGTGATGTAATTTCTTTTTTTCACTCAACATAAAATCTTTAAGAAAGACCAAAAACTTAGAGCTCAAAAATTATTTTTAAGCTACTCTTATTAGATTTTGTAATATATATTTATGTTTTACATAACTAATGTTATAAACCTACATTTTATACTATATAAGTATTATAATCATAAGCATTATAAAACGTGTTATAAAATTGAATATAATAAATATAAATTTTAAATATTTATTTTTCATATAAATAATCCAAATACATACAATATATTAATAAACAAATAGACTTTATATATATAAATGAATTACATATTATTTATATTCTTATATATTTTTTGCTACACTTAATATTATAAAGAATTCCATGAGGGAATTTATAGTGGAATATATTTAACTGCCAGAAATTCTATGGAGACGCAATTCAAGAGGTTGTCATTATGTCTTCCTTTTCTAACTTTTTGCAAAATCAGGCACGGCACTCTTCTGTGCATCACATGGTTTTAAAAAAAAAGGGGAAAACTTTGGGAGAGGATTTAGGAAATGGAGAGGAGAAAGAAAGGAAGTTTACTTTTACTGAGATATATGTAAAAGCCCTTTCTTTATTCTCCTTACCGCAAATCCAACAAATGAGAAATAAAAAGATTTCTGGGTACGGCATCATATTCCACATATTCATTCAAGGACTGTTTAGTGGGTGTCTCCTGCGTTCCAGGCACTGGGCTGGGTGCCAGAGACCAGTTAGAGCAAGGTTTGTGTTCTGGGAGTTACCACACAGAGGGAGTGAGGTGGGGGAAGCCACAGAAAATATATAAATAAACGAGATAATTTCAGGTAGTGGGAGTATTAGGGATAGAACAATACCAGATAATGTACTGGAAAGAGTGAGCACTTTAGCATGGATAACCTGGGAAGGCTCCCCCAAAGAAGTGATGCTTGAATCAAGTGCCACATGGGGAGAAACCCAGCCTTGTGGAGATCGGAGGGACGATGGTTGAAAACAGAGAGAAGAGCTGAGGAGGGACTTGGGAAAGAACTCCTTCTGAGGTCACATCTTGTATGAATGGTCTCTGGATCACTGTTTCAAAAGGAAGCATCTTAAGAATCTTGTAAGATAGGGCTTGGAGGTCAAATGATGATGGTAATTGGGTGAGGCTAATGATGATGCTTTTTTGCTGCGTGGGCATTTCTTAGCAAACACCATAATAAGGTAGCTGGGCGGGGGGGGGCGGGGTGGATCTCTGAATTCTGAATATGAGGTTTTGCAGAAGATTTATTTTTCAAAGATGGCATGACAATCTTACCCATCCCACATGCTCTTCCTATAATATAGCCTTGACATTCATGATTTTAATGGAGGGAGTCTAGTTGCCTCCCCTTGAATCTGGATGGAGTTGTGACTACACTAGAAGTGACCCTCTGTGATTCACTTCCCTCTGGTTCTGCTGGGATGGTAACTCTTAGAGCCCAGTGGCCACACTGTGAGGAAACCGAGGCAGCCACCTGGAGTGGCTTCCTGTAGGCGTTCTGATGGCCAGCCTCCGCGGAGACTCTCACCACCACTAGCAGTCTCAGACCTGTGAGAGTAAAGGAGCCTCCAGGTGATCCCTGCCGCCCCCTGTCAAGTCATGCCAGCCTAAGATCCTCCAGATGAGGTCCCAGACTTCGTAGGGCAGACAGCAGCCCTACTGCTCTGCCCTTTCCCAATTCCTGACACACAGAATCTGTGAGCACAATAAAATGATGACTGTTTTATTTATTTAAAAATAATTTTTTTATTGGAGATCAATTTGCCAACATATAGCATAACACCCAGTGCTCATCCCATCAAGTGCCCCCCTCAGTGCCCATCACCCAGTCACCCCCACCCCCTGCCCACCTCCCCTCCCACCATCCCTTGTTCGTTTCCCAGGGTTAGGAGTCTCTCATGTTCTGTCTCCCTTTCTGATATTTCCCACTCATTTTTTTCTCCTTTCCCCTTTATTCCCTTTCACTATTTTTTATATTCCCCAAATGAATGAGGCCATATAATGTGTGTCCTTCCCTGATTGACTTATTTCACTCGGCATAATACCCTCCAGTTCCATCCATGTCGAAGCAAATGGTGGGTATTTGTCGTTTCTAATGGCTGAGTGATATTCCAGTGTATACATAGACCACATCTTCTTTATCCATATGATGACTGTTTTATACTCTCAGGTCTGGGATCGTTTCTTTCACAGCAGTAGACAACTGGACAGGTCCTGAGTGCCTTTATTGTCAGGTATGGACAAGGGCGGTCTCTTCAGGGGAGAGAGGATGACTCTCACGTTCTAGTGCCATTGGACTAAAAAAGTCAACTTAGTGGAATCTCAGAGCTCAAGTCTTTCACTACCAACATGGCAGGCAGATGGACTCTTCAAACAGGCCAAACTGGGCAGGAAAGAGGAGATGCTTCACTTTTGCACATGCATGCAGCTCATCAGCCAGTCATCATCATCTGTGTGCCTGCACCCTCTACCCCCTGGCTTTAGTGCTGATCCCTCTTCCACATGACCTCTTAACTTTCTTTGCAAACTGAATTATTTGCCATCCTTAGAGAGTGGTGTGCAGTGTCCCACCCCAAAAAGTTTTGTTCAAGCTGTTCCTCCCTGCCTCCAGTCCCTGTGTAGAGGCAGCCTCCCCAGCTAGGCAGGGTTCTATCATTCACCCCCTTTGCAGTTTATAGCCTTGAGATTAAGAACAGCCTCTGGAGACATCCTGCCTGGTTCACGCCCTTGCTCAACAACATATTAGATCAGGAGCACACTCCATAAATGCCTAAGGTTCGGTTTTCTCATCTGTAAAATGCGGATGTTTGGTGACAGTGCGTGTTTCAAGGAGAGAGGGTGAGAACTAAATGAGTTGATTTGTGAAAACACTTTGCAGAGCATCTGGCTCCCAGCACTAGAGTAAGTATATCCATATGAAACATATTTATAATCTAATATGTAGGAAATTTATAGGACATACCTAGGATAGGTATACATACTTTGATATACCTACATAGTTATCCATAACATATGTATCTCTCATACATATATATGTATATGGAGAGAGTGTAAATATATATTTCCTTAAAGTTCTTGCTATCCTCACTATTATGTTAATTGTGTCATAGCCATGTGATTACATGTATTCCTTATCTACCTGCCCTGCAAACTCACTGGTGTGACCGAGCAGGTCTTAGGCATGTTGTTTCACCTAGAAACAGCATAATGCTCTGTCTCCTCCATGGCAGGGTATCAGCCTTATTCACCTCTGTGACCTCAGAATGCAGCACAGGCTTATATGTAAGAACCCTATAAATGTTGCTTAAATGAATGAATGGCTAAGTGATCCATCTGGGATGTTTCAATAGTTTGTGCAGCCTAACACTATGATGTTGAAAAATTAGGGGCCCCTGGGAGTGGCTCAGTGAGTTAAGCATCTGCCTTCAGCTCAGGTCACGATCCCGGGGTCCTATGATCGAGCTCTGCACCGGGCTTCCTGCTCAGCGGGGTCTGCTTTCCCCCTCTCCTTCTGTTGCTCTCCCTGCTTCTGTTTGCTCTCTCTCTGTGCCAAATAAATGAATAAAAAAAAAAATCTTAAAAAAATCAGTGTCCTGTTCCACAAGCTCTCTGTCCATCATCTGAATGGCAGAGGTCTGAGACATCCCAGTGATTTGATATGTCGGTCTTGGAGAGGGAGCCAAGATCAGAGAAAACTGAGTCAGTCATTAACCATGAAGGGAGGGCTAAAGCAGCAAGAGCTTTACTGTGCTGTGACATCATCCCCTATCCCTTTATATGGGTGAAAAGGGTTTGCCAGTGGTCCAGGGGATTAAAAAAGAAAAAGTGCTTCAACCTTCTTCATTCGTTAAAGAATGTAAACTGCCCCAGGAAATGGCTTGAGTATTGAGGTAATTTCCTAGATGTGTTGCAAAATTCATTTGTCATCAATTTCAAGGCAAATATGAAGAAACTGGAAACCTGGCTGTGGATGGGGCTGGAAAGTGAAGGGGACACAGACACCACACTTAATCACCCATGGTGTGAGTAGGAACTTTTGAAACATGACATCGTGAGCTGAGGGTCAGGTCAGACTGCAATGACAAGGCACCTGAATGTGGGATATGAAAGGAGGAAATCTCCCCTGGGGGGAGTGGAGACCAGTTGCAGTGGCATGTGGTCATGTGGACTTACAGTCATTTAAAATTATTTTAGTACACACTCTAGGCCACAGTGTGCTGAGGACACAAAGACCAATACCATCTCTGTCGCTCAGGACACTCAGAATCCATTGTGAGTTACCAGCACATGAGCAGATATGTGTACTAACTGTGGTTGGGGGCCGAGAGGAGGAGCAGGGCCTAACCTTCCAACACAAGTCATTACTGCCAGTGGTGGGAGGGAACATCCCACATGCCCACCGTGGTGTGCATCTGAAATTGCAAATGTGATCATATCATTGCCTTCTTAGAACACCTTTTTAGAATAATTTCTATGGACTGAATGTTTGGGTCTCCCTAAATTCATATGTTGAAGCCCTAATCCCCAGTGTGATGGTATTGGAGGTGGGGCTGTTGGGAGGTAATTTGGGTTAGTTGAGGTCATAGGATAGGGCCCCAGGATGAGATTAGTGCCCTGATAAAAAGAGACTAGAGAGTTGTCTCTGGTTCTCTGGCTGGCTGGCTTCTCTGTCATGTGAGGATATGACAAGAAGGCCCAATCTGTAAGCCAAGGAGAGAGTTCTCAGCAGAACCTGACCATGCTGGTGCCCTGATCTCAGACTTCCAGCCCCCCAAAACCAAATAAATTTCTGTTGTTTTAGCCACTCAGTCTGTCATATTTAATGTAGCAGCCAAAGCGAAGACAATACTTAAAAATAACAGCTAACATTTGTTGAGGAGTCAGTATATGTCAAGATCTATTCTAAGCATTTTTAAAGAAACTTGTACTGACATAATATTCATAGCTCTGTTTGGCTAATAAGAGATACTTCAGGTGTCTTTGCAAACCACTCAAGGCTCTTAATGATCTGCTTCTGACCTTTGTTCTCCAGTTTCATTTTCTGCTACTCCCTTAGAGCGAACCTCGAAACCCAGGTATGCTCAGATGCTTGAAATTTCTTCCAGAGAAGCCTCCATGCTTCGGCATCTGCTGTTGTCTGCTCTGCCTTTCTGCACCTTGTCAGCAGGGTCTGTCCTAGTCAGTCTTCAAGGCTCTGTGGACTGGCTACTTCTTCTGGGAAGCTTTCCCTCATTCTCTAGGCCGAATTAATAGCCTTGCCCCGTGCATCTTTGCTTATGCTGCTCTAGTGGCCTGGAACACTCCCTTTTAGTGGTTATCACCCTGTGCTTCAAAACATATCTTCATAATGATGCCAGGTGTGAAGTCTTTGCTAACTCACCTGAGAGAACCGGCCACGCTCTCTCCCCCCCACCCCCACCTGACAACCTCCTGTTGTTTCACCTGTGACACTGGGCTGTGAGCTCCTTGAAAACAGGGGCTGTGATCCTATCTACAAATCTTCAGCCCTTACTGTTTGCCAAATGCATGAATGGATGCGTTCACCAAAGCACAGCATAAATAATCCACCTGCGTGTCATTGCATACTGCTATGTATCACGAGCCCCTTGAGGGCAGGAATTTATTCTTATTCTATCTTGCACCTCTCCATTTTTCCCCTCTGTGGCACTGCTACTCACACTGAGTAGGAGGCAGTGCTTGTTAGGTGAGTGAGTCAAGACTCAGAAAATTCATCTGCCTGCTTTTGGGTTATTTTTTAATCTCTAAATCAAGAGAAGTGACACAATTAAGAGAGTCAAGGGTGGAGTGGAAAGAACACTTTACAAGAAACCTGAAGCTCTGGGCTTCAGAGCCAGAGCCTTCTTCATGACCTTAACTAGTCATTTACTCCATTTGAATCTATTTTTTGGGAATGACTTGTCAGCTAGACTGTTAATAATATCTAACACACAGGGTGGTTTTGAACAAGACAGTATACAGAAAATGCCTGACACTTGAAGGTGCTCAACCAGCATTAATTTCCTTTTACTCAGTATCATAATGTGGCTTCAGTGTGGTCAGTGCCTTAAAAGCAATGGTCTGTAGGTCTTTGAGCATAACAGTCTAGGTTATGTCCCTCAGTCAGCTGGATGTCAAATGGTGTCCTTGAAACCTGACACTGGACTTTGCCAGAAAGATATTAGCCTACTCCTAACTTATACTATTTTAGGATTTGATGGCTCTGGAAAGAAGATAAGAGCTGACTTATGCAGATAGAGGGTGGCTGTGCCCTGGAAGAAAGTGCCAGAACCTCAACGCATGCCACTTGGAAAGAACTCAGAACACTCCAAAGTTAGGCATTCAAAGGCTATTATTTTTACGCCAACATAAGAGTTTATTCAGGAAGTCGCAAGAAAAAAAAACCCAAATCTCAGAGCAGTGAACTCCAAGGGAACTGAAAAATTCTCTTACCCAGCTGTTGATGCGTGTTCAACAGTCAGAAGATGGAAAGAATGGTGTGTTTGTCAGGATAGTCTTGGTGATGCTGTAGTTATAAGTACCTTCAACATTTCAGTGATAAAGAGCAAAGATTTATTTTTTGTGAACACTACATGTTGATTATGTGTAAGCAGGGTTTTGTTATTCTCACTCAGGAATTGAGGCTGGTGGAGCCTCTCCCAGACGTGATGTTGCCAGTCATTGTGGCACGGGGTTTGGGTCATGGTAAATTATGCACTGAGCTTTACAGCTTCTGCCTGGTAGTGACATCTGTCACACTGGCACACATTTCTTTGTCAAGCACGTCATACGGCCTTACCAATTTCACAGAATGAGGAAGTACAATCTTACCATGAGCCCAGAAATAGCAGTGAACCACAATAGGAGAGAGGGAATAGATTCAAGAGGTATTTGAGTGGTCGAATTAACAGGATTTGGATGTAGGATAAAAGGGGAACGTTTAGGATGATGCCTTGGTTTCTGGTTTGGATGACTGAGTAAAGATGGTGTGATATACATGTGCCATGTGAAAAGGATATTCTCAGTTTGGGACATGTAGCATTTGCTCTGGCTGAAAACCAGGAGGAGAGCCATTAGGTGAGGAGTTGAATATATGATCTGGAGCTTAGGAGAAAGACATAAGCTGGAGATAAACGTTTGGTGGCCGTCAGCTCAGCAGTGGTGCTTGAAGCCAAGGGAGAGCGGATAGAGGAAAAACGAACTCAGAAAAGTGTGACAGCACCAAGTGTTGCTAACTGGGACATTCATGCCATGATGAAAGTGCCAATCGATAAAAAGCATCTCGAAAAGCAGTTTTTGAGGCACAAAAGCCTCTTTCCCAGCAATGCTGGCCCTATTATATATCCCAGCCAATTTCAGAGCAGATATATACAAGAAGTTCATAGCAGCATTGTTATACTCACCAAATATTGGAAACCACCCAAATATCCATCAACAGTAGAAAGGCTAAATAAATTGTGGAGTATTCATACAAGGGAACAATGCAGCAATACCAAATAGTGGAACAGTCTCAGGAAGAACATAGATGAACCTTAAGTACATAATGTTAAGTAGAAAAAGAAAGTTGCAGAAGAGAACATCCAGTGTGATTCCTTTTATGTAAAGTTCAAATGTTTGCAAAACTACACACATATGGTAAAACTTAAAAAATAAGCCAAGGAACGATAAACATGGAAATCATGATCGTGGTAGTCTCTGTAGGGAAAGGGTAGGGGATCCACCTGGTGAACTTGGATCAGCACTTTTGCCTCCCACGGCCTCACTTTCTGCATCTAAATGACGGGGATGATCACATTTGCCACGTGGGTTTATTTTGAGAATTAAATGATATGTTATCGAGTTCAAGAACTGTTTGTTGCATCTGAAATTATCAAGTAGGCCTTTTGCAAAAAGTGATAGCCATAGTTACCCAGAGGTGCTCGGTGTGGGTAACCCGGGGACTGTTTCGGAAAGGTTTAGGGTAGAGAACAGTTTCGAGGTCTATGGCTTATATAATAATCTTGAAAAAAACAGAATGGGTTGTGGCACAGCAGGGAGAGACCATATCTTTCCCCCTGCTCTTTCTTCCCTCTGAGACTTCTGTCCACATCTGGCTTAGGTCATCGGGCAAAATTAATTTGTTGGTTTCACCCTGCTGACATCTGTCTCTGTCAGTGCAGCCCCAGGCAGCTTGGGTGCAAATCAGCACAAGTACCAGCCTTCTTCCCACGGAGGCCAGGAGAGTATGCCCGGATCAGGGAGGGGTTTTGGGGGTGAGGGAAAAGCAATTTTATGGTGTCGTCTGGGAATATTTTGGATTCACTAAGTGGCAAAACTTGGTCAAGGGCCACCTTTGGATTTTATGATAGATGTTGAACATCTCACTTGCAAATAGTAAGAAAACAAAACAATGCAACTGCTTTGTTTCCTTTCTTGTTTAACGTAGAAAAGTTGAATAAGAGAGTATCAATGAGGGGGTGGGGGTTCTTGTTGTTGTTGTTGTTTGTTTTTGTTTGTTTTGTTTTGTTTTCCCAGTTGTGGTAAAAAGAAAAATAGACGTCACCTACAATGGAAAAAAAAAAAAGAGTATCAATGATAATAAGCATTGTATTATATATGTTTTTTAAGAAAACTATTGTATTTTAAATGCACATAGTCTTTTTATCTGTACAAGTAACTATTCATTGTCTCCTTTGATACAACAACTTCTTGGGGTAGATAGGACAGGTATTACTGCCTATTTTACAGCCAAGGAAAGAAATAATCAAGTCCACAAAGGTTAAATGATCTGTCCAAGGTCACCAGCTGAGGAGGAGAAGGTGTGGGACTTGAGTTCTAGTGCTCTGATTCCAAATCCTCATTGACTGTACGTGGCTTTTCTTTCTCCCATGTCTTTTGCTTGTGCTGTGCCCTCCACCCGAAATAATGTAAAGGGAAGGAGTAACTTCCTTATGTCACTATCCTCTCTGACAGCCATGTGGTCCAGTGAAGGAATGAGATACAGAGCTCCTTGTCCTGGAGAAGGGTAAGCGGCACTGTGATAGATGAAATCCAAGTATGGAATGGTAGATTGGACTTAGCCCTTCCAAATCTGTGATTCAGTATCATTACCCTGAAAGCCCCAGGGCTAACAATAATAATCCTTGGACACAGAAGCCACGCTGGGGAGGCAGAGGCGTGGAATACGGACTCTGAGCCAGAGGACACCCATTAACTCACAGAATCCCAGAGCATCGTAACCAAAGGAGACACTGGCCCAGCTCTCTGCACCAACCATGAAAGTCTTCCTCTCCCTTCTATAGCCTACTAATGAGGACAGCCCCAGAAATTTGGAAAAGGATAAACACCATGCCTGTTCTCGCTCTGAGAACCTTTGAAAAGTTGTATCTTGGTGGGTTCTGGAGTGTGGCCCAGGCCTGGAGTAGGTCCTAGGAAGCACTCTTCCGGATTCCTGCTGGACTGGACATTGTAGGAATGAAGACAACTGACAAAATGAAGGCGGGGAACTTAACAGGACTCTGGCTAAAATGCGTAGAGAGAAATAATTTACTTCAAAAATTAACCACTGAAAAGCATGTAAATATTATCAACAAGTGAACAACAGGCAAAGTGGACCCCCGTTACTGATTTCTGGAGCAGAGGTAAAGTGGGTGGGGTGGGGAAGGACTGCACTTTGGAGCTGAGTAGCTTTTTTTTTTTTTTTTAAAAGCATTTATTTATTTATTTATTCATGAGAGACAGAGAGAGAGAGAGAGAGAGAGAGAGAGAGAGAGAGAGAGGCACAGGCAGAGGGAGAAGCAGCAGGCTCCATGCAGGGAGCCCGATGCAGGACTCTATCCTGGGACTCCAGAACCATGCCCTGGGCTGAAGGCAGGCACCAAACCACTGAGCCACCGAGGGATCCCCAGCTTTTTTCTTTTCTTTTTTTTTTTTTTTTTTAAGATTTTTAAAATTTATTCATGAAAGACACAGAGACAGAGGCAGAAACATAGGCAGAGAGAGAGGCAGGCTCCCTCCGGGAGCCCAATGCGGGACTCAATCCTGGGACCCCAGGATCATGCTCTGAGCCAAAGGCAGACACTCAACCACTGAGCCACCCAGGTGTCCTGTGGAGCTGAGTAGCTTTGAGTGGAAATTCTGGGTCACCACTGTCTCTAGGTGACTTGACAGGGTAGTCACCTGTCGTCTTTCTTGTTTCCTTATCTATAACTGGTAAATATTTGTGTCTCCCTTTCAGAGCAATGAGGTGACAAATGTACATACACGGTATATAGTAGTAGGTGTTCAGTAAATTCCAAAATCTTTCCCTTCTCCTCAAGGGTAACAGAATGTCTAATTCCTAAAAAAGCAAAATGTTGTATGACATCAAGAACATCTAAAAACATTAAGCAAAAAATTTAGGAAATTGTTTACAGCTTTCCACAGATCAAGTATTGGAGTGAGGACCAAGAGCTACTGTTTATCATCCACCATGTAGCACAATTTGAAACAAAAATGGGAATCTGCGGGTCATTAATCTGGCTCAAGGGGTCACCATGCCCAAGGCCAAACCAGTTGCTCTTCACAGCGTTGCCCTCCCCTGGGTTTTCCCCTGCACTCTGGGAGCTCCCTCTCCTCCCCCGCCCCTGTCAACAAGACTGATGAATTCAATACCCCCCTCTCCCCAGCTGACAGCCCCGGAGAGAGCTGACTCCAATCAGCAGGCCCCCCTAGTCGCCTGACTCAGGCCTCCCCAATCAGAGGCGGGGTCTGCCGAGGAGGACAGACAGACAGGTCTGGAGAGGCTGGTAAGTGAGAACTCCCCGAGTGCCTCCGCCAAGAACAGATTTGACGAGGCTGCCATTCACCCTGTCAAGCCATGTGTGGGATTCATCAGAACCCAATCGGTCCCTCCTCCACCCCTGTCAATGTGCTCTAAGGGGTTTTTCTTTCAACTTGATTGCTCTGAGGGCATTGGTAAATCCACCGAGTTGTGATCCATCAATGCCTGTCAGTGCATTGTTCCAGAAGCGTTTATGCCCTGAACCAGGAGAGTGGGAAGGGGTTCTTGGTACCATCGTAGGACAGATTTTCACTGGCTTATTGATTCATCCCACAAATATTTACTCAGCCTGCTGTTTAACTATGGAGATGAACCGGGGAGGAGGATGTTTGCTGGTGGGCTTCCCTATAAAGAAATCCCACTCAGTGAAATAGCATCTAGCCATTGAGACTGAAGGGCTATGAATATCGAACTGTTATTGAATATACGAGTCAGGCATTTTACCTATATCATCTAGTTGTCTCTGTGATGTCACTGGATGTACCATCTTCATTTTATAGATGGGGAAACTGAGGCTCATGGGGGCTCAATGACTCATTCAAGCTCCATAGATAGAAAGTGTCGGAAATAGGCTCTGATGTGGACTGGCTCCAAATCCCAGGGTCCTCATTATATTTGCTACATTGCGTGTTCCCACACCTCTTTTTAGTTGTTGGTAGGATAAAAAGGAAGATAAAGCTGTTTGTGGAGACACCTTGAAAAATACACAGCTCTCTCTGCTGAGAGAGCTTCATAATGCCCTGAGCATAACTTGCAGTGGGTAATGGGGCATTTGATTGACTGCTCTCTCCCTGCAAGTTCAAGAAGCCTCTCTGGTTTCAGTCTTGGCTGCCTCTGAGCACTGGGACTCTGAGCTCTGCCCTCATGTGAGTCTGAGGGCACTCGGCTGAGGCTCCCGAGTGTGGCCAGACCTGGTGGTACCGTGCTGCCCACAGAGAGATGAGGTCAACCTAGACATTGCCCAGGGGGTTCAATCCCAGTAACCACTGATATAGGCTACATTCAACCTGATAAAACTGTTTATTTTTAATACCTGTTTGAAATAAGCTTCCTTTCCAACCTCACGCTAAAATAGGAAGAGGGCTTTTCTATGTTCAGAGAGATTTCTCTTGAATCTTTCAGCTATTCACTGTAGAGATTGAATTATTCAGATCTGGAAGAAATGGAAATAGAGGAAGAAGAGACCATGTGGAGTAGCAGAAAATGCACTGAGCTGAGGATCAGGGTCCCATAAGCTCAGTGATTGACTCACTATATGACTTTGGGCAAGGTGCTTAGCTTCTGTTTCCATTTCTCATCTATAAATTGGGGATGATAATGCTTTTTTATCTTACAGAGTTATTGCACAGGTCAAATGTGGTAATAATTTCATTGATTCATTTTCTCCTTCATTCAGTAACCGCTAGACGGTTGAGTGATGAGTAAGAGCCATGGCCTGTGTCTACGGAGCTTACGGAGTGGCAGAGATAGACATAAGTTAACCTGGATAGAAATAATTGTTGGCAGGAAAGGTGTGGGAGGGGGATGAGGAGTTTAGGGTACTGTAAGGGCTGTGGCTGACCGTGTCCTATTAGGTGAGTCTGGAAGCGTGAGGAGGTGGTCAACTGATGAAGGAGGTTAAGTGAAGCAGCATGCATGAGGTTGCAAAGGAGTTTGGCACAAACCAAAATTGGAGAGGTCAGTGTGTAGGGACTGAAGTCCTTGTTTGCTGGGAACAGTCCCCATTGTGGCCCAGAATCGTTATTACTAGAGCCTTTTGCACTCTAAAGCATCTCTGGAGGAGAAATTACAAAGTCCTCTCACTCACGTGCTCTCATGCTGTGAGCACAGTGGATTGTTAGGCTAGGGGCACACAGGGACAGACTCAGGCTTTGTAGGCTGTATGAAAGGGTTTGGTCTCTGCCCCCAGGGGGAGTAAGTACCAACTGGAGGGTAAAAGATGGATAATAATATTTAGGATTTCTGTGTGTCTGCATTATGCTCTGTGCTTTAGAAGATGTAGTAGGTGCTCTTGCCATCCCCCATGCTATATATGAGGAAACGAAGCTTTTCAGAGATCAAGGAACTTGTTCAGGGCCAGGCTTTGCCTGGCTAGTAGCAGAGCACTGATCTAAAGCCAGGCCTCATTCCAAAGACAGGGGTCTTTAACCACTCTGACACTACCTCCTCATGAGAAGGTCTTGTGCTAAAAATGTATTCTGTTCAAGGGCTCCTGCTGCTCTGAACACTTTGCTCACTTTAGTACATGCTTATTGGAATGAACTGAAGCCTCCACGGCAAAGTTTCCCTGCTCTTCTCCAGAAACGATGGACGTGGGTGTCAGGACAGATGCAGAACACTAGCAGGAATAGCCACTGTAGCATCAGGGCTCAGGACTAAGGCCCCATTTCTGCCAGCTGTGACCTGAGCAAGGCCATTTCACTTCTCAGGCCTCATCCCTTGGGTCTTCTTCAAGGACACATCAGTTGTGAAAGGACTCTGTAAGCTGGAAGACACAACCATGGTAACAATAACCAAGTGCATGGCAAACATTTGTTGAGAACTTTCTTCTTACCAGATTTATGTTAAATGATTAATGCTTTTTTTTTTCACTTATAATCCCTCAAAACAACCCCATGAAGTAGGTACTATTTTATTTATTTATTTGTTTATTTATTTATTTATTTAAAAAGATTTTATTTATTTACCTGAGAGAGAGAGTGCGCCCATGTGCACAAGCTGGGGGAGGAGCAGAGGGAGAGGAAGAAGCAGGTTCCTCTCTGAGCACAGAGCCTGACTCAAGGTTCCCTGATCCCAGGACCCAGGATCATGACCTGAGCAAAAGGCAGATGCTCAACCAGCTAATCCACCCAGGCACCCACTATTATCACCATTTAATATGTGTGTAAATTGAGGCACAGAGAATCAGATAACTTATCCAAAGTCACAAGCTGGTATTTGGAGTCGGCTAGGGCTTTTAGCCATTAATTAAATAATTAAACAGTTTTATCCACTCCAAAGAGGACCAAGTGGCTCTGAACCATTTCTCTTGAGTCTGAGAGTGCCAAGATGGACCGAGGATATTCAACAGGGGGGTGAGGTGGAAGGTGGAGAGGCAGTGACTTGTGGGGGTTCTGTCCAGGAAGAGACAAGCGACCTCAGGTCAAGGATCCCCCACAGGGTTTGAGGGGTTTGAGATGGCCAGACAGGGCTGGAGAGGGATCAGTGATGAGACTCAAACCTCTGAGAACACAAATAGGTCCCTTTCTTCACCCCAGAGGCTTGGTGAATGCGGCAGGACTGCCATCTGGGGCAGTTTCCAGGTGGACTATATCTGGGGTGCTTCAGGGCCGTCACACGCTTTCTTTCACCGGTCGGTCAGCAAACACTGAGCAAGCCGGGACTCCTCTCCCACTAACTGTCATATTTGAGACTTGATGATGTATCAGCCACTATTTCATATTCTGCATGCACGTTACTCAAATTAGCTTCAAATCCCCCTGGAAGGATTTATATTCCTGTTTTGCAGATGGGGAAACTTGAGAGATAAGATCTCAAGCCCAAGGCCCCATAGCTGGCAAGTGGGTTTGAACTTGGACTGCTCTGCCTTCCTCAGTTGCTGGGCAGGGTTGTCTTCACTGATGGAATACTGTGTGGAGCCATCTCAACTCACTTTTACGGGCCACTGGCTCTGTGGTGGGCCCTACTGGATGCTTTGGTGGAAGGTCATTCATTCCATGTCGGCTCTGCTAGGGAGCTCTGGGTGTGGTGCTTAACCCTCCTGGGCTTCTGTGTTCTCACCTGGCAGGTGGGAGGAATAGCAGCACTTTCCCCAGTTGAGTGTCCGATGAAGTACCATGCAAAGCACGGAGGCGGAGCGTGGTAACCAGCGGGCACTCCAGAGTGTCCATCAAAGGAATCTTCTCCTCGAGGGGACCTTGTGGTGTGACTCCTTTATCATTCCTATTCCAGCCTGGGGCTGGTACCCTTGAGAAGACAGAAAACATCCCTTGCCTCCGGGCAAAAGTAGACCTTGAGCTACTTGTAGCATCATAGGTGCTGTTTCTTCTCACCCTCTCCTCTTTCTCCCTTTCCACATACAAGCTTCCAGGTGGACAGTTGGATAATGGCTGCATAGATACCTGTGAAGCCATCAACCTAATCAGAATAGTAAAGGTAGCCATCGCCTGCTGGAATTTCCTCAGGCCCCCTATCTGCGCTTTCTCCATTCCCAGTTCCAGGCAATCACGGATCCTCTTTTTTTTTTTTTTTTTTTTTTTTTTTTACCATAAATTAGTTCACATTGCTAGCATCTCCTATAAATAAAACCATATAGTAAGTATTCCTTAAAAAATTCACTCCTGGGGCACTTGGGTGGCTCAGTCCGTTGAGCGGCCAACTCAGTTTTGGCTCATGGTCATGAGCTCATGATCTGGCTCATGATCTCAGGGTCGTGAAATCAAGTTTCTTGTTGGACTCCGTGCTGAGTGTGGAGCCTGCTTAAGGTTCTCTGCCTCTCCCTCTGCCCTACCCTTCTCCTCATGTGCTCTCTCTTAAAAAACAAAAACTCACTTCTTTTATTCAGTATAATTATTTGGAAATTTGCCATTTTATTTCAATCATTCGTCTGTATTGCTGACTACAAGTCCATTGTAAATATTGACCATAATTTGTCCATTCACCTGCTGATGAGCATTTGGTGTGTTTTCAGTTGTTGGCTATTAGGAATAAAGCTGCCAAGAACATTAGCCTTAAGTTCTTTTTTTTTTTTAAAGATTTTATTTATTTATTCATGAGAGACACTGAAAGAGAGAGAGGCAGAGACACAGGCAGAGGGAGATGCAGGCTCCATGCAGGGAGCCCGATGTGGGACTCGATCCCGGGACTCCATGCCCTGAATCGAAGGCAGGCGCTAAACTGCTGAGCCACCCAGGGATCCCAGCCTTCTTAAAAGTTCCTTAAGGTAAAATGGTTGGGTCAATGGATGGATGGGTGTTTGACTTTCTTAAAAGCTGCCAAACTGTTTTCCAGGTGGTCGCAAGCTTTTACATCTCAACCAGCAACCTGTAAGCGCTCCATTTGCTCCACAGTCTCCCCAAAGCTTGGTATGTCAGTCTTTCATAATTTTGCCCTTATAATAGACAAGTAGTATGTCTTACCATGGTTTTAATTTGCATTTCTCTAATGGCTAATGATGTTGAACATCTGGTCACGTGCTTATTTACTATGCATCTGTCTTTCTTGGTAAAGTGTGTGTTAAAATCTTATTCCATTTTTAAAATTGGGTTTTTAGATTATTATTGAATTTTGAGAATTCTTTATACATTCTAGACACAAGTCCTTTTTCAAATACAAGTTTCAAAAATATAGTGGCCCAGTGTGTGGTTTGTTCTGTCATTCCCTAGTGTTCTCCTGAAGCTTACTGATGGTCTGTTCAGTGTTTTCCTCTGTGTTTGATTGTGGTTGGTCTTTTCTGTTCATTGTCTTTTTCAGTGTTGACCCTGCCTTTAATCTCACCCAATTCACTTCATCTCAGACATCATAATTCGGTTTAGGTCTTTTCTACAACTTCCATGTCTCTACATGTAGAGGCTTTCCCTCGAGCTTCTTGATCACATGGAATACATTGATAATCACTGTTTTATGTCCTTGGCTAATTTTACCTTATAGGTTAGTGTCGATTGGTTGATTCTTCTCCTCATACCAGGTCTGTTCCTCCCCCTGCCTTGGATAGTCCTCAACCAGGCACACTCCACTGCATAGGTGAGGGGACCATCCATAGATCTCAGGAGTCCTCTCTCTGTGAGTCTCCTTCCAGCACTCTGCCCTGCTAACTCTGCCTCCCTTGGTCTTTCCAGACTCCCAGGTTTCTCTCTGCAAATCAAGGGGTCCATATGCCTTTATCTGGGTCCTCAGCCAGTGCTGTGGCTATAAATGGGGTCAATTATAAGATTTCCCCAATTTGTGTCCCATCTTTCAGAAATCATGGTCCTTCCTTGCCTAAAAGTCCAATGTCTGGAGAACCATTGATTTTTTGTTTGTTTTTTTAAGTTGTCTTAGGTGGGAAGGTAAATCTGGTCTCTGGTACTTCATCTTGGCCAGAAGTAGAAGTCTCCAGAGTTTCTTTAGTCATAGAGAACCCTTACAGTCTCTTGTCAAAACTCTCCTTATTAGACATTAGGAAGCTGAGGAACTGCTCATATATTATGTACAGTACATAGTTTGGAGTTTAAAGGATGTAATGCGCCATATTTGGTGTTGGGATTGGAAACATGAATGGCATTGAGGCAGAAGCTAGGTTGTAAAGGTAACTGAATGCAGGGAGCAGGGCCTATCCCATGGTTGGTGGGGGAGGAACTGAAGAATCATTTTAAGTCTAGGAATGGCATAGTCGGGCTGGAAAGCCTAATTAATATTTACGCATTGCTTTTTTTTTTTTTTTTGTAGTTGGATTATATTCACCTCTACTTCTAGCAGGGAGCTGGCACAAGGTCATGTGTTGTACTTCCTGAGCTCTGGACCATAGTCTGCTCCCATCTGTGCAGCTCTGGACACATCAGTTCACCTCTTGTGGGCCTCAGTTTCCACAGCTGTAAAATGAGAATCCTAATACCTGTATCCACATGAAGTGACTGCAGTGAGGCTTCGATGAGACTGACAGAGGTCTGACCGTGGACTTCAAGTGCCCAGCACGGTGCCTGGCAAATAGCCCTCAGGGACGATGAGCAATTACTAATCAAGAAAGCTGAGTCTCAGTGAGGCTGTTTTGATGTGGTAACAGAGCAAGCAAGCCTCCACTTCAGCTCTCTGATAGCTTGCCATGTCTGTGATCCTCTAAAGCAAGATTTAATCCAAAAGATGTAATAATGATTGGTTGAGGCGAATCCCGACAGGGCCACAAAGACATACGTAGTGGTGGCTAAGGAGTATCCCCTGCCCTCGGCCGTTCCCTGACCCAGCGGTCCTAGCCCAGCCTGACGTGACTTTTCTGAGCAATGCATGTTGGAAGCTGTTGGATTTCTGCCACACAGAGGGCTACATTTAACCAACTAGAATGAAGAGTCAGAGCTAGACTGTGGTGTGCCATGGTTTGTGGTCGTATGTTTTAATATGATGTTTGGGGCAAAATTCAACTGTAAGAGGCTCCATCACGAAATGAAAGCTTTTATTTGTGTATGTTCTCCCATGGTCCAGACCTTTGTACTAGCCATTCTCTCTGCCTCAGGTGCAACGTCCTCTTGATTCGATGCTTCCTGCGTGTCTGATTGCCGAGCGGGCACTCTTTCTTCAGTTCACAAAGACTATTAAACCTTTCTTGACTCCCCCAGACAGATGACATATTCTTTCTCTTTAGATGCCTCCGCATTTTTCAAATACTGCAATTTTCATAATGGTCTTCTTTCCTTTTCTCTCTCTCTCTCTCTGTCTCCCCTTAGACTGCAAACCCTTTGTGTCAGTAGAGCGACACCTCCTTTGTTTACCGTGGAACCCGTGCAACCTAGGGTAGTGTCTGTGCTCAACACCTATTTTTGCATAAATGAATGAATGCACAGACAATGGGAATATAAGGTGAAGTGATGTAACGCTTGCACATAGTAGGAGCTTTCTTTTTTCATTTCCGTGCCTTATACTAGCTTGAGCTTTTAGATGCTCATATGTGATCTTGCTTATCTCACTATATTTATCGTTATTTACTGTCACAGGGCATTCCGGGGGCTCAGCAGATGCTGGCTGAATGAATGAGCAAGCAAGCCTTATCCCTTAATTGCTTTATCTCTTGCATGAAATGGTTGCATTAGATAATGTATCACTCAGCGAGTATTTCCTAAACCTCTGCCATGTGCCAGGCAGAGGCTGCATCAGTCATGGACTGTATCCTTGAGAAGCCTACAGACTAGTAGAATTCAGACAGACACTGCAACCCAAGATGGAAGGTGAGGGGTCACAGCTTGGGATGTGGCCGAGACTGATGGGAAGCCACCGAGACTAACGCCAGGCCTGTCCTGTGGGATGCGGGTGGGGCTCAGAGCTCGATGCAGCCATAGCTGTGAAGAGAAGATCCAGATCACATCTCCTCCACACTTCCCAGCCAGAAGTCACCTTTTGCTCATTTGTTCTCATCCTGGGACTTGATCTAACCCCTTTTAGAACACTGGCTCCTTTTCTGGAGGGTTAATGGTGTTGGTTAATCTTATGTGTCAGCTTGATCAGGCCACAGGCCACCCTGACATTTGGCCAAACATTATCCTGGTTGTGTCTGTGAGGGTGCTTTTTGGTGACATTGGCATTTTCGGATTGGTAAACTGAATAAAGCAGAGCACCCTTCCTCATATGGGTTGGCCTCATCCAGTCACTTGAAAAAAAAGGAGGGAACTCCTTCTGCCTAAGGGCTGAGTCGGGACATCAGTCTTCGCCTGCCTTTAGATACAAACTGGAATATCAGCTCTTCTTGCTTCTCAAGCCTCTAGCTTCTTCTGGACTGAACTTTGCCATCAGCTCTCCTAGTGTTCAAGCTTTCAGCCTCTGACTGGAGCTGCACCATGGCTTTTCTGGGTCTCTGGTATGCTGACTACAGGTCTTAGGATTTCTCAGCCTCCATAACTGCATGAACAAACTCCTTATTATTGATCTATTGATCTATCTGTCAATGGATCTATCTACCTATCTACCATCTATCATCCATAATATATATAGAGAGAGAGAGAGAAAGAGAAAGAAAGGGAGAGAACTGTTTATTTCCCTTTTTCTCTCTCATCTCTTACTATTTCTGTTTTGCTGGGGGAACCCTGACAAACACAGAAGGTGAGAAAGAACCTGCACTCTCCTATTTATTATTATATCCATTAGCTTATTCATTTTATGTAATACCCCTCCGAGGATGGATGTAATTTCCAGTTTATGGATGGGAACAATGAGGCTCAGATTGGTGAAGCAACATTCCCAAGGTCACACAACCAGCAAATGACAAAAACAGTTTAAAATCTTATTCCCGGGGCCCCTTGTGGCACAGTGATTGAACATCTGCCTTTGGCTCAGGTTGTGATCCTGGGGTCCTGGGATTGAGTCCTGCATTGGGCTCCCCATGTGGAGCCTGCTTCTCCCTCTGCCTGTGTCTTGGCCTCTCTTTTTGTGTCTCTCATGAGTAAATAAATAAAATATTTTTTAAAAAATCTCATTCCCAGGGAGCTTGGGTGGTGCAGCTGGTAAAACATCTGACTCTTGGTTTTGGGTTGGTTGTGATCTTGCTATCTTGAGACCAAGCCCCACATCCAGCTCCATGCTCAGTGTGGAGTCTGCGTGAGATTCTCTCTCTCTCTCTCTCCCTCTACTCCTCCTCACCATGCTCTTTCTCTCTAAAATAAAGCACTAAATCTTTTTTTTTTTTAAATAAATAAAATCTCATTCCCTTTAGTGTCATAGCCTATGCTATTTCTCCTCCACTTGACTACTTCCTTCCCTGCATGTTTTATCTCTCTGGTAGATACTAAGTTTTTGGTGGATGGAAACCAGTTCTAATTATTTTTCCTCTGCTTGTCCACCTGTAATTTTTTGTGCTTAGCACCATCTCTGGCACAGGAGGGGAGAGTGGAGGTGACTTCAGGGATTGGTGAGTGATCTGTCTGGATCAAGGGACTTCTCTGCAGGACAGGACTTTAGACACCTCATAGCCCTATGCATCCCTACTTTTACCTTTGCTTCCAGTGTAGCTCTCTTTCTTCTCCATCTCCATGCTGCTGTGAGTTATTATATGGTCATATATTTCCCCACAGTGATTCCAGGGTGTTCTTAAGTTTGCAGTGAAAAGTCAAGGATCACACTCCCTAGGAAACGCTTCCTCAAGCCCCTTCTGGCACTTTGACTTGCCTGTGCCACCTGGGCCTGGAGCCAGCTGTGCAGCGCGGTTGGGGGGAGAGAGTGTGGGCTAAAGAGGACAGGGAGACCCTGACAGCTTGCTGGGCCCATGCTGGGGAAAGTCTGGCTATAAATAGAAGGAATACTAAGCTGAATGTTTTTAATATGCACATTGAATTCATTTACTTAATGAAGAATTTTCCTGGAAAAGAGAGCTGAGCTGTCAGAGCTGAGCTGTTTTGGAGTACGATGTAAAAGAAAAACTCAAGAGAATTACTTGCTGTTTGGATTTATGCTTTAAAATAGGTCACAATAAAAAGCAACACTGTAGGGGCAGAAATCAGGTCAGTGTTCATCAGGGCTGGAGGTGGGGGCAAGGGACTGACTGGGAAGGGGCAGGGAGGAACTTTCTGGGGTGAGGGTAGCATCTTGTATCTTACTGGGGCAGTCAGTTACAGCCATTCACAGAATTGTTCACCCAGAATAAATGAGTTTTACCATATGCAAATTATGCTTCAACAGCCCTGATCTATCATGTCACAGTGTTCTGGCCAAGGGAGAAAGAGAAGGAGCGGAGAATGAGTTTTCAAGCATCTACTTGGGGTGGAGTTCTCTGTAGCTTCTTTAGATGATTTATCTTGTTATAAAACCAAGGCGAATTAGAGATTATCATCTGCCTTTTGCAGATGAAACAGCCAAGATTGGGCGATCACTCCGGGTCCCACATAAACTCCTACTGGACCTCATGAGGAGGTTTTGGAATTCCATAGTGACCTCCCTCCACCTCCCCGGATGTTGGGAGAGATAGAGCCAAGAAGTCTGGGAATACACAGAACTGAGTTTGTGCTCCTTATATTAAATGCTTCAGACAGCTCTATGCTCTTTCTCCAAAATGTTCTTCCATTCTGTATTCTTTGGCTGTTTCTGGCTGCATCTGGGAAAAGGTCTTAATAAGGTGCTAATGGTCTTTAACAGCTTTATTTAGTACCTTTCGACCTCCCTTTTTATCAAGTGTGCTTGACTTTGGGCAGATGTTGAAATCTGAAAGGGGGTAGGGTGCGCACTGTAGGGCCTGCCATCGTTCCTGGACCCCATTCCCGTGGCTGACATCATTAATCAATCATGTTACTCTATGAACTCTGACTTGCTCTTGCCATCCTTCATGCCATGGTCTTCTGAGCAGTGATTACGAACCCATTTGAATTGGCCCTCAAACTCAAGAGGCTATATTTGCCATCATACCTGTGTTTGGGAGGCCTAATGTAGGTGCATTTATAAATTGAGGGTGAAATCTTATCCTTTTTTCTGCTCAAACCTGGAACCTGGAGAAAAGTTGACATGTGGATCTAGTGGCAAAAGTAGAAAAAGCACGGATTAGACAGAGTCGGACTTGGACATCAGCTCTGTACAATGTCTGCCCATCTCTCCCACAACACTCATCATCTTCATCTTTGAGACGGGGATGATAATAGCTCTCCAAAGGTGTCATGGTGAAGTGTAAATCCTATGAGATCACTCATAGGAAACAAAACTCACCATGTCCTCAGCTCTGTGCTGAGGACTTTTAGATGCATTAGCTTGCTCAACACTTATAACAAAGTAATGTGTAAGAAACTTTTTAATCTGCCTTAAATAGGTGATACTCCATTTGTTCGGGTCACGCATGGAAGAGTAAGGTGGTGAAGTGAACTCAGGTCTGACTCTGAAACTCATACTGTCAGTCACAAGCTACACTGTCTTGTTCCTGGCATGGGGCAGGCAGTCTTTGGGGTGCCACATCCCTTATTGCAGGACCGAGTTGACTGAGAAGGACTCAGACAAGACTGGCTCATACATCAGACTGGTACAGGCCCCGAAGAGAGGACTGGTACAGGCCCGAAGAGAGGAAAAAATCCTCTGCAGCAGGGAATTCCGGGAGAGGTAGAAGGTACCAGTACCATTTTGGGGATCCTGCTGGTCTGTATGGGGCCTGTGTACAAATTAGAAAAAAAAATGGCTCATCTGGGCTAAAGAATTACAAAAGTGACTCCCTCTGGGAAGGCACAGTTCAATAGGAGGCAAGGCTTAGAGCATTTGGATGAAAAAAAAATGGGGTACCTTCTTCTGGGTGGAGGAATTAGTACAGGGTGGCATTTCAGCAGGCATTCAGTAGCTTGACTGGTGTCTTTGTGCAGTACACAACCTGTACAACAATATAAAGTGACTGTATCTTGACAGTTGGGAAAGGCAGTCTTAGGGACTTAGAAGCAGGTGGAAGGAGAATGTCCCAATAGGTAATTTTGTTAGGCAGATAACATCATTGGCCTGAAACGGAATTGGATTCAGCTCGGAATGATTCCAAGGCCAGACTGACTGATCGTAAGAATTACTGAGGTCGGAGTGGGGGCCTCTTAGTAAAAAACAGATTTATCAGCTCCTTCCCCTGAACAATCTGACTTAGTAAATATGGGATGGTGAATTTTTAGGATCCAAAAAAGTTTAGGAAATACTATTCTATCCCATGCCCTTCACACAGTATTGCTACAGTCTCTGTTAGTAGCCTTGATAACCATCTGGCCTGTTGGACTCTCTCTTGAGGGCTGGCCACGTCTACATCCATAGCACAGTGAGCAGGGTCTGGCACATACAATGAATAAAATAGTCAATCAACAGAGAAACCGTGCATCCACTGAGTGGCTTCACAGTCCAGAGAATTCTGGCTTACGCATCATGCTGTTTATTACTCTCTGCCAAGGTAATCTCACTTCCATGTCTGTATTCCTTCCCTGCTTCCTCCCCTCTTCCTACTCCCTTAGCCACCATCTATTTTTTCAACCTACCCTTGCAGGACAGGACCCATCATTATGGGGGGCCCTTTCAGACTTATCTAGAACATGGCATGTTTCCTGATGGCCACACCTGCTTCTGGGCCTGGGTGCTGCTTCTAACCCGCTGCATGTGGTTGCACATCTTTAGCTCTTCTTTCCTCCTGGATAAAAAGGAATGGTTTTACAGTATGATTTCTGAAGTCTCTTCTGACATGCCGGAATCCTCTGCATTGAATCTAAGATTTCTGGTAAATTCTGTAAGATGAGAAGGCTTTATCCGAGGCCTTCACATTGGCATCATAGAGCCTGCTGGTTGCAGCCTGGGCGATGAGCAGCTGTAGTCTGGGATTTTCCTGAGGTCTGCTTTGCTGGTGGATGGCTTTCGGTCATGGGCCTGCTCCAGCAGGTTCTGGCCCCCACCACGGGCAACTCAATAAATACTGGCTGCCTGACGGATGTGTGGGATGGGAAGCCAACTGGATCCTTGAGGGGCCCTGGAAAACATGGCCGTTCAAAGGCGGGCAGCTGTGCTGAGTCGTTTTCCAAGTGCACTTATCCTTCGGGGCTTTGACTAGCAAGCTCCATCGGAAAATCACAAGTGTCTGCTTCCAAGGGAATGGCTTCTAGTAATAATAATAATAATAAAAAGGAGCTTTGAAGGCTTCTTGGAAATCAGCTTCTATAAAATAGTGTTTTGAGAAATTGAGCTGCAAGTCAAGCAGAAACATGGATTGAAAGTCTCCCTTTGCATACTCATTCTTCTAGAATATTTTATTCTTAAAAATGAAAATGATGGGTGCATATGGCTAAAAAAGCCAAACGGCATGGAAAAGTACACAATACAAAGCAAAAATCTCCCTCTGT
Organism: Nyctereutes procyonoides; assembly: GCF_905146905.1. Taxonomy (NCBI): domain Eukaryota; kingdom Metazoa; phylum Chordata; class Mammalia; order Carnivora; family Canidae; genus Nyctereutes; species Nyctereutes procyonoides. Next base: position 36,429,300 of record NW_026575140.1, on the reverse strand, counting down.
CATCTCCCATCCCATGAGGTAACTATTTCTTCTTTGTGTATGTGATTACTCTGTGAGTTTACAAAAGTTAAAAAAAAATTATTGTGGTAAAATGTCCATAATGTAAAATTTACCATTTTAGCCATTTTTAAGTGTACAGGTCAGTGGCATTAAGTACACTCATGTGGTGGTGCAGCCATCCCCCCCTGTGTCTCTACAGCAATTTTCTTCTTCTCCCAATGAAACTTTGTACCCATTAAACAGTACCTCCCCAATCCCACCTACCTCCATCTCTGGCAAACCGCCCTTTACTTCCTGTCTGTCTCTCTTTCCATTTGTCTACGTGGGGGGAGCCATGCAACATTTGTGTGACTGGCTCATTTCCCTTAACATCAACACATTCTTTTTGATTTTTTTTTTTTAATTTCAGGTAGGTCACCACTGTCACTCTAATTCTTATGCTTGTGTGGTATTATTTAATCTCTCAAACTTAAATAGTATTTATTGATTCCTGCCATGAGAGATTTAGGTCATTGCTCTACTTCCAGAATCCCTTCTCACTCTCCAACTCTCATGCTATTAATTGCAGTTCTTCAAGTTATTTTTAGTATTTTGAGTAAGTGGTCCTGTCTAATGAGCCTCAGACTCATACCTCCAACTACCTGCTTGATGTCTCTGCCTGGATGCCTAACAGACATCTCAGACTTGCAATGTCCCCAGTGAAATCCATGGTCTTGGGCCCCACCCCTCCCTGCCTCTCCAACCCGCTCCCCACCAGACTTCCCTATTCAGTAAATGCCAGTGCCATCTTCACAGTGGCTCAATCTCCAAATCTTATAACCACCCTCTTTCCCTCACTCCTTTTTGATCTCCCTCATGTCTTATGTCCCAACTGATGGAAAATCCTACTGACTTTATTCCAAAATGTGTCTAGACCCCATCCACTTCTCATTACGTCCCCTTGTCCAAATCATGGTCATTTCTCACTTGAATTATTGAGATATTCTGACTTATCTCCCTGCTTCCTCCCTGGCCTCCTAGAGTTTAAGTACAAAATGGTAGTCAGAGAGGTTTTTTTTTTTTTTTTAACATAAGTATCAGATTGAGTTACTTCTCTGCTCAGCCAGCGGTTGATTCTCATTCAGATTAAGAGCCCAGTCCTGATAGCTGAGGAGGCTCCATAGAGTGCTTTTCAAACTGTAGTGTGCATAGGGTTCACCCAAGGTCTTGTTAAAGTGCAGATTCTGATCATGGGTGATGGGGTCTTGCTGGCTGAAGGATGACACTTTTACTGCGAGACCACAGGATCTTCTCCATAACCCACATGGTCATCTTCCCTCACCTCTTCGGTCTGTCTCTTATGCTCCTCTTCCCTCTTCTTGCTCCAGCCTCAGGGTCTCTACATTGCACACTCCCTGCTCAGTCTTTGCACTTGCAGTTCCCTCTGCCTAGAACTCTTCTCCCAGATTTGAAAGGCTCACTCACTGCCCTCCTTCAGGTCATTTCCCAAGTATCATTTCTCCTGAGTCTCGCTCTCCTCTCTTTATTTAAAATGTCACCCCCCCCAAAAAAAAATGTCACCCTATTCATCTTTGGCTTTCTCTAGCCCCTGTCCCTGATTAATTTTTCTGTATAGCAAAGGTATGAACTATGGCCTTAGGCAATGGATCAAATCTGGCCCACTCCTTACTTTTATAAATAAAGTTTTACTGGAACAAAGCCATATGCATTTGTTTATGTATGCTTACAGCTGCTTTCCTGCTATACAAAGTATTTGTAGCAGAGACCTAATGGCCTGCAAAACCTAAGATATTTACTATCTATCTCTTTACAGAAAAAGTTTGCTGACTCCCGCTTTACATCACTGATCACCATCTGACTCACTAGATAAGTCATGCACTTATTTATAGTCTGTCTCTACTCACTAGAATGTAATCTCTCTGATAAAAAGGGTTTTTGTCTATTTTGCTCACTGTTATATTCCCAATACGTAGGAAGGTGCCTAGTAGAGAGAGTCACTCAATGAGTGTTTGTTAAATGAATGATTATAAATTAAATATATATAGATATATTCATACAGTTTTACACGCAAACTGATGGTTGCCAGAGGAGAGGAGATGTAAGGGTGAATGGGTAAAATAGGTGAAGGGGTTTAAGAGGTACAGATATCCACTTATAAAATAGATAAGGCAGGAGGATGAAAAGTACAGCATAAGGAATATAGTCAATAATACAGTAAAATCTTTGTATGCTTACAGTAACTACACTTATCTTGGTGAGCATTTTGTAATGTATATAATTGTTGAATCACTATGTTATATACCTGAAACTAATTTAATATTGGATGTCAACTATACTTCAATTAAAAAAAAATCTCTCTTTCTGTCTTTCCTTAAACTGTTCTTGTGTCAACCATTTAGACAATACTACTGACTTCCCATCGTGTAACTATACTTTCTGTCCTTTCACCTCCCCTCTCTCTTAACTCCTGATGGCCAACATTACGTTCATACTGTTAGTGTTGATACCAGTAATGTTTGGTACTATAATTATAACTAAATCTCACCTGTTTTGTCTATTGGTTAATTCTAACCCCTCAAAAAAGGCATCTCAAATATTATATTTGGGTAAACAGTATTTAATACAGAATATAGAAGTATTACTGAACCTATGGAGAAGAAATGGTTAATTCTAAGCTTAAGAGAAATATTCCTGTTATCAAAGGTAAATAGATTTCTTTCCTTACTCTCTGTCACTTAAATTCATATATATTTGGTTCATGATGTTTGTGCAACTTTTCATTTTTCCCAAAGTTCCTAGTGGATCTTTAAAAAAAATTGTAGAATATGCAAATATATTCACCATATATTAGAGGTCATGGGGCTTCTTAGCCTCTGATTTTGCAGTGGAATTTGCTTCCTCCTTTAAGATTTTTTTTCCACGGAAACTTCTGGCTCGCTCTTTCTTCCTTCTTCCTTCCTTCCTTCCTTCCTTCCTTCCTTCCTTCCTTCCTTCCTTTCTTCTTTCTTTCTTTCTTTCTTTCTTTCTTTCTTTCTTTCTTTCTTTCTTTCTTTCTTTCTTTCTTTCTTTCTTTCTTTCTTTCTTTCTTTCTTTCTTTCTTTCTTTCTTTCTTCATGAGAGATACAGAGAGAGAGGCAGAGAAAGAGAGAGAGAAGCAGGCTCCATGCAGGCAGCCTGACGTGGGACTCGATCCCGGGTCTCCAGGGTCACACCCTGGTCTGAAGGCAGGTGCCAAACCACTGAGCCACCCAGGCATCCCAATTTCTGGCTTTCTGTTCCAATTTTGATTAAATGCTTGCTGGATTTACTGCATGGCTGTAAAGCCAGTTTTTACATTTTACTTCTGGATTAGTTCCACTGTTTCTTGCATCATATTTATTTCTCTTTCTTAGCTTCCTTTTTCATTTTGCTAGAGCTTATTCCCAAGTAATTGTTTTCAGAAGAGGAGTGTGGGAGGTAACTCTACAGTTACCTGTTGCTGCTGTAACATATCACTACAAGTTTCATGGCTTAAAACAACACACGTTTATTATCTTAATGCTTCTGTAGGTTAGAGGTCTGACATAAGGCTCACTAGGCTAAAATCAAAATATAAGCAGAGCTCAATTCCTTTCTGGAGACACTCAGGGAAAATATGTTTCCTTGCCTTTTCTGGCTTTTAGAGGCCTCTGCATCCTTTGGCTCATGGCCGCATTCCTCTGCCTTCAAAGTCAGCAATGTGATATCCCTCTGACCATTCTTCTGCAGTCACATCTCCCTCTGACTGCAAAGGAAAAAGTTTCCCACTTTTAATGACCCACATCAGGGTCCTTAATTTGTTCATATCTACAAGCCCACATAAGGTAAATTAATCATAAGTTTCTGGAATTAGGATGTGACACCTTGGGTGGGGAGTAGTCATTCTTTGCCTATTACAAAATCTTCTGGAGTCCCCCCAAATCCTGAAAATTCTTAAATTAGCTTAACAAGTTCTAAACCCAAAAGCATGTTCCCTCATAACTTCAGAGACACTCTTCCATGTCTTTTGGGGTCAGTGATTGTTGATGCAAAATCTGAATGCAGTCTGATCCTTTGTCCTTTTCAGGCACATTTATTGCCAAATTCCCTGGCATCTTTTAGGATTGTCTTGCCACAATTTCACCAGGTCATGACTGAGAGTGGGCTTTCATTTTGTTTGTTTGTTTGTTTATATCTGTCATGTTTCACACTGAAATGATCCTTTCAACCTTGGAAGACTCGAATCTCTGTTTAAGGATGAGGAATATGGTTTTTTTTCCTATTTTTTTTCTTTGATATCTATGCCACCCCAAGACTTTCACTAGTAGCTCCATATCTGAAACTCCTATTATAGGAATTCTGAGCCATCTGGACTTGTTCTCCATTTAGTCTGACTTACAATTTTCACATATTTCCCTCTTCTTGTCTTCTGGTACCTATGCCATGGGATTTCTTTGACTTCATCTCCCAGAGGACTCATTTGGTCTCTAGCCATGACCAACCTATCATTTGGCTCCATTGCTGAAACTTTTTGCCTATTGGTGAGCACAATTCATATTTCTAAGGACCCTTGACTACCTCTTTCTCATGGGGACAGTAACTTGGCTTGTGGTGAAATATATCTTGAAAATTCTCTTCTGTTTTTTCCTTATTTCTGTTGCAACCAGGCACCACTGCTTGGATTTTTTTTTTTTTTTTTAAGTTTTGGGATTTCTATTTCTCATCAGTTTTCCTCAAATGTTGACCCAGTTGGCTTACTTTTATTTGTGACTCTCACTTGACAGCATAGGCAACTGGCTGCCATGGTTTCCTTTAGTGATTCAGGTCCATTTATCCAAAAGACCTTTTCTCCAAGTGGGAGGGCTGATGGAGAGCTCTGTGTAGATGAGCAGGTCCTCTTGGATGGCAGGCTGGTCCTTATTGTGCATGGTAGAGAGTAGAGCAGTTTGCTTGAGCTCCTACAATTTCCACGGTGAAAAGGAATGTACTGTGGGGTTGGAGCCCTGCAGCATACTTTCTTCCTGGTTGGAGCATCTTTCTCCTTTTTTTTCAGCTCAAGATGGTCTTGTGGCTTTGCCCTGAACTCTTCTCTGCCTCCATCTCCAGCTGTCATGCTGACTCTGGGCCCTCCTCAGGCTAGCCTTGATCCCTTCATGATGACCATCCCATAGCCCTTTCTGGCTCCTCAGGCCTGCTCACTCCTGTTCCCAGGCCATTCTAGGGCTCCACCATGTTACACTGGATCACATACTCACTGTAGTCTTCTGTGTCTCTCCCTGCTTCTTGTGTTCTAGCTTATGCCTTAGTAATTGCATTTGCTTTCCACCCTTCAGAGATTTGTGTGTGGATTGCACCCAATTTTTTGGTCTGTTAATCAGTACTGCCAGGGATTTATGTATTCTATTTGTACATCTTTGTTAGCTGTTCAATGGGTCTTATCTGGGAGCCATGTCCGGTCTGCCATCTTGAACTATAAACCTGAAATTCTAAAAGTCCAAATGCAATTCAAATTGAAAGGAAAGAGCTTATATCATATCCTCTTGGAAATATTCTTCTCCCCTCTCTCCCAACCCAGCTTGTCCCAAGGGCCTCTCCTTGGGATTCTACTGAGAGTACCTTGTGTTCTGTCTACCATGTCACATTGTGTTATTCTTTGCCTCTGTATGTTGGCTGTGCCTCCAGGCTGTAGGGTCTTTGAGTACAGAGTCCATGTTCATCTCTAAATTCCCAGTGCTACACACATGGTAGACAGTCAGTGAATATTTACAGACTGTGAGTATATTCACACCTACTCTATGAACATGGGAATCCAAGATACTACAATATGGCTTTAGCTTTCAAGGAATTCAGAGCATAGTGGGGACAACAGACATGTGTAGTGATAATTCTAAGACAGCGTAAACAGAGTGATGACACATGTGTGGGGCTACAGGCAGGAAAGCAGATAACTGTGCTTGAGGATGGAGAGAAGTCAGGAAAGCCTTCAAAAGGAGATTATATTTACGTTAGTTTTGAAGAGTGCATTGGGGATCTCTGGTCGTTCCAGGTGTATTAAAGCATTCCAGAAATAAGATAGCAGTTCAAATTTAATTATGGCTGGGATACAAAGTATAAGGGGGTACAGTGGCAGAGAAAGAATCTTAAGAGATAGACATGGGGCAGAACATGCCCAGTGTCAGCAGTGAAAGTGGACACTTTGTACTTGATCCTGAGAGGTGCTGCTGGGGGCTTTTAAACAAGGAGTAGTATCGTCATATTGGCATATTGTAAAGATGTTGACTGCAGGAGAGAGGATGGACGGGCTGAATCCTGAAGATTTGGGATATAACTGCAATAGTCTAAGTGAGAAGTGATGAGATTTTGACCAACGGAGCAAAAGCTGGGATAAAGTTGAAGAGCTGGGTTTAGGGAATGGCAGGAGGACAGAACTGTGGGCTTTGGTAACTATTTCGTGTGAAGGACTGATGAGAAGGGAAGAGTCAAGCTCCTGGAGGCCCTTCCAGTGCTGGGGCTCTAGGATCCAGTGATCTCAGGAAAGGACACGAGTGCTTTTTTTTTTTTTTTTTTTTTTTTTGTGGTAAATCTCAAGTGAAAGGCAAAGAGGCTATAGCAGCAGTGATTTATGAGATTTAACCAGGCTGTTTCAGTCCTTTCTGAAACTGCACATTTCAGCTGGAATGAGGGAAAGGCATGTCTTCATTTCTGGCTTTGACAGCCAGGCTCCCCATTTCCTTTGTAGGAAACTGATTGGGAGTGGGATGTCCTGGTGAGGTACATGAGATCAGCTTCTTGTCAAGTTTGGATTAATTTTTAACGTGGGATTAGCATCCAACTGAAATGGATGTCAACTGCTTGGAATGCATCTTTGGATCTGAGTGATTTTGATATGAACCAAATGTAATCCCCTAGTAAAGTTTTTGTTTATGTGGAACCATCTTGATATCTCGATCCTGCCCCAAGTTTAACTCTTAGGAACCCTCCAAAAAACCCAGACAAACAAAAGGAATATATGTCTCTTGTATTGCCCTTGTGCATCTCTACCTCTTTTTTTTCTTTAAATATACCCCCTAGTTCTTCTTAATCATGACAACACAACTCAAAAGCATCTAGGAAAAGTGAAGGAATAAATCTTACCATACACAAGCACTTTGTATGTGATAGGCACTCCCACTAATGGCACTGCATGGACCTGCACAATCACATTAAACATAAGAATCATGATCCCCATTTGACAGCTGTAGAAATAAGGCCTTAAAGGGATCTTCAAGTTAGCAAATGGTAGAGGCGATTCAAATGTAGTGCCATCTGATGTATGAAGTACCTATCACTGCCTGACATTATATCTGCATTACTCCATTTAATCCTCACAGCTATGGAAAAATGTAGAGACTTAGAGAAGCCTCATAAAAAGAGGCTTAGCAAGATTAAATAACCTCTCCAAGGTCACTCACCAGGGAGACCTGAGATTTTTGTTTCCCTTCTTTATTATCGGCCAAAGGTACACAATATATGTCTAAGAGGTGTTAAGAGGCATATGGGCGATATTATATGTCATTGCAGGAAAACTCTCCATGATGCTATTCAGATAAAGAGAGAAGCTCTTTTGAAAGCTCTGTTTTCTTGGCGGCCATTCCTGAAGCCTTGAGTGTTGGAGAAGGTGGAAGGGCAGTAACTTATTCCAGGCCTTGGATTGGACCATTCCATATTCCACACACAGTGCCAGTACTTCAAACAGCCCTTTGAGGTGGGTGTAATTATTCCTGTTTCTTAGATGAAGGAACTGAAGTCCAGAAAGGTTGGCTTAAGGTTAAGTAACTAGTAAGTTTTCTACCCAGGTCCAGCTGACCCAGAGCCCCAGGTTTTCAGGATAGTCCTAACCCACTTGGAGGGCAGTTATTTAGAGAACCTGTGAAAAGGAAGAAAGTGATCAGGATGTGAGCCCTGGGTTGGTATTTCACTTGGCCCATTAAGGTCCCTTAAGTAGGTGGTAAATAAATACCCTTTGATGAAATCTGCAGATGATGCTAAATCAGGCCCTCTGTAAACATGAGTAACATAAAAGAAATACGAATGACCCCAGATGAAGGAGATTAGAAGTGCAGGCAGGAAATAACAAGACAAGAGAGATTACCACAAGGGAAATTCTGAATTAAAACATGTAGGCTGGCCAGTGGGACTAACTTAAGCACCTATCAGTAGTTCAGAGCTCTGCAATTGGAAGGTCCACAGTGGTCACCGTATCCAGCTCCTTCACCTACAGATGAGGAAACTCAGACTCAGACAGGAGGTGGAAATTAGCCAAGGCCATGGTCAAATGAATGGCAGAGCTGAGATGAGCCCCAGGTCTCCTGTCTCATAACTGACTTGTCCTTTCATTACGGCCCATGGGTTTCAGAGACAGAGCTCCTTAAACTTAACTCTGCCCTGTAGATGCTGTGTGTCTTCAGGCATGTTACTTAACCTGCTGGAAACTCACTTTTCCTATCTGCAAAAGTGGTAAAGTGATACATATTCCTTAGGGTTATTTTGGGAAATGAGTGAAATGATTGGTACCTGACATATAGAGGTTCAAGAAAGATTAATTCGCTCTTTCATTAGCAGCAGAGAAATGCTGTAGGGGCAACAGCTATGGTACAGGGTATGTTGTCTCCATTACCGCATACATGAATGGATACTGGAGGCTCTTGCAGAAAGATGGGCAGTGGATGCAATGGGAACAGGTAATGCCATACAGCTGTAGTCAACAGCGTCTTCAAATGAATCTGTCAAAAATTTATCACAGAGGGCCTATTACATGCAGGATAGACTGTGTGCCCACCTCAGGGGCTGCGGGATAGTGGGGAAGAATGATGTCCCCAGACCAAAGGTAGCAAAGTTGTGGGAGGAGGAGGTGGGGTGTGAAAGGATGCAGACACTGTCTATAACCCTCCCCTGGACTGCAGTAGACCAGAAACGGAGGAGGAGGAGAAAGCATTCATCTTCCGCAAAGTTGGAAGCTTTGCTTATTACATTGACTTTGCTGAATTAAGATTTTACTTCAGGATTTTTTAAAACTAGTTTATTTATTATTCTTTTTTTTAGTAATCTCTACATCCAACATGGGCTCATACGACCCCAAGATCAAGAGTCATACTCCTCCAACTGAGCCAGCCAGGTGCCCTTTATTAAGGATTTTAAATGACTACCAAACTTCTGATCATCTAAGAGTAAACAAGGCAGTCAGGGGCCTGCCTCATCTTCATCAGGAATATAGGAAAGACTACCCCACTGAGCAGGTGAGAGACATATAAAGTTCCTTTTTTGATTGCAACTCTTGAGTGGCTCCTGTGCGCTGGTCACATTAGCATATTGGATTCATTGGATTGTGCTCTTTACATTGGCTTGTTTGATTTCTTACGGGATGGTAAGTTCTTTGATGAAATCAGACTGATGGTTGGAAAAGTGCCAAGTACACAGTAGGTCCTCAGTATGTATTGCGGACTGAGCTGCATAGAGGAAAAGTTACATGGGTGTGTAGTAGAGTAGACTTCTCCCACATGCTGACCTTTCTCTTGGGTTGTACAGCTTTCGTTCATTCAGCGAGCACTTGCTGAGTACCTCATGTCATTCACCACATAGTCTTTTCTCTTGTGTCACAAGCGAGTGTGACACCATGCTAACCATCTCACCTTTGGGACTCATTTGGAACATACTTTTATTTTCTTATCTTTTGTCATTATCTTTGTATGGTTCTCTCTGCAGGCTAGGACAGCGTTGTTCACATCTCTGATCCCTAGCACAGGAGCCAGGATCTAGAAGCTGCTTGATAAGAGTAGAATGAAAGGCTAGACGGAGCAAATCTGAAATGCTTATAACACTCTAGTGTCAACTCTACCAAACTAGGAAGACAGCTCCAATACTGTCTCGATATTTTTGGAATGTAAATTCTGTGGTGTTAGATTAGAAGCTGCTCTGACTCAGATCCAGAACCACCCCCCCCCCCCGCCAGCTACCTGAGAAGTATATGATTTTTTGTTAAGATGTGGTTTTGAGAATAATGAGGGCAGCAATATTCATCATAAGTGAGATATATGAAGGTATCTAGTAAAAGGATCTCTAGGTTGGTGCCTCGTAAAGAACAGGCTTTGTTTATCTCTCCATTTATGTATGATTTCATATATATATACACATATATATTTAAATTTATATTTATAAATTCATCATAATAAAAATTGTACTTTAGTAATAATATAATAATTCAAACATAATATATATTGATAAAGAATCTTTTATAATTTATAATTATTTATCTGTAATTATATATTTTATACATATATATTTAACTTATATAATTTATCTATGTAAACTATATAAAAATCATATATTTATAATTTTATATATAATATATAGTTATGTTATATAGTTATATATTATATATAGTATTATATAGTTATATATTATATATGAATTTATATATAAAATTTTATTTAATTTAATTACATATAATTTTGTATATAAAATTATATATAATTTTTATATACAGTTTTATTTAATTATATATAGAAAATTATGTATATATAATTTTCTAGACCCTCTTTCTCTTTGTTCTCTGTCCTTAAAACCCAAGGAGCATCTCAGCACAGGAGTCATAAAACTGGTTGGTAGTAATAGTCATGATCAAGGATTTGATCATGTTGGAGGAGAGCTGAAATCAAACAATATGATCTGATACTGTGGTGTGCAGAACATGGAAATGTTCTCCAACTCAAATGGTTTGGGTTAGAGCCCTGTCCCAGTCACATAACAACTCACAATCTTGGCAAATAAATTACTTTTCTGAGCTTCTTTTCATTTACCTTTAAAAGAAGTCAATAAGATGCCTGGACCTTTCTTGAGGGCAAAATCTGTGTCTTACTCATTTTCATGTTCTTGGCAGCTATCAAAGCAGCTGGTCTACAATCATAATAGCAATATACATAATAAGAAATAACTCTTTTTCTAAAGATTTGAATGAATTCACTTAATCCTCACAGCAACACAAGGAGGTAGGTACTCTTAAGTTTTCATAAATACTTGGAGAATGGAATTTCACTCATGCATCAGTAAACAAAATTAGAGCCAACAGTGTAGCAACACTAATGTGTGACTTCAAGTGCCATGAAAATATAAGGTAGCATTTGTTATTCTATTTCTCTACTTTGATGTAGGGGACATGCTGCTCAGGCTTATCATAAAAAAGGGAGGGGATGATTTAAAGATATTTTACAAACATTCCCCTTTGTGCAATTTCATTTAACCTTTGAGTACAACTCCTTGAGGAAGATACAATTATCACATTTCATAGATTTGGAACCTGAAGCTCAGAATAATTAGGTACTTAGTGACTTGCTCAGGGGCTGTGCAACTATGCCAGGGAAAAGTTATGATCCAGATCTAAGTGGGCTGTCTGCAAAGGCCAGGCACTTGGAGAGATGGCTAGGTAAGGGGAGAGGGGGAAACGCAGAGGGAAAAAGGAGGTGTCTGATACGTTTGCAGTGGGTTAAAACAGAGGTTAAAAGCATCAAAAGAACTGAAACCTTGCACCCCACCCCTCCAACACCATTCAGATGTTTTTCTCATTCTGACAGTCAGAAGTAGATGTCTCTGAAGTACCTCTGTTCCCAGGGAAAGGCCAACGATAAGTCTGCTGGGAACTGTGCAGGATAAGGAGAGTGTTATTTCCAGAGAAATCTGAGAGGCTAAGCGGAGGTCAGGCATTGAGGGGTGTGTCTATGGGCTCTTTCACACGAGAACACCATGATCGCACTGGTTGAGTTATTCTTTTTACTCTTTTCCCGAATGCTGTTGAGGCAGTGTGGCACTGGAGGACTGGTTAGAACTGAGGTAGGAGCTGCTGGAATGGGAGCTTGCTCTAACTTGCCTCAGTGTTGTGTCCAGGTCCTCCCCTGGGGATCTCAGACAACAGCAGGGGGTCAGGGCAGCTGACATGGGAAAGCCCTTCCTGTTCTAGAGTCTGCAGTCTGAATTTATTATTTTTTTTTCACGTGACTTCCCACATCCTAGGGAGGGTGCTTCAGTCCTAACCTTGGGAGAGGATAGGCACAACAATCTTTCTAAAGTTTACATTTCATCATGTCACCTCTATGCTTAGCCCTCTGGCAGGGCACTTCTGCAGGTTTCCCAATCAAGGAGCCCACTTGCTCTAAAAACCTCAGACACTCATGCTAATTAATTAGGTGGAGTGTGTGTTTGTGTGTGTGTATGTGTGTGTGTGTTGGTGAGGGGGTTACTTAACAAGTAGAGTCCCAGGGTTCAAGTCCACCCAGAACTAACTGTGAAATCTTGAACAAGTTATTAACCTCTCTGGGCTTTGGTTTCCTGCTGTAAAGAGAGTCGTACTAGTGCCTGCCTGATTGGGTTGTTCTGCGGGGTGAGCCCCTTTCTGTAAGGCACCTAGAGGAGTGCCGGGCCTACAGTGAGCACTCCCTGAGAGAAGTTCTTTTCATGAATTCTCACCAGCTCTCTCATTTTACACGTGAGAAAATGTACCCTGCATAAGTTTAAGCAACTTGCTCGAGGAAGAATGGTGAAAATTTGAGGATATTTAAAAAAAATAATAAATATTTTTTAAAGATTTTATTTATTTACTCACAAGAGACACATAGAGAAAGGCAGAGACATAGGCAGAGGGAGAAGCAGGACCCGGGATCATGACCTGAACCAAAGGCAGACGCTCAGCCACTGAACCACCTAGGTGTCCCTGAGGATATTTTATGATTGTGTCTCAACCCAGGACCCAGAAATGCCTGGGTTGTGCCCTGCTGTTCACTGTCCCTTCCTAACTGTGCTCAGTTTCTTCCGCACAACTGAGGCACGTGGTTGAAGCAGGAAGCAAAGCACACATGTGCTGGCCTAAAAGGGGTCACAGCCCAAGAACAGCACACTCCATGAATAGCCTCGGACCAGACTGATGATTCCTCCCAGAAGCCAGGAGACTGGAGGGCCAGACGCTTGGAAAGGGTGACCTAGCCCCAGCAGCAGTTGTAATTGAACTGCATCTTGACCATGTTCAAGGCCATTCACACACTGTCCCCATCGAAACTCCTCAACCTCATCTCTATGCTGTTTGTATTCAGGCCTCATCTGGATATTCTGTGTCCTGGGTCCTCTATACACCTGTTTGTTCAAGCAGGAAACAGAGTGGCTTGACACCCTCCCCCTTTTCTAATCCTTCCTGTTGTGAGCAACAAAATCCTGAGTAAAACTTTCCATCTTATTGTTAATTTAGACTAAGCTTGACCAAAGGATCACAATGTGTTGGTATCATTTGAAACTGCAAAGTCTTTCCCAGGGCACACTGAATGAAGGTAAGGAGTCACCACAAAATAAAACTGGCAGTGATTCAATCTGCATATGCACATCTTTGTTATTGAACCAAACAAGAAAAAAAAATGTATGGATTAATCAAAGTTTCTTGTGGAAATTAGATCTGCATTATATGATATGAGAAATTGGGTTTGGTAGATATTATAGCCACAAAATAAAATTCACAATGATGGAAGCTATAATTAATAAACTGGGATGGAGACAATAAACTGATTCAGGGAGTCAAATCTGTACAGGATTGAAATGAAAATTTTATTTTGAAGAACATAAAATAAAAGTGAAATTAGAGAAATTAAGCATAATCTACCTATAGTACGATAATGATTTAAGTTTCTGCATACATAAGTAAGGTCCATCCGTGGGGTAGGTGACATCTGAGGAATTCAAGAACAAAACCAACATCTCAAGGATCAAAATGAATTCTACTTAGCCCAGCACGGTGGCTTGTATGACATGTTTGGTGACACATTTCTCTAGGAGCTAAGACAGTCCTGGCTAAATGTACTGTTTTACATCCTAATAAGATGGTCGTGCAACTCTTGATGGCTTTATCTTCTGCTACCTGGGATGCCCTGTGTTTTCCAAAATGATCAAGGTCTTTTTCAGTGGTGTTCAGCAACAGATGGATGGAATGCAAACAGAAAATGAACATAGGTTTCACTATGTGCTGCAGCTCCTGTAGAGCATCTGAAGCCATTTTTTCCTGTGCATGGTATACTTTAGGGGCCAAAGTAAGTACCTTCAACAGCTGACATTAAAAAGTACCTAAATCTCAGGGTGCCTGGGTGGCTCAGTCAGTTAAGCATCTGACTTTTGATTGCAGCTTGGGTCATGATCTCAGAGTTGTGGGATTGAGCCTCATGTCAGGCTCTGCACTCAGTGTGGGCTCTGCTTGAGATTCTGTTTCTCCCTCTGCCCTTCCCCTGTGTGTGTGTGTCTCTTGCTCTGTCTAAAATAAATAAATAGATCTTTAAAAAAAAAAACTACCTAAATCTCACTTAAAAAAGAAAAAAAGTACCTAAATCTTACACACACACACACACACACACACACACACACACACACACAATTGGCCCATAAAACTTTTTTCTAGAAACATTTCCTTTGAATGTCCCTTCATGACTTTAGTCATTTCCCAGTTATTGACTAAATGGGACACTGGATCGTTAGGTATGGTTCATGCCTCCAAAGAAGGCAAGACACAGTCACTCACACATAGATAGCACAATGTGCTGAGTTTAAGAATACTACCTAATATGCAGAGGATATGGTAATCAGTTTTGCTAAATAAGTCAGAGGAGGTGATACTTAAGTAAAATCATCCAAGTCCAAAGAATGAATGTTTCCAGTTGGGTGCACAACACGGATAATATAGTGGGGAAAGTATTTCAGGTAGTTGGGGGTTGACAGATGAGACCAGGGTCTGGAGATGAGGGCTCATGGGAACTGTAGTGGTGACCGCTGCTTCTTCCCAGATCAGAGTGAACTCCTGTGTCCTGTCTAGCCCTGCCGTCCAGGCATGGGTGCTCTTCCCAGTTGGATATCCACTGGTTCCCATAGAGCTAATGGGTGTTTTGAGATGTTGTGGAGCTGTCCGGATAGCATCTCAGGGTTGCTGAGGGATTTTGGTTTGAACTTAAGGCACAGGTGGGTGTAGATCACATTCACTCCCTGACTATCTAGTAGCTCGAAAGCTGCTGGTAAGGAAGGGGTCTGGAGTCAGGAGGACATGGCTTTAACTCAGACCTCTGCTTCATCGTCTTGAGTCTGAGGCACATGCCCCTGTGGAGGCACCTAAAGACTTTTATTTATTTTTTTTAAAGATTTTTATTTTTATTTATTCGAGAGAGAGAGAGAGAGAGAGAGAGAGAGGCAGAGACATAAGCAGAGGGAGAAGCAGGCTCCATGCAGGGAGCCTGATGTGGGACTCAATCCCGGGTCTCCAGGATCACGCCCTAGGCTGAAGGCGGCACTAAACCACTGAGCCACGTGGGCTGCCCCCTAAAGACTCTTCAAGAAATGTGCAGGCATAGATAGTTTTAGGGGAATCAACTTCTAGCCCCTCAACTTCCATGTATGTTTTTTCCTACCATTGATCTCACCAACAGTTTTCCTTCTGGCAAATTCTCCTCTCTTTCCCACAGCACCATTCATCATCTCCCTCCCCACCCCTCTTTTAAACACCTATTACTTTATGGTTTCAGGAAAGTAAATCAATTTTAAAATTTATGCATACATTTCACAGAAGTGCTGAGTGATCAATAAATGACTAAGGTTCTAGCATAAAAAATCTAATATATTAGGATAAAATCCTGTGGGAGAAGTGACCTAGAAACAGGAGTTCAAGGAGTTTTTCAAGAAGAAAAAAGAATACTGTACCATCTCCAGCTGCTACAGAAGAGTTTGTTTGTACATTTTTCAAATGGATTGTGGTGGGTTTTAAGTAACTGGTATTTAGACCAAATAGGGTACATGCAAAAGAGCAATGTAGCAATTTTATTTTAAAATGTCAATATTTACAACATGTTGTTTAAAGTTTCGCTGAAAAACTTCAGATGTCAACTTAAAATGTGTGAGGGGGTACAGAGCTGTTTTAAGGGTACATGAGGAAAAAGTGTGCAGACCTCTGTTCTGTTTAGCCTGCCTTGCATGGCATTGCTGGCCTGAGGACTGGATTCTCTTCTTTGTACCAGCATGCATCCCACCCACTATCCATCACCCTCAAGAGTGGGATCCAGAAGCCAGGAGGACCCCACAGTCCCATTCAGGTTCCCTTCCCCAGTATCCTTCCTGGGGATTTGTTACCACTTTCTCAGGAGACTTCACACACAAAAGCCTTCATCCTGCATACTTTCTCCCATTATTATGTTCAGAGGCCCATTAGAAAAAGATTAATCCCTTTGAATAGAATCCAAACCCTTAGCAACACAACCTTTAGGTAAGAAAAGCCACTCCTTTAGAAATAAAACTAGAGTAGCCTTGATTATCTCTGAGGAGTGAGGTGTGTTAGAGTTCCTCCTCCTCCTCCTCCTCTTCCTCTTCCTCCTCCTCCTCCTCCTCCTCCTCCTCCTCTTCTTCTGGGTCTGGTAGCAGAGCTGTCACTAAAGTGCAGATAGCTGGGCTGGCACGAATGACCCTGCAGTGGCCGTGGAGAAAGAGAGTACTCTCTTATCCTGCTGCCACCCACCGCTTCTGAGCTCTGAGACCTTGGGCAAATTCCTCACCCTCTCTGAGTCACAGACTCACACCTGGAAAGTGAGATCTTAATGTGATCCTCTTGCAGTCTTTGTAAAGATTATATGAGATAGTTATGGAAGTGTCTAGCCTGGGGTGAACAATGTAGGCGGCAGTCCAGGCGTGATTATTCTGAGCGCGGACGAATAAGCACCCTTCCTTTCACTGTGTGTAGGGAAATAACAAGGTGAAGAGGATGACAGTCACCTTTGTGAAGTTGTCAGGCTCCTAAGAGAGGCAGACAAGGGAAGCAGGCAGGGAGAGTGCTTGGAAGACAGTGGGGAATGCGGGCTATGTGACAGGATATGCAGACATCCGAGGACCACAGGACCGCAGTCTGGTGTTGGGTTGGACAGTAACATCTAAGGGAACAACTGCAAGCCCAGAAGGATTGGGTAGGCACAGAAGAGGAAATAGCACCATGGGCGTGGAGCAAGTCCCACACGAAGGCCTGGAGGCAGAGATCTTGGGCTAGGTTGGGACAGGGGTACCGTGGTCGGGCCGGAGAGGTAGGAGGGGGCTGTGTGCCATGCTAAGGGGCTGAGACTTACTCCCTTTCCTTAAAGAGGAGCCACTGCGGGGGTTTGATCCCGGAATGCCCTGGCCTGATATGGGGTTTAGAAATCTCCTGCTCTAGTGAGGCCCAGAGAGAGGGTGCCTGGTGGAGATCAGGGAGCCTGTTCAGTGCCCAGAGAATGTCTGCTGTATCTCTGTAAATTCAGGGCCCAGGACGGGGCCCATGAGGGAGTAAAAGTGTAATGCAATGTTGTTGAATGAACCGATCAGTGACTCAGCAAACTAATTTCTCCCAGTTTTATATCAACGAGGGCAAAAATGACTGCTGAATATAGTTTCCCATCAATGCCCACTTAGTCTGTCCCTTCAGTGCTCTCAGTAGATTCACACCTACACACGAGGCAGTCTAAGCGATCAAGCTGCCTGCTAGTTAGCGGAGGAATGGCCCTAAGCATCCCTCCCCGCGTCCCCATGAACTCTGAATCTTGTCTTACCGCTGCTCTGCTCTGTCCTATAACTTCCTTGCTGAGTCTTGTTCTGTTTGATGTCCCTCTTTCATCCTGGGATTTACCTGCCTCCAATCTAGTGTTCTCAGAAGGTGCTTTTCTCTTCACCCCAGGCCACTCCCACTGGCCAATCAGCATGCAGTAAGAACCCGACCCCCAACAACAGATCTCCTTTTTCAGTTCAGCCAGCATGCTGGCCCTAGTATAGAGAGAGGGTGATTTCCTTGGTTTTGAGAGTTAGGACCCCCCCCCCCCCCCCCGACCTATTCCACTTTGGAGAATTTTCTCTAGGACTTCACCAGGCCAAACCTTGGGGCTTATAATTATGCTGCCGGACAGCAGGAAAGCAGTGGAGGAGGGAAATCAATGAAAAGGTTTCTTATCATAAGCTCCTTCTCTAATTTGGGGAAACAGAAATCTCTGCATGTTTTCTCAATAAGCACTTCATCAGAAGCCTTCTTATCCTGACAGGCTTCACTCTTTCATAAACACAGCAAGAATAACCTCTGGACGCTGGCCTACCATTGTCAAGTATGAAAATGTGAATTCCACGGGTCACTGTTTTTGCAGCCGCCAGATGTGGATGAAAGGAGAAGGGTGTTTTATTGTGTTTTCTCAAGAAACAGAGAAAGGTCTGTCCTGAGATGGGCCTGCTTCCCTCCCACACAAGTGGCCACCATGTGGCCAGAGGACAGCTAGCTAATTTGCAAGATTAAGCTTTTCCAAATATTTAGAATTGGTCTATTCTGTCTTCAGCTAATAAAATGGATTTCTGCTCCAAAATGGATTTAGGAAGCAGACACAAGAGCTCCTAAGGGCTTGTTGGCAAGTTACCTGTTAACAGGGTCCATCTGTCAAATGGATGTACAATGGGTAGGCTCTACATGGGTCTCCTACTTGTCCTCCCGAGGATGCCGACGTTCATGCAGAAATTCTACTCAGAACAGATGGAGGCCAGTGCCACCTGGTTCTGAGAGATGCCCAGGACATAAGGTTCTGCCCTCTGTCACACACTCATCCCCCTATAAGTACATAAAGAGCAAGCATACATTAAAAAACAATCCTATACAGCAAATGAGAACTCTACCTAAATTGCAAATATCTTTATTCAATTCAATGTTTCATTCACTAATTTGATATTGAGTGTTTACAATGTGCCAGAGACTTTAGGTACCAGGGAAATAGATGAGGAAAGGTGTGGTCCCTGCCTTAGAGGAGCTTGTAGTTTATTTGGGGGATACAGAGTTATAAACGTCTATAATGTAAAGAACTAATAAAACATAGGCCGTAAAAGGAACTTTGGAGAAGAAGCCCAGAGTTGTCTGGGGTTGGGGGCAGGGGGTTTCACAGTGCAAGTCACCCTTGAGCGGAGCCTTAAAGAACGAGTAGGAGGTTTCCAGTGGGGGTAGTGTGGTCAGGACAAAAGAATAGACCCTTTGCGGCAATGCTGTGTTCAGGGAGTGACATGCGTTCATGTTGCTGGATTGTGAAGTAGGAGGAAAGGGAGAGGTGGCCCTGAGGACATGAGGAGGAAGGCAAGGGCCCGGCCACCAGGGGCATTAGTCATGCTAATACTTTTTATTTTATTTTTTTTGGCTCTGTAGGCACTGGGGACACAGTGGGGCTCTTAAGAATGTTGACTAAGAGAGCAAAGTG
Source organism: Nyctereutes procyonoides (assembly GCF_905146905.1). NCBI lineage: Eukaryota > Metazoa > Chordata > Mammalia > Carnivora > Canidae > Nyctereutes > Nyctereutes procyonoides. The sequence continues at coordinate 36,410,026 of NW_026575140.1, read as the reverse complement.
GTCACGTCATAGTGCAGAAGATGGTTTGGAGGTGTGTGAGGCAATATCTATTCAGTCCAGATGGTGAAGCATACCTGCTGGTAATTAACTATAATAACGGGTAATGAGCTTTAATAGGATGAGATGGGGCTCTTCTCTTTGTGCTTCAGATCTGCTCTCCACACTTCTCCACCATGCTCCGTACTCCAGGATGCTGACCTGTATGCACTGAATCAGTGGGTTTCCTAGTCCCTGGATTTGATTGGGTTCTGCTAATGGGAGCTTGGGCAGGAGATGGAAAAGAGAAAGAAGAATAAAGTCATGGTATTATACTCCAGGGGTTACCTTGGGCTGATTTTGTGCCTTGAGAGAAATCATAGCTCCTCCCAAACAACTCCTCCCTGCTGAGCTCCAGGTAACCTCTTCCTGTCCTTCAGACATGGGGATGTTAAAAACCTCACCGGCTCGTGGCTACTGTGCTATTTCTTAGAGTTTCCCTCCATCCTGCCCACACCTCCCTAAAGAATGCCTTTATTAAATACTTCTGAATTATCCACATATAAGCGGGTCATCTGTTTGGTGCTGGGACTCTGTGCTAGGTGGCAGAGCAGTTTGGTTCTGCCTGGGGCAGGGAGGAAGGACTCAAGAAGCCTTCAGAGGGGAGGTGGCCATTGAGCCCTCTCTTGACCAATGAGCTTGAGTTGCCCAGGATCAAGAGTGTGAAAGGCATTCTGGACTGAAGGAATAGAGTCCACAAATGAACAGCAGAATGCAGTATCTAGGTGTACATGGGAAGGCCATGGATGGGAAGGTGCCCGCAGAGTGAGGTGAGATGTTACAGATGAGGGGCAAAGGTAAAGTAGGTCAGAGCCAGAAGAACCTGGAATGTCAGCTTAGGAGTCATCCCCAGAAAAGGGGCAAGAATGGGGGCAGCACCAGGAACTGAATTACGTGAGGAAGATGGAAGGATCTGGGTATGTTTTGCTTATAGAAAAAGACTTGGGAGCATGACCATTGTCTTCAGATATGTGAAGGATAACAGTATGGCAATATGTATTGTGAGTTCATATTTTTTTGGCCCAGTAATTCTGTGTCTAGGAATTCAGCCGAAGGAAATCTTCCAAAATGCAGACAAAAATGTTCATTGCTACATTATTTATAATAGTCAAGAATTGGAAACAGCCTAAATGCCCAGTTAAAAGAGAGTTGTTAAATAAATTATGGCAGAACTTTATAATATGTGGTTGTTAAAATAAAGTATATAAAAAACTTAAAGGCATGGGAATATACTTCTAATATTGTGTTAAGTAAAAAGCAGGATACAAAATATCTATACAGCATGATCTCAGGGATCTATAAATATATGGACAAAATAAAATTGTGAAACTCTTATCCATAGTTACTGCTATTGATGAGTTTGTGGGTGGGGGATATTCTCAGTGTGTTTCAAAGATTATTTGTAAATAGGACTTGGGAAGTAGTGTACTGTAAATATGAGTACACAGCCTCTCGGGTGAAAAATAGTGCACAAGACTCCACCATGTAAACCTACGGGTTATGCTGTCTGTTTACTCCCTCTACCTCCTCTACCTCTCCCACCTCCACCACCATGACCTGCACCTCCATCACCACCACCTTCACCTCTACCACCTGTACCTCTACTACCCACCCCCGCACCACCTCTTCCTCCACCTCCTCCATCTCCTCCACCTCTACTACCTCTCCCACTACCACCTCCACCTCCATTGCTACCACTTTTACCTCCTCTACCTCTACTACCACCTCCACTTCCACAACCTCTACCTCCACCATTTCCACCTCTACTCCTCCATCACCATCACTTCCATCTCCACTACATCCATCACCTCCACCTCCTCTACCCTTACTACCCCCACCACCATCACCTCACTTCTATCACCATCACCTCCACCTCTACAGCCTCTGCTATATCCACCTCTACTCCCTCCATCTTCTCTGCCTGTACCACCCCCACCTCCACCTCCATCATCACCACCAATACCTCTACCTCCACCACCTCCACCAGCACCTACACCTATACTACCTCCAGCACCACCTTCAGCAGCATCACCTCTACCTCCACCACCTCCACCTCCTCTACCACCCCCATCTTAACCACCAGCACCTCTACCGCCACACCTCTACTACGACCACCTCTATGTCTATACCTCCATGTCCATGACCACCTCCACCATCTAACCCACTGAGCAGGTACCAGGTACTAAGCATATATGTTTCTCTACATGTTATATCTCTAATCCTCTCAACTCTGTAAGGTAGGTTTTATTTTTACTCATATTTACCAAATGAGGAAACCATCTCAGAGAGGTCAACCAACTTATCCAAGATAACACTGCAAGCACATTTCCAAATTGACAGTTGAACCTGGGTTGTCTGACTCCAAATTCTTATGCCAGGCTGCTAGTGCATTGCTTTTGTGTAGTCATATCACTGTCTCCAGCCAAGTATCATCGGCTAGAAGTTCGTCATGATAATGAACTGCAGTGCTCAAAATGGTACATATTCTTGGTAACACCTTAGGAGATGTCGGCTGCAGTTAAAGTAGGTGATGCAAGATGAAAAGAGCTATAGTCCCAGGATGGAAAAAGGGCTCAGAGGAAATGGAGTCGATCTTGGTTAATAAAAGCAAATAACTACTACTTATTGAGACTTTATCATGTGCCATGCAGTGTTCTGAGTTTTCTCCATGTACTAACTAATTTAATTCTTACAAATACCCTATGAGATTAGTGCTGTTATAATCTTCATTTTACATGTTAGGACACAAGACTTGACGTGTCACCTATGTTCACACAGCTAGACAAGATATAGGGCAATGAAGATAAGACATCCAGCCCGCTCTGCTCCTTGCCACTATTGCAGTACTGGTTCTGTATCTGTGCATAATGAAATGATTTTTTATTTATTTATTTTTTGAAGATTTTATTTATTTATTCATGAGAGACACACAGAGAAAGGCAGACACAGGCAGAGGGAGAATCAGGCTCCCTGCAGGGAGCCTGATGAGGGACTCAATCCCAGGACCCTGAGCCACCCAGGTGTCCCTGAAGTGATTTTTTAAATGTTTGGTCTTAATGGCTAGAATTCCACTCAGGGAGATAACTGTCTTTCTTATGAAAATACCTGGAAAAACTATTTGGGAATAAAGGCATTATCAGGAGTTTCAGCAACAAAGGAAGAGTCAAACTCCTCTGGCTGAGAATGTGAGAGGAATTTGCTTTTTGCTCTAGAAGAAGAGAAGGGAGGGGAGGTGCAGAAAGTGCAGCGCAAGTGAAGAAGCCAGTGAGGTGGAACATGGAGAACGGAGCCTGGTAGTGTGCAGGAGGCCAAGGAAGTCTTAAGGACAGGCTGTATCTTAATGTGGAAATTCCTAATGTTTTAAATGTAAATCTCTCCCTCTGGAATGTCAGTAAGTAGTACTATGTTCATAAACTGTGATTTTATTATGATGATGGTGATCATTATTGCTATTGCTAGAAACTGAAGAATGGACTGAATTTTATATTGTTCTCAATGCTGAGTGGGACAGTCTGCAACTTTAACATAGGAGCCTATATGCAAAGGATGCCCCTAGAATTTGCAGATATCTGGAGGAGGGCTTCAGACATTCACAGGGGACTCCAGCTGTTCCTTTGGAGATCTCTGCAGGAACAGAGGCCCCAGGGAACACCTCTGTCACCTACTTCAGCAGGTTTAAAACTCCTGACAATCCTATCATCTTTTGCTCTGGCCATTTTCTTTCCAAAGGAAATAAACAGTGTTCAGAGAGGATATGGAACTTTTGGGTCTATGACAGTAAGAGGGAGACCCAGAATTCGAAGCAAGGCTGGTCTGATTTCAAGGCCCATGAACTTCCCAGAACTCCTCACGGTCTCACCTGTCTTGATTTTTTTCTTCTCCATTGACCCTCTGTGGGAGAGCTTCATAGCTTTGGCGGTGGGGATTCTGAATCTCTAGGAATTGGGAAGGCCCAGGGCTTAGTCCACTGGCAGGACCCTTCCGCCAATTCAGCAATCAGGGTGGACTTACATATCTGGCTCTCAGTGGGGCAAGGGAATCTAGATCACCTCCGTGGGGGTGAGCCAAAAACTAATTTAAGGTAGTGATGGGAATCGACCTGGAATCTGGTAAATATTGTAAAGCAATAGTTTTGCAGTCTTAAAATTGCAAAAAATCACATTTTCCCAGTTTTTAACCTGCAAATCTTTAGTAAGATCTGCTTGGCCTGTGGATGACCAATTTTCCCAGCACCATTTATTGAAGAGACTGTCTTTCTTCCAGTGGATCGTCTTTCCTCCTTTGTCGAATATTAGTTGACCATAAAGTTCAGGGTCCACTTCTGGGTTCTCTATTCTGTTCCATTAGTCTATGTGTCTGTTTTTGTGCCAGTACCACACCGTCTTGATGACCACAGCTTTGTAGTACAACCTGAAATCTGGCATTGTGATGCCCCCAGATATGGTTTTCTTTTTTAAAATTCCCCTGGCTATTCTGGGTCTTTTCTGATTCCACACAAATCTTAAAATAATTTGTTCTAAGTCTCTGAAGAAAGTCCATGGTATTTTGATAGGGATTGCATTGAACGTGTAAATTGCCCTGGGTAACATTGACATTTTCACAATATTAATTCTGCCAATCCGTGAGCATGGAATATTTTTCCATCTCTTTGTGTCTTCCTCAATTTCTTTCAGAAGTGTTCTGTAGTTTTTAGGGTATAGATCCTTTACCTCTTTGGTTAGGTTTATTCCTAGGTATCTTATGCTTTTGGGTGCAATTGTAAATGGGATTGACTCCTTACTTTCTCTTTCTTCAGTCTCATTGTTAGTGTATAGGAATGCCATTGATTTCTGGGCATTGATTTTGTATCCTGCCACGCTACCAAATTGCTGTATGAGTTCTAGCAATCTTGGGGTGGAGGCTTTTGGGTTTTCTATGTAGAGTATCATGTCATCGGCGAAGAGGGAGAGTTTGACTTCTTCTTTGCCAATTTGAATGCCTTTAATGTCTTTTTGTTGTCTGATTGCTGAGGCTAGGACTTCCAATACTATGTTGAATAGCAGTGGTGAGAGTGGACATCCCTGTCTGGTTCCTGATCTTAGGGGAAAGGCTCCCAGTGCTTCCCCATTGAGAATGATATTTGCTGTGGGCTTTTCGTAGATAGCTTTTAAGATGTCGAGGAATGTTCCCTCTATCCCTACACTCTGAAGAGTTTTGATCAGGAATGGATGCTGTATTTTGTCAAATGCTTTCTCTGCATCTAATGAGAGGATCATATGGTTCTTGGTTTTTCTCTTGCTGATATGATGAATCACATTGATTGTTTCTCTTGCACCATACACAAAGATAAACTCAAAATGGATGAAAGATTTAAATGTGAGACAAGACTCCATCAAAATCCTAGAGGAGAACACAGGCAACACCCTTTTTGAACTTGGCCACAGTAACTTCTTGCAAGATACATCCACGAAAACAAAAGAAACAAAAGCAAAAATGAACTATTGGGACTTCATCAAGATAAGAAGCTTTTGCACAGCAAAGGATACAGTCAACAAAACTCAAAGACAACCTACAGAATGGGAGAAGATATTTGCAAATAACATATCAGATAAAGGGCTAGTTTCCAAAATCTATAAAGAACTTCTTAAACTCAACACCAAAGAAACAAACAATCCAATCATGAAATGGGCAAAAGACATGAAGAGAAATCTCACAGAGGAAGACATAGACATGGCCAACATGCACATGAGAAAATGCTCTGCATCACTTGCCATCAGGGAAATACAAATCAAAACCACAATGAGATACCACCTCACACCAGTGAGAATGGGGAAAATTAATAAGGCAGGAAACAACAAATGTTGGAGAGGATGCGGAGAAAAGGGAACCCTCTTACACTGTTGGTGGGAATGTGAACTGGTGCAGCCACTCTGGAAAACTGTGTGGAGGTTCCTCAAAGAATTAAAAATAGACCTGCCCTACGACCCAGCAATTGCACTGTTAGGGATTTACCCCAAAGATTCAGATGCAATGAAATGCCGGGGCACCTGCACCCCGATGTTTCTAGCAGCCATGTCCACAATAGCCAAACTGTGGAAGGAGCCTCGGTGCCCATCGAAAGATGAATGGATAAAGAAGATGTGGTTTATGTATACAATGGAATATTCCTCAGCCATTAGAAACGACAAATACCCACCATTTGCTTCAACGTGGATGGAACTGGAGGGTATTATGCTGAGTGAAGTAAGTCAATCGGAGAAGGACAAACAGTGTATGTTCTCATTCATTTGGGGAATATGAATAATAGTGAAGGGGAATATAAGGGAAGGGAGAAGAAATGTGTGGGAGATATCAGAAAGGGACACAGAACATAAAGACTTCTAACTCTGGGAAATGAACTAGGGGTGGTGGAAGGGGAGGAGGGCAGGGGGTGGGGGTGAATGGGTGACGGGCACGGAGGGGGACACTTGACGGGATGAGCACTGGGTGTTATTCTGTATGTTGGTAAATTGAACACCAATAAAAATTAATTTATAATAAAAAAAAAAGATCTGCTTGGCCTTGTAATAGAATTCTCATAATTTTAAAGTATCTTTAAAATTGAAAACAAATACATGTTTATTGTAGAACATATGTTAACTGAACATTTCCTTCTTCTATCCTAAATTGTCTTTCATTCTTTTTGTCCACTTTCTTTGGATTTGGTTCTTACTTAAATGTAAAATAGACTTCTCCTATAGCCACAAAAGAGGCCAAATATCTTAGCATCTCACTTATATAACAAAGGTCTTTCTTGGCTCCCCAGCTAAGAGGTGGGGAGGAAATGCAGAGGAGCAATCATGATAGGGAGCAGTGTTTCCCAAATTGTATTCTCTGGAAAAGTAATTCTATAAGACGTTAATGGATGTTGTAGAAGGAAAAGGCTGAAATGACTTGGAAAGTGCTGTGTTAAATTTACAAAATAATGGTTTCTAAATTGCAGCTGAACTACAGGATATTCTATAGCCTTTGGTATTAACACGGATTAAGATTTTTCTAGCAAAACAGAGAGGAAGACAGATAGCAGAAAACAACTAAACACTCAGGACCCCGTGCCCTTTGGGCAACCCTGGTGTGGAGGGAAGAATATAGGACAGGGTAGCTAGAAGCCTGTTCTGCTCTTGGTCTGCCTCTGTACTTTATGACCATGGGCCCATTCCAGCCATCCAACCACTGGTAAAATAAACAAGGACGCATTTGAGGTGAGAGTTGAAGGATGCATAAGGAGGAGCAGAGATGTTCCACGTGGAGACAATTGAATGGGCAAAGTACAAGGCACTTTCCTACCCAGAGTGATAGGAAACCAAATAATTCTGCCCCTGTTTTATAACAAGTCTACCCTGTGAGTAGAAAAGGCAACCAGTGTTTTTACTCAAAGAGATAGACTTTCACCAACTTCTTTTCATTCCTGTTTCAATGCCGAGAAACCTACCTGCCTTTTCCTAAGTTTCCTGCCCACATAGGTAGACCACACCATAAAAAATTCATATTTGAAATAAGAAACCTCACAGCTTCTATCACTTTGACAGCCAGCCTTCGGGCTTATGGAGAAATTATAGCTGAATGTCTTTAAAATCCAGTGAAGGATTTTTATGATCCGTTCCTTGAATGGCAGGTTTAGAATTTTCATACATGGCTTATTTTTACTAATTATATAAAACATCTATGCAACCAATTAGAAAAGTATTTGTTTTATTGAGCAAAAAACAGCATGTACCAGAGCATTATTTGGATTACTAATTGCGAAATAAGTTACTCACTTAAAACAATCTTAAAAAAAAAAAACAAAAAACAAATCTTGAATTTGCAGCTGATCAGCATTTTCTTTCTTTTCTGGTTGAACGAATGCACAATATGAAAAAAGAAAAAGAAGAAGGAGATAAGGGCATTTTTAGAGAATGCAGAGTAGTTCATCTAACACGGCTAGAGCAGAATGCAGAGAGGGACATGAGACAGGGAAAACCTTGAGCAAAAATTTAGTAGCTCTTGGCTACCAAATTTGTTTTTTAAAAGGTTTTATTTATTTATTCATTAGAGACACACACACACAGAGAGAGAGAGAGAGAGAGAGAGAGAGAGAGGGAGAAGCAGGCTCCATGCAGGGAGCTTGATGCAGGACTTGATCTGGGGACTCCAGGATCACCCCCTGGGCCAAAGGCAGGTGGCTAAACTGCTGAGCCACCCAGAGATCCCTTGGCTACCAAATTTGAACTAACATAAGCAGATGAAAGTGAGTTAGCCTACCAGCATTTCCGAAGAGCCAGTCTGGCTCTTTCCCCACCCACCTTCACACCCAAACCCATCTATACTTTCATGTGTCCCAGTGGTTAAAAGTCATTGTTTACTCCAAAGCTAGGTGATTAGGCCTCAGGGTTTTTGTTTTTGTTTTTGTTTTTTTAACTCCTTTGGTTCAAAGACCTCTTATTCCACCAGCTCATTCAGAGGGAAAAGGAGCTTTGGGATAACACCATCCTCTTCAAGCTCCAAAGTGAAGTTCGATCCATGTCCTGCCTCATGGACTCTGGGAATCTCGGGGCTGGAAGGGACATCAGTTGGAGAAATTGAGGTTCAGGTTGAGGAAGTGCCTTGCTGGGGACCACACAGCCAGGCGGGGAGCAAGGCTGGGACTGCAGCCCAGATGTGTTCGACTGTGCTCCGAGTCTCGTCATCCTCTACATTTCTGAAGCCACTTGTCTTTCATTCATCAGACTTCTGCACTTCCAGGCTTCCTGCCCTAGAAGAGTTTCCTGTTTTACCTCTAAAGCCATCAGCAGCCCTTAGGCCCCTGCCAAACATCTGGCACTTGACAGGGATGGTCCCTGCTTCCCCCTCTCTGCAGGGTGCCGAAGGGGTGGGTCATGAATTATGCCTTGATTCCATCCAGCCAGGCAGAGTGTAAATAAACAGAAGCATGGAAAGCATGTGTGTAGATGGATAGTGAACGTTGTGTATCCCTCTCTGCAGCTATCTGCAGGAGAGCCCTGGTGGCCCATCTCTGGGGGGTGTCTCAGGCTTTGTCTCTCCCCTCGGTAGGGGCTCCTTGAGACCAAGGCACTCTGTGCCCTCCACTTCTACCCCTAAAGACCAACTCCTGTGATATGGAACTCTGTATGCTTCCCACAGCATGCCATGTTCTTTCATATGCCATTATTGCATTCTTTCCAGGTCCCTTCTTGGGAATTCTCTCTCCTGAGCTTTAGAAAAGCTCAGTTTGAGAGAAACTTCTGTGAAGCATCCTTGATTTCCTCCAAATTTCAGGGCTGCTTCACCTGTTCTCATTCTGTGCTTTCAACTACTTTATGCTTCCATTATAGCATTCATCTTATTGGATTACACTTGATCCTCCCCCCACCAAGAATATAATAGTTTGCATTAATACCCACAATTTATTAAGCGTGGACAGTGTGCTAAGAAATTTGTTTAGAATGTCACTCATGTTACTATAGGTAATTTTTGGAATAACTTTGTGAATATGGTGCCCTGATTTGGGTTTCACTCAAAGTAGAGCCTGATACAAGGACTTGGGTACCTGTACAGAGGATCCTAAGAAGGATTGAGGGACCAGAGTGAGGAAGACAGGGAAAGAGGAAAAGACAAAATAAATTTGTGTTTTCGAGGTCACTGTGGTAGGCAGTGTGGGTTCAGTTCTGTCTTCTAGAAAAGTGGGTGGCTGGAGCATTTACCCACCAGTTATGCCATGTTGATTAAGAACTGTCCTGAGGTCTTGGGGTCCTTGATGCTTCTGCGTTTCTGAACTGAGCTTACCTACACAGGGCAAGTAGATGATGACAGTATTGGAGGAAGCCCTGGGGCTTCCTGGGGCAGAATGCTGAATGATGAAAGATGCTTGCTGGAAGTGGAAAGGTGGCAGTACAAGATGATTCTGAGCTTGCGTGGAAATACTCCTCATAGTTGCAGCTGAAATTAGGGTGTGATGAAGGTACCAGAGACATCTGCTTTAGCAGACAGCCCCATTTTACAGGTGAGGGAACCAAGGCCTCTGCCTTTAAAGCTGTCCACTCGTATACTAGACTCTGAGTGTCCTGAAGTATGGATCACACCTCTTTACTCTCTGCAGCTACAAGGGCTAGCAAAGAAAGACTTGGCACCTGATGGGAGCTTAGAAGGTGATACCTGAATAAGCAGAGGCATTGGCAGAGTGGTAATTTGGGAATTTGCAGAGTTGATTCTTACTTAAAACATTTATCTGATTTATGATATGCAATGCAAGGAGCTTACAGCCAAGAAGAGAAGGCACATAGTAAATGAGTATCAAAAAAAAAAAAAAAAAGATCTGATGAGTGTTTCAAAAGTAGAATTCTGTGTTATGAAAAAGAGAAGGAGGCTCACCTAGTTCACTGGTCAGGAGGGCCTTTTGGAGGAAATGAAGTTTACCTGAGTACTCAAAAAGTAAATTATAGGGGAGGTGTGTGAGTGGAAGGAAAGCACATTGAGAAGCGCTGGAGGACTGAGTGGTTCAAGAACTAAGAGCAGATGGTGTAGCTCTCGGGTGGTGGGAGTGCAGCAATGGCTGGTTGTAATTACTAAGGCTGGAGGAGTTGGAGGGGCCAGATTTTTAGAGGATGATATTGTAAGGCAGGTTAGGAAAGACCCTTCCGATTATGGTAAAAATGAAGAAGAAGAAGAAAGAAGAAGAAGAAGAAGAAGAAGAAGAAGAAGGAGGAGGAGGAGGAGGAGGAGGAGGAGGAGGAGGAGGAGGAGGAGGATTAGAGGAAAGCAAGATGGGAAATGGGAAGGCCCAGTTGAGGGGGCTATTGGGTGATGTCCAGTGGAAACATGATGGCCACATAGCTAGTGTCATAAGGTGGTGGGATTGAGAAATGGATGGATTCTGGAGACATGTCCTGTCCCGAGCCACTGGAGAGGGTTCAGGCTAGTGACAGGTTTGGATAATATTAGCATATAGGTGATGGAGTGGACATTTACCATTGTTTAGCTTCCCAGTATTCATTTCTACTTCCTAACAGCACTTAATTTCATTTAGGGGAATTTGTTTCCTCCATTGTGTGTCTTGATTGGACATTGTGGGAAATAGGTGCTTGCCTCCTACAATAGAAACCCAAGAGGGCCCTGGAAACACACCCTGTGAACGTTAGAGGCCATTGCACTCCATGTAAATCCTGATCTAATGGCTCTAGATAAACAGTTAAACAAGATGTGCAAAGAAGATCACTGAGTGACCCAGGTCATATAATTTTGCCAGCTTATCTTTCTGTGTTCAGTGTCCCTCTTGCCCTTGTCAATACTAATAGAAGGAAATGGCACTCTTCTCTAGAGTGTGTTCTGTGAGAAGGTGAAGTCTGTATTTATAAAAGCAATTTTTGTTAGCATCACAAAAGCCCCCGAAGCTGTTTGAGGGCTGTGGTTAGGGTGAGGTGAGGGTATAGGGACCAGTTAGGGAAGGGGACATGTAGATTCTGAGACTAAGACAGACACCATTGGAAGCACATCAGAGACAACGAAAGGAAGTAGATCCTGGGTGACATGGTTGGAAACTGCTGGATCAAGCCACACCTGAAGGGAATTGTGTTAGTCAGTGAGAGGGTATGTATGCTGCTACAACAAAGACTTGCCAGCAGCAGGACTTTGATAAGGTAGAAGTTTGCTTCTGTCTCATATCACAGTCCAGAGGTAAAAGGTCCAAGACTGCAAGAGTAGCTCTGCCATTCTCAGCATATGCCTCCCATCTCTCCATCTAGAGGGACTGCTGCCAGGGATCCATTTCTCAGCCAAGGGGCAAGAGGAGAAGAAGACAGGGGAGCAGTTAGTTTCTCCTTTAAAGAAGCGACGTGAGAATGGTGCTCCTCTCCTTCATTTATGTTTCCCTGCGTGCTCACACGCAGGTGCAAGCCAGGCTAGGAAATGTGGTGTCGGAGTGGGTGTGGAGGAGAGAGACACAGCCTGTGTGTCTCACTAGGAGACAGGGTGCGCTCAACGCAAGGGAAGAACAGAAGGAGGGATATTAGGAGTATTGATCAGGTTTGCCAAAGCAATAATGTTTTTAAACTCTTACAAGGCGATTTGAGCGGCGTTCCTGTTCTTTACAATAAAAATTGGACTAAATGCGACAGGATTTGCCCCTGAGCCTTTGCTCCTCCCCATCTGATTGCCTCTCTTTGACCCCCAAGGAGCATTCCAATGTGTGCTTGTTTGAAAGCTTTGAATTACTTGTTGAGGGTGGCTGCAGGAGGGAGCTACCTGAGATTCTACTCCGCGACAGCTGCCTTTGTTATTTATGTATCTGACGTTCTTTAATCCATTCTTTTTCTTTCTCCTCTGGTTGTAGGTGAGGAAGCGAGGTGGAGAAAGGTTTACACACCAGCACAGAGGTATGTGATTGGGTGGCCGGACAGTCCTGGTCCATCCGGTTTGAGCACTGCCCACACTCCATGACCACAATGGTGCTACGGTGTGCAGGTACCTGACGGTGTCAGAATTAATGGGGGGGGGGCAGTTGGTCAGGGATGATTGACAGTGGGGAGAGGCACTGGGTGTGAGGGCAGGGAACAAGAAGGCCACCTGTGCTGCTTGTGTGTGTGTGTGTGTGCATGTGTGATGCATGTGTTGTATGCGTGATGTGTGTGATGCATGTGTTGTGTGGTATGTGTATGGTGTGTGTTTTGTGTGATGTATGTGTTGTGTGCATGTGATGTGCGTGGCTTTGTGTGTGTGTGTTGTGTAGTACGTGTATGACTTGTGTTGCGTGTGATGTATGTGTTGTGTGCATGTGATGTATGTGCTGTGCGTGTTCCCGAGTGCTTGCTCATCCACAGAGAAGGGGGGCAGCCAGGGGGAGACAGGTACTGGAAGGGCTGGTGGGAAATCAGCCCCCAAGCCCGCCCTTTCCCAAGAGCTGCACCTGGTCCACGACACCCCTGACTCCTCTGGGCCCAGGCGTTGGCGTGTGGCCTCGGTGTCTCTGTGAGGGGGATCTGCAGGCCTGGAGCCCCCTGTGCTCTGACGGGCTTGAGGAGGTGGCTTGGAGGAGGCCTGCATCACTGGCGGCCGGAACTGAAGCCACTTGGGGCCCTGTCTCCACAGGAGGCTGGCTGGGAGCTTGCTTCTTTCCCAGGGGCGGCAGAGCAGGAAGCCCAGGGCTGCCCTAGGGTAGAAGGAGGGCTGGAGGCACTTGGTCGAGGAGCTGGCTTTCCTGGAAGGCAAGCCCACCCTCTACCCTTAGGCTGAATTAAGGCTGCCCCGATGTCTCATTCCTGAGAGTCTCTCAAGAATTCTATTGTCTGCCCTTCAGGAACAAGGAAACGTTCTTTGGGGACACAGTGAGGACACCTAGCAGCCAAGGACACCGGGAGGAAGCAAAAGGTCCCGGAGTTCTCTAGAACCTGCTGGAAACTGCCTTTTGTCAAGTGTTCAGGGAGGCGTGCTCCACACTCAGCCTAGAGGAGCAGCCCCGGCCCTGGCAACAGTGGTGAGGACGCAGCGCAAGCTGTAGCTACGGTCACCCTGACACCATACGTGGGGGTGTCCAGCCTCGTGTCTGTCAGACGCCGGTGTGCCCTTTCTCAGCCAGGCCGAACTGCTCCGTCCTCCTGGATAAACATCATACACTTTCCTCATCTTAGACTCACTTGCTTGTCTGTAGCCCTTTCCCACCTATATGTGCTTATCCTTCAGGGCCCGACCGAATGTCACCTCTTTTGGGAAGCCTTCCTTGATTGCCTCAGGCAGTGGCTTATGTCTGCCTTCTGAGAGCGCACGTTATTTTCACCTGCGTATCTGCACACCTGACAAATCGTCTTACACATATTGGTAAAGGAATAGTCCGATTTACCTAAATGTTGTTATTGAGAAGGGTTATATAATCTTTTAATGGTGTATATGTTCATGGATGAGACTCAAAAGATTTTTTGTTGAGCCCTGTGTTGTAGTTTTTTGGTCCAGGTGTGTGGTGACTGCCCCTATTCAGACCTGCATTCAGGTGACAGGTAACATGCTGTGAGTGACACGTCACTTGGCTGTGATTGTGCTAAACTCTTTAGCAAGCCTCTATCCTGATTCTCCATTAAAATAAAGAAGGCTAACTGCTCATGCTGAGATCCTTCCCGCTGAAAAATGCTATGGGTCCAGGTCCTATTTAAAATGTGACCTCCTTGGGGCACCTGGGTGGCACAGTGGGTTAAGTGTCTGCCTTCAGCTCAGGTCATGATCTCAGGGTCCTGGGATCGATGCCTGCATCGGGCTCCCTGCTCAGTGGGGAATCTGTTTCTCCTTCTCCCTCTGCCCCCTGCTCATGCTCTCTTTTTCTAACTCTTTCTATCTCAAATAAATAAATAAAAGCCTTAAAAAAATAAAATGTGACTTCCTAGGAACATTTGTATTATAACGGGGTCACTTCACTAGCGGCAAAAAGCCTTAGTGATGGGAAAGCCTTCAACGGAGGATTAGAAATAGAGTTCCAACGGCAAAGATTTGCAGAACTTACTAAGGAGTGATGAGGTAAAGACCCTTCATTTCGCTTCCTTTGAGTATAGTCACTCAACTTGGTGTGAATACACCTAGTCTTTATGAAAATACAGCCAAGGAAAAGATATGGAGGGAACTTAATTGTATATTGCTAAGTGAACGGAGCCAGTCTGAAAAGGCTACATGCCATATGACAGCTATATGGCATTCTGGAAAAGGTGAAATTGTGGAGACAGTAAGAAGATCAGTGGTTGTCAGAGGATAGGAAATTGGGGGAGGAGCAAAAGGCAGAGCACAGAGGATGTTTAGGCAGTGAAACTATTCCATATGATACAGTGATGGACGGTACACGAGGTGCGTTTATCGAAACCTATAGAATGTACAGCACAGAGTGAACTCTAGCGTAGAATGTGGATTCAGTTAGTAATGTGCCAATATTGCACCAAATGCGCCACACTCATGCAAGATGCTAATAAAAGGGGAAATGGTGTGTGGAGGTAACAGGTGTGTGGGAACTCGATACTCTCTGCTCAATTTTTCTATAAACCTAAAACTGCTTAAAGTCTATTCATTAAAAAAAATCATGCATCTCCTTCATTATAGCTAACATTTATATAGCACTTACCACATATAAGATACCATTCTGTGCACTTTGCATATGTTGACTTTTCATGAAAATTCTCACGTCAAGCCTGTGAGCTAAGTACTATTATTCTTATTTTATTTTATGGGTGAGGGAACTAAGGCACAGAAAAGTGAGGGGAACTTGCCCAGGGTCACATAGCTGGTGATTGGCAGGGCCCACTTTGACCCCACTCAGTCTGGGCCCAGAGTTCACACCATGCTGTACTACATGCTTCTGTTCTATAGCATATGCTGGATGTGTGCTACATATATCTGCCCAGGTCTCCCTCCTCCAGGAAGCCTTCCAGCCTTGCTACAGGCTGGGGTAGGTGACTCTCTTCTGTGCCCTCACAACACTCTGGCCTTCACTCTGCAGACATAACCACATTTGGCAATATGTTTGCTGACTGCATATTAAATAATTGACAAAGAAGAGTTTGAGCTATGTCTTGTAGAATCTCAGAGAAACTGTAGACTTTTCACTAAGCTCTCCATAAAAAGGTAGCCAGGTGAGTGATCTTGTTCTCCCAGTCACTACCACTTCCTTTTCTGGCATTCTGAGTTTTCCCTCTTGATGACCCCATCCCCATCATGGCTTGGTGTCCATGTCAAGGTCACCACTGAAGTTTACTCGTCTACTTTTTTCTCATTGTTGAAAATAAAAATAGTGTTGGTCGAATTCCTGTCCTTCACCTTCTGCTCTTGCTCTTCATGTTTCCTTAAAACTTCATCTGCAGAAATTCTCACTTCTGGGACAGAGTTTAATCTGAGGCAGAAGATGACGATTCAATTGGGGAAACAGAGATCACTTATGATGCCCCCTACTTTCTGGAAAGTCATTTCTTTCGCTTGCGAAGATACAGAACAGGAATAGAGGAATGTAGCCCCCCCTGGCCATCGCTGAAACACTACACCATCAGCATCGCTCCACCTTTATCTCCCCAGTTCACCATGATTCTCCCTTCAGAGGATTCAGACCCAGGAGACACAAGAATGGGTGTGGCCTCAGTTCTTCCCCTTTTCCCCCTCCCACACCCTTACCCCCTACTCCCACACCCTTACCCCCTACTCCCTCCACTTAGAGCTGGTTGCCAAGCATGGAGCCAAAGAACGTCTGAAAATTATGTGCACCCTGACAAGCCGGAAGGGAGTGGTGAGGGCAGCCCTTCCCTCCATCAGCTGGCTCTGCATCAGCCAGGGTTTCCCTCTTTTGCACCTCATTCTGCACAGCCTAGTGAGAGTGCTCTCCTTCTGGGCCCCTTGTTTCCTGCTTCCCCTTTCCTAGGCTAACTCAACCTTCTGCTCAGTCCCAGCTGAAATGTCAGTTTCTCCAAAGATGCTCTGCAGGTTGCCCTTACAGGTTGGACTGCCTGTTGTATGTACTCACAGGGTCCTGAAGGTCCCCTAGTGTAACACCCACCCCTCTTCATTGTAATAAAAGTCATAGCTTGACTTTCTAGTTAGTTAATAAACTATGTAGGGGGAGAGAATGGCTCTGTCTTATTTGCCATTTGATCCCTCCCTCTAGTGCCTGGATTAGAGGATGTGGTGGTTAAGTGTCTGCCACATAAATAAATGACCCCTAAAGCACCAGTCAGAGTGGGAGTGCAAAGAGATGGCCCTAGATCCAAGGTCACCATCAGGAGGGCAGCAGAAATAGTCTGTGCATTAGTTACATTTGGCACCACGTTGGTGTGTGCTTAATAAATGAAAGAACATTAATTTCACTGTGCTCAGAGGTTGGTCCCTCCCACCCTGAATTAAATAAGCCTTCAGTACAGAAAGTATTTTCCCCCCCAAGAATCAGCATGGTCTGTGCTAATATATTTTGGGGGGAACTTTGGATCATAGATTAAAAAAAAAGAGAGTCTCCCCCTTCCAAACCACTTCCTTGAGGATGCACTGAATCACAGTGAATTGGCCAATTGAGCTGCCAGCAGTCCCCTTAGAAAGTGGGTTGTCAGAGACTCATATTACGTAGGATTAATATTAGGCATCTCTGTCTCAGCCCAGTGAAAGGCCTCAAGTGTCCTTGGAATTTCAGCGACCTTTCCCCATCAATGACAACATTGTTCTCAGGGCCGATGGTTTAATTCATAGGAAATGCAATGCACTCCTCCTCATCACTGCCCACCACATCTGGGATGGGGGGCCTGGTGCCTGGGAGTGCTGAGCTCCAGGCACTGAAATGTTACGTTTCCCTTGCACAAAACCTCCAAGGCTTCAAGAGCTCCTGATAGCTGTTTTCTGAACCTCTCCAAGATCTTCTCAGTGGTCTTAGCTGGGAATTAGGAGGCGGTGGCACAGGTTCTAGGAGCCTAGCAGGTCTTAAACCTGTCATCAGCTGAGCTCCTCGGATCCGATGGGGTGAAGCTGCTGGTCAGAAAATCCACCTAGGACTCTGGCAACAGTGTAGGGGAGGATCTTAGCCCACACGGACCATGGTCATTCAGGGAAGGTCCAGGAAAACTCAATATGTTCAACTCAACAATATGCATTGTTGACGTATTTGTTCCTAAATCCTCTCTCCAGCCTCACGAGGTTATTATTTCCCTGCCTCCGTTTTACAGACCAGGGGGCTGTGGCTCAGAGTGCACAGCAATTAAACTGGAATGGGATTTCCAGTTCCACCATGAGGCCCAGCTGACTTCAAACATCGAGTGGGTGGTAGTGGTATCTGTTGAATACCTGGTGGTGTTACACAGCATGTCAGGGGGGTCTACATTCTTTCTCTTGCAGCCTTGCAGGGTAGCAGCTGAAGGGAAGATGGAGCTTGCTAATTCTTTTCCGGTGCGATTCAGCATCATAAGGTAAACTTCTCCAGGCAGTTTGGCAGCTCAGGTAGTGAGGGTGAGTGACTGGGTGGAGCAGATGAGGGGTCTCGAGGCTGGTGAGAGGCTGGTCTAGGTTGGCCAGAGGGACTGAGGCTAGTCTGGGAAAGCAGGGATGGGGCTTATTCTAGGTGAATCTCTCACACCAGGCTCATGGTTGGCATTCACAGGGTGTCTACTGAATAGGTGTGTGAATGCTAGCAGGAGATGGATGGACAGGCAAGCCAAGTTCCTGGAGGGTCCAGTGGGGCCCTAGAGTAGTAGTTGTGTGAGTGAGCTGTGAGAGCTGGGGATCTGAGAGGGGTGCGTAGTGGACTTGAAGAGTCTCAGAGGAGGAGCCATCAGAATGGTGACAAGAGCCATTGTGGGCCATTCTGGGGCAGCTGCATACAAGCATATGGCAATGGCCACTGGCATTGGGGAATAAGAGGCCGATGAGGTCAGAGTGTGAGCCAACTCCCACTCATCTCCTGGGCATTTCATGCTATTCTGGGCAGTTGTGGTACATAGGGATTGGATGGATGCAAGTCTCCAATCACTTCAAAGGGTTGAGTGTCATGCTTCTCTAAAGCTCTACTTCCAAGGGAAAGAAAATGCTGTAAACATCCACTTTGCCCTTGAGCTACGAGCAAGACCTGCACTGTGCAGTCAGGAAGCTCAGATGTGGGCCTCGGTGCTTCCTACTGTGGCTTTCTACAGATTTGGTCAGTAAAGACGGAGCTAATCTATGAATACATTTTCTTTTTCATTCAGGCCATGCCTTTACCCAATCAGCCCTGGCTTCCTGTAGCAGAGGTCTGCGCTGTAAGAGAGCCAGTCTTATTTTATTTTTTATTAAAGTTCATGAACTTTGGAGGAAGGAACTTGGAAAAAAAAAAGGTCTCATTACCTTAGGAATGAAGGCTCATGCGTTTTTTTAATGCCAGGCATTGGCGTGGCCTTGCTTGTTATAGCCACAAATAATCCAGGGTGGAAAATTGTAGCACAGTGGCAAGGAGCAAACAGGATAGCTTTTTGCTATGAAGCAGGTGGGATGGGGGAGTAGAGGTTAGTGAAGGGGCAACCTAAAATTGCAAGATCCTGAATCAAGCCCTGCGGATTTGAACTATGGCTAACCATTTGTATAGATTGACTCTCTGAGGATAGGCTGTACCAGAGACCATTCCAGAAGCCAGGATAACGGGCAAAGCATGGACTCAGGTGGATTTGGTTTTGAATTCCAAGTTGGCTACTTACTATAAGCTGGAGGACCTTTTGCATGTCTCCAAACTTCTTGAGTTTTGGTTTCCAAATCTGTACAATGTAGAACATATCTATCTTGCAGGATTGTGGAGGGGATTCGATGGAACAGTGTAGGAAAAATGTCAGTCTGGTTCTGTAAAGAGAAAAGTGGTACAAGGTTGCCGACCCCATAAGTCATATCCTTTAGTGAAATATATCTTGGAGTTATCCAGGGCAGTGGTCCATATGATTGAATTGTTAACTGACCAGAAGGCTGACTTCCATGCTGGGGTCTGCTTCCTCAGCAAAGATTGGTGGGAGAGGCCCTAAACCTTAGTGCCCAGGCTAGCCCAATGTTGGCTAAACTTCTCTGATAATGAGAATCTCCTGGGGGTACTTGTTAAATATTGCTAGTTCCTGGCTTCATCTCAGACCCATTGAATAAGAGGCTCCAGAAGGCCTGGGAAGCTGTGTTTTTAGTCAGAACCCCAGACAATTCTTATCAGAGAATTTGGGGAAACACGATTAATCCTCATTATATACCACTGATTGATTGGTGGCTGGTTTCTTTCCCTTTAAGGGTAAAATAAAAATTTACTTCAAAGGTGATGCCTAAGATCCAGACTTATTTCTCCAAAAGGTTCTTCGATTGACTGATACTTGGGGGAAGAGTGTATCTTTGTGTTTTGGGGAGAAACATGCCCTTTCCTTCCTCCCCAGCTTTAGCTCTCAGTTTCCTCTCTCTTGAAATTCTCTCCTCACTTGGTCCACCTGGCAAACTCTGCTCCTTCTTCAAGAGTCAATTCGATAGTCACTTATTCTGAAAACCTTCCATGACTCTCCCAGCCCAATGGGGTGCTTCTTCCTCCATGTTTCTTTTCTGCCTTTGTCATCTATTGTAAGGTAAATCATTCCATAGTATATGTTTGCTTCATGTTTCTTCTCATGCTAGTTTATGTATATAAGGGTCAAAAGAGTGGTTTCTGGAATCAAAGTACCTAGATTTAAATCTCTCCTGTGAGGAGGAGGTGGTCAGAACAGACAAAACAGAAGAGATCACATTGATTCCAGTGTTGGGAGACGAACAGGAGTTGTCTAGATGGACGAAGATTTTCAGGTGGGTGACACATGTGAAAGTGTGCAGATCATTAAAAAAAAAAACAAAAACATTTTTCCTATCTTGAACTTCTTTTTTGCCATGATATCTTTTGAGGTCTTGAAAATTTTTCCAGGAAGCCATGTTTAGTGTCTTTTCATGAGAGTTTCACTCACAAGGGTCAGAAAACGTACTATTGTGATTCTGAAAATAGTGGTTTAAATGGTTAAACTGAAGGGGGTCTGGATTAGTCCTCGGGTATCCCATACACATGATTTTGCAAAGTCTGGTATAATCCTGTGTGTGAGGGGCTTTGGCTTCAGACCCTTTACCTGGTGCAAAGCAGGCTTCTCCCACTTGTCACTGCAAGACTTTGAGCAAGTCACTTCGCTTCTTTGAACTTCAGTTTCCTGTGTGTAAAATAGAAAATTAACACCATTTTCCTTTCCTTTTACTCTTCCAAAGTGGAAAGGGGCAACTAAAAAAATAGGCAACAGAATAAAGACTTTAAAATAATCTCGATAGACCAGAGCACTGGGCTAATACTATTAAAGTAACATTTTACAAAGATAAATGTCAAGTCCAGAATGTAAGTTTATATGTAGAAATACTGGCTTGAGGAGAGTTAGTTTGGCAGCAGTCCATGTCAGAAATACCAGAAGAAATTGTCAGAGATCAAGTTCAATCGGCTCCGACAGGGTAGTGGGACACTACAAATGTATTTTTGACTTTGGCATCATAACTAGGTTGGCAACATTATTTTTAGCTATGTAATATCAAGTGTTATCATGCAGAGGGAGACCAGAAGCCCTCATGCACTGCTGGTGGGAGTGTAGACTTGTGTTGTCATTCTGGAGAACAAGCTGGCACTACTTGGGCAAATTAAAATGCATATATGTCCATGACTCATGAGTCCCACCCACTCTTGGTTTGTGGCAAATTCTAGAGGGACATTACAAAAAAATGAATGCCTATGGGAAAGGATAATAGGATGATGAGGGGACCACACAATGTGTCACAAAAGCAGTGATTGAAGACCATGGGAATATTCAGCCTGGAGAGGAACAGGGACGGGTTGGGGACCAACCGTCTTGGTTTGCCTGGAACTTTCCCAATGTTAGCATGGAAAGCCCTGTATCCTAGGGAACCCCGAGTCCTGGGCAAATCAGGGTAATTGGTCACTGTAGGGAGACATCAGTGCTATCTTCGACTATCTAAAGAGCTTTCTCAGATAAAGATAGGAGGTAAACTGACTATATGAACCTTCAGAGGGTGATTTTAGACCACTGGGAAGAATGAAGTTAGAGGAAGGAGAATTTGGGTTCACTACCTGGAGGACTTTGAACCAATGAGAAACCTATTTTTTTTTAATTTATTTAAATTCAAATTATATAACATACAGTGTATATTATTTCTTTCAGAGGTAGAATTTATTGATCCTGGGTGGTTGCATACAACACCCAGTGCTCAGGGGCGCCCGGGGGGCTCAGTAGGTTAAGCATCTGCCTTCCACTCAGGTCATGATCTCAGGGTCCAAGGATTCAGCCCCTGGTCAGGCTCCCTGCTCAGTGGAGAGTCTGCTTCTCCCTCCCCTCTGCTCCTCCCGCAGCTTATTCTCTCTTTGTCTCTTTCTCTCAAATAAATAAATGAAATCTTAAAAGAAATAAGACACAGTGTTTATTACATCACGTGCCCTCCTTAATGCCCATCACCCAGTTACCCTGTCCCCACCCCCACTTCTCCAGCAACCCCAGTTTGTTTCCTATAGTTAAAGAGTCTCTTATGGTTTGCCTGCCTCTCTGTTTTCATCTTATATTTTCTTCCCTTCCCCTGTGTTCGTCTGTTTTGTTTCTTAAGTTCCACATAGGCGTGAAATCATATTTGTCTTTCTCTGACTTCTTTTACTTAGCATAATACCCTTTAGTTCCATCCACATCATTGCAAATGGCAAGATTTCATTCTTTTTTCTTTTTCATTTTTCTTGTGTACTTTTTAAAAAAGACTTTGTGAGAGAGAGAGAGAGAGAGAGAATGAGTGGGGGTGGGGGGCACAGGGAGAGGGATAAGCAGGCTTCCTGCTGAGCAGAGAGCCTGATGGGCGGCTCTATCCCATGACCCCAGCATCATGATCTGAGCCAAAGACAGATGCTTAACTGACTGAGCCACCCAGGCTCCCCCACATTTTATTCTTTTTGATCGCTGACTAGAGCGGCCCATTTTTGAGGATACAGTTGACTACTCCCATTTCATGAGTTCCTGCTGGGTACATAATCTCATTAGGTCAGCACAGTGCATTAAGCTAACTTTCCCAAGGTCAGACAAGTAAGAGTTTGAACAAAGGACTGTCTGACTCCAAAAATCCCAAGCTCTTAACTCATATCTTTTAAAATAATCTTGATCATTCTTTCTACTCCAAGATGGTGAAATTAAGTGCTAGCTTGTGTGTCCCAGGCTAACAATGCTTAGACGTTCAGACATGAGGAATTTCAGTGAAAGCTGTTTTAGGCAGGGAACTAATCATGAGTTGATTTCAAAACACTTGATTCTCCTAAGAAGTCGAGCCACAGCGACATCATCCTGAGAGGCTGGAACTCTCAATGACACTCGATAAGGGAAGAGCTCTGAAGAGATTTACGATGTGCTAACTACAGTATCCCAGCACAGACCTTCCCATTGTTGAACCTTAAGAAGCAAGTACAGTTTCTGTTTCCAAATTCGGGATGGATAGCCAGGATCAATACAACTGGACTTCTAATGATAATACCTGCCATTTTGGGGGTACATCTACTATGTGGTAAGCATGGTGCCAAGTGCTTAATGTGCATCGAGAGCCTATCATGAGAATATGGTAGTCACTCAGTAAATATTTGATAAACAAATATTCCAGTTTTTTCCTGTACAACCATACCTGGAGACCCTACACCACTCTTCACGGCAGGTCCTATTATTATGTCCATTAGATAGATGAGAACATTGAACCTCAGAAAAGAAATTATATTCCTAGGGTCATACTCTATTTTTGTCTCCTACTGTAGTAAAGATAGTAAGTTAGAGAATGTGTGGATACGCCTGCCCTTTAACAGACCTGTCAGACCAGGTAACATAATTTGTTGTAAAATTGGTTATGACCAATTTTTGCCCATCATTACATTTCTTCTATCTTTCAACTCATAGTTCTTGTCAATGGAGGCATTTTAAAGTTTTGTTCTTATTTTTTTCCTTAATTACATTTATTTGTCCTTAGAGAGAGGTATTTTAAACTTGACTGTGTTGTCTACCATGATTTCCCAAATCTTCCCTGGTAACAAGGATTATTTGGGGCCACTTGTTAACAACAGTGATTTTTAGGTCAGCCTCTTGCCATTCTCCTTCAGAATCTGTGATGGCATCCATCACAGTGTAGTATAACTGGCTATTTACTATGCAGTGACCTCCTCAAGGGAAGGTACAAAGTAAGTGCTCAATGGTTGTCTGTTGAATGGATGAATGTTTTTAATACGCTTATCTTATAAATCTTTGCTACGTAATTTGTACTGTAGTTAAACAGGAAAGGCCAAGAAGTGAGGAGAGCACTCTCCCTCCAGACAAATCTTGATACATTCATTACTATATGAATTTGACCAGGTACAGATCTGTCCAAATGGCATCATCTTCCTGCTGATGTTTTTCTCTTTTCACAGGGACATTATACAAGATTTGTCAAACTCTGGAGTGGGAGAGGATTTTTCAGGATTTATGATTTGAAAAGCTATGTCTATCCCAATGATCACTTCTTCATTTTTAAAATGCTCCTAAATTTGGTAGTAATCAGTTTTACATTAAACTGTCTGTGATTTTTTAAATTCACCTCCAGTTGCTTTTTGAGAAACTAACACTCCTTATCCATTTCCTTTCTTCTGGCTTTTCTCTAATTCTCTAATATTTTAGAAATTCCTGAAAATGTTTTGAATAATTCAACTTGGGGACACACTTCCCTGGAAATGGCTTGGTTGAGTAACTCAGACCTGCAGATTCAGTACTTATTCCTTAATTCACTCAGTCAGTTGTACTGCCTTTGTTGAGTACCTACAATGCATCAGGTTTGTGCAGGATACTTGGAATATGGCAGAGAGTGAGAGCTGGTTCTCATGGTTGTGATAGCGATAACAAAATGTAATGGTTGATGATATTATGATGGAGGTAAGCTCAGGCTGCTTAGGTGAGAACAGAGAAGGGGCCTCCTCTGTCAGCCTGGTGTCAGAGCCCCACATAGCTGATCCTGGGGCTGCAGCTCAGTGATGAGTGGGACCTGGGCAAGCAGAGGCATGGGAGAAGAGTCAAAATGCAGAGCATTTGCCAAGCATGGATATGGGCAGGAACATGGGGACAACTAGAACAGAGTTTGCAGGAATCTTGGGCTTCCTTCCTTCCTTCCTTCCTTCCTTCCTTCCTTCCTTCCTTCCTTCCTTCCTTCCTTCCTTCCTTCCTTCCTTCCTTCCTTCCTCCTTTCTGATTTTATTCATGACAGACACACAGAGAGAGGCAGAGACACAGGCAGAGGGGGAAGCAGGCTCCCTGCAGGGAGCCCGAAGTGGGACTCAATCCCAGGACCCCAGGATCACGACCTGAACCAAAGGCACACACTCAACCACTGAGCCACTCAGGTGCCCCTGGGCCTTTCTTTCTAAGACACTGAGTGGCAGCATGATCGTTCATTGACCATCTATCTGTCCTCTACTTGAACTCTGGTGGTGGGCAATTCTAGGCTCATCAGGCAACGAACTACCCACCATTAACAGTATGTTGGCATGGGGATAAGGAATTGTATGGAAACAATATTACTCCAACCAATGAGCTGGCTGATTGAAGCAGATTCCTATGGGGCTGACAGGAGAGAATGAGAAATTTTATAATTGGACTCTGAGGAAGCCCATATTCGTTTAAGTCTTATTATAAGCACATGCCTGGTATAATCACGCTGGTTAGTGCCGTGTGCTCCTTATCCCTCTCACAAAGCTGTCTAGAAGGCTAGGATTTATATTTATCCATGGCTGCGCTGTCTGTAATCAAGAAGCTTTGCTTTTGACTCCTGCAGAAGTTTCCATTTAAGTGAAGATAAAATTGAAATCAAATGCTGCATTTGAAGCGGCTCTGCCTCCTTTGCGTTTAGTTATTGGTCCTTCTCGTTATTTAAACCTCAGAAATCAGAGCCTCTGAAACCTGTGCATAACTGCACACATGACATCCATTTGCTAATTGGCTTTACTTATTGCTGAACTCCGCTATAAAACTGTCCTACATGACTGTTTAATAAGGTCCAGATAAGTAAATGTTTCTCAAGGTGTGGGCTTCACATAATGTGCATAGGAATCATTGGAAAATTTAGTAAAAGCAAAGATTCCCCTGACCCCTTTCCCCCAGACTCTCTCCATCAGAAGTTCTAGGGTTAATGCCCAGGTATCGGAGTTTTGAACAATTTCTGGCTGATACTTAGGAATATTCACAGATTAGGTGCATCTACTCTGAGCACTGTTTATGTACCAGAGCTGGGGTTCAAACTTGAATAAGACATAGTTCTTGCTCCCAAGCCACAGTCTGGTGGGTGACAAATGAGCACACTCATTTAATTCAAACCAGTTTGCACAGGGATGGAGCACACACAGCATTAGTGGTTAGCAAACATGATGCCATGTTTGGCATAGTGGTGGGTCGTGCAACAGGGTAGTTTTTGCTATTAATAAAAAAGAAAACTTAAGGTGTGTAAATGATTTTTAACAAAATGTGTATTAAATCTGGTTCAAGGTTTTCCTATGTTATTTAAAAATATTCTTATTTTTAAAAGATTTTATTTATTTGAGAGAGAGAGAAAGAGAGCGAATAAGCACAGATGGAGAGGGAGAAGCAGGCCCCTCGCTGAGCCGGGAACCTGATGTGGGGCTCCATCTCAGGACCCTGGGATCATGACCTGAGCCAAAGATAGATGCTTAACTGACTGAGTCACCTAGGCGCCCCTAAAAATATTTTTGTTATAAAAACTTTCAAGCATATACAAACATGGGGAGATTATGCTATTTGCTACTACTATTATAACATAATACAATTTAATAAACTCCAATACCATATATATATATATATATATATATATATATATATAGAGAGAGAGAGAGAGAGAGAGAGATAGAGAGAGGATTTGCCTCTCTTGCTTCATCATCTCTGCCCCCTACCCAAACTCTACGCAAGTGTTGTGTTTTCAAATTCCAGATCTCATTTCGTTTCACTTATGAATAGTTCAAGATACATCATTTAGGAATATAGACATTTTCTTAGCTAACCAAAGGATTATCATCATACCTAAAAACAATTCACTCTGATGCCTTGGTCTCATACTCAAATTTCTCCAATCATCTCAAAAATGTGATGTCACTATTGCTGTTTAAATCAGGATCTAAATAAGATTGATGCATATTTCATTTTGTTGTGGTGGTTTTTAAACCTTTTGTCTTAAATCTAGAACAGCCTCTTCCCTTCCTCCTTCCTTGTCCTCTCCCTTTTTATACCATTTTCTTGTTGAAGAAACTAGGTCTTACAGGAAGTCCCACATTCTGAACTTGTCTATATTTGCTTCATCATGTGTTGTCATTTAATTGATTTCTCTACTCCTTCTGTTTATAGTAAAACTAGAAGTTAAGGGCAGCCCAGGTGGCTCAGCAGTTTAGCACCACCTTCAGCCCAGGGCCTTATCCTGGAGACCTGGGATCGAGTCCCACGTCAGGCTCCCTGCATGGAGCCTGCTTCTTCCTCTGCCTGTGTCTCTGCCTCTCTCTCTCTCTCTCCTTTGTGTGTGTCTCATGTCTCTCTCTGCCTCTCTCTCTCTGTGTGTGTGTGTGTCTCTCATGAATAAATAAATAAAATCTTAAAAAAAAACAATAACTAGAAGTTAGTTTTAAAGTCTTGATGGGATTCAAGTCCAACTTCTTTTTCAAGACCATTTCATTGTTGGTGCCTTGTACTTCATGTTGCATCACATTAGAAGCCACGTGAAATCCGAACAATGTTAATGATGCTAATTTGATCCAGGGTTTCAGATGGTGATATCGTGATATCTCTGTTCTGAAATGTCCCTTTGACCTTTCGTCTAATGGTTTCATCTATAGATAATCTTTGCTTGAATGAATTATTTCATTAGGGGTTGAAAAGTGGCAATTCTTAAAATTCCGTCATCTTTTCACATTTATGGGCTGGAATTACTCTGTAAAGACCTATTATGCTCACAAATTGTGAATATCTGATTATCCTGAAACCTTTTTCTTTGAGAAAAGGCAAGATAAATGCTGCTTTTTTTTTTAATTGCTGATATTCAGTTAAGAGTTGGTGCCTAGTTACCACTAATGTGAACACTGAGAATGTTGAGGTTATTTATTTATTTTCCTGTTGAGTATCATAACGAACACATGGGGTTTTCAGTGCACTATGTTTCAATACATTGCAACTGTCATTGTTTTGGCCATTGTTTTATCAAACCATCAGTAGTCCCTGATAGCTTTCCTACCTTCTGGTACAGGAAGTCCTTAGAAATCTTTTGCTCCAAATCTTAGACATCATCCATTTTTCAGAGGAATCCTGTTTGTTTTGGAGGGGAGTGCTATTTATAATCCATAATTTGGGTGCCAGTGATGCTCACTACTGTGAGGTTGTGATTGCTTCTGGGCCTCTTTAGGGGACGTAACTAGGGAAGATTTACTTTTAAAAATCACAGGATTGAGCTAATCATTTCCAATCCAAATGTAGTAATACAGAGTTTCATTTAAGTTTATTAGATTGATCCTTATATCTTTTTTCTTACTAAAAATCTCAGTTCCTGATAAAATTAGCATAAGTGCTTTCCTGCTATATCTGTAATATATTCCAGTGTGGTTGGAAAACATTCTTGTTATGACTTTAATCTTCTTAAATTTATTAAGATTTGTTTTCTCTTTTCACTCTCACTCACTTGTGTTCCAATATAATTTATTGAGTGGGAGTCAGAGGGGAGGAGTTTCAGCTGATATAATGCTGGCTGACATTTGCTGGGTGCTTATTATGTGGTGGGAAAAATGTATATGGCTTACGGTTAAGTGATTAACTCATTTAATGCTTACACCAGCCCTGTGAGGACTCAGTTTCTCCTTTACTGACCGATTCTGGGCCATTTTGTTCTGTATGCTATGCTGTTAAAGATAGTAGGCTTTAATAAATATTTCGGGTTGGCTTCTAGTCATTCATTCAGCAAATCAGTAACTGAAGCATGATCTGATTCATACGTAGGATAAACAGGAAAGAAAGTCTATTTTGGTTGTGAGTTTTAGGAAACCAGAGTATTCCTGTTTGACTATAAGCTTTGTTTTTTTGGAAACAAGCACACATTCCAGCACAAAAATATTTTTGTGCCCTACCGATCCCCTTCAGCCTTATTACATCTTAGAATTAAGGCTGAATTAAGGTATAGTGGAAAGTGCATGAGAGACCTGGAATCTCTGTAGTGTGGTTTTCACAAAAAGGAACAAGTAGAGTCCATTAGAGGCATTGACCACAAGGAGTGCACTGGGGCTGGAGGGCCCAGGGAGAACATTTACTCAAAGCAGCTTGAGGCAGCGCAGCCGAAGTGATATGCTCAAGTGGGACTGTTGGGAGGGGGGGTGGGTAGCCAAAATCTGAGCTGAGAAAGAAGGGAGAAGCATTAAATCATCTCGTGAAGGCCAAGGCAGCATGCATAGCATGAAGAAAATAAGAGGCAAAGTCAGAAGTTCAGAAGCAGGACAGAATCAGGTGCAGTTGATGGTTAAGGAAAACAAATCTGAATCAAGGCAGTGGATGAAAGAAGGAAGAATGCCAAGTCTCACCTGTGTGGTGCTTGGTGTGGATTTCCAAGGTGACTGTGGCAGCTGAAAACCTTGCTACTCAAAAAATGGTCCACAGGCCCCCATGTCTGTCTCAGCTCAGACACACGGGATCAGAATCTCCTTTTTAACAAGATTGACTAGTAGATTGAGGGACGTGTTGGGATTTGAGGAGCACGGGTCTGAGGGACTTTGCCAGTGACAGCTCTGTGACTTAAGGGAAGTCCCTTTCCCTCGCTGAGCCTCCAGTTCCTCATTTCTAAAATGTTCAGGTCACATTTAAGCTTTTAAAGTACCTTTTAAAAATGGGAATCTCACTCCTGGTGTGCAAGTTGATGTCCCCTCCTCCCCCTGCACAAGGAGAGAGCACAGTATGGAGGACTGGGGTGTTCTGAGGCCACAATGGTGACATCTGTCTGTGAGACATCTGGGGTCACAAGGCCCAGGCTTGCCTGGCCCACATGACCCACAGGGCAAGCCAGACCACATGATGGCACCTTTCCACTGAGACAGATGAAATGCTTCCTGGTCAAGCTATTCAGGGGCCCAGTGATACCACTGAGGTGCGGGAGGCTAACCCCCGCTCCTTGACCCCCAGGGTCAGCCTTGACCAGGGAGGCAGGGAGACATTTTTCTCTCTCCTCCTTCTGTGGAGTGCCAAGTGGCAGTGTCTGCTTGCAGACCGTCCAGAAAGTCTTATCCACTGAAGGAATGAATGAACATGCATTTGCAGGATGTGCATCTCTTTGCCACTCCTCACAAAGAGTAGCATCATCGCAATGTACACATCACATTAGTTTGCGTATTTCTTCCACTCATTTATGCTTTGCTTCCTCACGCTGGCCTCACTTGGCTTGCACCTCCAACATGAAGGAGCCCTTTAGTCCTTGCCTCAGACTGCTTTCTAGAGGATAAAGACTAAGCTGAATGTCAAATACATCATGCTGTTTAATCTGGGCAAGTGCTGTCATCCTATTTTATAGAATATAGACAAATGATGTGTGTGAGTTGTCCAAGGTCACATGATTGGGAAATGCCGGAACTGGATCTTTATCCTCTGTTTGTTGGCTTCAAATCCATGTATTTCTTTATCCAGATAAATACTCGAGATTTATGGAACATCAGTTAACATGCCAGGTTTCCCACTGAATCATCATGACCACCCTGGGTGGTAGGAATATTACCCTCCATTTACAGATGAGGAAACCAAGGCACAGAAAGTTGTAGGTGCTCATAAGGCTACTGAGCACTTGAAATGGGGCTAGCCCATTGGATTTGCCTGACATCACATAGCAGGTAAGTGTTAGAACACCAACTAGGTCTGAGTTCTGCTTTATTACACAGCATTTAAATAAGTCCTGCTGTCTGTGTGCCTGCGTAAGCTTTATCTCCACATCACTGAGACTTGCTCTCGGCCAAGGCTGATTAAATAATAGGAAAATCACTGATAGGAAGTATTCTGTACAAAAATCTTAGAGAAAAGCCTCCAAGTAGTTTTTTTAATTTTTATTTTTTCTTTATATTTTAGTTGAAGTACAGTTAACGTACAATGTTATATTAATTTCAGGTGTGCACCATAGTGACTCAACAATTATATACATTGTAAAATGCTCACCATGTATGTGTAGTTACCATCTGTCATGGTACAAAGTTATTACACTATTACTGGAACTAATACAATTGGATGTTATTACAGTGTAACTGGAAGTTTGTGTCTCTTAACCTCCAAAGTAGTTTTTAAACAAACTTCTGTCCTGGCTATCACTGTCATTTTGCCAAGATGTTTTCTATAGAGGTCTTTTATGGTAATGCAAACTCAAATGATGTTTCCTTCCCTCGTGTTTAAAAAGATAAACGACCAGGGGCACCTGGGTGGCTCAGTCGATTAAGAGGCCGACTCTTGATTTTGGCTCAGGTCGTGATGTCAGGGTCCTGGGATTGAGCCTTGTGTTGGGTTCCATGCTCGGCGGGGATTCTGTTTGAGGCTCTCTCTTTCCTTCTCCTCTTCTCCCCTCTTACGCGCTCTCTCTAAATAAATAAATCTTAAAAAAAAAAAAGATAAATAACTGGAATTCTCAAAATACAATAGTTCAGATCCATGGAATGGATTTTGATGTGGTGACTTCAAATCATCACCTATCTATTTGCATGGCTTTCCTTAGCCACCCCCGTCTCTGACCTCCTCTCTGTGGATGATGCAGAATTATCCAATCACTGGTTTTTTTCCTCTTTGTCTCTTCTTTATGACATATCATTTGTGGAAGAAAAAAATATAGGAGGGAACACTCCCCACCCCAGCTGGAGCGTTTTGAAAAGCTGGAGGTTTTGAAGTCTGGCCTGGGCTGGAAGAAAAACAAGAGGAAAATTTCCTTGAAATGTGAAAATGACCTTGAAACAGATCCAAAATGCTTCACTGGGGCAAAAGCTTCTACCATGATGGATCTGTGGAATGATGCCTCACAGCCAACAGCTACAGGATGAAACTGAAGCCACAGCAGATCACATGAGGCCAGGTTGATGGTTCCCTCACTGGCTTGGCCACAGAACAGAATCTGTTTGATTCCTTGTACATGGATCAAACAGATTGCTCTGTGTGCAGGTCGATGGAGAACAGCATGTCTGCCTTTCTGTTTGGGCTTTCCTTGGTCTCTGTACCAGGCCACATTGTCTGGATTTTGCACCAACCCCCTGTTTTTGCTCTCCCTGCCTCCAGGATGGCCTGTCAAATCTGAACGAATGGTGTCATGAGATCCATTAGCTCTCCTTCAGGATCAAATCCAAATGCCTGAGTATCTCATAAAAGACCTCTCCTTAACTGACTCCTGCCTCTTTCCAGTCTACTTTGGTTTCCTTTATATTCTAGCAACAAGAAGCATATGTTGGTTAGGAGAGGTCATGCTGAAACACATAACAAAATCTTCATGGCTTATGGAAACAATGACTTATGTCTTGATTATGCCATGTGTTCACCAAGTTTGGCTGGGCTCTGTGCTTCTTGATCACTAGTTGAGGGTCACAGAGCTTCTACAAGCTGTACCATGATTGTCCAACCAGCAGCTACCAGCTACATAAGGCTACTGAGCACTTGAAATGGGGCTAGTCCAAATTGAGATGTTCTGCAAGTGTATAATACACACCTAGAGTACAACACACTTAGTATGAAAAAGAATATGACGTGTCTCATTAATAATTTGTATATTGATTACATGGTGAAATGATCCTATTTTGAATATAGAAGTTAGAATACTTAATATATTATTAAATTAATTTCATCATTCTCTTTTTGCCTTTTAAAAAAATGTGGCTACTAGAAAATGTAAAATTACATATGTGGCTTGTAGAAATGATACCAGACTTGTACTCACATTTCATCAGCCAAAGCCAGTCATAGGCCCCATTTAACTTCAGAGGTGGAGCAGTGCTGTCCCAACCTGTGCTTGAAAGGAAAGGAAGGGGGGCATACTCGTGGCCATCCTTAGTCACTGCATGGAGCTCTCAGTGGCTTTCTGAATAGGATACAGGTGCCTTTGTCAGGCTGTCCCTCTAGCCTGGACAGTCCTTTCTTTTCGCATACATTTGGCCAACTCCTACTTCTTCACTGAGGAGGTAGATCAAATGTAACCTTTACTGGAAAGCCTTCCTGGACCCCTACCTACTCACCCAG
This sequence comes from Nyctereutes procyonoides, assembly GCF_905146905.1. Classification (NCBI taxonomy): domain Eukaryota; kingdom Metazoa; phylum Chordata; class Mammalia; order Carnivora; family Canidae; genus Nyctereutes; species Nyctereutes procyonoides. Next base: position 36,377,240 of record NW_026575140.1, on the reverse strand, counting down.
CACATGTATATCATGTAGGGTTGATCACATTATTCTCATTTGATCCTTAGACCAACTCTGTGGGATTGGATACTATTATTATTCCCATGTTACAAATGGGAAAACCAAGGATCTAAGAAGCTTAATAGTGTGCTCAAGTTCCCACAAACAGTAAATGGGCTGGGCTTTGAATTGACACAGTTGGGCTGCAGATCTCCTGCTCTTAACCATGACCTCTGTGAAGCCAGCTTTAGATCTTCATCTTTGACCTGGGTAGTTACAGCCTTTTCTTAATTGCTTTCCCTATTCTGTCTTAGCTATACACCACTGCTAGAGCAATATACCTAAAAATAATACTGCCTTTAGGAGCCTTTATGAGCATCCAAGACTGAATGCACTCCAGGCCCATAGTGAGAAAAAGGGTCTCTGTTTCTCCTGCCTCACCTTCACCTCCCAGCACTGGCTGAGGGATGTGATCTTCCCAAAAGATTTTTGAATTGTACATAGTTTATTCACTTCTCTGGATGCTGTGGGTTCTCTTTTGGAATCAAGCTGAGCCATCAGAAGGGCAGTAGAAGCACCCACAGGGTGCCTTGCAGAATCAAGCTGGGTTATATCCTCACAGCCTTTGGGTCAGGAACCCTGTCATGGGATGAATTGTGTCCCACTTTGATTCATATGTTGAAGTCCAAATACCCACTGCCTTAAAATGTGACTATATTTGGAGATAGGGCCTTTAAGGAGGTAATTAGGGTAAAATGAGGTCCTGTAGGTAGGCTGTAATCCAGTATGATTGGTGTCCTGATAACAAGAGGAAATTGGGACACAGACACACACAGAGGGAAGACCATCTATAAGCCAGCGAAGGGGAACTCAGAAGAAACAGCTCCACTGACACCTTGATCTCTGATTTCCAGCCTACAGAACTGGGAGAAAATACATTTCTGTTGTGTAAGCTGTACCCCTCACCCCCCTTGGTACTTTGTTATGGTGGATCAAACAGACTAGACACCGCTGTGAATACGGTTCACTACATCACGTAGTGCCTCCTCTGTGAAGCCGGTGGAAGGAATTCCTTCAGAAGCTCTGTTCTGGGAAAGTAATTATGGATTGGTTCTCCTTTTTGCTTTGGCTGCCAGGAAACTGGACGTCAAACTTGAAACTATACCATAGCAGCCATGTGAGACTTTATGGTCTGGGTTTTTGTGTTCTTTCCCCCATGTTAATCAGTGATTCTTGTGGGCATTTTCCCCTTATTCTCACTCTTTATGTGTATTTCCCCAGTCACTGGAAATGATTAAAGTTAAAAATAAAGTGACTGGCATTGTAGAAGTTGGCGCTTCAGGTAATTATCATAACGATCGTTAAGGAACATAGCATCATTGCTGTGTGTGAGACTCTGCACTCAGTTCTCTGTATGTATTATTTCATTTAATTCTCACATCAACCTAATGTGGTAGAAGCTATTACACCTTTATTACAGACGAGGAAATGGGCCAAGAAGATAAACTATTTGCCCAGTTTATGCAGCAAGTCGGTGGCCATGGCGGGCTCCAATGACCTAACACAAGGCTTGCACCATTTAGTTAAGGAAAATGGGTATATAATCTATTCCAGTTTGGGGCAGCTTGTCTTTCTTTGCTTACAAAGAAAGTGAGATGTGGTATAGGTAAGAGATCACTAAAGCCCAGCTGTAGGAGCAACTGGAAAAGCCAGTGTCTGAGTGAGGCACAAAGCCCTTGAAGACTCTGGAAGACTCCCTGATGTTTCACTGGACTCTAGAATGGGGACATTCATGAGCAGAACCAGGGGAGCTGTTTTAGCTCGAGGAGCTTCATCATCCATATCCCTCTCTCCCCTACAACTTGAAGCTTCCACAGAACTGCCAACTGACACACCCCCTCCTCCCTGGGTGTGAGTATTCTTCTCTTTTACCCCCAGAATCTAGTCTGTTCTTCAAGAAAAAGCTCAGAAGTTCCTGTCCCCAGGAATGCTTGCTCTGGTTTCGGGGCCCTTCTGTCACTACCCAGACTTGCAACTTGCTGTGTTTTTGTCTTCTGTAGTGTTAGGCACTCTTGTAAAGTGGCCTGTTCTTACTCTGTTTTCTCTTCTAGGCTCTGAGATGCTTGAGGGCAGGGACTGTGTTTTATTCACTTACATTCACTCAGGTTTGGCCCAATGCTGGGGCTTAGTAAGGGTTTGCTGAATGAATGATTTTATGAATGTGAGATTGGAATCCTTGGGTTTTATTTGTGCCTGCAAAGTCTTTCTCCATGAAGACTTACCAGGTGGAGGAATTAATCTCTTTCGTATACCTGCACTGGTATTCAGATTACTGAACAGGGTTATTTTACTGCGTGTGGTCTCATGTAGGCTTCATTGCAGAATGAAAAAAAAAAAATTAAACAGGCAGGCAAATAAATACATGCAACTCAAATTTGCATAATGCTTTATGGTTGACAAAATCATTTCGTATAGATTATGTCAGTGGTTACAACATCCTTATTTTATAGATGAGGTAAGAAAAAATGACTTTCCCCAGCATCGCTCAGCCCAGGAGGGGTTTTGGGGTGGGCTCCAATCCAGAACGGGGGCTTTGGATCAGACACATCCTGGGCATAAAGCCTACTTTGATCACTTGTGAGCCTCACTGAGATTTAATTTCCTCATTTCTAAAATGGCAATAACAGTAGAAGCTAGAGAAGTTGGTACATATCAACAGAGTTAAGTATAAAGTCTCCAGAAATGCTTGGCGAATTAATTAATACACAACTTGGCTCCATAGACAAAGTTTTGCAACAAACAACAGATTGTAAGGAAACACTGGAATTCCTTATGTGTTCCTGACCACACTCATTCTTCCCCCTAACTTTTGCTCATTCACTTCCCTCTAGATCTTGCAGTTGCTAATATCCTTAGTTCTTGCCACGTGGACTTTATTTCATGATTCTTGGCCTCACTTCGCACTCCCACTCTCCCCAAGCTCGCTCTCCAAGAGTTGTTCTTTTGCTGAGTTGGAAACTTCTTTCTCTTCTTGCACAACTTCTCTGATTCCACAGCTGTGACGCCCCATCTGGCAGGGAGCTCTGTTGTGGAGACAGAGCTGGCTTGACGGCCTCAGCCAGGAACACAGAGACCTCACTGCTTTGGCCTGGTAGAGCTCACCTTCCTCCAGTTCTAGTCAATGCACAAGAGAGGGCCTGCATCATTCCAAAGCCAACATTTTTCAGGCGTTGGACAATTTGATGGTGGAGTTCATTTTCCCCCTCCCATCTGGCCTGGCTTATTGTGATCTGTCAAGTGAGGCCAGAAGGACTGCCAGATTGGGTAATTTTCTCAGAAAAGAGCTATAAAGATGAGAGTTTCAGATGTGCTTTCAGCATGAATCATACGTTGCAGGCACCAGGGCCAAAGTGAGGCAAACGTCCACCAGCAGGGGTTGGGCAGAACAAGGCCCAGGTTAGGTGTGACATCCTTGGGGCTGTCACATGTCAAAGGAAAGTTCTGCACCTGTGATTTTTGGGACTTATCTTAGATATTTCCACCGACTTTTTACGTTGAATTCATATTAGTGTTCATTCAACAGAGAATTATTGAGCCTTGAACTCACAGATGTGGCCCCGGCAGTCTAGTTGGGAAGATGAACGTGTAAAATAACGATTTTTATAGTGAGGGAACTATAGGGTGCTGGGGGATGCTGCATTAAAGGTCCTCAATCGAGACTTGGTCAGGGTGGTGAATAAGGGAGTGACAGATGCCAGGGAAACCTTGTCAGCAGAATTCATCCTGTAGCTAAGGTCAGAGGGATGAATAGAATTTAGCTACCTGAAGGAGGGAGATAAAGAGCAACCCAGGAGGAGAATATAATATGTGCTAGAGACTGGAAGTGATGGGGCATCTTAGTGGCTTAGTGGGTGAGCCTCTGCCTTTGGCTCAGGTCAGGATCCCAGGATCCTGGGATTGAGTCCCACATCAGGCTCCCAGTAGGGAGCCTGCTTCTCCCTCTGCCTGTGTCTCTGCCTCTCTCTGTGTGTCTCTCATGAATGAATAAATAAATAAATAAATAAATAAATAAATAAATAAATAAATAAAATCTTAAAAAAAAAAAAAGACTGGAGGTGAGAGAGTGTGCCTTGTTTAAGGAACAACTGTAGCTTCTCAATGGGACGGGGCTAACAATGGGGTAAGAATGAATGAGAAATGAGGGATCTCACTCCCTACTTTTCCCCCTTCCCTATTTCCCAACTCCTATCCAGGTAAGGTTTGCCTGAGGAAAATGTGCTTAAGAATTTGGGTCAAGTGAGAAATTCCTTACAATCATAGATCCATAAGTTCCTAAATCTCTGTCTGATGAGACATTGAAAGCCAACCATCCGGGCAGCCCCGGTGGCGCAGCGGTTTGGCGCCGCCTGCAGCCCGGGGTGTGATCCTGGAGACCCAGGATCCAGTCCCACGTTGGGCTCCCTGCGTGGAGCCTGCTTCTCCCTCTGCCTCTCTCTCTCTCTCTCTTTCTCTATGAATAAATAAATAAAATCTTAAAAAAAAAAAAAAAAGCCAACCATCCAAGCTCATGTTGCTTGGTCCTGTCATTCACTATTTATGCCTCTGTGTACCCCAGTGACCTGAGCCTAATCCTTCCTCATTTACAGTGCAACTCTTGAGTACTAATGGGAATTTGGATGGCATTTTAGGAAAGGTGACCCTTAATGTAAAGTTAGTAAAGCTACATCATAAGTTTTTAAAGGAAGGACAGAGTTAGTTAAGAGGAATATGTAGCTAATCTGAAAGAAAACAGACTTGGGATGGTTAGCTCAGAGGCAGAGAAACTCTCTGGAGAGAAGCATCCGTAGTCCAAGGTAGAGAAAATGACCATATGAACCAGATCATTGAGCAGAGGATGAGCAGAAAGGAGGATCCTGAAGAGATTGTTCAAGAGTGGTGTATAATAAGCTCATCAGGACCTACTCGCTGCTTGCTTCTTCATTACTCAGGGCAGTGGTTCCCATCCTTGGCTACACATTAGAGTCTCTTGGAGGAAATACAGGCCCAAGCTTTACCTCCGGTGAAATGAATTAAATTTGTTGAGGTAGGGCTCTGGTTCCCAGGTGATTCTACTGTGCAGTCACCACTGAGAATGATCATCCTAGGAGAATCCTCCAGGCCTTTATTCTTTGGACAGGGAGTGATGTGACATCCCAAAAGTCAGATAGGAAGAAGTGCACTGTTACATGAGCAAATGGGTTGAGTATGTTAATAGATCCCTAGACAGAGTTGTCTGTGCTTTGAATTGTTATATAATTTGTCATCCAGATAGGGACACTTTAATGGGATATAACACTGGCCTGCAGGTACAGACTGCGATTGCCACAGGCAAATAAGAACACATGGCAGCCCCGTTTACCTTCTGTCACAAATTCCACTCCTCCCCTTCTCTCTAGAACCTTCCCCAATTAAGCTTTTACCATATTATTCACAAAAGTTTTCTTGTCCAGATCACCAGTTTCTACATTGTTAAAACTGATGATTAGGGTAGCCTAGTGGCTCAGTCAGTTAAGCATCTGTCTTCAGCTCAGGTCATGGTACCAGGGTCTTGGGATCAAGCTCTCTCTGCTCAAGCTCTCTCTCTTTCTTTCTCATATGTTCTCTCTCTCTCTCAGACAAATAAATAAAATCTTTAAACAAAACAAAACTGCTGACCAGTTGTCTGTCCACATGTTTTTAGCCCAACAGTTGAAATGCTGTCATTGTGTTGACATGTCGTAAATTTATGTTTCTAGCTCTGGCTTCTTCAGTGAAATCCGGAGTGTTCCTGTCAATCTGACATCTCACCTTGATAATAAAAATGTCAGACTTGGAATATCCTATAGCTGAGCTCCTGGATCCCCCCGATTGTCACACAAGATCTATTTCTTTCATAGTCTTCCATCGTAAGATGCCACTGCACATTTATTGGAATGGTTAGTACTATCAAAAACAAAAAAAATAAAAAACAGAGAACAGTAAGTGCTGACAAGGATGTGGAGAAAAAGGAACACTTGTCCATTGCTGCTGGGAATGTAAATTGGTACAGCCACTATGGAAAACAGTGTGAAAATTCCTCAAAAAATTACACATAGAATTACCATAAAACCTAGCAATTTGTCTTCTGGGTATATATACAAAGGAAATGAAATCAGTTTCTTGAAGAGATATCTGCACTCCCATGTTCACTGCAGCATTACTCACAATAGCCAAGATATAGAAACAACCTAAGTATCCATCTACAGATGAATACAGAAGGTGTAATGAGTATATTAAATATATATTTATATTAAATGAAATATTATTCAACCATTAGAAGGAAGAAAATTCTGCCATTTGTGACAACATGGGTAGAATCTGAGGGCATTATGCTAAATGGCTGCCAGGGCCTAGAGATGGGAGAGACGGGGAGATGTTGTTGAAAGTGTACAAAGTTTCAGTTTTAAGATAAGTAAGTTCTGGGGATCCAATGTATATCATGGCAAATACAGTTTTAATAGTGTATTATATCCTTGAAAGTTTCTGAAAGAGTAGATCTCAAATGTTCTCACCACACACATAAAAAGTAACTACATGAGGTACTGGACGTGTTAAGTGATCTATTGTGGAGGTCATTCTCAATAGATAATGTGTACCAAATCATCACACTGTACACCTTGAATTTACACAATGTTATGTGGCAATTATATCTCAACAAAGCTGGAAAAGACCTCATCAACCCCTTCCATCTAGTTGCTCAAACCAAAAATCTTACTGCCTTTTCTGTGTGTCTTCTTTTTCTCTTCTACATTTAGTTTGTCTACAAGTGCTTTAGAAATATACCTAGAATTTGTCCACCTATTACCCACAACATGCTGCACCCTTTCCCAAGACCCCATTATTTCTTGCCTAGATTATTGCACCAGTGGGTCTCTGTCTGCTTCTTTTTTTGCTCCCCTCCTGCCTTGCTCCAACATTGTAACTGAGCTACATTTTAATTTTAATTTTGAAATTTTTAAGGTTTTTGTTTGTTTTACCAAAGTATAGTTGACAATGTTACTTTAGTTTCAGGTGTACAACATAGTGATTTGACAATTCTATACATTACTCAGTGCTCACTATGATAAGTGTAATTACCATCTGTCACCATACCTTATTATAAAATTATTGACTATATTCCTTATGCTGTGCTCTTTAACCCTGTGCCTTATCTATTTATTTTCAAATTTTTATTTAAATCCTAGTTAACATACAGTGCAATATTGGTTTTGGTGGTACATAACTTACATATAATACTCAGTGCTCATCACAACCAGTGCCCTCCTTAAGACTCCTCATTCATCTAGCCCATCCCTACCCACCTCCCTCCAACACTCATGTTTGTTCTCTAACCTTAAGAGTCTCTTATGATTTGTTTGCCTCTTTTTTCCCCTTACCATAGGTTCACGTTTTATTTCTTAAATTCCACATATGAGTGAAGTTGTATGGTATTTGTCTTTCTCTGGCTGACTTATTTCACTTAGTGTAATATGCTCCCTCCACGTCATTGCAAATGGCATGATTTCATTATTTTGATGACTGAGTAATATTCCAGTGTGTGTGTGTGTGTGTGTGTGTGTGTGTGTGTGTAGTGTATACACTACATTTCTTTCTTTTTTTTTTTTAAGAGTTTATTTATTTAAGAGAGAGCAAGAGTGAGCGAGCACAAGCAGGGGGAGTGGTGGAGGGAAAGGGAGAAGCAGGCTCACCACCCAGCAGGGATCCTGATGTAGGGCTTGATCCCAGGACTCAGGAATCACAACCTGAGCTGAAAGTAGATGCTTAACTGACTGAGCCACCCAGGTTCCCCCATTACATTTTCTTTATCCATTCACTGGTCAATGGACATTTAGCTAAATTATATTTTAAAAGCACATGTCAGTTGACCTTATTTTGCTATTCAGAACCTTCCAATGGCTTCCTGTCTCACACATGTAAAGTCTGAGTCCTTATGGGAAGCTTCCAGGCTGTACACATTGTCACACTCATCTCCTACTGTGTCTGCTACCACCGTACTCCGTTATTTACCCAGTGTTGTAGCCACACTGGGCTTAGGCTTGATTCTGAAACAAGCCACTGGGGCCAATGATCATTTTCTCTAACCTGGATTGTTGGTGTTGCTGCAGTCTTTAGGTCTTGGTGCTGATATTCCCTCTGCCTGGAATGCCCCACACTCTCTTATTTCCTTTGAGTCCTGGCTCCAAAGTTACCTTTTATTAGAGGCCTTGGAGGAACCCCTGCCCTCCAGCGTACATACAATATATTCTTTATCCCTCTTTGTTTTTTATATTTTTCCATAGTATTTTCACCATATGATGTACTTCATATTATACTAGCTTATTGTTTGTCTCCCATATATATATATATATAGGCACCATCACTCAATTTGGGGAGAATTGACATCTTCATACTGAGTCATTCACCATAATGATTGCAGTAATCTCTTTGTTTATTTGGGTTTTCTTTAACATCTTTCAGCAATGTATTATAGTTTTCAGTACATAAGTATTTCACAGCTATTTCAGATTCATTCCTAAATATTTTATATATATATTTTTTTATTTTATATTTTTGATGCTATTCGAAGCAATACCTTTTTATAATTTTAATTTCTGATCTTTCATTGCTACTATTTAGAAATACAACTGATCTTTGCTGTATTGATCTTGTACCCTAATCTTTGCTAAACTCGCTTATTTCTAGTAGCTTTTTTTTCCTGTAAAATCAATAGGATTTTCTACATAGATGATGGTGTTATCTGTGAATAAAGTCAATTTTACTTCTTCCTTTCCAGTCTTGATGTCTTTTATTTTGGTTTTGTCTGAAATCTCTTTCAAGGCAGTCAACCGGGCAATTGTGGGGCTCAGCTTTATTTATTTCCCACATCTCTTGAAAACCAATGTTTCATACATATACATATGAAACATATACTACATATGAAAAAAATATGTATCATATGGATGAGAATAAATCTAGTCTCTCTTGCTCCATGTTGACCAGAAGCAGAAGTTCTCCTCACTTGGATTTAAGATCAAGACAAAAGATGAGATTTAAAAAATAATCTTCAAGCCCTTTGTCAAGGTCAGAGCCTCTGCCCATAGAGCTCTTTGACTCCATTGTGCTTAATTTCTCACGGGAGCAGACCAACTGTGAAGAGATACTGTTACTTAGGGGGCAGCAGGGGCCAACAGATCCTAATTATTTTCAAGGTCAGTGGTGATAGTGACAAAAACAGTCCTTGCATCTGGGTTGCCCTTCATGGTTTATCAAATGTTTTCATATTTATGAACTCATTTGGTTCTTATGGCACTACGTGAAACTAATGAGGGGAGATTATCCCTATTTATTGATAGGGAAATGGAAGCTCAGAGAAGTGAAATGAATTTTTCAAGAATATACAATTAAGGAGAGGAGATGTGGGAGCTGCTACTGGAACCCAATGCCGTCTGACTACTTGTGCAACTCTTAATAAGTATATATTTACTACGGAAAATTTCAATGGTATACTAAAGTTGCCAGAATTGTATAATAAATACCTCTGTACTCATTATGTAGCTTTAACACTTATGAGCTCATGGGCATTCGTACGTGCTTCATTTGTACCCCCATCTGCTTGTCTCCACTCTGTAGGATAAATCTCAGCTATATCATTTTCCAGGTAAATAGTTTAATAGGTACTCTAAAAACTAAGGAGTCTTTTTAAAAGATGTAATCATAATACCAGCTCATACCTAAAATTAGCTTTAATCCCTTCATTTCCTCAATTATACAGTTTACAAATTTCCAGTTATCTCATAATGTTGTAATTTCTTAGTTTATTTGAATCCAAATAAGTCCCATACATTGTTACTGGTTTCTCTTTCTCTTAATGCCTATGCTTCTTCTCAATCTCTTTTTTCCCCCTTTGTAATTTTTTCTTTTTTCTTTTGGTGCAAAAAAGGTGGTTTTATTAAAGCACGGGGACAGGATGGGCAGACAGAAAGAGCTGCATGGGGATTGTAAGGAGCAATTGATTATATACTATGGGGTTGGGGAAGATAAAGGAAAAAGGGAGGTTTTCAAAAGAACTTTCATATGCTAAAGAGGACCTACAAGATACTGGAGGCCTTGCCATTGACAAATTAAGGTTGTTTTTCCCTCTAGTAAAGTATTAGCATTAAGACAGTTGAGAGCTTCTCTGAAGAATGTAACACAGATTTACCCTAGGAGTGGGGGAGGGAGGATGTTGCAAGGTGTCAGTTTAAGCTTGGTCCTCAGGTAGCCTTCTGCTCCCTCATCACCAAGGTCTCTTGATCATTCTTTTCCACACCTTTCAGAATCTTCTTACATTTGTTCCACATATAGTGCTTAGGATTTGTAGCTTAGCTGTACTTGGTGGAAGGAATAAGAAGTGTCTATCCATCTACAGAAGTCATGCTCCTTTCAATCTATTAGTTTTTATATTTTTGTTTTTCATCAGACCCATGAGTAAGAATTTAATGTGAGGATGGATTCTAGAAATCAGAAAATCATCAAAGTCACAGTTTTTAGATTTGGCCTCAGGCACCATGAAGTGGGGCCTGATAGTAGGGCATCCAAATACAGGTATGTGGAAAACAAAATTTTCTTATCAGGACTGTGTATGCAATGAATGCTTGAGGTACTGGCCACTCACTGCCATCATCAATGTAATGCCTCTCTCTCTATCTCTCCCTCCTCTCCCTCCTCAGCACTCTATTTTGGCAATATTCCCTTGTAATTTATTTATTTAAAAAGGAGGTTATTTTCTTATAGTGTTTTTCAGTCTAGATTTTGCTGATTGCACTTGTGTGGTATGATTTAACACCTTCTTCTTCTTCTTTCTTCTTCTTCTTTCTTCTTCTTCTTCTTCTTCTTCTTCTTCTTCTTCTTCTTTCTTTCTTCTTCTTTGTCATTCCTGAAAATTGGGAGTTTTACCTAGAGAGGCTTGATCAGATTTAAGGTCAATTTTTTTTAAGGCTTTATTTATTTATTTGAGAGAGAGCAAGAGAGAGAACACAGAAGGAGAGAGCACAGATGGAGGGGGAGAAGCATACTCCCTGCCAAGAAAGGTGCTGAATGCAAGGCTCTATCCCAGGACCCTGAGATCATGACCTGAGCTGAAGGCAGACGCGGTTACATGACTGAGTCACCCAGGCATCACCAAGAGTCAATTTTTTAATTCTAGCAAGAGAACTTCACAGGTGATGTAGTGCTCCTCCTCAATGGTCACATAATATGTAGTTGTCTTAGTTTTTGTGATGTTGCAGTTACTGATGCTTAAAACCTGTACCCACTAATTTATTATAGATTGGAAAATGATTACATTCTAATTCTATCAGCTATCTGGGATTCTTTCCTTTATTTTCTTAGGCACTTTTCTTAACTAATAGAGAATCAAAATCTGAAAATGTAACCCGGATCATCTTGAGACCAGTTAAATAATACAAATGCAAATATTAGGACAAAAATTAAATTCTCTTCCATCTGTATGACATAACACTTAAGTCTTTACAAAGTGTCTATAATTATATCAGCTTATCTGCTTGTAAATAACCCCAGAGGCAGGAGAGATTGATACAAAAATGGCCTCCAATGAATTATGCCTCACTGTGGCCATGTCCCTTTTTATAATTTGACTTTGTTTTTCTGCCATCAAATACCAGGATCTATTTCCCGAACCCATACTTCTTGGCTGACTGTATAACTTGCTTTTGATGAAGTTTTGGAATATAGGTGAGGTTCAAAGCCGATGACCAAGAAATAATTCTTGAGACGTCTTTGGTGCTTTTATTAAAGCACAGGGACAGGACCTGTGAGCAGGAAGAGCTGCTGCCCCTGGCCTGTGAGGGGGTGGCTGATTATATACCTGGGAGTTGGGAGGGGTTTGAGGATAGTGTACTCTCTAAGGAATTTTGGAAGCAAGGTTTCCAGGACCTTGAGGCGGCTAGCTATTGTTGGGAAAATGTCAGTTGTTACCATCTAATAAAACCTGAGTCATGAGACCCTTTGGATGTATATCAGTGGGCCATTTGCTTGGAGGATGATTGCCAACAGGTATCTTGGGGGTTAGAGATAAAGGGAAATTTCTTAAGGAATTTTTATATGTTAAAGTAGGCTTCCAGGCTCCGGGGTTTGGGCTAAGATTGCCTTTTGCCCTTAGCAAAGTATGAACATTGAGGCAGTTGAGTACCTAGAGAAATGTCCCTTTGCCTGTTTCAAGGACTTAATCAATGTGCTGCCCCAGGCTCGTGCTTTGTCCTCAGCTAGCCCTGTGTTCCCCCATCAGTTTGACAATATGGAGGAAGTAATGCTTTATGAGACTGTGCCTTAAGACTCCATACAGTTTCCACTTTCACTTTAGTACAATACTATGCCAGGAGAAAAGGACACCCCCCCCCCACATGTCATCTTGTTTCATATGAAAGACGCTGTACAAAGAGACTCAGAGACCTAGCTCAGGTCCCAGCTACCTGGGATGCAGCTGGATGCAGCTCCATGAGAAGGCCCGTATGCTCCTTGAGTGTGCCTGTCTAACCAATGCACAGAATTGTGAGAAAACTCTTAGTGTTTTAAAAGTCACTAAGTTTAAGGTAATGAAATGGGGTGGAGGAGGAATTTATCTACAATTTTTCAAGAAAACTAAAGCCCAGATAAGGAAGATGTCCTAACTAAGAAGGCTAAAGAACTAGATGAGAATTTAGGATTTCTGACTTCTAGTCCAGTGCTCTTGCCATCTCTGTGTTTCTCTCTCTTTCCCAAATTTATTGGCTATCTTAATCTGAACTCCCTGTTATCCTAAAGTAACCCCCAAGGTTGACCTTCCTGACACCTCTGAAACCCTGTAAATTGAGCTGCATTTAATGACTAAGCTATTAGCCATGGCTCTAAAAACTCCCTTAAGGGAAATAGAAACTGAAAATCTTTAGTGAAATTTCAGCATTCGCTATATTTTTAATTCCTGTTGTTACTCAGTCTCTGGGGAAAGATACTTGAAAATTCTCAAATTGGGGTGAATATGGAGAAGACCTGCAATACGCATAGTAGGTTAAAAGCTTTTAAAAGTACCAAGCCTAACAACCACTTTTTGTGTAAGCCAAGTAGGTGTTGACTGATTCTATCAATTTGTAAGTCTAAACAACTTCCAGATGGTTCCAATAATAGGGAAAGTATCTTATATTTGATTAGTGACTTCCAGTTACGAAGCAGTTTCACATCCGTCTCCTTATTCTAACCCCACAATGGGCCTTGTGGGTAGTAGGCCAGGGGTTATTGGTTCCATTTTCTAGGTGAGGAAACTGAGTCCTAGGAAAGGGAAGTGACTTGCACAAAGCCAATGTCTAAGCAAACAACACAGCCAAGACTTAAACCAAATCTGATTTCATAGTCCATGATTTTTCCACCCCACTGCCTTGACTCTTGTCCACAGAATTTCTTTAGGACATCCTCTATTCATTCCCATTTTCATAACAACAATGAAAAGAGCAGCTATGATGTGGCAAGTATAAGAGATAGGGACCCAAAAAGAAGGAGCTCAGAATCTGGCAGAGCAATAGATATAGAGACAAATATAATAATGATAAATAATAATAATAATTTATGTTAATCAAGTGCTACATGTCTGATCCTATTCTAAAAATCGTATATGTCTTATTTAATTCTGAAAACAATCCTGTATGGTCCATGCTGCTATTGTCCTCATATAATAGATGAGACAATTAAAGCGTAATCATAGGTTTTATATTTGTTTTTGTTTTTTTTTTTTGTATTGTTTTATTTTTTAAGAGAAGGGAGGGACAGAAGGAGAGAGAGAGAGAATCTTAAGCAGGCCCCATGCCTAGTTCAGAGCCTGATGAAGGGCTCAGTCTCATAGATCTCTTAGATCATGACCTGAGCCAAAAGCAAGAGTCAGACACTTAAGTGACTGAGGCACCCAGGTGCTCATGTTTTAAGTAATTTCTTAAAGAAGCACAGCTTGCAAGTGGTTGAAACTGGGATCATAAATTCCAGAAATCACAAAGATACTGGTGGTGTAGGCCAATGAACTGAAGGTGAGGAGAAATACAAGGGAGAGAGATCCCTAGTCTTCCAGGAAAAATCCAGGAAGACTTCATTGATAACTTCCATGAACTAGGACATGAAGCGTCTTGGGTCTGTCAGGAGGCATGGGCAATGTGATGTGAAAGTGGTGTTAGGGAACGGCATGTCTGTGGACCAATGAGCAGTCAGCACAGTGAAGCTTAATATGAAAGTATTCCCACAGGGAAAGATATATATATATATATATATATATATATATATATATATATATATATATATATACACATTTGCAACTCAAATGCTTATAGCACAGTAGGTGGTTTGGGTGTTCAGCACCATGGAACTTGGCCAGGGAGCTCAAGGCTAATCTACTTGTTTGGTTCATTTGCCATGTCTGTGTCCTTTTGCCAACTCTCGTTTATGATGTTTACTCTCCAGTTTCATGTTAGTCCACACCACCATGAGCCACTTCTCAGTATCAGGGCTAATTATCATTATTATTGAGAATTTTACTTAGCATAATTACTACCAACATGCATTTTGATTAGTAGTCATTAACAGTAATTTCTTGGATTCATTATTATAGCTGGGATTTAATTATTTAATTAATATAACAATTAATAATAACTTGTATTTATATGGGGCTTGATAGTTTGCAAAGTGGTTTCAAATATAGAATTCCATTTGATCCTCCCCGAAACTCCAGGTGTTAGGCAGAGTGTGGGTTGTTACCCCTGTTTTATAGACAAGGAGGCTTAGGTGAGAGAGTGAGGACTCACTAGTTTCCCCTCCTCCCAGTCTAGTTCATTTTCTTTCTCTGTCTGCGGTGTCTCTGAGTTTCATCCAGGGTGATATTTGAGCCAGATCTTAGGGGATGGGTAGCAGTTAGCCAGCCAGCAAAGAAAGGGAGAGGGTATTGAAGCAGAGGGAAGAGAAATCACAAAGATACTAGTAGTGTAGAAAGAGCAGGTTTGGGTCTCTGTTCTGTCACCTGGGTGATCTTAGGCAGGTTCCTTAACTTTCTGAATCTCAGTGTAATAAAAGTGTAAAAATATCTCACAGGTTTCTGAGAATTTGTGAAAAAGTGCTCTACAGAACCAGACATGTTGTAGGGCTTCAATTAAAAGATAGCAAGGTAGTATCACTGTCCTGATGACAGAGCAGGATGGATTCTGTTGGTGTGGTGGGTCAGAGTGGTGATATGATGATTCTAGAAGGATATACAGAAGTGAAATTATGGAGAACACCAATAATCTGGGCTTTGTTATCTAGCTAATAGGGAGTCACTCAGCAGGGTAGACATGGTCAGGTCTGTGATTCGAGAGGCTCATTCTTGGCACCATTGTGGCAGTGAGTGACTGGTTACGAGGCTGGTTAAACAGTCCTGGAGCAGGGGCACCTGGGTGACTCAATGGTTGAGCATCTGCCTTCAGCTCAGGGTGTGATCCTGGGGTCCTGGGATCAAATCCTGCAATGGGTTTCCCACAGGGAGCCTGCTTCTCCCAGTGTCTATGTCTCTGCCTCTCTCTGTGGGTCTCTCATGAATAAATAAATAAAATCTTAAAAAAAAGAAAATAAAAACAGTCCTGGAGAAGAGGTAGGGAGAAGGTCTGTGCTCAGATATGACAAGAGTAGAGAAGACATAGACTGGACACCATCACCTGACCTAATGCCAGAGTACACGTGTGGATTTAGGAGCAGGAAGATTATGCCACAGTTCCTCATTTGGGCAAATTTGTGGCTGATAGGCCATCCACAGAATGTTAGCTTCCAGAGGTTTCCCGTTAGAGCCTTGCAGTTGTTTCCTAAGGATGGAGATTATTCCCCAGAGCCTGAATTCCTTAAAGGACTGCCATCTGAAACACTGCAGCAGGGGAGAACTTGTTGACCAAATGAAAGAACACTTTCATTTTCTTTGTTAATCAGTACTTCACAGCATGAGAAAGTTCAGCAGAAACCAATTATAATTCAATATCCCTGAAGCGGGTGAAATGAAAAAATAAGCAGAAACCAGGTGGTGTCCATGTAGAATGAATCCAGAGGAGCAATGTTTATGTCTGTTTTGAACAAAACCAAGAGGAGACCACCATTTGGATCCTGGATAAATTAACTCTATTTCTGTTTTCTGAGTTAAATTCTGTCAATCTGGAGTTCTAAAAAAAATATAGCCCAAAACATTTGGGTCTGCCTATTGGCTCTTCACAAACACATTCTTATTTCAAAGGGCAGGTTTTGGTTTCCATGGTGAAAGTTTGAAAATCATGGCATACTGGAATGATGACATATAAAATGATAATGGTAGCTCACTTTTGTTAAAATGGAATTCTTTCCTAAGCACTTTGCTTTCAGGCCCACTTAATCTTGTGATCCTAGAAGCAGGTAAGCATAAATTATTACTCTCATTTTGCACACAATAAAATGGAGGCACGGAGATTAGGGGTCTCATCCAATGCCACATCATTTGACAGTAGCAGAGGTGGATCCCAGCACATCTGGATTAGGACCATCTTGCTTTAGTTCCAGGGAGGCCAAAGCACAAGGCATTAGTCACAGGCAGTAGAGAGTATATAAGTGTGGGAGTAAGTGAATTAAGTGAGTTAAGTGCAGGACTTTGGAGTCAGTCCAGGATTTGAATCCTAACCCTACCACTTACTAGCTGTGGGACTTTGGGCAAATAAATGGGCCTGTCTTTGCCTCAGTTTCCTTCTATGTAGATCGGAGAGTACTACTTCTCATGGTTGTTGCAGGAACGAAATGAAGTCAGGATAGAACAATGTACTTTCTCATTTCAGAGACTGCCATGTGTTAAATCTCCCATAAATGATAAATGTTGTTATTTAATGTAGTAGGTACTCTTCGGAGTGGCTTCTTGATTCACAAAGAATTTTTGAGAATAACCTCTCAATGCATAGGGACGAACTGGAGTAGCTATGTTTGTGAGCCTAGTTGATTCATTGATTCATGGGCTGAAACTTACCCACACGGGACCTATCAGAGATCTTTCCTGGGTTTAAAAACTGAAACAGAGAGAGCAGGTCCCTCTGTAGTGGTAGAGGCTCCACATCCACATATAACCAGACACCTGCTGCATGGAGGAAGAACAATGGTGGGTGGAAGAGAGAATACAGCCCATAGGTAGAAAGTTAGACAAGAGGGACAGAGGGCCCTAGGGAGTCCAGTTGTTCCTGAGGTCCTGGTGGCTTCCTACCTCTCTTATGCCCCAGTGCTAAACATTTCCTTAATTATTTCCTCAATTCTGACATACCTACCATCCATTATTTACCTAAGCAAATTGAATTTAGATTCTTGTCATTTACAGATAAGAGTCCTGACTAATGCCATTATTGTTTGCCAATCTTAATCACCCACTTGGGTAACATTCTGGTCAGATTGGAAAGCCCTTGGAAATAGAGTCACAAGACAGATCCAGAAGTCAGCTCAGAAGGAAGGAGTATGAATGCTGACTCACCATCTGTTTCGTGTGTGACCTTGACTACATTGCTTCATCTTATGGTGCCTCAGTTTCTTTATCCACAGGATGGAGTTCTGCCTAAAAGGCACCTTCTGGCTCCTAGTAGGTGCTCAATAAACTTTGGCTCCATTTCCAATTCCTTTTCCTCTTCCTTTTCATGGTGCTGGCACCTGTCTTGTTAAAATATCCATATGGAAACAAACCGGCCCAACCCACGAGTTTGCCATCAGAATGATTTTCCTCAGTAGTATCATTAATTGCTACCAGCGCTGCTGTCTATAATATCCCCACCTCCATCCTGGCCCTTCCTTTGTTCACTTAGTCCCATGATACACGAGAGTACTTGCAATTCCCCAAGCATGTCACATGCTCTCTTGTCTCTGGATCTTTGTGTGGGCGCTCTCCTCTGTGTGCACGAGTCCACCAATCCTTTGTGTGTTGGATTCTGGTGCATCCCTCAGTTCTCAGCCTAGATACTACTGTCTCCTGAAAGTGTTCTCCAACTACCCCCACCCTGGGGTAATTGAGCTACCTTTTCTTTCCATTTCTGGAAGCATGGTGTCTAACACCAAGTCACATTACCTTACAGTTAGTTGCCAGTTTACTCATCTCTTTCTCTTCTTTTTTGCACAAATATCCTCCAATTTCTCTATACCTGCCTCAATTCTGACTCTAGTCTTGCCTACTCCTCACTTCTTCAGAGACTCTTTCTCTGGTTTTAATGACAGTGCCTCTCCCCTCCCAACTCCCATTTTATCCATAGCTCCATGTACCATTTCTTCATGGCACCTATTGCAGTGTGAGATCTTTCATCTCTGCCTTTTTTTTTTTTTAAATGATTTTATTTATTTGAGAGACAGAGAATAGAGGGAGAATGAAAGGGAGAAGCAGACTCCTTGCTGAGCAGAGAGTCTTATGTGGGGCCCAATCCCAGGACCCCAAGATCATCACCTGAGCTGAAGGCAAATGCCCAACTGGCTGAGCCACCCAGGTGCCCCTCATCTCTGCTTTTTGCTAACCCCTTTAGCATCAGCATCTCTCACACTGTTGGCACTTGAAGGTATTCATTAACTGACTAATCTATAGAATGAAACAATCTCTAACTTTTCTGGACCTAGCATAGCACTTGTGGCATAAAAGATACTTGTCTGCTGCTGAGCTTGATCATATATTCTAACCAGTGGGCTTCTGTGGAACATATGACAGAATCGTGGCAAAAATTATAACTCCAACTGATTGCTGGATTGATGATTTGGAAGTAAGGTGGGAAGAGTAGGGTTTGGGGATCAGAGTTCTGGGTAGGAATCTTGGCTTGGCTACTTACTCTCTATATGATCTTAGGAAAGCAGCTAAACTTTTATGAGACTCAGTTTTTTCATCTGTACAATGACAAGAGGATTTTGAAGAGGATAAGACTCTGTATATAGAGTGATCTTTGCAGAACAAGCAGTCAGTTGTGGCTATTATAACCTAGATAGTTCCTACGTAAGCATGGCCAGTTTGGCCTTGACATCTGGATAACCTTCTTTATTTTTCACTCTGTTTGGCATGAACTGGTGTAGCCTCCTGCATGGACTGGGTAGGTCCCTAATGAACAGACAGTTTTTCCATCAAGCTCAACCATGGATTTTTCCATGAAAAACTTTTTACTGAACTGGAACCACTTTGGCTCTAGGCACCAAGGGTCAATATGTCCCTGTGGAAAGAAACTGAGATGGAAATTCTTTATACTCTGAGTATCTGTAATGAGGGGGGATCCAGATGATTAAAGCCTACAGAAACTCATGAGCTGTAAAAGTAAGTTGTAAAAGAGAGAATGGTTCATTATAGATTTTACTACTCCGACTTCCATGGAGGATGGAGGGGCTGCATCCAGGCCACCAACTGTGTGCAGGATTTTATTATTGGGTAAGTCTTGGATTGTCCCACTACAGCCAAGAACAGGTTCTTAGAATTCAGAAGCAATGCTGCAGCTCTCTTATGCCTAGACAATGCTATGGGAGATTGTCAGTGCCACTTGAAGTTGGTAGATACCAGATGGAGATGTTATATATTTTACCTCTGTCCCTTTCGCCTGTGCTATTTGGTTCCCTACCCAGAACACCATCCTCAACTCACCCGCATGCTAGACTCTTGCACTTACTAATGACAGGCAGCATATTAGTGCTCCATAAAGAGCATGGGTATAGAAATCAGACTGACCTGGGTTTGAATTCTGACCCTGCCATCTGCCAGCTGTGTGGGCAAGTGACTAACCGAATCCTGTTCTTTCTTTCTTTTTTTTTTTTTTTAAGTGCCCAATGGTGATACACTTATAAAAGAGATTTTGTGAAGATTAAAGGAGATAGTGCACATTGTAAAGCTAAATAATGATAGCAACTTCTACTTATTCTTTGAGTCTCAGCTCAAGCTCTCTTTCTTCCTTGTTTCATATCCCGCTGCTTCTTGTCCAGCTCCCCATGTAGCTACTTACCACACTGGATTGTGATGGTCCCAGTTATACAATGCAGGCCTTATTCATCAGGAGCTTAGGGTATTTGGATACCAACCACCTTGTCCTATGATTTTGACCCATCTTCCCTGCCGCGCACCCCCTCCCCCCCAGCCAGATCCTTCTCATGACTTATTTCCCCATTTATAAAGTGAGGCTATTGGGCTCTTCCCTGTGATCTCATACACTTTCAGGCCTTCTAAAAACTAAAACCAAATTACAATGGGATGCCTACTATCCTCCTTCCCAAATCTCCAAAATATCTTTCCTTCTGGAATATTTATTGTTTATACACCACTGAACCTGGGTCGGCCATTTCTCAAAAGAGCTGCACAAAGTGAATTCTCCAACTGGGGGAAACAAACGGCCGATTGAAAGGGATTTCACGCCTGAATGCTCTCATTCTGCTCATGCCTGGACATCATGGCTGCTACCTTTCTGTACATTATCAAGGGAGCTGGGGTTTGTCACTTGCACCAGACCCTGGCCTCTCCCAGAGAACCTCCAGAGAAGGCCTCAACGGTTACCGTAGAAACGTCTTCCTTCCTGGATGCAGACCCATGAAGGCTCAGGCAGCCAGGACCCAAGAGGGGCCTTGTTTAAACAGGAAAGAGCAGACAGTTTAATGGGTAGCTTTGCAGCTCTGATTCCTACACAGTTTACAGTAGTTGGAGTAATAAAATTCATAATGAATGTTTCTTTATTTTACAGCTAACTTTTTGTGTTTGTTTTTTTGTTGTTTTTTCTTTTCTTTTGTTTGTCTTTCCTTTTTCTCAAAGACTAGCTGATGGTAGGCAGGGAGAGTTTTCAATTTTCTTTCAATTTTATTTACTGGGGAAATAATATTGAAAAATACACTGTTGTATGTACATTTATCTCATTTGTTCTTTGTGATATTTATGTGAAATATGTAATTATTATGTTAGGCAGATTGAGTCACCCATGCAGGGACACATAGCTGTTTGTGAGAAGTGGAACTTTCAAGTGCATAACCGCAAAAAACCCCATTCTGGTTTCATTAATAAATTATGAATTAAATATGGAATTTCCCACAGGTTAATAGCATTTGTAATTTGATCCACAAAGAAGTGCAACCTCTAGCTTGCAGGTGTATTGATGAGTCACTAATTCAAGGAAATAGTCAAAGAAGCCAATTATTAAACTCTTTTTGGGCAATCTTTGTTCTTGGCTGCCTTTGGAGACTTAAGACCTCACAATTTGTCAAGAAGCACAGACCACATGGTTGAAACTTTCTTTACTTCTAGAGTAGTCACTAAACACCTCTTGTATATCAAATGTTCTACCCATGCTCTCTTATTTTAGGCTAGTAATAACCCTGTTGGGTAGATCCTACTAATCCCCATTTTACTGATATAGTAAAGAGTCTCAGAAAGGTAAAATAATTTGTTCATGAATCAAATTCACTTCTGATTACCAAGCTCTGTACTTTGCTGGCATTTCATGCTGTGTCTTCCCAGAGGAAATTCTCTCTTTTTTTTTAAAGAAAAAGATTTTATTTATTCATGAGAGAGACATTCAAGTTTCAACCATGTGGTCTGTGCTTCATGAGGTGGAGACACAGGCAGAGGGAGAAACAGGCTCCATGCAGGGAGCCTGACGTGGGACTCGATCCTGGGTTTCCAGGATCACATCCTGGGCTGAAGGCACAGCTAAACCGCTGGGCCACTGGGGCTGCCCCCAGAGGAAATTCTTATGAAAAGAAGTGAGGATATATTGTCTCAAGATAGATGGCACTTCTCTAAATCTCAGAGGCAGGTAATCTATTAAAAATTAGGCCTGAAGTTTAGAAAACAGTATGGAAATTCCTCAAAAAGTTAAAATAGAGCTACCTTACCACCTTACAACTGTGTGCTAGGTATTTACCCCTGATACAAATGTAGTGATATGAAGGGGCACCTGCAGCAATGTCCACAATAGTCAAACTTTGGAAAGAGCCCAGATGTCCATCAACAGATGAATGGATAAAGAGGATGTAGTGTGTGTGTGTGTGTGTGTGTATATATATATATATATATATATATATATATATATAGTAGTGTGTATATGTGTGTATATATATATACACACACACATATATACACTATGGATGTAGGATGTAGTGTGTATATATGTATATACACATATATACATATAGTGTGTGTGTATATATATATACACAATATACACACTACTATATACATATATATGTACACATATATACATATATAGTATATACTATGGAATATTACTCAGCCATCAGAAAGGATGAATACTTACCATTTACATTGACATGGATGGAACTAGAAGGTATTATGCTGAGCTAAATAAGTCAGTCAGAGAAAGGTAATTATCATATGGTTTCACTCCTATGTGGAATATAAGAAGCAGTGAAGAGGATCATAGGGGAAGAGAGGGAAAAATGAATGGGAAGAAATCAGAGAGAGAGACAAACCATAAGAGACCCTTAACTATAGGAAGCAAACTCGGTTGCTGGAGGGGAGGTGGGTAGGGGGGATGGGGTAATTGGGTGATGGGCATTAAGGAGGACATGTGAGAAGATGAGCACTGGCTATTATATGCAACTGATGAATTACTGAACTCTACATCTGAAACTAATAATGTAGTATATGTTGGCTAATTGACTTTAAATTTAAAAAATTGGGCCTGAGCTATAAGAAGCATTTCTGGCAATTCTTAAGAGGAATGGAATACTGGAGTTATCCAGTGGACAATTTGGAGGCTGAGTTCTCTTACATTCATGGAGCGGGAAAGCAGCAACCTTCTGAAAGGCAGCTATTACCCTGGAGGGTTCTGGGGAAGAACAGACAGATGTGGAGAGTTATGAAGTGTGAGAACTGCCCCAAGCCAGTAGGGCAGATCCTTTTAAAAGCCAGTGGAGAGTTTTATCAGGCCAAGGAGAGCTTTAATTGATGGAGTCTCTTTCATATGCAGGACAGTCACTGTCCTTTACTGTGCTTAGTAAACCAAGAGCAAGAAAATTATTGTGTGTGTATGTGTGTGTGTCTGAAGAGGGGCTGAGTAGAGGTTTGGAGGCAGGGTAGCTGGAAAGGACTTGCTGATATATTCCACATATCCAGAACCCCCCAGTGAATGCTGATCAGTGGCATTATTAAATGAATAAATAAGTGAATGGACTAATAATGAATAAGCAGGGTGGGAAGGGAAGTGACAGATCCAAAGCTTCGGGAACACCAAAAGCTCCTGGTCAGAGGGCAGTCTCCAAGTGAGGCTTCTTAGCAATCTTTCAAGCTCCCTGTGGTGTGTCAAATCTCTGTGCCTTAATATAAGCCTTGTCTTCTGTTGGGGATGCCCTCTCTGATCCTCCTCTGCAGACCTTCATCACATGGCACATGCTTCTTTTCCTTCTAGAATCTGCCTATTTTCCTACTTTGTTGTACATACTTCCCTGAGAGCAGATCTGCATTGTGCTATTTGTTCATTTATACATCTTAATTTACTCTAAGGTGGAAACTCTTAGAAGGGAGAGACCAGAGCTTTTATGTCTTTAGTACTTTGTGTATTTTCTTTCATGCAGGAGGATTTGTAAAGGAATGGGTGAATGAATCAATGAATGGATGCATTAGACAAACCCTCTTACTTCAACCTTATGGCTTAGGCTAAAACCAAAAAGGCCCTGTGATTACAGGGGAGAACATAAACATGGGGCTCAGGGAGCTGGGTTCAGGTCTCACATTTGCCATTAGCTTACTGGCTGACTTTGGGCCATCTCTGAGCTTCTCAGTGACCATGGTTATCTCCATGGAAGTGTTGGGCTAGACGATGCTTAATACCT
This sequence comes from Nyctereutes procyonoides, assembly GCF_905146905.1. Lineage (NCBI taxonomy): Eukaryota > Metazoa > Chordata > Mammalia > Carnivora > Canidae > Nyctereutes > Nyctereutes procyonoides. Next base: position 36,353,408 of record NW_026575140.1, on the reverse strand, counting down.
CCTGACCCTCTGAGTTCTAGAACTTAAGGTTTTAGCAAGGGTCTCTGTAGATTAGAAGTCATCTCCCCAGCCAAGTAATTCCATTTGAGGCTGCATTTTTGAAACTGTAGTTTGTAGAATTCTGTTTCTACAAAATGTTATCTGCAAAAAGGGAGTTTAGTCGGCATTTGAAAGGGTAGGGAAAATAGAGTTAAAGACATGACTTTACTGTGGGTGTTTTTGGTTCACTTGATATGAAAAAGGGCACCGGAACACCCCAAAAAAGACATACTAATTAACCTGACATATAGCGCTAATCAATACACTGTGGAACAAGTCATTGGTAGAACTCATTTTGGGAAAGTTCTATGCTGGATGTATAAGAAAGTCCCTCCAGTGCCATGGTTCTAGGTGCTCCAGGTTTTGATTCATACTTGAAATATCTTTCTAAAGGAGGTTAGGTTGTTAGTAATGAAGTACTTTAGGGTTTCTGGATGTTATCAGAGGGGTTGGGGAGGCAGCATTAGGATGCTGGGCTGGTTGGAAGGGGGATTCAACTCAACTGTTCTTTTCTCTAGTGATATAATCAATGGAGAGGGGGATCAGGATTTGATATTTTGACCCTAGAAACTGTTCTTTTATTGGTAGAATGAGAGGAGCTAGGAATATGGGAAGGCAGTGGGAAAGGAAGATAATAGCTATTAAACAGCCATTGCTTCTTGCACTTCACTGAATCTCACAAGAAGTCCAAGATGCAACAGGTGTTGCTCTACCTACCATTTTACAGCTGAGGTAACTAAGGCACACTGAGGTTCAAAAACACACCCGAGATCACACAGAGCAGGTGGCAGACCTACAATTCGAACCTGGGTCTTTGGGGCTCTGTGGTTTAATTCTTCCCATGCAACATGGCTGCCATTAAAAGAGCACCTGTTTTTTTGTATTGTGTTGTGTTGGTCGTGATTTTGTCGGTCATTGCTTACCTGGCCTACAGACAACAGCTATGAACCTCATTATTTTATTTCTCATATGTAAAATGTGAATGACACTTTTATTTCATGGAAATTGTTGGGAGGATAAAATGAACACATTTTCTTCTTTATGCTTTTCTTTTCCACTTGGTACTAAAAAAAAGTTGAATATGTCATTTGTTTTTATGTAACAGTGTCAGTCCTAAGCAAGTTAATGTTTAAGTAATTTATAGTTCCCATGACTTCTCATGAATATTGGGAGAATATGCACACATTGCTGGTTTTATTGAAATGCATAAGTCAACGAGATGGTAATCAAAAGTAAAAATCACCCTGCTCCATATTTGAATAGGTTATAAGCATAAGTAACAAACCTTGTCTTTTTATTTGTGTTATAAATAAAATTTATGAGAAAAAAATAGCTCAGAGGGACCAATACTGTATATATTCATTTTTAGCTGTCCCTACTGGTAAAGATTGTGAATGGGAGAAATTCCTGACTGTAGTATTCATGATGTGCATAGTCTTGTGATTACTTCAGGTGAAATAACTCTTGTATTTCCTGAGTAAAACTCTCAGAAATCCAATTGACTTAACACTTTCTTGTTTTGCTTTTAGTGGGGCAGGCTTGGTGGCAGGGATACACCTGACCTGGGAGCGAAGGCAGTTTGGGGTTTTAGAGTTCTGCCTTTTAGTGGAAGTGAAGAAGCTGATGGAAAGATTATTGAAGTGAAGATTTTTTATGTACTGTCAGATGGTATCATTATTAGTGTTTACCATTGTTTAGGGGCAGAAGTAAGTATGATAGGCTGGGTATCAGGGCCAGACTTGAATCTCATTTCACTTTCTTTTGTTCTTTGTGTCATTACAGGAGTGTCACCTCCTTTATGGAGGCCTCTACTAGTTGTCCTCCTATTCTCCCCATCTTCAGGAGGATTTTGTATTTCAATTACGGATTTTTTTTTAGATTAGAATTTTTTAAAATTTATTCATGAGAGACCCACAGATAGAGTCAGGGACTTAGGCAGAGAGAGAAGCAGGCTCCAATTATGGATTGTCTCCACAACCACAGCAGATCTTTCTCATTCAGACACAGACATCTTGTGGGCAAGGGTCACCATGCCTGATTTCTCTCTGCTCCCGGGGTGTGGCCATCCCATACTAGTCTATGGTAATAATGTTGGAAATAGTAACAAGTAGCCTTTCCTGAGTGGTAAACAATGTCAGGCAGCTTCTAAGTATGTACCATAGATTAACTCATTTGGTCCTAGGCATGCCTCTATGAAGCAGATGGTAATATAACTTCCATTTTATGTACAAAAAATCCAAGATAACAGACCACTGGGTAACACAACCAAGAGAGCCCAGAAGGTAGAAGTAAGGATTCAGACCCAGGCAGTATAGCTCCAGAGCTCATGTTCTTACTGACTATTATAGTACTGTTGTAGGTTGGGTGTTCTGAAAGCAGATGTGGAGATACAGTTTAGGATGTGGGATGTCTCTTAGAGATCAACACCTGTGAGGAAGCAGGACTGGTCAGAGGGAACAGTCTAACTGGGTGGGCCCCCATGAAGAGGGCTGGAAGGGTATTGCTCATGAGAGTTGATTTGACCTGTGCTGACACGGCTGGAATTTAGATCCTCACTTTGCCTGGTCTCTGGACATAGGCTGCCTAGGGAAGGCCGTGACCATGGGCAAAGCAGCTCCTTCCCACTAATGCAGGCTTTGATGTTGCTGGCAGCTGGAGGCTGTGTTTTCATCATATCCTCTGCAGCTGGATAGAAAGTCTCTGCTTTCTGGATGGCTCGTATCCATGTCAACCATATATAATAGATGGCCTCTCAGAGAAAAGATAATAAACATTTGCTAAATTAACAGAATTTTTATTAATTATAATAACTATAATAATAGTTATAACTTATTAAGCAGTAATTATGTACCATATAAAGATGCCTATAATTTATTGAGTCATTAATCATCATTAGAATACACTGAAGTTAATAATATATTACATAACCCTATTTTACTAATGATGTAATAGAGATCTACTGACAGTAACTAACTTGTCCAGAGTTATGTAATTAGAAAGTGGGAGAGCTGGAAGTCTCTCTCAGGCCCTTCTGACACTGGAGTTCATACTCATAACCTCTACATTAGTGTCTGTATCTTCCCTGCTTGACTGCTGTGAGCTTTCTATAGCAGAGACTATGTCTTTTTCAATTTTGTGGCTCTCAGCACCTAGCAATGCCTGACAAATGCTACATACTGAACATATATTTGTTGAATGAATGATAAATTGGTCTTCTGTTAAAAGAACCATGGTTTTGAGAGAAACTAGCAAACTCATTTATAATTTGATGACTTTGATTAGAAGCAACTGAGCATTTAATAAAGCATATTAAAGTCATAAATCTTTGTTTATTTCACAAGTCTTGTCCAAGCTAAGAATTGTGAGCAGAAACAACAGGAAGGACACACACATTTTGTGTGCACAAGTGGCCCCCACATTGGCTGAATCTGTCAGGATAAGTGAGAGGCCATAGGCTGTTGGGGCCAGAGCATTGCCTACAATGGAGGAGGTTGAAGTGTGGGTATCTATCTCATATGCACTTTGTCACTGACAAGTTGTTTCATCCTCTTATCTCTGAAATGAGGAAATTGAGAAGATGCTCTTTGAGTTTCATTTAATACTCATATGCTCAGATTCTATAAAAATGATATGGAAGTGAAAGCTGACACTCTGAAGGAACAAAAAGCAGAACCAGAACTGGTGGGTGGAGATTCAATAGGAAGATTTTAGCTGAACATGAAAAAGGATATTCTGAAGAATGCCCTTGTGGGGAAGGCATTCCTCCCCCCACAAAGTGTTGGAGCAGAAGCTGCTCTTGGTCAGGAGTACTCTGGCTGCGCTCTCTGTGTTGGGCCAAAGTCTGAGTCCAATGACTACAAAGGCCAAATGAATCTGGGAGCCTGAGCATAGAAAAGGCAAGGATTAAATCCCAGGTATTCCCAAAGTGCCAGAGAGTTAGAGTAATAAATTGTACTGAATGATGCTTAGGATAACAGTAGCTGCTCAGAGAATACTTGCTGTTTAATGATCAGTGCTTAAAATTGGGTTGAATATAACTGATATATAGAAGCCGTGGATAGTTTGAGGTTAAAATGAGATCGTCCGTGTGAAGGTGTTTTGCCCTTATAGTTTGGGTTCTCTAGAAAACAGAACCTGACACAAGCACTTGGGTGCAGATAATAGGTTGCATGTTCAGTAATTTGAAAAGAGTGAATAAAAATTGCTGAGAACATGTAATAAGTCTCAGGTAAATGGTAGCCACAGCGAACTCTTCCTACTGAAGAGTGAGGATTTTCCTAAGGATAAAGGCCTCTAGGCAGAGGGAAGAGTGTTTTAAAAAGGCTCAATGTGACAGATCTGGATAATCTCTAGGAAGGGAATATGTTTTTATTTGTAGGTTGGGAATAGGGAATTGAGTGAGGCCGGCAAGATAGGCAAGCGTCCTGTCATGAAGGCCTTGTGAGCCAGACCGCGGGAGTTAGGACAAATTCAAATATATTGAACTAGTGCAGAGCATCCCTAAAACTACATACAGAAAGTAACAAATTGAAGTCAATTAAAAACCAAGACAGTAAAAAGACTTAAGTTCAAATGATGGAGTGCCCATGAAGAGTAGAAACCAGGCATGAAGAACAGTCAAGCCTGACTGACTTGTTTTTTTGTTTTTGTTTTTTTACATAAAATGTAGGATAAGCTGATTTGAAAAGAGTTATGCCTTTTCTTTCTTTTTTTTTCTTTTTTCTTTTCTTTTTTCTTTCCTTCTCCCACCCCATCCCTTTGCTCTTTTTCTTCCTTCCTTCCTCCCTTTCTTCTCTGGGTCCCTGTCTGTCTTTCTCATTTTCTTTTTCTTTTTTTTTTTTTTTGCCCCAACAACACCAAACACATTTGAAAGGAGCCACAATTACAGATTTTAATGTGACTGTTCACTTACTGTTGGATACTCTTGGCCAGTAAACACATTTGCAGATTATATGAGAGAAACACTTGTCATCAAAGCTGAAGTTCAAATGCAATTTGATGTGCACGCAGGCATACTAATATAAACATCTTGAAAAGCTCTTAAATGATTTTTGGGGATTATCATATTTGAATTGACAACTCACTGCCATTTATACTATTGACAAAAAAAGGCCCAAGCCCAATGCTGAAATACTGAATTCCTTATAGCAGCTTGAAGGCTGCATGTTGGTTCAGCCTTCTGTGCTTTTGCATCTTGCCATCCCTTTGGATTGCTGGCTTACCAGCCTGCACCAGTCTCCCCTCACTGCCCTCCTGCTCACTCCCATCTAGATACCAGCTGCATCATATTTTGTCCAGTTCATAGCCCCACAGCGCCTGCATGTAATTTAGCATTGCCCTTAGGGCACAGCATCTCAGTCTTTAATATGCATAGAAATACCCCCTAGAACCTTGTGAAAATGCCAATTCTGATTAATAAGTTGAAGGTGGCACCAAGATTCTGTGTTTTCAATAATCTTCATGACACCACTGCTGCCACTGGCTCATGGACCACACTTGGAGTTGCAAGATCTTAGCCCATCCTATTGCAATCAGTCATGCGTTTGTCTTTCTTGGCTCTTAAGACCAGGGAATTTTTGTTTTGTGATTGCCAGTGTCTAGGAGGAGTCTGGCATAGGATAAGATACTCAGTAAACTCCTGGTGAAAATATGTGAAAGCATTAGGTCATTAGTTTATTATCACAACCTGAATTACTCGTGCCACTATCAGCCTTTTTTTAAGAAGGAGATGGAGACTCAGATTAAATCAGGAACAAAAACATTTCCAGATAGGGAATGATGGAACTAGAATCCTGAAGATACCCTACTAACTCTGCATCTTGTGTTCTTTTCACTCCGCCATTTGCCTTCTAAAACCCTGACTGCAATGCAAGTGGGGCCCGAGGAGTAGAAAGACTTTTTTTTTTAAATTAATAAAATGCAACCATTCCTAGTGCTGTGTTTAGGAGATTGGAACTTTACAATCTTCACCTTAGAGAATACAGACAATATAAAGTTGCAGGAAATCCTTGGTCTTGAGAGATTTGGACCACACTCCAAACTTTGACGTTCTAAACCATTCTCACAGCTGAACAAATATGACATATATAATTGTCAAGCCCACCACTGATATTATGAATTAATTCTTGGGATTTATGGTGTTTTACACTCTCTTCTCAAAGCACCTTACAACCGTTAATTATTTAAGCTGCTTTACATCCCTCAGAGGAAGGACAGGGATATTATTCTGCCCTGAGCCTGGGGGAAGGTGGAGGTTGACAGAGGTTGCCAGAGTCCAGGGGAAGGGAGATCATGTTGCACCTGAGCGAACTCAGAGGATTTTATTGTGGAGGAAATCCTGCTGGTGAGACAGCATAGGGGCTTCCCTTGTGGGTTTTTGAATCAGAAGAAGAGTGCAAAGGCCATTTTAATACCCCTAATAAGATAGTAGCTCTCATTTATTGAATGCTTACTATGTAGCATGTAGTGTGCTGTGTCCTATTTTTTTATTTAATTGCATAAAAGAAATGTGAGTTGGATGATGATGATGACGAAAATAGCACCCACATTTTTTGAGAACTCACGCCATACAGACACTTCACATGTCTTGCCTCTCTCTGTCCTTATGGCAACCTCATAAAGCATATATTGTTACTTCTGCATATCACAAGGAAATTAAATAGTCTACGTCATGTACTTGACACATGATATACCTGGGATTTGAATCCAGGGTTTATCTGTCTCCAGCAGCTGGGCTCACGCTATTTGGTTCTATTGGCAAATCATTGACCCTCTGAAGTTTCTCATCTGTTAAATGTGAATAATAATACCTACCTTATAGATTCCCATGAAGATTCAACAAAAAAAATGCATAGAAAGTGTCTAGTTCTGTGCTCAGTGTGTAGAGGTGCTCAGTATAAGCTGTTTTTTTTTTTTTTTTCTTTCTCTTCTCGTTTGCACCACATTCTTCCTCCTGGGCCTGTCTCTCAATAAATAACACCACCATCTTCTCAAATGCTAAGGAAAATCTTAGAGGTCTTTCAAAAAATTTCTTCCCCTGTCGCCTTCATTTAACCAACTGCCAGTTATGGTCAGTAGATTATGTCAGGAATGGAAACTTTTCATCCAGCATCCTCCAATGGCCCCATTTTTGTTTCAAGCCCCTCCTGCTTATGAAGCTAATTCTCAGTGACCTAGACTCTACGAATTCCTGTCACTTATTTTCTACAACTTGCCTGCAGTACAAGTGCTGCTAACCTCTTGTGTCAGGTTCTCAGAATTTTATTGAGGAGTCATTCTCTATACTTCCTCAAATGAAGGAAAAAACAAGAGCACCCACTTGAAATGCATTATTCTAAGTGTGTGTCTCTCATTTTTGAGGCTCTTAACTTTTCAGGACTGGATTCAACATCCCTGGCAACAAGCAGACATTGGGTAATAAATTGAATCAAGTTCTCTTGCCTCTACCCTCCAAGTGGAGTTAAGGTAAATGATGAATTTTGTGAGACAAGCTCTCTGACATCCAGGTGCAGTAAGTCATTTTGGGACAATAGAAGCCAATAAGTAATAAACACCACCAACAATGGACTTTAGTATTAATTCTTATTCTCTTACCAGTAACAGGAGACCACAGAAGGGGGAATTTTGTCTAATAGTCACTGCTACATGTTGTCCACACTTCTAAAACTTGCTTTGTGATTGCCATGGGACATTGGCTCAGTTGTCAGTCTTCAGTTTCTATTCTCTGGGACATGAAAGCCACTCTCTCTCTAATGTCTCCACCTGACAGATTGAGCTGCACCAGGTTCTCCATCAGCTGATACATCTGGTGGCCATACATAAGACTCAGGACTGGGGACTGGTTAGAACTTTGATGCCCAAATGCCGAAGTGTTCCAGTTGGATTATCTCCATAGGAGGTCTGGTTGAATGATAGATAATATCCCTTTCCCTTACTTTGACTTATAAAAAAGAAGTTGAAGAATCTAGACTCTTTACCTCTATTCAGGATATTTTTCAGTTTAAAATATTTCCATTCCTATGTCTTCATCATATAATAGTAATAGTTATAATATTAATGGGTAACATCTATATGGAGATAAAGACATACCAGAATTTATTCTAAATACCTTAAATGTACTAGTCTGTATAATTCTCACATCAATCCCATGAGGCGTGCATGGTAGTATTATCCTGTCATTATTCTGATTGTGAGGTCGGCCCTGAGAGGTTAGGTGACTTATAGCTGGCCTGTATTCTAACCTAGGCACTATGACTTGAGCTTTGGAGAGCTTCACAGTAATAAGTACAAAATAATAATGGCCACTTTGCACGATACTTAGAGTTCACAGTGAGTGTTCACAATCATTATCTCATTTTATCACCACAAGAATCTACTGGAGCAGACAAGCGACAGATAGGATGCCTTCACACTGGAAGGTTGTAGTATACAATAGGCGAGAGCATGTATTTTGAATTCAGAATGATATGGGTTTGAATTTTGGCTTTGGATGTTTGAGCCTCAGTTCTTCTACAAGTAAAATAGGGATTAAAAAGACATTTCGGGGCTCCCGGCTAACTCAGTTGATAGAGCATGACTCTTGATCTTGGGGTCATGAGTTCAAGCCCCATGTTGGGTGTGGAGCCTACTTAAAATAAAATTTTTAAAATGACATTGCATAGGATTTTTGTGAGGATTAAATAAAGCAATACGAAGAAAGTGCTTCACATTGCATTGACTAACTCTTAACAGCTGTCAATGAATCTTCCTTCTTTCTTTCCTGCCTTGCTTTCTTCCTTCCTTCTTTTACTAATATTGGGCCCTGTATCTGTGTGTGTGTGTGTATGTGTGTGTATTACATATAATATCCTCTTTTCTTCATCCCTAGTGCATTCAGTTGATGGTAGAGAAAATTTAGGTTTGAGCTTGGTTTGAGATGTTAGTATAGTTAGTATAGTTTAACAAGTATTTATTGAGCACCCCCTCTGAGTAGGATATTGTGGTAGGAAGGTATTGGTGATACAAAAGTGATTACATGAGATCCCTACCCTCAATAGTCCATATTCCTTGAGGAATGGAAGGGAGAGGGTTCACTCCGTGCCAAGCACTGTACTTTGCATGGATGATCTCATATATGATCTCATTTGACAGGTGAGGAAATGGAGGCCCTGAGAAAGGGGCTGTGTGCCATTCTCTAGATCATCACTGTCTAATAGGATTTTCTAGATGATGGAGGTAATCTGTCTGTGCTGTCCAGTATGATAGCCACTAGACTTTTGGTCACTGGAAATGTAGCTTGTACAACTAAGAAACCAAGTATTTGATTTTATGTTGTCTTTATCAATTTAAACTAAGTATTTGATTGTATGTTGTCTTCACTGATTTAAATAGCTCATGTAGCTAGTTGCTATCATATTTGATAGCACAGCTGCAGGAGAAGACCCAGCTAGTCAGTCAGTGGCAGACTTTGAATTTGAACTGTGGTCTGTTTGACTTCCAAGGCCGTGATTAGGCATGACTCAAGGCTCTCTCATTTTTTTACATTCATTATCTCACTCAGGGGCTAGACATGAGCCCCTCCCCTCTTCCTTGCCAGTAGAAGAGGTAGCTCTGGGGGTAGAGGGTCATCTGAAGGATGCCAGCCAATGGCCCTCCTCCTCTCATAGATCTAGGATAGAGAGTGGGAGCAATCATCCTTCCATACAAAACCCCTCAGGATCAGAGGCTTTTGCCTGAGTGGAATTCATTTTGTTGCAGTAATAATTCTTGCAGAAAACTGGTGTTGCTGATATAGTAAGAAGGCCAACTAGGGCCCCATGAAGGGAGGACTCTTGAAATTCCTTAGTGAAAAAGTAGGAAAAATGCTAGTCATTATTAGGGTGAGGACTTAAAATAATAATAGGGGCCAAAGGGTTTCAAATTTTCTTGTTGCCGTGTTTAGGATTTCAAAAGCCACATCACCAACAATATGTTTGTGGCCAACTTGAATCTAAGAATCCAATGACTCAGTTCTTCCCATGGCCCAGACTAACAAAAAGACTTTAGAATTCAAAATAAATAGTAGCATTTACTTTTGTCCTTTATTATTGCTATTATTAATAAGCCTTTCAATGTGTATAAGAAAAACCAAGAAGGGTGGATATTAGAAGCAGGGAGATGAATTACTATGCAGAGAATGTCTGTGTGTGAGGCAATTATCAATATTTGTTGAATGAATAAACGAAGTCATTTTTTTCCAGAAATAAAAAAAAAAGCTATTTATTGTCTCCTAATAACTAGGATTGTGGGAGTGAGCCCCCTGAGAGAGATGGGGATTATATTCTGGGCCGAAGGACCACCATATGCAAAGTCCCTAAAGTTAGAGGGAGCCTATACTTTGGAAAAATTGACACAGCAAATTAGTGTGGCTGGTGCTTAGGGAGAAAGGGCATGGGATGGGGATGAAACACTGGGGAAAGGCCAGACTTTGCCTTGTGGTTTGGGTTACATTAAAGATTTTGGTCTTTAATTCAAGAGTAATAGGAAGAATTTGAAGGGGTTTGAGTAAAAAAGTAGCAGTGTCATGTTTGTGCTTTTGTAAGAGGTCACTGCCAATGTATGAAAAACAAATTGGAAGAGAACGGAGTGAACACAGGGAAATTATTTGTAGCGATAGTAGTGATCCAGGTTCATGGCAGGCTCAGGCTCATGGCAACTCTTCAAGCTTTAATTTCCTCATCTCAAAAATGGAAATAATGTGTATGAAAGTGCTATGCAAAGTCCTAGTTTTCTTACTTGTGACATAAAGTGTTTTACTTATTATTTGTGTGATTTTTTTATTATAGATGGGGTGAACTATGTAGTAATAAGTTAATCACCAAACAGCCTATTTTCCCAGAGTACATGGTAAAATCCTGAGGCAGAGACTGAATGTATATGATTGAGTGTCTCTGGTTCGTGTAATAGTGCAGCCATTGCATGCAAATTAGTTTCAGTTTTGCCTTCTCTGTTGGTCCTTGACCTTCTCGGCCTCAGATTCATTCTCATCCTTTCCTGTTTGTCTTTATGTTGTAGGAGGGCTGGCATCTAAAGCCTGTTTCCTAGGCTTCTATACCAAGCAGCTGGCTTCTGGCTGGGTTTCCCCAGTGCAATGTACTAATGAGAGACTGGAGAGGGGGAAGAAGGGAAAAGCCTGGGTATTTCTTCTCCCTGTGTGTCTTGTATCTCAGGCTGAGGCTTTGTTTCTTCCATAGCCTCTGACTTATGATTCCCACTTCTGCCAGGTGATCTTGGCTCTTGGGCACCTTGCTTTGTCCTTTTAGTCCAAGGACCAACTTCCTGCCACTGTTAACCTTTGGAGCACCTTAGGTGTCACAAGTCGCTTCTCTTTCACCACCTCTGCAACCAGTTTCTTCTACCAGATTCCTTCTGTTTTATTTATTTATTTGTTTACTTATTTATTTAAGATTTTATTTATTTATTCATGAGAAGACACAGAAAGAGAGAAGCAGAGACACAGGCAGAGGGAGAAGCAGGCTCCATGTAGGGAGCCCGATGTGGGACTCGATCCTGGGTCTCCAGGATCACACCCTGGGCTGAAAGCGGCGCTAAACCACTGAGCCACCCGGGCTGCCCGATTCCTTCTGTTTTAGACTCAGTTTTTGTTTAACTGGTTAGATCCTGAGTGATATATACTAGCATATAGGCTGAATTTTGTTAGTAATCAGCACTCTTTTCAAAAATGTAATCTTTTTATGTAAATAAACTTTGAAATCTTAAAACACATAATACAAAAGAAAATATCCTGTCAATAGAAACACATTTCAAAACCATAAACAAACTTAGAATAGTCTGCATTTTAATAGCAACAAAATTAATCATAAGTTTTTCAACTTTATTTTTTCAGCTGACTGAGCCTCAGAGCTGAGACAAATGTTGTCACTTAGTGTTCTTTAAATAGTTTTTAGCTAGTTTTAATTTGAAGAAAGAACATTCTTCAGTAGAGACAGGGATAGGGATTACCAAAAAATAAAATAAACAAATAACATACTTTGGAAAAACTCACCATTATGTCATAGTATTACATGCTATCTTGGCAAATTTATGGATAGTTTTAATTTTTTTTCAGTTTCACTTGGTAATGGTTTGACACAAAACAGTGATATCATTGGCAATGATTCTTTTATGTTGCTTGAAAGTTTATTTGGAATCTTCTCTGTGCTCCTTCCAATAATCTGTTTTTCTAAGATAATGTTGTTAATTGATTTATTGATGCATTTACTAGTTTATTAAAAAATTTATGGGATGACTACTATATTTTCTTAAAAAGCCAACATATCTTGATACATAGCCATTCTTTAACAGACCATCTTTTCACATTATTGAAGTTGTCAACCTATTTAAAAATAATTTATTCAGGTGAAATTCACACAAAAAAGGAACCATATCATTTTATTATTTATTTATATTTAGAGAGAGAGAGAGTGTGTGTGAGAGTGAACACTGAGACATGAGACAGAGGGAGAGAGAGAATCTCAAGCAGGCTCCCCACTCAGCATGGAGCCTGACAAAAGGCTAGAGCTCTCGCAACCCTGAGATCATGACCTGAGCCGAAATCAAGAGTCAGACACTTAACTGACTGAACCATCCAGGTGCCCCCCAAAAAGGAACAATTCTAAAATGGACAGTTCAGTGGCATTCAGTTGAGCAACGTTGAGCAACCACCACCTCTATCTACTTCCCAAACATTTCTATCACTCTAGAGGACACTAGCAACCACCACAATTCATTCTCTACCCATGGATTTATTTATTCTGGATATTTTACATGAATAGAATCATATAATGTGTGACCTTTTGTGTCTGGCTCTTTCTTTCTTACAGAGCATATGTTTTCAAGGTTTGTTCATGTTGCAGCATGTATTAGGACTTCCTTTTGATAGCTGAGTAATATTCCACTTACATATATATGCCACTATTTGTTTATCCTTTCACCCTTTGGTGAACATTTGAGCTGTTTGCACCTTGTGGTTATGGTCAGTAATGCTGCCATGAACATCTACACATCTTTACTTACTTATGTACCTTTCCTAGTTCTTTTGGGTATAGACCTATGAATGGAATTGTGGACCTATTTTCAATTCTTTTTGGTCTAGAGCATAAGAGGGGTCATTTGGTAATTTTATGTTTAACTTTTTGAGCAGATGGTAAACTTGTTCACAGCAGTGGAACCATTTAATATTTCCAACAGGAATGTACAAGGGGTCCAGTTTCTCCACATCCTGCCAACACTTGTTACTTTCTATTTTTTAAAATTGCTATTCTAGCCGCTATGAAGTGATACCTCTTTGTGGTATTTTGTTTTTGTTTATTTCTGTTTTTGTTTTAAAATATGCTCCATGCCCAACGTGGCACTTGAATTCATGACCCTGAGGTCAACATTTGCACACTTCACCAACCAAATGAGGCAGCCAGGCACCACCACCCCCCCCGCCTTATTGTGATTTTAATTTGCATTTCCCTATTGACTCATGATGTTGACCATCGTCTCACATGCTTATTGGCTAATGTATATTTGTATATTTTCTCTGGTGAAGTGTCTATTCAAATCTTTTGCCCCTTTTAAGTTGTGTGTGTGTGTGTCTTTTTGTTAAGTTACGGAAGTTCTTTAAATATTCTGGATACTAGGCTTTTATTAGATATACGATTTGCACATATTTTCTGCCCTGTAGATAGTTTATCTACTTTCTTGATAAAGAACGCCCTTGTGTACACAAATGCTTTTCATTTTGAAAGGCCCAATTTATTGTTTCTTTGGTTGCTCACACTTTTTGTGTCAGATCTGACAATCCATTGCCAAATTCAATGTCATGAAGATTATTATTATTTTTAAATATTTTATTTATTAATTCATGAGATACACAGAGGTGGGGGGGCAGAGACACAGGCAGAGAAGCAGGCTTCATGCAGGGAGCCCGACGTGGGATTCGATCCTGGGTCTCCAGGATCATGCTCTGGGCTGAAGGCAGCGCCAAACCGCTGAGCCACCCAGGCTGCCCTAATGTCATGAAGATTATTTTTAATGTTTGTGAATATTTTAGTCTATCTTTTATATCATGTACAATTTAATATATCTAAAACCATATACATATATGCGCACACACATATACCCATATATGGATGTAACACATATTCATTTTCAGAGCATTTTAAAATTCATTGATTCATTTTATTCTTTTTAACAATGTTGTGAAGTACACAGGGCAATTGTAATTATGCTAGTTTTAAAGATAAGAAACCCCCATGAACTTGAAAACTGTCAGAGTCTCATGGATAGTAGACAGCGAATGTAAAATACAAATTCCAGCTGCCTGACCCCATTCATTTGTCCATTCTACTCTCTTGCTCCATAGGGTGTCCTATGTTTGCTGGAAACAATGTTGAGACAGGGGAGAGAAGGAATGAAAACTAATACTTGTTTTGTTCCTACTATGCACAAGGCTTATTTAAGCCTTCTGCCCATCTCATCATACAATTCTCACACCATCTTAGAGGTCCATGTTGAATTTCTGATTTTTTTTAAAGATTTTATTTATTTATTTATGACAGACACAGAGAGAGGCAGAGACATAGGCAGAGGGAGAAGCAGGCTCCATGCAGGAAGCCCGATGTGGGACTCGACCCTGAGCCAAAGGCAACTGCTCAACCACTTAGCCACCCAGGGGTCCCATGAATTTCTGATTTTAAGGTAAGGAAAGAGTGGCTGAGAGAATTTGTAATGTACTATGTAGTACACTGATAACCCGTGGCAGAGCCTTTGTTCAATACTGAGGTGGTTTGACCCCTTAATATCATCTAGCATTTAGAGGAAAGCCCCACAGAAGAGGATTGTTTCAGACATATGACAGGAGAAGAAAACCAAAAGTAGGAAGTAATATTAGTATTTTTCTTCTGTGTTCTCAATTGCCTATATTTAATGAAAATGACCCTCTGCTTCTCACCCTTATTGGTTATCTGCTTAAATGCTAATCCCTGAATCCACCCCCTACAATCCTCCCCACACACTTTTTTTAAAATTTTTATTTATTTATGATAGTCACACAGAGAGAGAGAGAGGCAGAGACACAGGCAGAGGGAGAAGCAGGCTCCATGCACCGGGAGCCTGACGTGGGATTCGATCCCGGGTCTCCAGGATCGCGCCCTGTACCAAAGGCAGGCGCTAAACTGCTGCGCCACCCAGGGATTTCCTCCCCACACACTTTTAATCACTCTTGTAATCACTGTCCTTAACAATATTAAACATTCTATCATAGGGATACAGAACTATTTCTCCACATCTAAAGCCTCCAGGCCCACCTGGCCAGGTCCTATGGTGCAGCTCTCCCAGCGACCATGGATCCTCATCTGGTGTTTAACAAGTCATGCCCCCCACCCATCCCCCATCTACTTTTTTTGCACACAGACAGGAAATTAGGGACTAAGGGAAATTCACCTCTGACCCTTAATTCACTTTTTAATAAAAGCATTTACAGTCATTTGCTTGCTTCATGCCAGACGCAAGAGAGAGCTGACTTCATGGCTCTTTGAAGGAAGACTCATCCATCCCTCCTGCACTGGCATTTTTTTCAGTGTGTCAGCTCTCAGAGGCAGCTGCTAGCTCAGACCATGTCCATGTTATGACCTTGCCCAGTGCCTAACACATAGTAGAGTGTTGTAAGTATTGACTGTGTTCAATGAGTGTCAGTTATTGAAAAGTGAATGATGGTGCTTTTGCCTTACACAGTGAATTTAATTAATGGATAGAATTTTCCCAATTTTATACTTTCCTCCTATCAATTTTTCTTAAACTGCTGAAGACTTTGAGGTGATAATCTGTATTAGACATGAGTCTTTTGGTTGTTTGAGAAAGAAACTCATTGAAGCAGACTTAAGAAACAAAGGAAATTTATTGTCTCACCCATCATGGTAGGACCCAGATTATCTTTAATAGTCTTCCTCACTCCTTGCCTTGCCCTGCTTTCCTTTGACCAGCTTCATTCTCAAGCAAATTCTTGTAGCAGTAGGATGGCCACTGACATCTTCAAATCTTCAGGAATAGACTTTACTATTTTGGCAATCGAAGCTGGGAGACAGAATTGCTGTTCCAATAGTTTAACTAAAATCTTGGGACTGCCTGTCATGTGCACCTCTCTGGTCCAATCATGGTGGTTTTTTTGAACTCTCATTGGTCAGTGGGTCATATGCCCACCACTGGAGCAGGGAGTGGGATCAGCCTTCCCTGAACGGCATGGACCAACTGGCGTGAGGGGGTCCTCAAAAGAAAATTGGGCTGACACATACAGATGATGAGGGAAAAGAGAATGAATAGGCAAAACAATAAATGCCCACTGCTTATCTGACATTTAGTACATGACAACTTAGGAATCTTAAACTCATTACACAAAACTGTAAGTTTGATTTCTTGGTGTCTGGCAAAGACAACATCATTTTAAAGTTTTCTGCATTTGGAGCAGAAGATGAATTTCAAATCAGAATACACCTTTAAAGAGCTTCTTTTGAAGCCTCCTATATATATGTATGAGGAAAAAATTTCAGTTGCCTATACTGGTATTTTTGCTCAGGCCCATGCATTGTTTATTCAGCCTTCTCTGTTACTCGAGGACTGTTGACCAAGTAGCAGACATTGTATCTTACACTGAGACTAGAGTGTTAAATAAGGAAAACATGCCGGTCCTCCTGGAGATTATGGCCTGGGGGAGCTTATAATCAGATTCTAATTAACTCATAATGTATGACTTGCCAGAGCTATTGAACTCATGCAGTGGAATCAGGACATTTAAAAAAAAAAAGGAGTATGTAAGGGCAACCATGTTATACAAGAAGCAGGTTAACTAAATAAGTTGAGTGATAATTTCTTGCTTAAATCTGTGTAAGACACTTTGTGCTGTTGAACACCTTCATTCTTAAAAATTATCTGTAGTTTCCCTTTGTAGATGAAGTGAGGGGAAGGAGAAGTTAGGTGCTCACCCAAGTCTGAGTTTTCTAGGACACTATGCCTGTATTGGCAATCATAAAAGATCTATGATTTCTTTTATGTCATGGGTGTTATTTACACCCAGAAATACATACACATATACAGAACTTCTGGGAAAGCTGTGATGACCAAATCATGAGTCCTATGCCCTTAACAGATGCTCTATCCTTTCTTGGGGCTCCCTATCCTTGTTTCTTCACTCCTAGGGCATTGTAAATATAGCAAAAGGAAGTCTGTGTGTGTGTGTGTGTGTGTGTGTATGCATGTGATAGTAGGAGGCTGGTTGAAGGCTGCAGGCCTCAGAGCCTTTGAGCAAGTGATAGGTAAAGGCTTTGTGGCCTACAAGGAAAGTCCATGGGAAGAGGAAGCAGTGAGGCCCAGTGGAAAAAGCACTGGAAAGAAGTCCTATGACTTGGCTTTGAATCCTGGCCCCACCACTTAGAAGTCAAAGCTACTTAACATCAAAGATTGTATTTCCATTACTGGCAGTGAAAATATACTTCATACTTCATATCTCCCAGGTGTTTTGTGAGAATCAAGTGCAATAATACCTATGAAAATTGCTGTGGGCAGTGCAAAGCTGTAATTTGTAAAGCTTTATTTTGTATATCATTACTCTCTTCTGATCTGCCCCTGCTTGCTCTCTCCCATGTACAAACCTCATGATTTCCAGTATTCTGAAGGTGGCATAGTGCATACATAGTACAAACAAGTATTTTTTCCCTTCATTTTCCATTCCTTAATTCTTACCCATCAGTTGTTTTCTCCAGGATCTCCCACATTCTAGGTACTATAGTAGCTAGAGATAAGAGAAAAAGCATGAGTTGAGGAAAAGAATAAGTTTGGACTCAGGGCATAAATCCTGACTTCTCCTTCTCTGGTTGTATAGTTTTGAGATAGTCAACTAACTTCTCTAAGCATTCAGTTTTTTCAACTGTAAAACAGAAGTAATTTCCATGATTTATAGGAACTTTACTGAGTGCTAAAGGGAACACGTGGCTCAGTAAATCAGCCATCATTTTCTTTAAGACATTTCCCCTCCTACCTAGGAGCTCCTGGTCTAAAAGTGTAGATAAGACATTTTTCAAGATTATTCTAAATCAGAAAAGAGAGCATGTGGCTTGGGGGGGGGGGGGCGGATGGTGGATGGCCAGTCTCTGAGTGGTTGAGCTGTTTGGTTGTTGAGTAAGGTATGACTTTACCCAAGGAACCCAGCTGGTACTTGGTAAAATCTAGTCTTGAATCCAAACTTCCTAGGAAATTTTCAAAAAGGTAGACCTCTTTAGGTTTACTAAGGTATTATTTGGACCTTGATTTTTAAGAGCATTTCCTGAAGTTAGTGGTTTGTTAAGACAAAAGATGAGCCGAGAGGTCCCATGCCACTTCAAGGAATACATGTGTAGTACCAGCAGGAATGAAAAATGTGGCTTATCTTTTCCTGAAAGAAAAATAGTTAAGTGTATTACAGGGAATAGGATAGCTCAGAGGAGAGTTTGACACCAAGAGCTTGTTTGATTTCACAACAAATGGTTAGCATCATAAAATTACTCATTTATTGGCTTATTTGGGGCTTTTTAATGGCCTTGTCCTGGTTTGTGGGATGCAACACTTAAGCCCATCAGTGTGATATTGTGTGTTGCTTCTCCATTATACAATGATCCCACTACAGTGAGGCTCTCTTGACCTTTTTTCCTTTTTCCGTCTGTGCCATCTATCAAATACCCGAAGCATGTTTAAATTTGCCTGTGCTTGGCCTTTGTTGTTCTTGATGACGTCGTTGTGAGATCACCTGAGTGTCATCACGAAGCAGCTGAAATGGGGTTTTCAGTGCCCCTCTGTAGTAGACTGAACATTGACCCTCAAATATATCAGATCTTAATCTCTAGAACCTGTGAGTGTGATCTTATTTGGAAAAGGGCTGTTACAAATGTGATTAAGTTAAGAATGTACAGATGGGAAAGGATGTTCCAGTTTATCTGGATGAACCCTAAATACAATCACAGATGTCCTTATAAGAAAGGACAGAGGTAGATTTCACACAGAGCAAGAGGGGAAGGCAACATGACCACAGAGACTGGAAACAGATTGGAGCGATGTAGTCATAAGCCAAGAATGCCAGCAGCCACCAGATTTCAAAGTCTGGTCTCCAGAGCAGAGAGAATAAATTTTTGTTGTTTCAAACCACCAAGTTTGTGATAATTTATTATGGCAGCCATTGGAAATTAATATACCCTCCATCTCCTTTCCCTGGCAATCTACCATTTTGAATATTATGATGTACACTTAAATTTCATTTTAAATAAATGATCTTATAAAAATAGCCCATCCACATTCCAGGAAGTCATGAGAAATAACAGGTTATAGTAGGTCGTAACTGGAAGGGTCCTCAGAGGCCACCCAGACTTCGTACCATAAAGATGAGAAGGCCGGGATGCAGAGAGAGTGCATACTTGCCCAAGGTCACTCAGTAAGTGAGTGGTATAGGCAGGACCTAACCCAATAGCCAAGCTTTGTCACCACAGACAAAGGGACATAACTATGAGGGTATTTGACCTGGCAAGTAGAGAGGAAAGAACCTGCTAAAGCTTACTTAAAGAATGTGACTTTTATCTTTTTTTTAATGAGTTGTGGATTGGCCCTTTCACTCTAGGTAACTAAATGCAAGAAACATTTTGGGGAAAGACAATAGCCTTTTCTGCAAGAAACAGATACAGTTGAATATGTCTGACTTGGGAAGATATCCATGACATAAGGATGCAGGTAGGTGTGTGGCCTTTAGAATCAGGCCTTTAGGACCTGACCAGAATTTTGTCTCTGCTACTCACCGGCTCTGTGAATCAGGGTCAGTTACTCTCTGGGAGCCTCAGTGTCTTCGTCTGAGAGCCAGAGGTACTAATAGTGCTTGTCTGAAACTGTGGTGAGGCCTACATGAGATACTGTGTATAAAAATGCCTCACCCTCTGTCTGCCAATTAATTGAGGGTTAGGGTTAGCTCCATAAATGTTAGTGTCTGGTATTATGTTATCAAATAGAAGTGAAGTTGTAGCAGAGTATATAGAATTTTATCTTCTTCAAATTTCTTTGGATATTTTACAAGGACCCTGGGATTTCTTTAGTAATCAGTAATAACAGTAAAGACGAAAAACAGGTCTGACTCACAGGGAGCAGAGCCTTTCATGAGGCACTGGGGTCTCAGTGTGGCAGGGCTGAGACTGTTATCAGAGTCCCAGAGCTGACAGGAATCCTCAGACCTCGCTGCTGGGAAATGCACAGCTATAAATGTGCATTGACATAAACATGAATACATAAACAGGATCAAAGACTGCCCGATCCCTGGGGAGTGAGGTGAGTGCACTCCTGTGACCAAAGCTCTAGGTTACACAAGGGCCCCATGCTGCGTGGCCGGCTCAGAGATGGTCCTCTGCACACCTGGTCTCCAGGCCCCGCCCAGCCCTTCTAAGCTGTGTGACTTGGGCAGGTCACCTGTCAGGCCTGTTTCCTTATCCATCCAACACATAGGCTTCTTATGAGGCTCAAATGAGGTAAAGTACATAAAAGCACTTAGTAAACAGGAAGCCAGTCCAAAGGGGATACTATTATGTACCCTATCAGTTTTCAAGCTCAACAGGGCGTATGTTTGTAACACGTTTCAATTTTGTTCATTCTGTTTGGATGTTCACTATTGTCATTTCTGCTCTCATTCATTCTATATTGTTTGTTAGCATTTTAGGTGGCCTCATTGATCCTTGTGTGGCTTTTCTCTATCTATCAGGATAATTTTTTAAAAACATACCTTCTGGGGATCCCTGGGTGGTTCAACTGGTTTAGCGCCTGCCTCTGGCCCAGGGCGCGATCCTGGAGTCCCGGGATTGAGTCCCGCGTCGGGCTCCCAGCACGGAGCCTGCTTCTCCCTCCTCCTGTGTCTCTGCCTCTCTCTCTCTCTATGTCTATCATGAATAAATAAATCTTAAAAAAAAATAAAACATACATTCTGCCATGATAGTCTATCAGTGCATTGATATATAGTTCCTCTTCTCCTAGTACATGCGATGGTTGGGCATCCAACAAAAGGAAAGCATCTGTCAAGGTACAGAGCCATCTGTTTTAACTAAACAGTCCTCAAGAGAGCTGTGAACTTGGTTTTCCCGGCCCTGTATTTGGGATGCTGGTCCTCTGGCCCCTAGAAGGGAGCTTTGAGTGACTCACCCTACTGGAAACAAACCCCCTCCCCTTGCCTCTGGTCTTATATTCCTGGTTCCTAGCCTCAGTTTAGACCTGCCAATAAGTAGCTTACACCAGACTATCAGCTGCTGAACTTTTGGACATGTTTTTATACTTGTTCTCTGGCTACCTCTGGTCAGTCATCTTTTTTTTTTTTTAAGATTTTTTTAAAAAATTTATTCATGAAAGACACACAGAGAAAGAGGCAGAGACACAGGCAGAGAGAGAAGCAGGCTTCACGCAGGGAGCCTGATGTGGGACTCGATCCCAGGACTCCAGGACCATGCCCTGGGCTGAAGAAAGGCACTAAACCGCTGAGCACCCAGGGATCCCCTGGTCAGTCTTCTTCTGATTGTTGGGTTGATGCTCTTTGGCCCTGTCTAGACTTCTGCATGAGACAGAATGGTTTGCTCTCTCATACTATACTTGTGTTGAGTGCCTAAAAGATACTCAGAATTATGCTAGCCGAATATAGCCTTTGCTTCTTGGAACTTACAGCTTAGCAAAGAAAGTAACAATTGAAAGTTTATTGTAATTGTGGTATTACAAAACAGGAAGAACAAGACGCTTTGGGCACATACGTAACAGTGGAACCCCTAACTGACATAAGGGTGTCAGAGAAGGCCACCTTGAGAAAGTCCCTTGAATGGAAATTTAAGATGAATTGGAGTCAAAGACCAGTTGGGATCAGCATGTGGGAAGACAGAGTCTAGCAAAGTCTAAAAGGGACATTGTTTCTTCCAGGCACCTAGGGCAGGGAGTCTAGGTCATCACCCATAATGTCTGTTGGTACCAAGGTGCAGGTAGAAATCCAGGCTGGCTGGAGCTCAAACAGTCATATGGTTCTATCTCTGCCATTGTGGGCTGTAGGATATTTGGCATGTTGCCAACCCTATCTGACCTCTAGTTGCCACATCTGGGAAACACAAATGATAACCCTTCAAGGTCATTGTGAATGACTGATAAAATAATGAACATGAAAGTACTTTGGAAATCATGTGAGGAAGGAAGGGAGGAAGTTGGTCATAGGGCATCTGACCCAGCACTGAGATGGAACAAGGAATAGAAAATGCTGACCCTACCAGGACCTAATTCTTTCAAGTCTTACACTGTTTCAGAACTTTAGGAGTTCCATATATATATGGATATGGATATATATGTTCTGTATATGTTACTGAAAGGGGTAAGAGCAGGGTTTTTTTTTTTTTAAATATTATATGCATGGCTAAGTTGTCCCAAAAGGTTACAGCCCTCTCCCTACATGGTATCACTAGAATTCCAGGTACCTGGCTTAATGTAACATAGTACCTCCACAACCTCTGGGGCTGGGATAACTATATCCTACCCAGTAGTGTATGATAACAACATGGGTAGATTGTTAGTTCTGCCCCTTTGCCAGCAAAAACCCACAACTTTCCAACTTTCTCTTAACCTAATGGCCAATACTCTGGCAGAGAATAGCTGGCTTGGTCTCTACATAAACTTTTTTGCATTTTTGAAGAGCAAAACCATGTTTATTGATTCCAATCTGGAGCCAGGAGCTTCAGGCATCACATGGAATCTGGAATTACTTGGGAGATGCCCAGAACTAGCACCACAACATCAGGCATTTTTGTAGCATGATGAAATGACAAAAACATCCATGGTCCCTGATCCCTGGAGGCCCACCTGTTACTTTTTTGGATCAATTATGAATGGAACATAGTAAGACTGATACTCATGGTGCCTTTGGCTGGCTAATCATTGATCATCCCAGCTTGAGGTACAATTGTTCTGCTAATTGTCAGTGAGTAAAACTGAGTGGGAGGTCCAGAAGTTGGCTGGATCCTTGGCAGTTGAGAATGGCAGGATGACTCCTCCCCCTGCAATTTGATTGTGTAACAGCTGCGGGTGTTTAAGTATACTGTAAGGGTTAAACACATCCTGCATGTAATGTACAAGCATCGTGCCTAATAGAGGGTAATATTCTGCATTTACATTACCTATTAGTTACTTGTTAATAATGACTATCACCAATGGGCATAAGAAATAGGGTCTAAATTCACCAAAGAACAAAAGTTTTTAGAAAAACAGCACATCCCTTTTCTTTATTTCCCATGGTGCTTCCTCATAATGTCCTTGGACTAAGCACCAGGGGTGCCTTCCTCAGTGGAGGGAAACAGGCCATCCTTGGAATCTGAAGTGACAAATGTCTAAATGCCTAGCTTATGGTGTGTGTTTTATAGGGGGTGTGGTGCGTGGGGGTGTGTGTGTATGGCATGTACGTGTGGTATGATGTATGCAAGTGTTGTGTCTTGTGTTGTCTGCTGTGTGTGTGTGTGGTGTAGTGTGCTTTGTTTGTGTACTGTGCCCGTGTGTGTACTAAGCATTTGAAATGGGAATTTTCAGATGACCATCTCTATAGGCCATTCTGGCTGAGAATTCTATGTTCACATGGTACTACTGCTACAAAAATTCAGAGAAGAGAGTGAGTGACAAGGGGAAGGTGAATCTATGGTCCTCCAAATGGTTGAGGACCAATTCTTTTGTAGTGTCTGCTATATGACATCGTTTAACCTCGACAACTAGCCTGTGAGACACAGTGGGAGCACAGGCTAGGCAGTAAGATAGTTGTCTAAGGTCATATAACCAATAAGTAATAGGGCCCTGATAGGTATTAAACTGGTGATACAGTAAGTAATAGACATTGACCTGGTGATACGAAGTCAACCAAAGTGAGGGAGCACAGAGCTCAGGGAACAGTGCAGTCAGAGCTTCAAGGGCTGTCACCAGAGGATGTAGAGAAAAGATGACAGTGAGAATTCATAGGTTAGCGTTAGACTCTGGAGATCCCAGCCCGTGTCTCAAGGGAATAACATTCTTCAAAGGGCTCTTATTTTGGCCTTCTGGGAAGAATAGGGGGGAAACATAGGGAAATCAGCTCCCAGAAACAAATCATTCCAAATACTCTGTATTCAAGAGCAGTGGGTTGGACCAAGCCAAGAGGATTTCTGATTAAATTCCCTGGGGTGTCGCTTTCCAAGGACAAGTTTTGGATGCTATATCGGACAAGAGTTTGGACTTTTTTTTTTTTTTTTAATTGTTGCGCCCGGACCTTGATTGCTATCTGCAAGGGAAACAGACAGTGGAAACTATTTCATCCGGACTGATGGGAAAAACACATTTTCACTGTGCCCTGAATAGCAGTGCTTGGTGTTTGAAGTCATTATCGTAAATAATGGGTAAGCTGGAGGGAGGAAAAGACACTACAAGTGACTTTAAAGAGAGAGGGAGGGAAAGAGGAGAGAGAGATAATCATGACTGGGTGTTGACTGTTGGTGAGAAATTTCCACTGAACATTAAGCACTTCCTGAAGCTTTCTTCCCAAGACTGGCCTGGGGTGGGGGGAAAGGGAATATGTGCGAGGAGACATGGGCTGGAAAGCATGTTCAGGGCTTGCCAGGACTGGCTGGTATACTGAACACCTCATCAGTTCCTTTATTTGTCTACTCTTCATTCACTCATTCATTTAGTCATTGCTGCATTCGTTATATAGTCTCTCAACACTAACTGTTGGGCTATGAGCTTCGTGCCAAGATGGTGAAGATGAATAAGGAAGACAAAGCTTACAATCTAGTGCGGAAGCATAAAGAGAGATAATTACAGCCTGTGTGATAATGTTAGAAGGAAGGTACCAAGAAATTGCAGGAGGATGTTGAGAACAGAATCTCTTTCACTTTGTTGTACTTGCTTTGTGCTAAGAATCTAGAACAGTCAGAATGTACTCCTTCCACTCTCCAGACCTCACAGGCTAATGCAAGAATACCTATCCTAGGAGGGAAGTGAATCAACAATCTGAAGTCCACAGAAGATAATGTCTTAACTAATAGCAGCCTTAGTGAGTGAGAGATTCAAGAAGATAGATCTAGATTCCGTTTAGCTCAAAATATTCTAGCCCTCCAGGTTCACCAAGTTTAACAAAAAGCTGAGAGACTTAGAGTGGCTGAACCTGCTGTCTCTTGAACTAATGTTTCTCAATCCACTGTGTTCATGGCATGGCTCTTTATTGACATAGAGAACATTGGATGGGGAACAGTTGTGGGAGAAGAATGTTAAGTTTTATTTTGGACATAATTAGTTTGAGATGCCTGTAAGACCTCTAAGTGAAGATATTAAGGAGGAAGTTGTATATATGAGAAGAAATCAGAAGAAAATATAGTCTCGGGGTGTACTTTGGGAGTTGTTATCCTGGAGGAGATCATTAAAACCAAGGACTTTGATGAAATCATCTCAGCAGTGTTCATATATGTAGTCAGTGAGTTTTGTAGGGAACTCCTCAGGACTCAAGGAGAATGGAATCCTAAGAACTCTGGTTGAGATGGACTTAAGAAACCCTGCAGTTCATTTTATGCAATTACAAGCATTCATGTCAAGAGGAGCCATGTAGTGATGAGCTCAACCTCTGCTCAATGAAACAGTCTACCCCATAGCATCTCAATGAGCACTAATCATAGGAGGTCTTATAACCCTTGCTGGACCAAATGGTTGAGTGAAAAGAGAAAGATTTCTGGTTTCACACTGCCCTATACATAAGGCCTGGATTTGCCGTTTAAACCATACTATCTTCCCATCCTTATTGCTGTCTTTTATCTCACAGACCAGCCCAGAAGACCTTGTTCAGTATAGAGCCATCCAAAAATCAGGCCAGGTTTAGTAATCTCGTGATTTTACCAACTAAAGAACACGGCTAATCTAGAATTATTTGATTTTCCTGCACACAAACTTCTGGTGACCACATTTTCTTCTTCTTCTTTTTTATTTTTTTGATCATTACAAAACATATTTTAGGTTTACTTCATCATACTGTCCAATTTTGTGTGAGTTCTTTGTGACGACTACTGGGCTTTTCCATATTAAAGAACCATTGCTAGTTTTTTGTATGGATTTGAGTTGTCACTCAGTTGAAACCCTCATTTCCCAGGAGAGCAGGCCCAGACCCCAGACATTAGGAACAGCTCGGAGTACATGGAGTGTTTGCAACAGAGCTGGGACTGCCATTTCATGCCTTCTGTCCCTTCTTTAGTGTGCTTTGTGCATCTGCTGGCCAAACCCATTCCCCAGTTTCTAAGGATAGAAGCTGGGGAGATATGTGAATTGGAACTTTTTGCAAGTCAATCTGGTATTACAACACCACCCTCTGATGAGTTAAGTGCAAATGAATCAGAACCAGATGGGCAAATTTTCCTGAAAACGTGTTTAAAAAGTGGAGAAGGAGAGAAGTTTTTGGCAAAACTCTCAAAGATGTTTAGCTACATCAGATGCACATAGCACTTTGCCTTGCTTTTGGCTACTCCCATCATTACAACCTGGAGAAAATGACCCGCTGGAGCTCCAGGGGGAAGCAGGGCAGTAATGGGGTAGGGACTGTACTTGCAGTCCTGTCACTGGCGTGCCTCTCTTCAGCCCTCTTTTTCTCCGAGGTCATTCTTGGCAGGCAAATGAAGTTTGGATGAATAAAGCAATCATAAGGAATCAATTCTGGAGAAAAATCTAGGCTTAGACTTTTAACATGCATTTCTCTTGGACTCTTATGAACTTCACATTTTCAGATTCAACTAAAACCTCTTGAATACTTATTAAGGATATGTTTTTGTGCTAGACACTGGAATGGTTCTTTTCTCATGTTGTCAATCCAGCCGAGTTGTAAGGTGACAGAGTCATGAACAGTTGAGAGAGCTCAGGATGAGAAACATGACTTGTTTAAGGTAACACAGCGAGGCGGCAAGTGCTATCCAACCGAGTGGCCACTAGCCACAAATGCCATTTACATGAAAATCAGTAAATTCTGAATAAAATTTAAAAGTGAGTTGTTCAGTTTCTCTAGCCATATTTCCAGTGCTTTATTGCCACATGTGTCTAGTGACTACCATATTGGATAGCACAGCCACAGAACATTTCCGTCATTCTAGAAATTACTGTCTTACAGCTATAGAGCCTGGGCTTCAACTCATATCTTTGTGGCAAAGTTCTGGGCTCCTTCCTTATGCCAATCTGAGTTGTCTCACATAATGGAAACTTCTAAAATGGAAGATAATTTCTCTTAAGCATAACTAGAAACTTTCTCCTCCACACCCCGGATAGAGTATACACGGAGATGCTGGCTGATTCTTTATTAAGCCTGCTCTGTCCTGTATGTGGGCACTGTGAAGCAGCAACGGACCAGGGGTCAGAAGGGAAAGGAGGATAGTGTGAGTTGGGTGTACTTGGCCCCCACTGGGCTTACCTACAGCACAGGGCACTAGCAGAGTGTGTGCCCAGGGAGTGCTAACAGCAAAACTAGGAAGGGGTGCAGAGGAAGTCTGCATGTGGAAAGACAGTGCCAATTTGGTCAGAGAAATTGGGGGCTGAATCCACAGTCATGTGGGCTTGGCTAAGTTGTTAAGAGGAAATAGTGCCATCTTCCTTATAGGCCTGTGAGGATTTAAATGTGTGGGTAGCTGTGAGACACTATCTGATGCCTAGTGGGTATTTTCACGAAACCATTTGCCTTTGGCTAATCATGCCCTACTCTTTGTTCTTCTCCTCCCATCCCTTTCCGGGTGGGAGTATCACCAGTTTCCATAGTATTCAAAAGACAGCACTCTTTGATGTCAACATTTTCCCCCATTTTCAAAACTAGTTATCAGGAAAATTCCTAATATTATTTTTTACAATGATGTGAATTACAGCAACCTTCCAGAGCAGTGTCTTTCTTCTTCTCCTCCTCCTTCTTCTTCTTCTCCTCCATCTCCTTCACCTTCTTCTCCTTCTTTTATTTTTGTTTT
Organism: Nyctereutes procyonoides; assembly: GCF_905146905.1. Taxonomy (NCBI): domain Eukaryota; kingdom Metazoa; phylum Chordata; class Mammalia; order Carnivora; family Canidae; genus Nyctereutes; species Nyctereutes procyonoides. Next base: position 36,325,356 of record NW_026575140.1, on the reverse strand, counting down.
TTTTTTCCATTATCTAATCTTATAAAAGCAAGCATCTCTGTTTTAATACTCATATTAGGATAGGTTTGAGGTTGAGTAATCAAAGAATGATATCAGATTTACTTAAGTGTAATCAGTGAACTTTCATCCTGGAACATTTTCCTCTGCTATTATTTGTTGATACATCATTATCACATTTCATCCTACGAAGCATTTGTAGCAGCTTACTCAATATGACTATTTTAAAATAGTAAAGTAGAAATTAAAAATATTTAATATCTCAGGGTGCCTGGGTGGCTCAGCTGGTTGGGCGTCTAACTGTTGGTTTCGGCTTAGGTCATGATCTCAGGGTTGTGAGGTCAAGCTCTGCGTTGGGCTCTGTGCTCAGCGAGGAGTCTGGTGGAGATTCTCTCTTCTTCTCTCTCTCCCTCTCTTTCTGCCCCTGCTCCCTCTGCTTGAGTTCTCTCTCAAATAAATCTTAAAAAAAATTAATATCTCAAAACTGGTTAAATTTAAGTTAGAATAGAAGGTTAAGATATCAGGGAACTGTTCAGCCTAGAAATGCAGATCATAATGGGAGATACTACACTGAAGTGATGACCTTATATGATTCACATAATTAACTAGTAGTAATTAGTCAGTAATATAATGTTTAGCCCTTATATTTAACGATCACTTTATGGAATGATCCACATTACCTTCCACATGATAGAAGTTTCATGAATATTTCTTCAATGATGTGAGGAAGATGCAAGTTCAAGAGGTGACATCATTTGTGAAGGTCATGCCTACTAAATGGCAGAGCCAGGATTCAGACCCTAGGTCTCCTGTCTCCTATTCATTGCACTCTAGAATGATGCCCGCTCACATTTGCTCAACACTATAAGTATAAAAGGCTCTTTTATTTTTGAAATGCTTCTGTTAACCTCCCAAGGATCTTGGGTGGTAGTGTTATTACCCCATATTACAGGTGAGCAATGATGCACCCATGACCTAACTTACAAGGAATACAATTAGTATTTGCATTTGGGCCATTTCACTTCTGGTCCAGTATATTTTCTGCATCTTTTTCTTTTAGGCTGTTCCCAGGGGAGCACAAGCAGGAATAAAAACAAATATAACATTTCCAAATTGGGGCATTATGCATTTGTGGGTGACCTGGGAGGCAACATTTCTCATGACAGAAGAGGAAACCTTAAGGGGAGTCCCCCTTGGTTGGCAACTCTTGCAGACCCTTGGAACAAATGATATCAGTGTTTATTAAAGAGCATTTAGTTGCAAACGTCCATAGAGGGTGATTCTGGGCAGAGCCTGTAGAAAGGATTCAGGAAATGCTCATGGCCACATCACCAGGGCTGCTCAGTGACTCCATCCATGCATTTCTTCCCGGTTGGTCACCTCCTTCCTCAGAGATATAGTCAGGAAGGGGTGACATGTCCTGCATGTGTTGTGTGAGTGTCTCTGTGTGCACCAGGGTGATTTTCCCTGTTGGGTTGTGTGTTTTATGACTTTCACAGATGGTAGACTTCCTGCTGTGAGAAGGGTGGGGGCCGGGGCTGTGTTTTAGGAGAGGAGGAGAAAGAGGGGAGGCTGAGGGGATCCAGGAAACAGACTTGTGTAGATTTAACGGGTCTCATTTTATAGCCATTAGCCCTGTTTTCATGGGGTGGCAATGAAGAGCCTCACCAAGGTAAACTGTTTTTCACTATTATGGGGCCAGGGGATGAAAGTTTCATTGTCAGTCCTCTTGGAGCTCTTGTGGCTGCTCCAGATATTGATCTCTTTTTGCCTCAGGGACTCTGAATTTCAGTGGAACCACCCAAACATTGACTGGATAATGATCACATGTGTTCATAAACAGATTCAGTTTACAGAGCATCGGTTCATGTTATCCCATCCGGTATTTGATCTTCACAATAATCCCGTAAACACCCAGTGCAGATAGTTAGCCCCATTTTCTTAAGGAGAGAACTGAGGCAGGGAGAAGTGAAGTGACCTGCTGAGTCAGCAGGCCCAGAAAGGAAGAGAAGGGCACCAATATGTGTGATGATTATCAGCGCCATGCACCCCCTGTGCCAAAAGAGGACCACTGAATCTCAGAAAGGGGTCATAATTGCCCTAAAGTTACTCAGTTTGGTCTCTGCCAACAACTGGTGTGTCAGAATTAGAAACTGAGCCTGCCTGTCTCTAAAACCAGTGCTCATTTTTGCTACACCACCAGCTTTCTGTGAATCCTAGCCAGAGGGCAAGTTTTAAAGGAAAAAAGACCTTGGCACTGATTACCCCAAACCACTGACAAACCAAACATTATGCAAATCAGGACCCACCATGTGAATAATAGTTCACATGTGTGAGGCACTTTCAAAAGCACTTTGCGTCGGTTCTTCTTTAACTCTCACAGCAAACTTGTGAGCGAGACGATTTTATTATTCCCATCTTACAAATGGGGAAGTTGAGGCTTGGAGACATAACTTATATAAGGTGCTAAAGCTAGTGGGTAGCAGAGCTGGAATTCTAACATAGATCTGACTTGAAAAGCTCGTTTTCCTTTTTAGTCCGCATTACCCACAGGCTGATTCCTATTTCAGTTTGGGTCATTTCTGTAGCCAAACTAAACCTGGCCCACTCCATCCTCATTGCCTACAACACGAAGTTCAAGTAGCTCAGCCTGAAATTCAAGATCCTCAGGTTTTTCCCATGCATCTCCATCTGCCTCTCAACACACCCCATGACCCAGTCATGTTCCAGTGCGTGTGTTTATCCCCATACCTTTCGCTCTCCAGACCTTCAGTATGTCCAGAGCAGCATTTTCTTCTTCCCTCTCCTTTGAGAATGCTGTTCTCTTTCAAGGATCACCTCCGATGCCATCAAATCCAAATACCCTTCCATGGCCTTCCAATCGAGTCTCATGGGCCCCCACAGTGCTCTTGCCTTCCCCAAATCATAGTACTTATAGCCTTCCTCACTCTCAGATTCCACTTTGAGTGCCCAGTGGGGTCTGGTTCATTGCTTCATCTTCAGCACCGACCACAGAAAGCGATGTATGCCAGACCCAGTAGACAAGGAATGAGTATTTTCCTTAGATATGCAAAAATCAGCTCACACATCATAATGCATAGGTAGCTTCTCATTGGTGCATAGAACAATGCAGGGCTTTGGAACCAGTTCCATCTGGATCCAAATCCTCATTTGTTTCTTTCTCAACGGTAACCTTGGGCATTACTTATTTAGGCCTCCTAACCCTGAGTTCTGTTAAAATGATGATGCCATTCAGGATGGTGCAAGGCATGCACAGAGAGCTGACTAAATGTTGGTTGTTAGGCAGAGTTATTATTATTCCAATAGTTTATTATGTCTCTCAGCGATGTCATTAGATTCTCTTTGGATGTAGGTACGCGGTTTTGTTGCTTTAGAGTTGAGCTCCTCACCTTGACCAACACTTGGCTTTTCCCACGTTTGTATGTTTTGCCGTTACTGGCACTATTTTTTTAGAGTTGTAGCTTTGTGAGCCATGGCTTAAGGTGTTCCTGTACTTTAAGAGGCAGCATTTTGGGTAGAGAATGTGAGACAGAAGGGTGGAAGGGAGGAAGGGAATGGGGTGGAATTGATTCCTTAGGAGAGCCACTCAACCTGAGACTTCTTTTCCACATCAGCTAATTAAGTATTTGGAGTAAAATCCCTTGCCTTAGAGTTTAAATGCACTACATGTGTAAAAACCTTTTACTTTCACATTTCAGATACCAAATGCTCTTAAAAGTAGAGATGAGATGTTTGCTACTGCATATACCCCTGCCTTCCTTCTAAAACACACACACCCCAACACACAGAGGAAATCCAGTTTTACTGTTTGAACTTGTTTTCTCTAACCAAGTGATTGTTTGCAAATGTTTTCTGATTGTAAAGGCAATGAGGCCACCTCTTCTGGAGGAGATTGAGTTCTTTCTTTCTGAAAGATGCTGTTTACTGAAATCAACTCCACCTCCTTCTTTGTTTGGCTTTTCCTTTGTAAGCAATAAAAGCCAACTGACGGAGCCTGCCAGCTTGCACAGTCCAAGCTTGTTCAGCCCAATATGGCATCTTTGTTTCCCTGCTGTTTTTTCTTTTCCTAACCTAAGATACAGGCTCCATCATGAGCCCCAAAGTCCTTTGCAGGAGCCATGGCTGGGTCATGGGGTGACCAGGAATCCACCATGCACCAGGCATTGTGGGGAAAAGGGGGGACAGGTGACCTTGATGCTGAGTCCAGAATCATGGAGAGGCAGGGCAAAGCAGGGCAGGGTAGGGAGGAGCCTCAGAGACCTTTTAGTCTGATGTCCCCCAAGTGTTATCAGGCAGCACTTGTCCCATGAGTGGTTCCCATGAAAAAAGGCCTGATGTGGATGAAATTGAAAAAAATAAAATGGGTACCATAGCTGTGACTGTGGACTCACAATGTAGCTGAGCATATGAAAGATTCTGAGACTTCCAGTTCAAAAAAAAATTGTGTTTCATTCTATGTCATTCTGTTTCCCAAGCTTATAAGACCAGGTGACAAGTGTGCGTATGTTTATTCATTTATTCACGTATGTGTAGGTAACACTAATTAACAACAGAATTGGATTTGCACCGAGGTATTTTGACCTCAGAGTCCCACTCTCCTTCTGTTTCTTTAGTTGTACCCACAGTGAAGTCAGCCATTCAAAATGGAGGCTATTGGCTGTATCTGGTTTACTGACATGGTTGGTTTGGCCTTTGTGGTATTGTCCTTAGAGAATTTTATATTTTTAAGTTATTTTCCAACACTTAGAAGTTGCAAGTTTTCTTATAAAAAGCCACGATTATTGTTTTTCTTGAAAAATTGTAAGATCTGGCAGCGTCAGGCCACAGTGCATCATGGTGGTACCAGGAGTGCAACTGTTCCCTTGGTCAGGGTATGGATCTTGGTTTTCCACATTCTTACCCAGATTGACTTCACTCTGGTGCTATTGGCACAGTCTCCTTTGGCATTTGAGCTTGCAATGTCTGGTTCAGAGCAAGCTCTAGTGAGGCTACAACTTTGCTCTTCATACTTGTCTGCTTTTCACTTCCAAGAGTTGATTGATATCTTTGATTAGACCATCTTGTGACAGGTGAAGCCTTAGGGCACCTGGCTTAGGTGAACCAGTGCCTATTGACAACAAAAAAGACAACATTTAGTGAGTGTTTATTTTGTGTCCACCCCTGTTTTTTGCCTTTTAGCAATAGTTCCCTTCCTTAAGCTTCACAGCCATCATATACAGTGGGAATTATTGTGCCACTCACTGTTGAGAAGAGGAAATTGGAGCACAGAATGATTAGTATAACTTTCCCCCAAAGTTACACTAATACAGTTAGTATATAGTTAAGTAGGAGTTTTGGAGGGAGTTTGAATACAGAGAACATGTTCTTAACTACTATAGTACATTTCTACTTTTTAATTTTTTTAAAGTTTGTTTATTTAATAATCTCTACACCCAATGTGGCACTCAAACTCACAGCTCCAGATTCAGAGTCACATGCTCTTCCAACTAAGCCAGCCAGGTGCCCCATAACTACTATAGTACATTTCTTAAAACATATAAATGACAGAATAATTTAGGTCTTTAAAACTTTTTATTTTGAGCTCAGATTTATAGAGAAGTTGAAAGAAGAATATGAAGAATCCCCCCATATATCCCTCACCCTGCTCTTGTGAACATGAACATCTTCAATGTAGTTATCAAGTACAGTAAATTAATCTTACTAACTATAGACCTCTTTCTAATTTGACCAGTTTTAATGTGAATGTTCTTCTCAGTTTGTTCCAAGATCCTTATCCACAATCTAACATTGCATCTCACTGTTGTTTCTCCTTTGTCCCTTCTAGTCTGTAACAGGCCTGTGGTCTCTCCTCAGCCTCATGACCCTGACACATTTGAGGAATATTGGTTAGCTGTTTTGTTGAATATCCCTCAATTTGGGTAGGTCTGTTGTTTTCTCTTGATTGGAATGAGAGATCCATTATTTTGGCAAGAATACCAGGAAAATGATGTTGTCCTTCTCAGTGTTTCATATCAAGGAGTTTATGATGTCAATTGTCATATTGCTGGCAATACAGCTCATCACTGAGTTAAGTTAGTGTCTGCTGAATTTCTGTACTATAAAGTTTCTGTATTTTCCTTTGTAGTCAGTCAAGTTGTTTGGGGAAGACAATTTGAAATTATGAAAACCTTGTTTCTCCTCAAACTTTTGTCTATTAGTTTTAGCATCTTTCAGGTAATCTTATTTACCACAATTTGCTTCATTTGCTTTTAGTAAAAGACTTACAAAATAAAGAATTATTATAAGAATCAAGATTTTAATGAAAGTGTTCAAAAGCTACTTCTTTACTTAATCATTGCCTTTTGATTTCATAATGGAGTCGATATCACAACTTCACATCAGTGAATTTTGTGATTTTGAGGAAGCATGAACAATTCAGAATCTGTTTCCTTATCGTTAATAGGGACCACAAGTGCAATTTCAAATTGTTGCTGCACAGAAAAGAAGTCATTAAGAGTAGATGCTCCAGTCAGGCTGCCTAGACTGGGAGCCTAAAGCTCTTCCTCACGAACTGTGTGACTTTTGGTAGATTGTGTTACCTTGCTATATACTTCAGTTCCTCAGAGAGCCAATATGAGGAGTAAATACGCAACAGATGGCAAATGCTTACTTAGCAGAGTGCTTGACACATAGTAAGTAATCAATATTTATTTGTTGACTCCAAACTTCATATATTCAACCACCAACCTTAGAAATACTACTAGTTGGGATCCCTGGGTGGCGCAGTGGTTTGGCGCCTGCCTTTGGCCCAGGGCGCGATCCTGGAGACCTGGGATCGAATCCCACGTCGGGCTTCCGGTGCATGGAGCCTGCTTCTCCCTCTGCCTGTGTCTCTGCCTCTCTCTCTCTCTGTGACTATCATAACTAAATAAAAAAATTAAAAAAAAATTAAGAAATACTACTAATTAAGAATTGTGCAGGGTTTGAGATTTTACTCTAACATGAAGCTAATGCAGGTTACCCTGCCACAGTTCTGTGGATGCTTACAGAAGTCACAAGACCACTGGATCAGAGACAACAGAGTTTATTACTCACAATACAGCAAGCCTGAGCTTCTTATTCTCATTGGCTCCCCTGACTTCCAAACTCTATGGGGCAATGTGGCAGGACCCAGGTAGATGCTTCACAGCTGGGGAATCTTGAACTTAGGAAACCTCTATCTTTTCTGTTGGACTGCAAACAGACCCGCTTTCTGTTCTCAATGGAGACTCTGTTTGTTTTCTACAGTAGTTTACTATTTAACTATCCTTGATACATTAGTGTAGAACAAAATATTCAGTGTCTCTCCTCAGAAGATGTGCAGAAATGACTTGCCTCCAAACAAAACTGGATAATACTTGACGTTTCCCTTGGAAAAGAGCAAAGTGACCCACAGAGATTTTTTGCCAGGGTCCAGAAATTGATGGAAATTAGTCTACTTAGTTAATTCAATAACTACCCTGGTTTCTTAAGACTCTGTATTTCTTTCTCTACTGTATTTCAGTTTCCGTAGAACTTTACAGTATATAAATCCTGCATCCCTGCTTTTAACCCCCTTTTGAGTAGGCATCATGAGATTTCATCCACTGATACTGATCTGATTCTTAATTGTGTCTCAGAGCAAGCAGCTCCTGAATCAGCATTCTTTTTTGTCTATATGGAGAAAAGTATCGTCTCTGTATATTTGGGATGGAGTGTGGTGATGCACTTTCTTTAGTAAGGGTGAAAGGGTGCTTGTGGAAGTGTAATATAACTTCGACTGTCCCCCTGGCTCCCTCTTTGTCCTTTTTCCATTTTTTTTTTATGGTGGAAGCTTTTAAAATGTCACATCTGTTTCTAATCATTTCCTTTAGTCTTTCACTATATGATCAACTCAGCAACCTGACTTGTAAAGGGATCCAGATTATTTTGTAAGACAACCAACATATGTTAAAGAAAATTGTCCATTTAATGTCCCAATTGCAAAACAAACAAACACACAAGAAAACTTTTCTTCACTATTTACACTCAAGAAAGAGAATGAACTGCCCTTTTATGTACAAAGGATTTACTGCCCAGTTTTATCACAGAGTGTTTATAGCAATTATGTTATGCTTTTTAAAAAGAAAATATTTTTTAAATGATGAAAGATTTCATGCATAGAAAAATCATGCATTGAAGACACCTATAATCTATGTCAAAGATGAAACAGATATTAACATTTTGCCATATATGTTTCAGCCCTCTCTAAAAAAAAAAAAAAAAAGGAAGATGGGAAAGAAACAATAATCAAACCTCTCTCCCTTCCGTCTTTCAAAAGTGTGACTTCTACTTTGTGTGTTTTTATTTTTATGTATTTTTATTGAACTATAATTGACATCCCATATTATATTAGTTTCATAGCAATTTGACATTTGTACACATTGGGAACTGATCACCACACTAAGTCCAGTTACCATCTGTCACCAACAAAGTTGATACAGTATTACTGACTGCATTCCCCATACTGTACATAAGATCCCCCATGGCTTATTTATTTTATAACTGCAGGATTGTACCTCTTAATTTTCTTCACTTATTTTGCCCTCCTCTAGACCCCTCCCTTCTGGCAACCACCACTATCTTCTCTGGATTTATGAGTTTTGGTATGGTTTTGTTTGTTTGTTTGTTTAGAGTCCACTTAAACATGAAATCATGCTGTGTTTGTCTTTATCTGTCTGACTTATTTCACTTAGCATTATGCCCTCAGGTCCATTCATGCTGTTGCAAATAGTGAGATTTCATTCTTTTTTATGGTTAAGTAGTATTCTGTTGTGTGTATATATATCACATTTTTTTGCCTTAGAGAGGGAGTGGAGAGGGACCCAGGGAGAGAGAGAGAGAGAGAATCTTAAGCAGGCTCCATGCTTAGCATGGAGCCCAAAGTAGGGCTCGATCTCACAAACCCTAAGATTATGAACTGAGCCGAAACCGAGAGTTGGATGCTTAACTTACTGAGCACTTAGGTGGCTCAGTAAGTTAAGCATCCATCTTATTTATCCATTCATCTATCAAAGTTATGTAGGTTGTTTTCATACCTTGGCTATTTTAGATAATAGTGTAATGAACATAGGGATGCATATTAGCATATTATCTCTTTGAATTATTGTTTTTATTTTCTTGGATAGATACCCAGTAGTAAAATTGCTATGTTATATAATAGTTCTATTTTTAATTTTGTTTGTTATGTTTTTCTAAGAAGTTGTCCAATCTATTTAAGTTTTAAAATTTCTCAACCTAGATTATTGACAGTCTTCTGTTATGATTTACAGAATTTCTACCTATAGACACTTAAAATTTTTTTTTAAAAAAGATTTTTATTTATCCATGAGAGACACAGAGAGAGACGCAAAGACACAGGCAGAGGGAGAAGCAGGCTCCATGCAGGAAGCCCCAATGTGGGACTTGATCCCGAGTCTCTAGGATCATGTCCTGGGCTGAAGGCGGTGCTAAACTCCTGAGCCACCCGGGCTGCCCGCTATAGACACTTTTATTCCTAATATTGCTTATTTATGTCTTTACTTTCTCTTTTAAAATAAAGCTTGCTAGAAGTTTGTTTATTTTGTAAGCCCTTTAAAAAAGAAGCTTTGGTTGTGTTTTTAAAATACCTTTCATATTGGATATAAAGTTACATTATGGTCTCATGATTTAAAGCGTATATAAATAATAAATTCTTGGCAAATAGTTAATCTTTCAATAGACTAAAGATTTGTTCAATGAATTTTAAGGGCTACCTACTTCTGATATGTTTTTATTCACAACATTTCTGATACCACATACGTGAGATTCTTTTTTTCTCATACCAGCCAATTCTCTAACTCTTTGGATTCCAACTGGATATCCTACAATTCAGTTCAGTTCTGGCACTAACTATCCAGAGTTAGCATCAGAATTCATAGAATTAGAGGCCTAGTTTTACAAGACTGCCCTCAGTCTTGTATAATTTGTATCATTTCATATACCAATTATAAGTATTGGGTCCCCAGGTAACTCATACTTCTCTCAGAGTTGGCTGCAAAGTTGGAAGGGTTCTCATAAACCCCTGTTTCTCAGGCTTGAGAATTTGCTAGAATGATGCACAGAACTCAGGCAGGTACTTTATTAATATTGCTGATTTTCATGAAGGACATGACTCAGGGACAACCAAACAGAAGAGATGCATAGAGAGTAAGGTATTGGGGCAAGGGAGTATGGAGACTCTTTGCTTTCTCTAGGTATGCCACTCTTCCAGCACTTTGGTCTGTTCACTGACCCAGCTTCCAAATCTCTGCATTTAGGAATTTTTATGGAAATTTTGTTACATAGGTATGATTGATCAAGTCATTGGCCTGTTGTGACTGATTCAACCCTCTTTAGCCCCTCTTCCCTCTCTGGAGTTTAGGTGGGAACTAAACTCTTGATTCCCTCTTCCCCAAGAGCTCTCCATCTCTATAAATGGCATTGCCATTTGCTCCATTGCCCAGGCAAACATATTAGAAGTCATCTATAATTCTCCTCCTTGACTTTCTTTCACACCAAATCATCAATAAATCTTGCTAGGTTCTATCTACAAAATATATTCTGAATGTGACCACTTCTCACTACTCCATTACTACCACTCCCAAACTGCCATCATCTCTCCCCTGAACTATCATCAAAAACATCTCTTAATTGGTCTTCATGATTCCATACTTGCCACCTGGAAGTCTATTCTCAGTAGACAAGCAGAGAGATTCTTTTAAAAGGGGAGTCTGATGAGTAGTGATTCCCTGATTAGACCCCTCCAGTGCCTTCCCTAAATGTGTAAAAGAAACTCAAAATCCTTTTCATGTTCTATGAGGCCCATCTCAGTTTTTCCCTTGGCCCCTTCTCTGCTTTTCCATTCTCTCACTCTGCCTTTTGATCACTCCATTCCAGCCACAGGCATCTACTTGTTGTTTCTTTTATATACCAAAGGTGTTCCCTTGTGGACTTGGCACTTAGGGCTCTCTCTTTTTTTTTTTTTTGGAATGATGACTCCCCCTATACCTAATCCTACTCCTTGAGTTTATTCAGATCTTTTCCAAGTGTTATCTAATCAAGAGGTCTTGTTCCTACCAGGGGCATCCTGCCCTTATTATGCATTACCATGACATAATTTTCTTCATAGAGTTTATCTGACATTAGGCTAATTATTTGTTTGTTTATTTTTTCTATCATGGGAATGTAAATGCCTAAGAGTAGGTCTTTGTCTGTTTTGTTGATGTGGCATTTGCATGCTCCATAATTTCCCGGTTCAATCACTATGTTCCTTTCCTAGGTAAGAATTTCATCTTTTCTCTGCCTCTCAAGCCTCCAACGTACCTCTCCCCTCTATCCCTACTGTTTTCTTCATGACCTTGCTTCCAGTTTCATTGAGAAAGTAGAATTTGTACATACTCTCACCATGACATCTACCAACCAACATACTCTGCCTTTCTTCCTTTAAATAGATGAACATTCACAATTTTATCAAAGACCAGACCTTCTCCTTGTACACTGGATTCCATCTTCTTTTACCTACTCAGTGATTTGCTTCTAGTAATTGCATTGTTTCCTGAATCTTCAATATATTTTTCCTTTCTCTCTACTGGACCTTTCCCAACAGGGTATAAACACAGTGTAAGATGTTTCATCTTTAAAAATAATACTCCCTTTACCTCACATCCCCCTTCCAGCTACCTCCTCATTTCTCTGATCCCTAAATAGCAAAACTATATACTTGCTCCTAACTTTTTCTTTTTTTGGAAAAGCAACTTGAAGATGAAACCAAGATATTCAGTTTTACTTTATCTGGGGTAAAGTCAGGAAATTGCATTATATGTTTTTAAGACTCCCCTGGTGAGTGTGTTCAGGATTGAGAACTATTAATATAAGTTTTTGTTAGGAACTCTTACTAACTGAAGATAACTGTAAATGAAAATGAAATTGTCCAGTTTTACTGGAAGTCAGTAGAACAAAGCATTTTACTTAATAAGATGTATTTAATTTAACAGGAACATGGTCATGATGGAAAAACTGGTATATCCTTCTGTTATTTCCCTGTTTGTTTGACTGTCATGGAAATCTGGGATGAATAACAGGAAGTCTCAACATCAACACTGACTCTATAGGCTAATGCTTGCATATACCAGCCTTATTGATGGGAACCCAGCAGCTTATGAGGTGGGAAGAAGAGGTGGAATGGGTGTGGGAAATTATGATTTTTCTACTCACTAATATCATTTTCCAGACATAAATAAAGTCCACACATATTCTTGTAAAATTTTTATAATATTTAACATCTTGCCTTTCATGTGGTAGTAGTTCAACGTGCATGTATTAAGTAAAATAAGAAGCTGATCGTGTCCACAGGCATCTCCATGCTTGCAATTCCAGAAGCTCTCAGGAAGTTCATTATGTGTAGCCAAAGATGGCTAAAAAGCAGGATAAATCTTACTCTTTAGTTCCTTAGTATGATTATTCATCCATTCAGTCAGTCAAAAAATAGTTATTGGTGACTTTCACACACTGGGCATTGAACTTGTTGTTCTGGATGCAAATCTGGTGTCCATCTATAAAGATTTTAATCTGGAATAACTGTAATCCAGGCAAATAATTTGACCCCACTGGTCTCTGGCCCCAGGGTTTTGTGAAGGTCATGTCTCTGGTCTGTGTCTCAGTATGAGAAAAGAGTGATCGCTAAGAGGATTAAATGAGGGATCGGAAGAAAATACTGCTTACAAACTATGAAGGATAACATAAGACTTACTCAGCACTGTAATGGTTTACATCCTACACTTTTAAAAGTAAATGAGTGTACAAAATAGTGATTCAACACTTCCATACAACACTTGGTGCTCATCACAAGTGCCTTATATCATACACCTGAAACTAATACCATCCTGTATGTTAACTGTAATTTAAATAAAAACTTTAAACAAAAGTAAATGGTAAAGATGATATTGAATTGTTTTTCTGTCAAATGGGGTTTGAAAACTGCTAGTTGGAACTCTTTCCCTGTTAGACTGTGTCAGAGGTATCTTTTCAAGTTTGCTTTGATTGAAAATGATTGTTAAGAATGAAAGATCTACTGCCTACTTCAGCCATCAAGTTCAAGGGCCATTATATGGTGCAGATCCAGTCAGTCATGCTGGGCCACCAGTGCTGCTGGGGTATGTTATCTGTGGGGCTCTGAAAACTTCAGGTACTCCATGGATGCAAAAGGTCCCCAAACAAAATAAATTGACAATCAAACATTGCTTTTTAAAAAATTTTTTTTAAAAATATTTTATTTATGAGAGAGACATAGGCAGAGGGAGAAGCAGGCTCCATGCAGGAAGCCTGATGTGGGACTCAATCCTGGGACCCCAAGATCATCCCTGAGCCAAAGGCAGATAGATGCTCAACTGCTGAGCCACTGAGGCATCCCAAACATTGCTTTTCATTACCAGATTTCTTTTGGTCAGGCCTATCCTCTGGTGTCTAGCTTGCAGCAGCAAGCCTCTTCATGAAATTCCTGCAGAAAATCAGAAATATTATAAACTGTTAACCACCATCAAGGACCATGCTTTTTACAAACACTGTCATGTTGCCTTTAGAGAAACTGGTAATTTTGGAAATTAAGAGGGTCTTCAAGATCACCTGAGACTATGACTTCTAAAGGTTAGTCCTCAGCTCAGGCTTGGTTTATATTGGTCTCATCAGCTGAATTTATTCAAAGGATTGCTTTTCATTGTATTCTTTCATGAAATGACAGATTGGTAGTGATAATAGTACGGTAGTTTTCACACATGTACACACACACATATAGTCTCTGAAATTGTACATTAATTTGAGAACCAGTTTTATAGATGAGGAAAATGAGATGTAATATGATTGCCCTAAAATGATAGTCCAATTTCTTAAAGAACAAGAATAAACCTCTACTGACTAATAGTTTAGTGCTGGGAAAGGAAACAATTACATATAATGAGAAAAGCAATTTTCACACGTTAGAGAATTCTCACTACCAGAGATAGTTCATTAACGCAGAGCCAGTATGCCTTGTTATTGCCTTATAGTTTGGCTGAAGGAAAGTCTCTATCATCAATCCTCATGCATTTTTCAGTCCTTTACCGTTTCCTCTTTGTAAGCCAATAGTTAGGAAGGAATTTCTAGCAGATTAGGAAGGCAGTTATAGAAAAGGTTGGTACTTGCCATGTGTTAGGACTTAGTTTTTATTCTGTCTTCGTTATTGGTGATGACTTAATGTCTTGAATCAATCTCATTGCTTATAAAGCCCTTCTCTACCTCCGAAGCTTCATACAAGGACAAAAAGAGAATCTACAGATGAAAATGCTTTGTAAGTTACAAATTACAGACAGAAAAAGTTATTATGATGGCAAAAACTGTAAGTTGCTACCTTTCATCTGATAGTAGGCCTAGTGCTTGCTTCAGCAGCACATATACTAAAATTGATAGTAGGCCTAGCCCTTAAAGGTGGTAGAGAAGAGAGCTTCTCAAGTTGTGTGTAGATATATGTTTGCAGGAGAAACAAGGGGCAGTACATGCATCAACCTCAGAGCAGTATCTCTACAAATTTTGTACCCTACACACATTGCTTGCTTCACACTAGCTCCAGCTCTGAGTGTTGGGGTGTTGGATGAGGTGGCTCTCTTCTGCTAAGGGCATGTCCCAGAAAGTGACTTAGCTTACTGCTGTCAGCTGCCGGTTTTTTTTTTTAATTTCTCCAAATTTTTATTTAAATTCCAGTTAGTTAATATATATTCCAGTTAGTTAACAGTTAGTATTTTAGTTTCAGGTGTAGAATTTGGTGATTCATGACTTATATATAAAACCCAGTGCTCATTACAAGTGCTCACCTTAATACCCATCACACATTTAGATCCATCTCCCTGCTCACCTCCCTTCTGCCAACTCTCCATTTGTTCTCCATAGTTATGAGTCTGTTTCTTGGTTTGCCTTTCTTTTTTCCCTCCACCATGTTCATTTGCTTTGTTTCTTAAATTCCACATATGATGAAATCATATGGTATTTATCTTTCTCTGACTGATATTTTGCTTAGTGTAATACTCTCTAGCTACATCCACATTGTTACAAATGGCAAAAATTCATTCTTTTTTATGGCTGCGTAATATTCCATTATGCACACACAGAAACACACACACACGCACATCTTTATCCATTCATCTGTCAATGGATATTTGGGTTCTTTCCATAATTTGGCTATTGTTGATAATGCTCCTATAAACATTGTGGTGCATGTATCCCTTCTAATCAATATTTTTGTATCAGGATAAAAAGCTTCTGCACAGTAAAGAATCAACAAAACTAAAAGGCAACCTGTGGAATGGGAGAAGATATTTACAACTGACATATCTGATAAAGGGTTAGTATCCAAAATATATAAAGAACTTATAAAACTTAACAGTCAAAAAAAATCCAGCTTAAAAATGGACAGAAGACATAAATAGATGTTTAGACATGAATAGAAGAAGACATACAGATGGCCAACAGACACATGAAAAGATGCTCAACATCACGCATCATCAGGGAAATACAAATCAAAACTACAATGAGAAATCACCTTTCACCAGTCAGAATGGCTAAAATTAACAACACGGGAAACAACAGGTGGGGATGCAGAGAGAGGGGGAACCCTCTTACACTGTTGGTGGGAGCTGCCAACATTTCTAGCAGATGAGGGAATGCATGCTTTACTCCTGGAAGGGGAATCTGGGCAGCACAGCGGCCGCTAAACCACTATGGAAGAGTTTTGGCAGTCTCTTATAAAGTTAAAATACACCTACCCTGCGACCCTGTAAGTCTATTCTTAGGCATATTTCTAAGAGAAATGAAAGCAAATGTCCACAAAAATGCTTGCACAAGAATATTTATAGCAGCTTCAAACTGGAAACAACCCTTTTGTCTAGTAACAGGTAAATGGAGAAGCAAATGCTACTCAGCAATGAACAAATTTCATGGATAAGTTTCTTAAACAGTATGGTAAGCCAAAAAAGGTGGATAAAACATAGTACATTCATGTAATTTAATTGATATGAGGTTTTATAAGAGGCAAAACCCAATTTATTATAGAATACAAATTTTAGAAGGACTCTCTTTGACATAGGAGATTGCCTGGTAATGCAATGGAAATATTCTGTATTTTGATAGAAATGTAAGTTTTACAGGGGGCACACATTTGTCAAAACTTGTTACATTATACAACTAGTATTGTAATTTTACTAAATATTTATATCTAATATAATCTTAAAAAAATCCCTCACTGATTTTTGTCTAATGGGGAAAAGGCAAATTTTTGAGGCTTAGGATCTTGTCAAGCAGTTACTATTTGTATGAAAAGGATTTTAAAGCATTTCTCACACTTATTAGAGCATAGGCAACACAAGGCTATTGGCTTCAAATAAAAATAAATATTGACTACAGAGAGGATAGGCCATCAGAGAATAGAAAGAGATGATTTTGCAGGACCAGAGAAATGTATGACACTTAAACTTCTAAGGTGTAATTAATATAGATTTGGTTCTTGGACTTTGGGCAAATATAGATGACTGTGGAAATTAGAGGTCTGTTTAAATAGTAATAAAAGCCTTGATACCAAAAGTGACACCTTTATGTGATAAAGTGTCATTGAACTTGGACTGTGCATATAAATGAATTCACAACAGGCTGGACAGTAGCCTCAGGCTCTCAGTTGTGTTTTAAACGAATCCAGTTATTGCTATTATTTGGTACATCATATATCATTGTTCTTAAATTAACCACCCTGAAGACATTATATCATCTATTCAATAGCATAGTTTGGTCACTCTCAAAGGATCCACTCTAAGAAGTAATCCCAGGAATGTCACTGATAAATAAGCCCGTATCTGATGATTCTGATACAAATAGAGGACAGAATCTCATAAACAGCTTCTCTTACATAATGTCACTTAACAAGTCTTATTTCTGCCTGGATTTATTGATTGGTATTGTCTTGTATTTTAAAGAATTTTAATTGTAAAGTGTAAACCAACCAAAGTGAGACTATATATAAAATTTCTAAAATCTCATCAAGTTCTCATGTCATCAATTGCTCTGGTTTATTTTCTGCTCTTAGTGCATCTGAGAGCTTGTCTCAACATAACCATGAGTATTTCTAAGGCTAAATTGGGTTAGGAGGTTGGGGAGGGACAGGGTAATGATTTGTCTGAAAGCTTTAGGCAAAAATGTGCCCTAACACTAATAACCGTCAGAGTTCTGATTGGTCAGTGGCCAGCTTCTTTTGAAAAGTCATCCCTTCATAATTTTTTTCTTGCTAATTATGTCAGAAAGGTTGATTTTCTTTCCATCCATTAATTCAGTCAAACTTTTATGTTTAAAACACTTATGGAGCACCCAATATGGGCCACACATCAGCAATTGGTGCTAGTAGGATATAAAGAAAAATAAGGCATCATTGACTGAATTCAAGGTGCTTACATTCTATTAAGGGAGATAAATCTGAACACAAGGAAATTAACACAATGTTAATTTATTTAAAGATATTCCTGTTAAGATTACTTTGAAAAATGGTGTTGGAACAGAAAGCACAGAAAGTAGATTTTGGTGTGCTTTGGGAAATGGCCTGATGTAAAGCTTTATACCTACATGATTCACTCTTTCATTTAAATCCCCAGTTAATTAGTAGCATGAGTTATTTATGATGTAGCATTTTACCGCTCCTCCTTTACCCATAATCTTTTCTTGCAGCTCTTCTAAGTATTTCTGAAAAATAGAAAACACACTCAAATCAGAGAGTTTTACTCCTATGGTTAATTAACTGGAAACATTATTTTCTTCATGTTTGGCTCATTAACTTGGCACAGTTTTCTTTCTGCATGTCATGAAATCTGAGAATTAGCTGTAGCTCTCCATCTGAGTTATGGATACTGACATTGAGGGCCGTCTGACATTGAGGGCCGTCTTGCTATCAGTGGTCATATGCTACAGTTAACTTTCTTGACACTGGGTCCCATTGTTCCTGGTACTCTGTCTTTTGTCTCTAAGGAATCCAGTTGCTTTATCAGTAGCTGCTGGTCTGCTTTTCAGTGCTTGGCCAAGCCTGTATGACTTATTCTGAAAGTCTCAGACTGCATACTGTGAGGCTTTCTCTTACTTAACTGGAGGGAAAGTTTATTTCTTTAAGCTCTCAGTTTTCATTGTTCTTTCTTTCTCTTGGATGTCTCCCAGTTTATGCCTTTACTTCTGGGCACAAGGTTATTGCTAGCCTCCGATGGAGGCATTTTTCACTCCAGTCTGCAGATTTATTGTCTCCTCAATTATATTCATAGTACATTTGATAAAAATAATAATTGCAATTAATCAGGCTCAGGCTATGTGCCAGAAATTCACTAGTTGTTTTGTATACAATATATGTAGCCCTACCAATAATCCTGCAAAGTAGGCATGTTATTATCCTGGTCTAACAGTAAGGAATAAGATTCAGGTTGAGTGATTTGTCACACAATGAAAAAATAGAGAACCAAGATTGAAACCAAGACCTCTTGACTCCAAGTATTAGACTTTTCCTAGTGTACAATTTTGCTTTCTCTTGAGGCACATTGCCAGGAATTTCTTAGATATTTAATAACTCTGTTAAATTAATGCATAAACGAATGTGTGGAATCTCCTATATACCTTTTGCTATACTGAAATGCTAAAAATATCTATTGGTAATTGATTATAGACTCATTCACTGGCTATAAGCAACTAGAAAAATTGAATAATATACGTTATATCTCTTTTAAAAGACATTGCAGAGTATGGAGTCATGCTTCATGAGAGAAGGTAAACAAATGAAGTGAGTCTCATAATCAGCTTCTAGCCTTGAGGCATTCTCTGGAATGTGGGACAGGGAGTGGGGACCCAAGTAAAGCTTTTTAGTTTCCCTGAGTTGAGGAAATAAATGTTTGAGGAGGCCTATGTCACTTGAATTGCAGGGCAGAGTACCACAGAAGAGGGAGGTAAGCCCATAAGGAGATCCAGAAATATGCATAGGGGTCCCTTGAGTCAGGTGGGACTCTCTGAAGTCAAGCATACAACAAATATCCAGCAAAAACTATCTGCGAAGAGGTATAAGCCAAACAATTCCTAAAGCCCACAAAGGACTTGGAGTTCTGAATAGCCAGAGTATAGAGACCTTGTTGGACATCCAGGACATCCTGTCCCATGAAGGCTCATGGGACAGTAGCAGAGCAAGGGAACAAGCAGAGCAAGTCTTACTCTAGATTTACCCTAATAAAGTGTAAATACAAGCTTTGAGAGCATGAAGGTGATTCACAAACAAATTAAGTGCCCAACAAAATAAAACTTTCAGACTCTTTAAAAAAAGACAGTAAAATCCAGATCTTCAAAAATGTAAAACTTACAATGCCCAGCATTCAATAAAAATTTACTATACAGGCAAAGAAACAAAAATGTTACCCATAACTGGAAGAAAAGTCAATCAGTAGAAATAGGTCCAGAAGTCACAAGGGATGATAGAATTAACAGACTAGGATTCCTGAACTGCTGTTATAAATGTTTGTAAGGATTTAAAGAATACTAGAAACATAGGAGTCAAGAGGTGAAAAATAAAAAGAGAAGCAAATGGAAACTATAGAGGTGAAATTTTCAGTAAATGAAATGAAATCTCACTGGATGAGCTTAATGACAAAAAAAAAAAAAAAGACTAGCAAGCTTGAAACTATCTGAGTGAGAGCACATAGAGGAAAAAAGTATAAAACAACAACAACAACAACAACAACAAAATCAACCCACTGAAAACCTTAATCATCTACAGAAATATTCATGCAAATAGAAAAGACAGGGTGATAGGTGATGGTAAAAAAAAATCACATAAAGAAATAATTGTCAAAATATTTCCAAGAATCTCAACAGGATAAACACACAAAAAACTAAAAACCAACCAGACACATCATAGTCAAATTGCTGAAAACCAGCAATAAGGAGAAAATTGTAAAAGCAGCCAGAGAAAAAGACACATCAAATATAAAGGAGAAAAATATTGGAATGACTACTGAATTCTCATCAGAAACATACAAGACAGAAGAGCATGGAACAACATCTTTAATGTGCTGAAAGAGATTGTCAAACTAAATGTCTATGTCCAGAAAAAATATCCCCTTGTAAATGGAAGGCAATGAGACTCCCAGTTTCAGATCTGACATGTAAAGACCTTGGAAATTGTTACTCCCGTTTCACAGGAAGAAAAAAGCCAAACCAAGTGAAAATCAGCAACTCTTCTAAGATTTATGAGAGAGCTGGGGTCCCTGAAAATTGGAGGGACAGGTGAATACAAGGAATCACAGCTTCCTGGGAGAAAGCCCAGGAGCAGAAGCCTGCTGCTGGAGTCTGTACCACACACCACCATATCAGCTTGGCTACTGGGTAATAACAGAGAGTTACAGCTGAAAGAATTGCAAGCCTCAGGTCCTATTTAATAAGGAGTCTCTAAGGAAATCCAAAAACAACAGGGGAGACAAAAACAAAGGCATCAGAGGGAAATTTATCCTCTGACATCTACAGCTACAACAAATAGTAAACACAGCTTAACTCCTAGCCAGATGTACACTGAACCTCACACTAATGGCCTATTTACTTCATTTCTCTACTTGATACATCATGTCTGACTATCAACAAAAAATTAGAAGGCACATGAAAGGCAAAAAAAACACAATCTGAAAAGAGAAAGCAAACATCAGAACCAGACTCAGCTAGGGCAGAGATTTTGGAATGATCAGACCGAGAATTTAAAAGTAACTCTGATGAAAATGCCAAGGGCTCTAATGGAGAAAGTGCACACCATGCAAAACTGAAAGGCAGGACAGACATTTTCAAACAAGTACAAGATGACAGAATGTGTCACCTGACACCCACATAATGAGAAATGTTCGAGGAAGTTCTTCGGTCTGAAGGCAAATGGCACCAGATGGAAACTGGGATCTACATGATGAAAGCACAGCACTGGAATTGGTAAATATATGGGTAAGTATAAAATATTTTTCTCTTTAAAAAAGATTATCTGTTGGGCAGCCCAGGTGGCTCAGCAGTTTAGCACTGCCCTCAGCCCAGGGCCTGATCCTGGAGACCCGGGATCAAGTTCCACATCAGGATCCCTGCATGGAGCCTGCTTATCCCTCTGCCTGTGTCTCTGCCTCTCTCTCTCTGTGTCTCTCATGAATAAATAAATAAAATCTTTAAAAAAATTTTAAAAAGATTATCTTTAAGAGGGCACTGATTCTTTAAAATAAAAAATAATGATAGTATATTGTGAAATTTATAACATATACAGAGGTAAAATATATGACAAATAAGTAAGGGAAAGGGAAGATGAAAATACACTGTCATACACTAATTCAAAGGGATACATGCACCCCTATATTTATAGCAGCATTATTTATAATGCCAAACTATGGAAGCAGTCCAAGTGTCCGTTGATAGAAGAATAGATAAAGAAGAGTTGATCTATAGGGGTGCCTGGGTGACTCAGTTAAATGTCTGCCTTCTGCCGGGGTCATGATATTAGGGTCCTGGGATCGAGTGCTGTAACAGGCTCCCTGCACGGTGAGGGGTAGGCTTCTCCCTCACCCTCTGCCCCTCCCACCACTCATGCTCTCTCTCTCTCTTAAATAGATAAATAAAATCTTAAAAAAAGAAGAGGTAATATATATGCATATACACACACACACACACATACATACATACCCAATGGAAAATTATTCAGCCATAAAAAAGAATGAAATCTTACCATTTGCAACAACATGGCAACATGGATGGAGCTAGAGAGTATTATGATAAGAGAAATAAGTCAGTCAGAGAAAGACAAATATATGATTTCACTCATATGTGGAATTTAAGAAACCAAACAGAGGAAAAAAAGAGACAGATTCTTATCTACAGAGAACAAACTGATGCTTGTGGAGGGTGTAGGGATGGGGGAAATAGGGAATGGGGATTAAGGATGTACTTGTGATGATGGGCACCAGGTGTTGGATGGAAGTGCTGAATCACTAAATTGCACACATGAAATTAATATGTAATAATATATATGTAATACGTATTTAACTACACTGGAATTAAAATAAAAAATAAAATAAGAAAATTTAAAAAGGAAATATACTGTTATGAGCTTCTTATGTTTCATGTGAAGTAATTTACTATTATTTGAAAGTGGACTGTGTTAAATTAAAGATGTTCATTGTAAATCCGAAAGCAACTACTAAATAAATAAAACAAAATGTTATTGTTAACAAACCAATAAAAGGATAAAATAGATGACACTAGAAATTATGCAGTTAATCTACAAGAAATCAAAAAAGGAGAATAAAAGAAACCAAAAAACAGATGGATCAAATAGAAAACAAGATGGTGGTCTTAAACACATCCATTGATAAGGATGTTACATGTAAATGGTAAAAATATTTTCATAATCAGAAAGAAAATCATCAACTGAAGTTACTAGCATTTTTCATAAGGTCATATATTCACTGATTGTCACAGTCACACTGACCTAAACTTAAGATAGTGTACAACCAATTACGCTAACTTTTCAGAGCTAAGTCTGGAAGGTGCTGCACCAGGATTTAGGAAGGCTCAGAGTGATGGGAAATAATACAGGTGAACTCTGAGTCTCTCCATCAGGGTGTTGGCCAAGAGCAAGGAGATGGAGATAAATACCACATTTGGAATAAATGACCCATTACAGAAACAAAAACTGAAGCAGCTGTATCTGCATTCTTTCTTATATTTTCTGTATCCTTTGTATTGGCCAATTCTTTCTTTTGGTCTCTTTCCCTTACACTTGATATTTTATATGAAGAGTATTATTGGTAACTTTCTTCCTATTTCAGTTTTAGGTTACAGAATTTCCTTTTTAAAAAGATTTTATTTATTTATTCTTGAGAGACACACAGAGAGAGGCAGAGACATAGGCAGAGGGATCTTTGTGTTAGGAGGAAGTGCATCGGATTATGTAGAATCACAATTCTATTATTGATGGAAGTCAAAGGTAGCTAAAAAGATGAGACCTAAACAGAGAGCTGCAGGTGTGGGCCACACAGATCATTTGGTGTCGCTGCCAGCAGCTTTCCAAGGTTTCTGCGCTCAGGCCAGTAGGGCATGGGCAGACTTCTGCAGGTGGCACTCCTCAAACACCCCTGATGGCTGGCATTCCTCTGTTTCACCAGTGGGAAGAAGGAGCCCTAGACTGCAAAGCAGAGGTAGAATTGGGGAAAGGGGATTGGAAGGGGGAAGGTCATTGCTCTTTTATTTCTGCTTTTGGTGTTGTCAGATAGAAAGGGGTGGCTGTGTGTGACAGCTGCCTTCAGTAGATCTAGTAGCAGTAGATCTGATGGGCAATTGATTGTCTGTGACTGAGGTTAGAGCAGTGTCAGTAGGTGGTAGGTGGAGCGGTCCTGGCTACAGCAGCAGGTGCCATAGCTGCCATCTCCTTAGGCAGCTGCAGGGTGGGCAGTGAGGGTGCTCATGGGCACAGCCTATGCTGCCTCCTTTCTTTAGTGCTTCCAGCTCTTTGGGTTGTAGCTTTCTGCAGTTACTAATCCTGGGATTACCCACCCACCCCCTTTTGGCTTCCTTTGCCTTCTAGTGCTTTTAGAACCAGAAGCCTGGGGCAGCCCCGGTGGCCTAGCGGTTTAACGCCGCCTTCAGCCTGGGGTGAGATCCTGGAGACCCGGGATCGAGTCCCATGTCGGGCTCCCTGCCTGGAGCCTGCTTCTCCCTCTGCTTCTCTGTCTCTCTCTGTCTCTCTGTGTCTGTCATGAATAAATAAATAGAATCTTAAAAAAAAAAAAAAAAAAAACTAGGAGCCTGTATTATCCCTCCCCCTCCCATTTGAAATCACTAGTGTGGTTTTGATTTTCCTGGTGAGACCCTGACTGATACAGGGACATCAAAGATTGCAGCAGATTTAAGTTCCTTCTGAAGATTTTCCTAATATCTCCACAGCAGGGTAGACCAATTTGTGAGGTGCTTAGCACACCCTTATCTGTTTGTCCAGGCTTCCTCTGCTCCAGCGTCCCCAACTGCCACCTCTTTAAGTATGTTCCTATAGATAGCACGTGCGTAGCATTCAAAATGTTAAAGCTAGGAAGAATTAATTGGGTACTGAGATGGTTTATATGACCTTAAATGCCCCCTTCTAGTCCTAATATTTTAGAACACTGGGTTCTACCCTGTAGATCACTGTGAGATGCTACAGATTTTTTTGGAAAGGGATCCATAAATCCGTATAGGCACAAGAGTTTGCATGCTGTAAAAATATGCCTAGCAGCTCAAAGTATTATCATTTTTTTTGACATAGTGTATTAGATATTCAGGATTGGTAAAATAGAAATTATATTATGCATTCATGAACACACAGCCACTTTTATGACTGCAGCTTTAAAACTCAACATAAACTAATAATACTGTTTTTCTTATTATGACAGGGGGCAATCCACAAGTTCTTTTATGTTTAAAAAGGAGCACATTTACCTGGGCTCAGAAACCAGAACACTGGAACTCTGGTTTTCAAGCATGACGTAGTTTCAAATCCAAGTGCCTCAGTTTTGAAGTTCTAAAGCCTGTAGGTTTAAAGGATAATTTTCTGGGACCCGTCTTTGATTAACAAGTTTTTACTTATTTAAGTTATAGTATTACTAAGTATCATAGACTTAATATGCTTAGGTCATTGGGGAATTCCACAACAAATGGGGTTTTGTTGCCAAGATGATTAATTTTATGAACAAATGTAGTTTTGTTTCCTTATTTTAATTCTATGCTAAGAACCCAGGGAGAAAACTTTGAGGATAGCAGTGAGATATGACTCTAAGATGAGTTTAAGATATACTCTCTATTTTTTTTTTTTTTGCCACTGTCAATAGAAGTGCTGCTATTTTATGATGTTAGATTAACATGGTTATTTCTGTCATAAAAATGACTGGTGACAATGCATTGTGGTTGAAAAAAGGGGAACTAATATTTATTGGTGGCCTATAAAGAGTAAGATGCTAAACCAGGTTTCTCTCTCTCTCTCTCTCTCTCTCTCTCTCTCTCTCTCACACACACACACACACACACACACACACACACACACAATTTTGTTTAACAGAGGTCCCAAACATGCAATAATTTGTCCAAGGCTAGACAGTTGATAGCTAGTAGAGGCAAGATTTAAGATTGAAATAGATGTGTGTTTGTTTAAAGGGCTAGATTTGACACCGAGTGCCAGGCTTTGAACCCCAACTCCACCAACAATGATCTGTGTGACCTTGATGTAATGACCAAATCTAGCCTCAATTTCCTCCTCTGTAAAGTGGTAACCATGATACCGCCTCTGTCATAGCGGGTTTGAGAATTTAAATGTGATAATGTATATAATGGGCAGAGCATCATGACTAACCCAGGGGACCCATAGTAACCACTCTAGTGTTAGCTCCTACTGTTTTTATAATACCCCATTTTCCTTAAAATGAGAATTAGCAAAACTGATGCTTAGAACTAATTCTATCACTAACAACTAAAGGTGTATGTCTTTCAAGAGGTCCCTAAATCTCTGACTTTCAGTGTTTCATTTATAAAATGGGGATAATAGTTCTTTCCTAGCCTAATTGCAAGAATTCAGTGAGATTTAGAAGCCAAAAATGTTCTGTGCACAAATGTGAGTTGTTTTATTTATATGTATTCATTTATTTTATATATAAAATTTACTTTCCTTACAGTCCATTTGTTTTAAGATTAAGGTGTTACCTATTTAAAGTTTTGATTTATTTACGTGTCTTCTTATATAATTTTAAGTGTCTTCAGGAAAGGGTGTGGAAGCTCTGTTTGAAACTCCCTGCCGGTTTCAATATTTCTTCCTTTTCCCGGAGAAATGCTCAACTTAGCAGTACAGCAAACCGGACACTTTCTCACCATTTGTTTCTCCAGACAAAGGAAGGGACAGTAACTTGTGGTCCCAGGCTGACGTAGAGGATATTTCTTGACATCTTCAACTTGAACTCGTCTCATTTGACACGACAGCCTGATTTATGTGGCCGGATTAGTTCTCTTAGGAAGAAGCCACTTGCCAAATGTTGCATTTCATTTAGTGAGTTTCACCTCAGATCCCTTGTAAGAGGTGAATCGTGGCTATAAATATAGGGACAAAAATAGCCATGTTCCTTTTCAATTGAGTAAATGTTATTCATAGTCAAAATGAACGGAGTTTCTAGAAGTTATATTACCCCTGTACTGTCTTCCAAATGATCGCTATAAAGCCAGAGATTATGTTCCCCTTGCAAAGACATGTTTGCATAATCTGTTAACCTTAGAATTCAGAAATTTCTCTTTTTTTCCCTCTGCCCTTTAGAGTTCAGGGCCCTCATTCTTTTCTACCTGAGCCATCACCACAGTCTCTTAAAAGCCTCTTCTCAAACTGTTGAAACCCCTTCACAATCCAATGTCTACCTTGTTGTCAGAGGGACATTTTTCAGGTACAGATCTGAGCATCTTACTCTCAATTTCTCCACCTTACCTGCAGGACAAAAGCCCACCCATTTTGCATGACCGTGCTCACGGGAAAGACTAGCTTCCTTCATTCCTT
Source organism: Nyctereutes procyonoides (assembly GCF_905146905.1). Lineage (NCBI taxonomy): Eukaryota > Metazoa > Chordata > Mammalia > Carnivora > Canidae > Nyctereutes > Nyctereutes procyonoides. Next base: position 36,298,700 of record NW_026575140.1, on the reverse strand, counting down.
CCTCACTTAGCATGGCCCTTCAGGTCTTCCGTCCAGGTCTGTCGGCTCTTACCTTTCTCCTCTTCCTCCACCCTCTGCTGCCTTTGGGAATTCCCAGCCATTGGAGACATCCTGATGTTCCCCCAAAGAAAGTCTAAACTTCCACACTTGGATGTCTTTTTCCATTCCTAACCCCCACCCCCACCCTACCTCTTCCTAGCCTAGCAAATGTATATCCATCTTTCCAGAGTCTGCTTCCTCGCCCTGGGATTTTGTGCAGACTCACTTGCCTGTCCAATGCCCCAGCCTCTGTGCCTCCAGATAGATTCTGCTCTCCACCCTCTGTGCTTTCATAGCACCTGGTACTTGAACATCTCTAAGACAGCACTTGAGTGTTAGCCTGGAGTGTTTGTGCATACATCTGCTCCTCCCTTTGGGACCATGAGTTCCTTGACAGGAGAGACCGCCTATCTTATTTTATTGTTTGAGCTTAGTGCCAAGCATATTTCCTGGCACAGAGTGTTCGGAGACTGTAATGGCCCAACACTTAAACCACGGAGTCAGACAGATGTGGGTGGAAAGTCCAACGATGTACTTACTAGTCATGTAATCATGGGAAAGTTTTCTAAGTCCTCCTGATTTTAACTTTTTCATCCATAAAATGCAGTCAGTAACAAAATACTTATCTCACAAGGATGCTGTGAAAATCAAATGAGTTAAAATACGCAAAGGCTTGAAAACAGGGTCTGGCACGGTGACTCTGTACCCTTTTTTTTTTTTTTTTAAGATTCTATTTATTTATTTACAGAGACAGAGAGAACACACACATGTGCACACAAACAAGGGAAGTACCAGGCAGAGGGGGCGGGAGGAGCAGATTCCCCACAGAGGAGGAAGCCTGATGCAGGATTCAATCCCAGGACCCCAGGATCGTGACTTGAGCCAAAGGCAGACGCTTCACTGACTGAGCCACTCAGGCAGCCGACCCTGTACTTTCTATCAGCTGCTTCTATTTATTGTTTTTATTATTACCACCACCTCTGATGATTGTTGGATAGATCACAAAAGATTGCTTATACTTAGGAATCTAAGTATACATAGTATCTGGCATAAGAATACATCTCCAATGCAGATTAGATGTTTTGTCATTACTATTTTTATTATTAAAGAGTGTTGAAGAAATCAATTTTCTTCCCTGTTGCCCAATGGACATCATCCCTTGGAGTGCAATAGCCTCAAAATGCAGAATGTTCAAAATTTTATCCCAGTATCCCCCTAGAACCAGCTTATGTGGAAAATACTTGCTAAAGCAGCCACTTAAATATTTTCTCCTCTCTCTCCCTCCCTTCTTGCCTCCTCCCCCTTCCTTCCTCCTTTGCTCCTTCCTTTGCTTCTTTCTTCCCTAATTATCCCATTTCAATTGCCTTTCTTTTGGTGAAATTATTTTTTTTTAAGATTTTATTTATTTATTCATGAGAGACACACACACACAGAAAGAGAGAGAGAGAGAGAGAGAGAGAGAGAGAGAGAGAGAGAGAGACAGGCAGAAGGAGAAGCAGGTTTCTTGTGGGGAGCCCGATGCGGGACTCGATCCCAAGACTCTGGGATCACGGCCTGAGCAGAAGACAGATGTTGAACGGCTGAGCCATCCAGGAATCCCCTCCCTGAAATTACTTAAACCCTGCCTCTGCTTTTCTAGAAAAGATCTTTCACTGATCCCCATGATTTTACTTTTTGAAAGATGTCTGGAGCATAGGGGCACCTGGGTGGCTCAGTTGGTTAAGCATCTGACTCTTGGTTTTGGCTCAGGTCATGGTCTCAGTGTTATGAAATTGAGCAGCATCTGGCTCTGCACTCAGCAGGAAGTCAGCTCTCTCCCTCTACCCCTTCTCCATCACTAAAATAAATTTTAAAAATCTTAAAAAAAATGTCTGGAGCAAATATTTCTGTTTCCTTTCCCATTGCCATTTCTTTGTTCAGGTTAAGGTCACCTGCCACCTGGATCACTCCCTGTTATTTCACAGTGCCTCCAGGGCAGGGGCCCAGCATCTCCAGAGAGCAAGGCACAAAGCCAGGAAGGGGTTAAACCTTAACTGCCAAAGGGGCACACAGGAATATAAATGAGCAAAGCCAACCAGGGAGCAATGGTGGCCATGACATAATGGGGAGGTCATGTCTCATCTACAGGGAAGAGTGGCTACATAGAAAAGTGCCTGCTCATTGCTTCCATATGGGAATGCTGGTATTGCTGGACCTTTACATATTTTAGGAGAAACTGCAAATCTCTACATGACATCTACTGATAGATAAATGATGGCAACTAGTTCAAATTTCAAAATCCCCATTGTCTGGGTTAAACAAGGCTACTGGTCAGATTTGGCACACAGGAAGAGAGGTTCTGATGTCCAGGGAGAGGCTCAAGTAATGTTTGCAAAAACAAATGGATTCAGGAGACATTTCTTCTCTTGGTCTTGCTCAGTCTCTTCCTGCCTCCTGGACTGTCCCCTACATTTAATCCCACCTTCAAAGTGCAGTGTATGTTTTCTCATACCTTTCATGCCAGTTGCTCATACCGGTTGAAAAGCTACTCTGTTCTAAGTGCTGAAGGCGAATTGATAATAAGGAAACATTATCCCTGAATTGATGAGATAACAAAATCAGGTAGTTCCTGGCAATGGCAAATAGAAACAATAGTGCTCCAGCTATTCTTAAAAATCTAGTTTCTTCTCTTGGTACCATTATACTTGGAGGGTAATTTTAAGTTAAATTGTATGTCAAGAATTGAACTGCAAGTATTTCACATTTTACTAGGGTGTAACTAGATTGTGGGTTCCTCAATGGCAAGGTCACATTAAACATGATTTATATTCAAAGTTCCTACAGATCAGCAGATAGTCATGTATGTAAGTGACAATAAATAATTACTTACAAGCCAGTTAAAACTAGTAGTTGGTTAATTATTTGATTTAGTTGGAATGAAAGTCCTATTAATGCAAAATTCATATAACAATCTTGCAAAGAAAGACTAAGGCTTTTGCTTTGTCCATGTAGCCATCGATGGATGTCAACTATGCCCAGTTCACTCTCTTGAATTATTAGGTTCATAAGCTCTGAAATTTTCAGTTTCTTTAAAGTCATGCAAGATATAAAAGAAATTTGGAGGAAATTTTCATGTATGGGCCTCCTAGAGTTTTGTGATTTCTTTTCCTAGTCTTTTACAATAGTCTGTTCGCTATTAATTTGACAATAGTGTCTTTTACCAAGTTGTCTTTAAATAGTTTTTGCATAGCAGTCATGTATATTTTCATATAACAACTCCTTTTATATAATTCATATTTTATTAGTTTATATAATATTTAATCAAATTTAAAAAATATTTTCAGAAATACAACAGAATACAGAATAGGGAACCAAATATCGGTGACTTGTGATCATCATATCAACTGAACTAGTGGGAGATAAAGTTTCTAGCATGTTGGAGACCAGGACACTAGCACTGGACATTCTCTGTGCCAGGGGCATGACTCTGTCTTTTGCAAAATGAATGGAAGCTATTGATTCTACTTGGTCAGTTAGGTGAAGGTTAGTGAAGTCTACTCTACTATTGATTGGGATTCAAGTAGCATTTATTGTATTCTTTGCAATAATAATAATTTCTCACCCACTTAAATGTTCAGTAACATTTCCAAGGTGCATTTACTTATATTATCATACTCTCATAGCATCCCTATGAGTAAGACATTTTTCCCTTTTGACAGATGAGGCAATTTTCAGACAGGTTGAAGTGACTTCCCTAAGATCACATAGCTTGCAAATAATGAGTGAAAGACTTGAACCTATTCCAGTCCGACCTGAGTTCAGGACTCTTCTTACTCCCTAGTGCTACCTGTCCAAACCGGGGTAAATGAACTCCAAAGACCTTTTTAGCCTTATCATGATGATTCTGTGATATGTTAGCAATATCCTATGTACATCATCTGTTCTACAGTTATGAGCTTCTATCCCTCTATGGCTCTGTGGGTCACCGGCTTGACATGGAGGGGAGAAAGAGATTAAGTAGAGGGGCCAATTAGTTTCAGAATTGTTGGGTAAATGTTTCACATCTTTGAGTTTGTCCCCTTCTCCTTTGATGAATGGCTCTTGCCTCTTTTTGACAGATTGATCTTGAGTGCTGGGTATTTTTCTCTCACCACATTAGCTGCCAGTTTTCCAGGCTATCCCCTCGGGACTGAGATGAGGTGAGAGGTAAGTTGTTTGTAAGTATGACTTGACTGAGCAATGCAACCAGGCTGAACGTTCAGAGAGCCCTTCTGTGCTTGGAGCCTGCTTTCATGTCTTGGAAATCCTGATTTATTTCAGGACAGGGAAAATCTAAGCCGGCTTGCAGACTGGAAATTAAAATCTTAAAACTATGTATGAAAATCGAATATTCCAAATGGCCTGGTTTAAACATCACCCTGCATCGTTGATCAAATGTAAAAGTTCTTGAAAAGAAGCAGGGGGATTTATGACGAGATGTAGGACTGGGGAAAGGCTTGGCCAATATTTATGGTAACTTCAAGGAATTCCACTGACCATACTATAGTATGCTTTGGTACCTTCAAGTTTCTGCTTTGGAGATTTCAAGCCTGCAAATGCTTATGGATTGAAAAATATTTTGGTTTGGCTGTATTCTGTTAACTTCTGAATTTTGGGGGGCAGGAGAGAGACTGTATATACTTATTGGGACACATTTATCATCCTGAATGTAAGTATGGATGTATGTGTTTTTATTCCTTTAGATTTATGTCTTTGACTTTCTTGAGGACAGGACCTTTGCTTTAACTATCTCTGTGCCCCCAGACCTAATACAGTTTTTGGAAAATGGGAAGTACCCCGTAAATGTTCTCCTGATTCATATTATTTCATTGGCTTCTGTTGAGCATCTCCTTGAGCTAGATCCTGCGCTAATGACTGAAGGAAGTAGAGAGACAGATGGAGAGACCAAGAATTTTCAAAATGAATTTTACTTTAAAACTTAAAGGAATATAACTAAAAAGGCAATGCATAAAAACAACTAGCCTTACACCTTAATTCCATTTTTGCAACCTTCAGTAACTAGTAGAGCAGAGCCACACATGTTGACTATTTCATATACTTATTCAGGTGTGTTAGGAAGAGGCAAGGAAGCCAATTTGAGTTTTAGTCTCCTTTCGGCTGACAAAGAATAAGATGAACATGTACAACACAGGCTGGTAGATGGGTTGGTGACAGGTGTGTATAAGCACCATCAATAAATTCCAAGACACAGTTTTAGATATTTTCACATAAATCATCCTATTTAATCCTCTCAAATGTTTTGTAGGATTGGCATTACTATTTGTAGATATGAAAATGCTGTTCTTCTTCCTGGAAGATCTTTCAACCTACTAAATACTCATCTCCAGGAGCTGGCTTTAATGACTGTTCCTCTGTGATTCCTTTTCTTCTAATTCTGGCCAGAATCAGTGACTCCTTTCTTTCTGCTGCCATAAGACTTTGTATATTCCTCAAGCTTGGCAATAAGCAATTGCATTGCACCGGAAGTCCTCCCTGTGTGTCAGGCTGCAGGCTCCCCAAAGCCGCTTTGACCGCTTCATTCACCCACCACACAGATAATACCTCTGTTCCTCTGCTGGAATAGTCTGGGACTCCTGCAGCTTTCCCTGTCATCTTCATTACCCTTTCCATTCCCCATCAGTAAGCCACCAAGTCCCTGGGATCCCCCCCAAAAAAACAACCCCCACAACTCGAGCCTTCCAAACTGCTCTAGCTTGCACCAAGATCCCTGTAGCTCTCATCGATCTCGTGTCTTTTCAGATTCTGGTGACAGCCTCCCTCCTCCCTTGTTTGTTGCTCCCGCTCTTGTGGTTCATGTCATTCATTCCCCTGTGGTTCAGTAACTGTCCAGCAAATTACCACTGCTGCTAAAATAAGCCCCATAGATCTGAATGCCACTTACAGGACTGCGCTGGCTCTTCCTCAGATTGTAGCTTCATCCTTATACCCTTACCATCTGTCATCAAAGAGTTTGGCCTTCTCTTTGCCAAGTGCTTTTCCACCTGCTGTTCCCTCTGCCTAGAATGCTCTTTCTGCTCAAGCTAGCTCCTGCTCACCCTTCAGGTCTTAGCTCAAATGTGGTGTTTGTAGTCTGGAATTTGCAAACTTTACTGAGCCCCTGGGATCATCTTCAGAGGATAATATTCCATTCCAGGAATAGCATCTATGGGAACTTATATGTATGTATATATGTATTTGTTTAATGTCTGCATCCTTCACTGAAAGGCAAGACTTGTTGGGGAATGGATGCATCCCTTTGATTTTTTTCACTATTATAATCCAGTACTAAGTTAGTGCCTGAGAGTATGGAGGACACTTACTAAATATTTATTAAAAATTAAATAAATGAGGGGTGTCAGGTGGCTCATTGGGTTAAGTATTTGTTGATTTCAGCTTGGGTCATGATCTCAGGGTTCTGAGATCAAACCCCATGTTGGGCTCTGTGCTCAGCAGGAGTCTGCTGGAGATTATCTCCCTTCCTCTGCCCCTCCCCACCCTCTCTCTCTCTCTCTCTCTGTCTCAAATAAATAAATAAATAAAATCCTTAAAAAATACTTCAAAAAATTAAACAAATGAATAAATGGATGAAAACGAAATTCTTCAACTATGACTGTCACACTGGTACTATTAAAAGGGCCCCTTAATTTTGTTTGGCGTCTCTCCCTAGAAGAGGTAACCAATATATGTTTTTAAAAATTTCCATTGGTTGTAAATTTCCTTTGATTCCCACCTTCCCCTGACCAAACTGCATTTGGAAGTTGCCAACTGCCCCAATTATGAGAAGCATCCCTCTGAAAATGTCCCACCTCCTGTCCAGACACCTATAAGTGATCTGTCCATGCACTCACGTGCCCCCTACAGCCTAAACAAAGAATGAGCTCTTCATTTTGGTGAAGGCTATTGAGCAAGCCATTTTAACTGCATTTTATAATGAGGAAACTGAGGCAAGCAAGAAGTAAAGTCACTTGGCTGAGCAAGAGCAGGGTCCCCAAGCCACCTGTCAAAGAAGATGGATGAAATGGCCAGGGAACGTGGGGAGGAATTCAAGTCACATGCCAAGTCCAGGCTGGCAGCAAGGCTTATGGCAGGTAACCACACTCAACATCCTGCACTTGGTTTGAAGTGCCCTGGTGTTCTGCGAAGGGAGCCCAAACACAGCCAACTTGGTGCCAAAAAAGAAATTCTCACTCAGAATATTTTCCCAACAACATTTTTATTTGAAAGAAACCTAGCCAAATGAAAACACATGCACAGAGGTTTTTTCTCATGCCTTTTTCTGCCTGTGTATATATTTTCTTTTGTATTCTTGACCACCCTGATATTATAGTTTTTATTTTGAGGAGAGTTTAAAATAATTTCCCTGTAACTCATTCATCTTCCTGTCCTGAGGTAGGGTGAATTTTCATCTTTTCCAGCCAGTCTTAATGTAGCAGAAACAATCAGAGGTGCTGCTGTGCCTTTAGGTGCTGGGCAGAGAGCAGGGTTGGAGCAGGTGGGCTGAGCCAATAAAAGGCAGCTGGGAAACAGGAAACTGCAGAGAAATTTCCCCAAGTTGCCCTCTGCTGGAGCCTAGCCATGCTCTCCTGTGAAACCTAGCCAGGCTCTGGTTTTCTATTCCATTCCTTCCTGGGCTTGAGACATTGCTCTCATCTTGGACCTTCTTTGTTCTGTATTATTATTGCTCCTCTGCCCACACCCAATACTACCTCCTATGTATAGGTCAGGATCATCACTGCTTGCCCCAGGTGTGGCTGTGCTGTTAGAGTTACAACAAAAAGAGCATCAAATTGACAATGGTGTGTCCTCTCACCATTACTGCTCACATTTGCAAATTAATGTTGGAGAGAGATCCCTCTGAAGACAAGTAAGACATCCTTTGTGGTCCCAAGGAATCCAGGATAACTTTTTCCAACTTGTTCTCTCTTTATTTCATTGTTCCAAACATGAGTCCTTGCAATCTACCGGTGTCTTGAGGCCCAGGTTGTCTTCCTGAAAGTTATCTCTGAGAGTATCGTTCAAACTACTTCTGTGGTTTCCCTCTGGGTCTTTGCCAAAAGCTATTTTCTATGCCCTAAATGGCTCTCTTTAGAGTTTTCCAATCATTATCCCTTCCTCTTTGCTCAGTTCTAATTGTACCTCCTCTACCATGAAGCCTTCTCTGAGGACATTAGGAGAAAGAGTCCATGCTCTAGCACTGAGATTTCCAGGTTTGATTTTTTTTTTTCCAGGTTTGAATTCTAAGTTATTCTCCTGCTGGTTGTACAACACAGAACTTTTTGAGTCTTCCAACATAGAACTAATTGAATGCCTCCATTGCCATATCTGTTAAAATGGGAATAATATTAGTATCTATTTTGTAAGACTTGAGATTTACTGAGTTGAAACATGTGAAGTAGTTAGAATAGTTAAGTGCTCAGTTTCATTCTCTCTACATGATCAAGCTGGTTTGGATTACCATAATAATCCATAGAGCTTTTGTGTACTCCTTAAGTAAATATTTTCAGGGTCAGTAGGTGCTAGGCGCTCAACCAGGCACTGCTCACAGGCTGTGTTCACAGTATTGTATGTCTGTCTACTTTCTGTCCTTGTCAGCTGTAGAGACGATGAAGATAGAAACTTTCTTTCTGAATATGCCATGTAGTAACTTCCCAGTGAATGTACGCTGGATTGAGTTAATTTTTTCCATAGTTTAAAGAAGTGTCATAGAGATGGGTCCTGAGGGATCAATGTCTTACCATTTGATCATACCTGATATCAGAGAAGATATATTTAATGCCATTACTTACTTGTGAATAGAGCTGTATGCACTTTAAAGGTAGCATTTGATAACATAGGAAACCCACATTTCATGTAAAAGGATAAGGTGTCAATGACACAACAACCGTCATCACCACTGTCATGTGTGCAGCATCATCACTATGACCATCCCGTCCCCACCTCCACCTCCATCACCACCACCTCCATCAATACAACTGTCACTATTATATGCACCATCAACACCATCACCACCAGCATTATCACCACCACCATGGCCACACTATCACTACTAATTCCACTATCATTATTACTATAATCACTATATGATTATAATAATAATGACAAAACAACAGCATTGACGATTTTCAGGGTTACCCAGTAACCTTATAAGGTAGGGATTATTTATTTATTTAATTAATTTATTTTAGAGTGAGTCCCTGAGTGTGCGAGTTGTGGGGAGGGGCAGAGGCAGAGGAGAGAGAGGATCTCAAGCAGACTCCCCACTGAGCACAGAGCCCGATGCAAGGCTCCATCTCTCAACCCTGAGCTGAAATCAAGAGTTGGACACTTAAATTAAGAGTTGTAAGTGTTGTAAATTAAGGTTGTAATTACTTTTATTTGTTTTTGATGGATTAGAAAAGTGAGTTTCAAATGCAATCGACTTAATTTATACATTTTAGAAATAAAATGATATAGTGATTTTGTCCCTCCAGATGTACTTTTCACCTTTGTCCTTACCTCCTCTGTACCCTGAGATGCTTACCTCAGCAGACCTCATTATGTAGGTTCCCTTGTCCTCTAGCATTCGCTCAACTCAGCCAGTGGCAGATACCAGCAGGAGACAGGAAGAGGGGAAGAGAGAGTGACCAGACTATTTCTTCTCATCCTGTACCGGGATTTTGTAGTGGCTGTTCTTCCTCCTGAACACTTTCTCCTAGCTACAGTTCTCTCTTACTTTTAGAAACTGTTCCTTCCTCTTCTTCTGACCTAAAAATAGTAACAGCTCCCAGCTGTTGCTAGACGTTGTATTTTATCATCTCCTGATGCTTCCTTTAACTCTGCTCACAGCTCTGAAAGTATTCTTATAATTAAATTTTCAATGATCTCTGAGTCTGCCACCTGTTCCCTGCCTGGACCCTGAATGATGCCATATAATATTAAAGTATACACCACAAAATACAACATATAATTCCCGAAAACAGGAAGGTGGGAAAAATAAAGGGAAAAAATAAAGGAAAGAAGTAAGAAGAAAAGGAAAGAAGGAAGAAAGGAAGGGAAATAAACTCAGATTTCTACTATCAAAATAAATACACTATTATAATTTTAACATGTTTACCTTTGTTTTCTGTGACGTCTTATGTAACTATTACTGCAGTATATGTATTTATGCTTCCTACTTTATTCACTTCATTATGTTGTTTCATCATTTTTTTAACATTAGATGTCATGACCATTATTTTTAATGACTGAATAATATTTTGTTGAGTGTTCTTTTAATATTTTTTGGTTACAAATGATACATTTTCCACATTTCAGTTATACTTTTGAAAATTCCCTGTAGTATGATTTTTAGGTCAAAGGAAATGAATATTTTTTGACTCTTAATCTAATTCCCAAATTTTAAATCAAGGGATTTTATTTTAAAAGTTACTATCAGTTTCAGTTTTTAAAGGGGGAAGATTTAAAACACTTAAAGTTCTTTTTATAATTGTCTTGTGTCATATGTTTTTGGCTTTCATGTATCTTTTTTCTTGCCCTTTCTCCATCTTGTATTTTTTGGATTCAGCACTGAGGTAGCTTTTTATGATTTGTAAGATAAATGTTTTTGTTTCTTAACTCCAGGAGTGGCTTTCCTAAAATTTTGCACAGTCTAAATGAACATTCATCTAATAATCAAAAGTAAAAACATACCAAAGTTTTGATATTTTGTTCACTGTGGGTTTTTGTTTCATTAAGTTTTCTTTTTTAAAATATTGCTTTACAATTTTTTTTTAATCTTGATAACTGAAATTTTGGGAGCATCCCCTTAAAGTCTGTTCCTAAAGCACATGTCTCACTCTCCTTACCCTCATCCTGGCCCTGAGGCTCATACTCATTTTGGCACCTCCAGTCCTTAGCATGGGTTCAGCACCTGGAAGGCTTATGGTGCCTCCTGTTTGCTTGTTGATGTGATTTATTATGCTATGTGTTGTATATGGAGCATTTTGAAAAAGGAACCCTCTAGCTGATTGGCATGGATCACTTCCCTGTCCATAGAAACAGACTTTCCCATGCCCTTGGCTGCCCACTGTCTGAGTAAATGAAGCATTTCTAAGATGAAGGCTCTTGTAAATGTGCCTTAGAGCACTCTATTTGATTATCCATTTCATTATGATTGCTTTTCCTTACACAAATACTATCTAAATATTATGATGAGAATAAAAACAAAACAAAAATACTGAAAGATGAAAAAGGAAAATCAACAATCCATTCTTCTTTCTCCAGGATTAAGCACTGAGCAAAAGTATAAAACAATTACAGTTTCATCTAATTGACTGCAGCTGTGCAAATACCCTAGCACACTAGGAGACTGGTGTCCTGCTCCCCACGCCCCCATCCCACCTCATGAACATCTTGATATCTGGGTTTGTTTCATTTTTGCCCAAGGCAAGGTATATGTAGGAAGAATGAAACTGTGCTCACTGGTTGAAGGAAAGGAATATATCCTTTCATAACTGCCAAACTGGAGCTTAAGCCCATGGGATTTGATTATTTTGAGGTTCTAATTTTCAGGATTCCCCTGTCAAGAGGCAAAGAGCCATCGGGTGTTAGAATAGACTGGCAAAGGGCAGAGCAATGGTCTGCTTCCTAGGCTTCATCTTCTGTGTGGGAGACAGAAATTTTATTTTTGTTGGTCAGTGTGTCACACACTTTATATTTGTTACAATTTCGTTCTATCCTTGGAAATATGTTTTGATCTGCATTCTACAGATGATGAGATAGGGATTTAGATTGGTTAATGGCTGAAGGCTAAACACCTTCTCCAACAATTGCTATAGAATTTGGGATTTGGACATTTATTGCTTGACTCTGAAGTTCCTATATATATATATATATATATATATATATATATATATTTTTATTTTTTTTTTTTAAAGACATTATGCTCCATAACCACTATTATCTGCAGGGTTCCTTGGAATCCAGCCTCTACCTTTCCTCCTTACTTGCATCTCTCTCTCTCTCTCTCTTTTTAAAGAGTTTATTTACTTATTCATGAGAGACACAGAGAGAGACAGAGACATAGGAAGAGAAAAAAGCTGGCTCCCTATGGGGAGCCTGATGTGGGACTCGATCCCAGGACCCCAGGATCACAACCTGAGGCAAAGGCAGACGCTCAACCACTGAGCCACCCAGGTGCCCCATAAAATACATTTTTACTATAATGCTTGTTAGTGTTTTCTTAGATTCTGATGGGATCTTAGTTAATAGAATCTTGGGTCTTCAACTATCACAATGTTCATAAAAAATACAATAAAAAATTAAAACCACCATGAGATCCAGCAATTACACTTCTGGGTATTTATCTGAAGGAAACGTAAACACTAACTCAAAAAGATACCTGCAATTCCATGTTTATTGCAGCATTATTCACAATAGCCAAGACTTGGAAACAACCTAAGTGTCCATCAGCAGGTGAATGGAAAAAGAAAATGTCATATACGTACATACAATGGAGTATTGTTCACTCATAAAAAAGAAGAAAATCCTGTCATTTGTACGGACATGGGTTGACCTTGAGGGCATTATGCTATGTGAAATAAATCAGACAGAGGGAGACAAATAATATATCAGCTACTTATATGTAGAATAGAAACAACTCTGTCCCCCAAATAAACAAACAAACAAAACCCCTGAGGTCATAGATACAAAGAGCAGATGGGTGGTTACCAGAGGTGGGAGGTGGAGGGTGGGCAAAATGGGTAATGGGGGTCAAAAGCCAGAAATTCCCAGTTATAAAATGAATAAGTTCTGGGGTTGTAATGTTCCCCATAGTGACTATAGTTAATAATACTGTATTGAATATTTGAAAGTTGCTGAGATCTTAAAAGTTCTTACCATAAGAAAAAAATATTTATAATTATGTATGGTGATAGAGGTGAATTCAACTTACTGTGATGATCACTTCACTGTGTATATATATATATATATATATATATATATAATACATACTATATATATATATATATTAATCATTATGTTGTACACCTGAAACTTTTTAAATGTTCTATGTTAATTACATCTCAGTTAAAAAAAAAAGAAGACCCTCCCTGATGGGATTATGGGTAAAGACAGAAGCCCCAGGGGTGATGGTGATAAAGGTGCTGTTACGCTGGCAAGGTAGTGCTCACTCTGTAAGAGCACTGGAACCTCCCTACTTGGCACCTACTGAAAGCAAATCTGGGAGATCATAGTAAGCATATGAGTTTGTGGGGAAAATGCTAGAGAAGCAAACTTCTGCTTAATGTGAGAAAGAACTTTCTAGTAACTAGAGCTTGCCCAAGGATGGAATAGGCCAATATAGAGGGCAATGAGCTCTGGTCTTCAAAATTATTTAAGGAAAGCCTATATAGACATTTATTAGGATATCTAAGAGTCCCTAGCTGGTGGGTTCAAAGAATTCCCTCCAATTCCCAAACACACACACAAGAAAGTAGATAGATAAATAAATAAAAGTTTTATTTTATTTTTGTTTTTTAAGATTTATTTATTTATTCATGAGAGACAGAGAGAGAGAGAGAGAGAGAGAGAGGCAGAGACATAGACAGAGGGAGAAGTAGGCTCCTTGAAGGGGGCCCGATGAGGACCTCAATCTTGGATCCTGGGATCACACCCTGAGCCAAAGCCAGATGCTCAACCACTGAGCCACCCAGGTGTCCCTAAAGAAAAGTTTTAAAAAGGATTGGTCCAGAATAAGCCAGGAAGGCTAAACATGAAAATGAATTTTGCTGGAGGGTAGAGGGGTAGGAAGGATGAGGTAACAGGTTGATGGGCATTAAGGAAGGCCCATGATGTAATGGGCACTGGATGTTAACATAAGACTGATGAATCATTGCACTCTGAATCTCTGAAACTAATAATAATCTATATGTTAATTAATTGAATTTAAATTTTAAAAAATGAAAAAAAATACAGTCCATTATTATGGTGACCATGCTATATATTACATCCCCATGACTTACTTTTATTACTGTACATTTATATCAGTTATCACTTTACCCATTTCACTCACACACACCACCCCCTGCCTCCCATGCCCAGCCTGTGGCAATCACTAATCTGTTCTTTGTATCTACGATCTTAAACAAAACCAAACTTTTGTGATGGTAAAAACAAAACAAAACCCCGAAACCAAAATCAAACCCAAAACAAAACAAAAGCCGAGAGAGAGGAAAAAAAAAGAAAAGAAAATGAATCTTGTCTGTATTAGGCACTTAGCATCTTATGAGGTCAGGGCATGAAGCACTGACTCCAAAGCTCTGAACTTGGAATCACAAGTCCTGGCTTCTTCATGAAACACTGATCAGCAGTTTGACCTTGAGCAAGTCCCTGCCCTCCCTGAGTCTGTTTTCTTTTATTTTAAAATGAGATAATTGAGACACACCTAATGCATATCTCAGGTTTCTTTGAACTGTAATATTGTTGATCTGTAGTAGTGTGTGCTTATAATTAGGAAGAATTGATATTCTCAGAGAGGGTATATATCAGCTTTGGAAGGTAATCATGTAAAAGAGCCTCCTACGAATGGATTCCCTTCACACACATCTCAGAGCCGGGCCAGTGGTGGTGGTGGCTATTCTCATCTCCTCATGCCCAAGAGATCCTTTGAACAGTGCCTTAAGTCTTCAGTCCTAGGAACACGTTTGTGTGGAAGCATGGACTTGCAGTCTTTGAACCAAACCCAAAGGAATGTTTCAGGTTTGCTCTTGGCAAAGTTCTTCTTTCCTTGCTCCCTAATGAAGGATTGGAAGGCTAAGACAGGCCTCACGTGGCTCTTCTTGGCTGTTGCCTCCCTCTTTAAACAATGGCTGGATGCGTTCTGTAGGAAGAAAAGGAAACATATGGATTGAATTTCCCCCAAGTGCACTATGGCCTAGGAGTAGAGTGGAGGCTGAGTGTGGGGGTGGGTAGAGAGGAAGGCTTTGGCACAGCACACTGGGGAGCTTGGTAAAACCTTGGTCCCATGTGGAGGGGTGGGGACAGGAGGTCAATAACTAGCTTTGGCCAGGTGTGCTCTGAACTGTCTGCAGTGGGACAGGCATGTACAGGGGACCTTTGGAAATGGAGGAGTAAGTGGAGTGATGTTGTAATGGGAAATGGGGAAGATGTGGCTATCAAGTCAGGCAGAGGCATCCAAAGTTTCTGGAGAGTCAAGGGTCTGAATGTCAAGGGATCCTTCCTGAAGAAGGCAGGTCTGGCTATATCCAGAGCCTTGTACAATGGGATTAAAGTTTGGAATTTAGTTAAGTTGAATCAGGAAAGCATTAAACGATGTGTATGAATCCTACATCCCTTGCCAAATTACTTAGGACTTA
This sequence comes from Nyctereutes procyonoides, assembly GCF_905146905.1. Lineage (NCBI taxonomy): Eukaryota > Metazoa > Chordata > Mammalia > Carnivora > Canidae > Nyctereutes > Nyctereutes procyonoides. Next base: position 36,283,311 of record NW_026575140.1, on the reverse strand, counting down.
ACAAATGGAGAGGCATGATGGGGCCTCTCTTGTTTGTGTTATAGATACATTTGCAGATGACAAGTTGGAAGGCAAGAAGGGGAGTGTCTGGGTTGTTGAAGAGTTAGAAGTGCATCTGTGTGCTTTTGCACATGTTGTGCTTCCATTTATAAAGACCTCTCCTCCTTCTCTATCTTTGCAACCAATCCTGCCTGCCCCTTCAATGCCTGAGCTTTCTGCCATGGTACCCACTCTAGCAAGATTATGATCCCCAGGACTGACAAGCCATGTAAAGCTCTCTTGCCATGTAAACATGAGGTCTGGGAATAATCTGTACCTTTACATGTGCATCCCTTATTCCAGACACCCATGAGCATGGTGGTGCTGTCTTTTGATTCTGAGCCTGGGTACTTATTTCTGTCCTACTGGTCCAGAACAAAATCCCAAAAACTGAGTAGTCATCTACTGGCCTGACACTCTCCTGGTATTCATCACCCCTCTCCCCTGGGGAGCCTTGTGCCTGACTTCCATCATCTCCTGTAGAGTGAACCTTTTTAGTTTACCTGTGGCATGAAGAACACTAACCATCCTGAAGCCTGAATGACATAGCTCTCCTCCCCTATTTGTATCAAATTCTCCCTGGTCTTAGATTGGATTAGACTGAATCTTGCTCATCTTCCTTGGTTTTTAATTGCCAGCTCTAGTTGGGGAGGGACTATCTCTCTTGGCCAATCTTCCTCATCTCCTACATTTGTTTTGGTTTGGCTTTACCCCTTCTCATAGATGAGAATGCCCAACATACCACATCATCAATGAACTCATCATTATTCATTGTTCATCATTCAGTTTACTAATGTTACTTGTCCTGTGAAGCCTGCCTTTCTTCATTCAGAAAAAAATTGGTAGCTTCATTTCATGTGCTTCATACTCCTATTTTGCATTTATTATACTGTAATATAATTACCTGTGAACTACTTCACAGAGTGTGACTAGGCATTCTTTAAAATTGAATGATGATAATGATACAGTTCTATTTTTATTCTTTGTTATTAGAGGGTATGGCAAGACAAAGGAAGTCAATATCAGTTTCTAGAGTGGGTGAAATATTTAGTTCAGTGCCTTACACTTCCAGATGAGAAAACTGACCCTCACAGGACTTCAATGACTTAAACACACCCTTGGCGAAATCTTTGAGGGCAAAGACCATGTCCGATTTATCTTTGCACTTCTGATGCCCAGCCCAGCATCTGGCACCATTAGACAGTCAATATATGTTTTGTATTGAGTTGAAAAAAAATTCCAGAAACCACAAATCTAGTTAGTGGCAAGGCGAGGACTATAAACAGGTATCCTGATTTTTAAACCCTTGGCCTATAGTCAGGTTAAATAAAAACAAAGATGCTCAGCGTATTTTATATATAAAATACATATATATATATACATACACACATACATATATATATGTGTGTGTGTATATATATATATATACACACACACACACACATAAAGGTGATATGACAACATCTCTTAAATTTTAGTCTTGGCAGATAACTCATATCTATTTTTCCTTTTTGCCGGATATCCTTCTTTATTGTCCTGTCCAAATCATGCAACACTTAAAATATGTGGTTGGCTTAACACTGAGCAAACCATTTCCTTTCTTTCTGATAAATATTCCAGATTTTGAAAAATACCTCTAAGTATCAAGTCTACAATGGGATTTATTCAAAAGAGAACACATATAAAAAGTAAAGGTTTCTCGTGTCCCTCGGACAACTATTTCTGAAAATACTAGGTGCACACAGATGCTGAGAAATATCTCAGGTGAACAGAGTTGAACACATGGTTAGAGGCACTAGAATAGCAACGGAGCACCAAAAAGCAATGATGGATTATTTTGCTATATTTCCTCCCATACATCAGAGGGCTCTGTGCAAATTGTGGCTGCCTGTTTTCTCCTTGCAGATCAAAGATCTAGTTAAGAGACCGGCAATCTTTTCTTATAAAGGGCCATTAAATATCTTAGACTTTGCCAGCCACATGATCTAGGTTGCACTACTCAACTCTGCTTTGTGAAAACAGCCATAGACTATGTGTAAATGAATAAGCATGGCTGTGTTCTAATAAAACTTTATTTGTGAACACTGATATTTGATTTTACATGATTTTTTATCTATCATGAAACAGTATTTATAAAAATTATTTTAGGGGGCACCTGGGTGGCTCAGTCAGTTAAGCATCCAACTCTTGGTTTCAGCTCAGGTCACAATCTCATGGGTTGTGAGGTCAAGCCCTACATTGGGCTCCTAGCTCAGTGGGGAGTCTTCTCTAGGATTCTCTCCCTCTGCCCCTCCACCTGGTGTGCACATGCTCTCTTTCACTCTCAAATAAATAAATCTTAAAAAAAAATAAATAATATAACTAAAAACGTTTTAAAAACCATTTAAAAATGTAAAAATCATTCTTATCTCATAGGCCATATAAAAAAAGACATGAAAGATTTTGTTTGGAGGCTGTAGTTTGATGGCCCCAGGCCAGGTAATAACTATGAGTATAATAAAATAACTACTTTCATTGACTGGTCCCTATTATGTGGCAAGCACTATATACATTTTACCACCATTTTAAAAACTAAACTTTATCTCTGGGACACCTGGGTGGCTCAGATGGTTAAGATTTTGACTCTTGATTTTGGCCTAGGTCGTGAATGCATGAGTCATGAGATTGAGTCCTGCACTGGGCTCTACACTCAATGGACAGTCTGCTTGAGGCTCTCTCCCTCTCACCCTGCCCATTCTCTCTCTCTCAAATAAATAAACAGATCAAAAAAAAAAAAAAAAAAACCCTTTATCTCTTAGAATCACCTTTTCAAATGAGGAGACAAATATCCAGAGGTTAATTTGGTCAGTGTGACAAAGTTAGTAAGTAGAATAGGTAAGATTGAAGTTCATTTATGTTAGTCTTAGATGCTGTGCTCCTCACTATCATCTTGCCTCTTAACTTAAAAAAATGCAATTTTAGACAGCTCTTTTGCTGATGAAATTGTAGTTCAGATTTTCAGGACCTAGAGAAGAGAGTGCTCTATGGGGAATTAAGATACCTGAGACTTAGTACCAGCTGTGCCAATAACTCCCCATGTAACCTCAACAAAACTTCAATTTTCTGAGGCTTTGTTTCTTCATTTGTAAGACAAAGGAGTCAGTGAATGGCAGTGGTGATTTTGTTCCCCAGGGGCATGTGGCAATATATGGATATATTTTTGCCTCCATTTTGCCCCACAAGACTGTGGGGAGGTGTTATTGGCATCTAGTGGGTAGAGGCCAGGATCCTGCTAAACATTTTCCGGGGCACAGGATAGTGCCCACAATAATTAACCAGTCCAAAATGTCAATAGTGCTGAGGTTGAGAAACCCTGAACTGGGGGACCATGCCAGCTCCTTCTATTTCTGAGAATCTATTTTTTTATTCATTTCACTGAAATATATTTAATTAAATGCCAAGTTACTTCTCTGAGCATCACAGATTCTTCTTCTGTAAAAATAAGAAAATTAAACAATATAATCTCCAAGATTCTTTTTAGTTTTAAAATGCCCAAGCATGTGATTAACAAGGGAATCTTAAAAATAAATGTTATGCTATTAAATCCATGATAATACATCATCTTATACTTTTGTCTCAATAACCAGTGCTGCCTCACTCTCTCATCCCCACAGGGCAAAGGTTGTAAGCTTGGAGTCTATGGGCAAACCCAGCCTGCAGATGTATTTTCTTTGGCCTAAAGATTATATTAGAACTTTTTAAATTAGTGGCCAACATTTAAGACTGGATATTTCCAGTAAATATCCATATTTCTGGCTTCTCTTACAAAATCAGAAGACAGAGCAATGCTGGGCTTGATTTTTGCATAGTAATGCAAAAATGAGCTGAAGCTGAGTAGATGTTGTCTCCTTAGATAGGGCTGTGTTTTCCAGCTTACCAGAGTTCTTATATCACAGGTTTGACTTGTACCTGGCTGCCTTAATTTACTGACATTACGTCCCTCCCTCCCTGGCTGGTCCCTCTATAGGGAGGTGAGTTTGCTACTCCTGTCCTAGAATTCTCATTGCCTAGAAATGTACAGAGTTGGACACTTATAATTGCCAATTCTTAGACTAAGTAAAATAAATGTTAAGTCCTGAAATTGGGTCTAAGTAAACAAGTGGTTGAGAACAGAATGGGAAGAAAAGTCTTTGCAGCAGCTTATGAAAAAATGTCTTAAGAGTTTTAATGGACAGTATGAGGCAATGGTATTTTGTGCCTGCCAAGTAGCTAATGTGATCCCTGGCTGCATTGTTAGGAGTTCAGCGTTCTGATGGGGAACGAGGTAGTCCTGGTCTTCTCTCTGCTGCTCAGATGCATCTGAGTCATCATGTTCATTTCTTGGCACTACACAATTTTGTGTGATTTTAACAAGGAGTTGAACTATGAATTGGTGGGATGACTTGGAATGTCTTTCTGTGAGCAAGATTTCCAAGAGCTTAGGCTATTGGCTCTGGAAAAGATAAGACTCAGAAGGCATAGAATGGATCTTTCCAAATACGGCATAGTGGTCCTGAGGATGAGGCTCAGATTAGCACCATGACCTTCAAAACATGCCTCAGACCCCTCTCTGAGCTTCAGTTTTCTCACTTTTATGATAAATGGATTTTGTTTGGAACCTTCCTTCCCATTTTCAAGAAATTCTTTCTATAAAGGAAAGTTAATCTTAAAACAAAATATGCAACTATGTAAAATAAATAAATTCAAATTTGATTTGATTATTCAATTCAAACTAAATCAAATGAGTACCCTGGTTGGGTGAGTGCAGAGTGTCCAGAGCCACACTCTTTAGCTCTTCCCTTTAGTCCTTGAAGGCCATATCTGACAGCACTCTACCGAGCATTTGGGACTCCATAACATACAGTATGACGAAACCCGATCTAGGTTTCTAAGATCCCTACTAATTCTAAAATCTTCATTTTCTATAGCCTATGTTTTCTGACTGTGAACCATCAGGGAAAGCCTTTGAGATTAGCTTGAGAATAAGGCCATCAAAGGCAGGGATGGTGGAGAGATGGCTTCCTGAGGGGTGGAGGGTGGGGGGGAAGAACAGCAAGATCCCTGAAGAAGTGCATTTGAAGTGAGTCAGGACCTCATGATAACTCTAAGAAATGCAGATGGCAGCTTGGTTTTTGTGTCTTTAAGAGCTTTGGAAGGCTGTCTTCTGTAGACATGGTGGTTTTCTCTTTGATGTCAAGTTTGCCTCTGTATTCCACCTCCATTTTATAGTGTTGTAGTTTAAAGGATATCCCAGTGCAGGAGGTGGGCCCTGGTTGGTGTAAATTGTGGCGGTAATCCCTCTTTCTTGACAATGATTGGTCCAGAATCCAAGCTTCCACCAATCAGTGTGCCTGAGGCCCCTCTAAATGGGGATTATTGAGAAATGGACCACACCCAACTTGGGCAATGAGAACTGCAAGGGAGAGCTCCCTGCGGGGCGCTTTAGGAAAATGTCTTCACTTATAAGAGAATCAAATGGAGAAAGTTCATTTCTTCCTCTGCATATCGGGATATAGTCATATGTGGTGAGAGACCTAGGGTTACTAAGGTCATGTCACTACCAGTATGAATATAAAATTGGCTCATGGAAGGAGGCTTAGCCATGAGAACTTCAAGGCCATACCACTGGAATCACACGACTGAGTCAGAAATCTGAAACTTGCTGATCTTCTGGACTTTTAGATATACGAGCCAATAACTTCCCTTCTTTTCTTAGCATTTTAGCTTGTTTGATCTGGGTTGTCTACCTTCTAAATCTTAATGAATCCCAACTGATACCTTAGTTCATGCAAGGCAGAAAGGTTTCCTTCCAGTGATGGGGGAGCATGTTGAAGAGTATATCAGACACATCTTAGGTCATACCTCAGATTCTCTTGCCTTCACCTGTCTCCTGAACTTCTGGACTCAGATGAAGACTGAGCTGCAGGTGTGAGATCTGACTTCCTGAGCAGCTGCTGCAGGGGTTGAGGCAGGCTGGGAGTGTGGAGGAGTTAAACCCCTAGAAGGCAAACAGAGCAGTGGAACTCAGGAGATGTGAAGGATCTGGCAAATAAATTTCCTCTCCCTTTTTCCCTCCAATGGACTGAACTAAGGAGCATCCCCACTCTGAGTAGCCTAAGACATCCCATTTAGCTGCCTCATATAGGTACCTTTCTGTAATGTATCACCTTGCATTATTTTCCCATTCTCTGCCTCACTTCTCTTTTGGTTCACTTTTACAGCAATAGTACTGTACCTCCTAAGTAACGCATTCCTGCTAATCCTTGCCTCAGGCTCTATTTCTAGGAAAAGCAGCTAAGATAGAATGGAAAAACTCAAAGAAGAAGTCATTGGTGGAGAGATTAGACTATTGCCTGGTATGGTTTTAATATTTAGAAAAATCTGATCTTTTATGAAGATCAACAATCCAAGTGGAATGCACATCAAATAGTATCATAGTTAAGAGTTTAGGCATATAATATGTATTAAAGCTCTGACTGCCCTCTGCTAATCATGTAATCTTGTTAAGATAATTTAACTCGAATTGGCTTTACTTTTCTCTTTTGTAAATAATGAGGATCTTACCTACTAATAGCACTATTATAAAGATTAAAGAAGATATTGCATATAAAATACTTATCACAGAGTTTTCAATCTCAGCACTATCGACATTTTGGGCTATATAATTCATTGTTGTGGGGAGTTCTGTGCACTGTAACATGTGTAGCAACATCCTGGGCCTCTAACCATGACAACCCCCACCCAATTGTGACAATTGAAAATGTGGAAATCAAAAATAAAAGAGTGAGTTCTCCAAAACCCTTCAGAAGAATGACCTAGCCAAAACAAAATTGTGAGATATCCTAAAGCACTGTCGTTTTAAGCCACCGAATCTTGGATGATTTGTTATACAGCAATAGAAAACTGAGGCAAATTGCTAACTAGAAGTGTGATGCTGCCATAAGAAAAACCTCAACTATGTGGCATTGGCTTTGGACGTAGGTGGTGAGTAGAGGCTGGAAAGAGAAGAGAGAAAAGAGGATAGAGGAGCAGAAAGGAAATGGTTATTGAAGACAAAGTAAGAAAAGACAATTTTTGGTATAACCTGGCAGACTGTAGGAATGTGCACAATAGAAATTTGCCTCATAAACTTGTTGGATCTGGCTAAGGAGATATTGAAGCAGAAAGATAAAAATACCAGATTGTGTCTTCAACTGCATATGATAAAGTAGGGAAGAGAGGTGAGCTAATAACTGTAGCATTTGCAAGCAGAATTTGAAGAAAATATAAAAGAACAAGGACTTGCTAGGTTGGAAAGTAATAGTTCTTTATATTTCCTGTCTCTACATCTGGCAGAAGATTATCAAAATAAAAAATGGCTTCAGGACGAAGATCAAGTGTGTGGCTGCAATGCCTTTTGTTAAGATCTCATAAAATTTAAGGTGTCCAGAAAGCTAGAAAAAGCTTCTAATGATCTCAGTGGCATTGTCCCAAAGAAGTGGACTTCTCTGCAATATAAAGAGGTCTTAAAAAGAATGATAGATTTGGCTTTGGGGGACATGGAGTGAATGTGGATGAGATCGTGGGAAACCCACAAAAATTTTAAGAGAATTATAATGTCAGTAGCATTGGTAGCTTGCACTTTGCTAATTTGAACTGAGAGAGGTAGAGATAGTTCAAATGAAAAGAGGCTTGTGGGAAGCAGGAAGCATAAGCTCCTGAGAAAGCTGCTCAGATACGAGCACAAACCATTTCCTATATAAAAAGAATAGCCTTTTAGAAAGCTAGAACTAGAGCTCAGGAGGGAGAGTGAAAAGCTGAGGGGAACAGCGAGACAACTCTCAGGCAGAAGAAGGTGTTGCTAATCCAGGAACACTTCTCACCCCCAGGGTGAGGAGCTGACAACATGTGACAGCTGGATATCAGAAGTGCTATAAATGACTTCTGTGTGGGTATTGCTATCCCATTCTGAATGGTATTGTCTATTGTCCATCATTTCCCCCATCTCAGTGTTGTATGTTGAGTGTGTCTGGGGAAGACATATTGTCTTTTTAGTTCACAGGTCTCTGGAGTTGCTGATGTTTAAGAGTTGCTGCCCTGAAAACCACACTTATGGAGACTCATTTACATCCAGACTGAAGCAGATTGTAAAATTCTGGACTGTTATCTTAATACCATAATTGATGTGGCAGCCAGCCTCCAAAATGGTATTCCTGTATAGACTCCTCCCATACTGAATGGGGTTAGCCTGGGTAATGGGCAAGATATAGAAATAACTATATATATCTTCCAAGGCAAGTTCATAAAAGGTACTTTAGTTTTTTCCCCTTACTCTCTCTTACATCACTTACCCTGGGGATGGCTAACTTCCATATTATGAGAACACTTAGCCAACCTTAGGAGGACATCTGTGTAAAGAGGAACTGAAGCTTCTTGTTCACAGACATATGAATGGGCCATCTTGAAAGTGGATTTTCTGGTCCCATTCAAACCTTCAGGTGACTACTACTCTGGTTGACATTTTGGTTAAAACCACATAAGAGACCCTGAGACAAAGGTGTCCAACTAACCTCCTGAATTCTTGACTGACAGAAATGTGGGAGATAATGAACCCTTAGTTTTGTTTTAGGCAGCTAAGTTTTGGGATAATTGGTGAAGCAATAGATAATTAAGGCAATTAGGATGAGACTTTTGGAGTTCTTAGTTTGGAGATAATAGCATTTTACATGTGGGAGGAATATGAATAATTTATGGGAAGAGGGAAGATTCTAGTAGATTGTTTAATGGCCATAAATTCCTCGCATCCCAGTATATTGTTGTTCCTTTCATCATATATATAGGTAGATAGGTAGATAGATACATAATATTATATAATTTATATCTGATGCTCTTGAAGCTGGATATCCTAGTGACTTGCTTTTACCAGTAGAATATGGCAGAAGTTAAATTATGTGACTTCTGAAGCTGAACCTTATAAGACCTTTTAGAATGCTACCCTGAGATGTCATCTAAGGAAAGTCAGTCTAGTCTTCTAGAGATGAGAGGTCACATGGAGGAGAACTGAAGCCCAGCCCTTAACCGACATTGACTGTGAGCCTTGTAAGTGAGGCCATCTTAGACCTTCCAGTCCAGCCAGAACTCTAGTTAAATACAGCTGCATGAGCAATCCTAGCCACACCATCTGAGGAAATTTCAAGCCACCCTACAAAATTAGTTGCCATTGTTTTGGGGTTGTAAGTTAAGTAACAAAAGATAACTGAAACAAATTTTATTACATGGGATTTATCATAGGAGATAGCTGAACTCATTGTTTCTCAACAATATCAAAGACTTAATTTTGAGAAATAATTGTCAGTGACTTCCTGGAATAATTTCCTGTCTTGAGTAAGATTCTAAAACCATGTAGTTGCTCATCTGAAAGATAGCTGTTCAAAGAAACAACAATCCAATCCTGAAATGGGCAAAAGACATGAACAGAAATTTCACAGAGAAAGACGTAGACATGGCCAACAAGTGCATGAGAAAATGCTCCGCATCACTAGCCATCAGGGAAATACAAATCAAAACCACAATGAGATGCCACCTCACACCAATGAGAATAGGGAAAATTAACAAGGCAGGAAACAACAAATGTTGGAGAGGATGTGGAGAAAGGGGAACCCTCTTGCACAGTTGGTGGGAATGTGAACTGGTGCAGCCACTCTGGAAAACTGTGTGGAGGTTCCTCAAAGAGTTAAAAATATATCTGCCCTACGACCCAGCAATTGTACTGCTGGGGATTTACCCTAAAGATACAGATGCAGTGAAACACCGGGACACCTGCATCCCGATGTTTCTAGCAGCAATGTCCACAATAGCCAAACTGTGGAAGGAGCCTCGGTGTCCATCAAAAGTGAATGGATAAAGAAGATGTGGTTTATGTATACAATGAAATATTACTCAGCCACTAAAAATGACAAATACCCACCATTTGCTCCGATGTGGATGGAACTGGAGGGTATTATGCTGAGTGAGTAAGTCAGTCAGAGAAGGACAAACAATATATGGTCTCATTCATTTGGGGAATATAAAAAATAGTGAAAAGGAATAAAGGGGAAAGGAGAGAAAATGAGTGAAAATATCAGAGAGGGAGACAAAACATGAGAGACTCCGAACTCTGGGAAATGAACAAGGGGTAGTGGAAGGGGAGGTGGGCGGGGGGTTGGGGTGACTGGGTGACCGGCACTGAGGGGGTCACTTGACAGGATGGACACTGGGTGTTATGGTATATGTTGGCAAATCGAACTCCAATAAAAAAATATACAAAAAAAAGGAAAGATAGCCATTATTAATTAGTGTCTTCCATAAGCAAGGGAAGGGCCGAACAATGGTATCTATGCTCTGCATAAGAACAACTTAAAAATGGGAGTAATGGACCATTTCTCTGTGGAATCTGCCCTATGCTTTGTTTTGATCTGGACACATACAAAAATTTCCCAGTCTCTTAGCTATGCATTTTATAGGACAATTAAATAGAGTTGAATTTGTAAAAGCCTGAACTAGGCCAACAAATGTTTGCATTTGCTTTTCTTCTCTTACATATACAACGTTTTAAAGTTGATCATCACAGAAGCATGTATAATATTTGATTTGATTCTAATAACAACCCTATGATGGAAGAAAGAGGAGTATTTTTTTGATCTTCCCTTTATAGATGAAGGCGATTATACAATGTTCTTCAAGTAAGGATGTACATTTAATGTAGAGATTTACTTCCATGCATCCGGTCTTTGAATCGGGTTCCCTTTCTGCTATAACATACAAGGTGTTTAGATGATTGCTAAGGTCTTTTCAGATCTAACCTTCAGTGACTTGGATGGACCCAATGTACACCATGTTATAATTCATCTGGTGGGAAACTGAATGCCAGTGTTAGCTTTAGTAAGTGGTTACTGAGTTGCTTGGTTGTCTGGGCAGTTTGGTGGTGGGAGATCCTATTTCAACATCTGTCTAGGGAAGCAAACAAACAGAGCTCTAAGCCCTGTTGACACATGTTCTGGGTGACTCAAGATTCTTACAAAAAGATACTCACTGGAGTCCAGTTACATTATGACTGGAGCAATGTTCCACTTCATGTGGAATTCCTTAGAGAGGAGAATGTGGTTGATTCAATTATGGACACCATCTTTATGAAGGAGGGCTGTAGGTTCAAGGAGAATGTGGTTGGTTCAATTATGGGCAACATCTTTATGCAGGAACACTCTGGGGGATGGGTGGTTTCAAAAGACTCTGAGTCAGGTCTCAGGGGGATAGAAGATACGGACGAGAGCAAATTATATCACATATTCCATAAAGTGAAAAGCAAAAGGATATGTAGACCACCTTTACTCTCTTCCCTCTACCACATCCCCACATACATACTTATGTAACCTATTTTCCACATTACAGGGCTCTTGCCATTCTCTGAACACAAATTGTCCCATAAAGTATTTCACAGTCTCGATAGAAGGGCAGATAGGAAATATAATAATGGCTCTGCCATTTAATAGCTGTGCCCAAGGTAAATCACTTACTTTCTGAGTATTAATTACCTCATCAACATGATAGTGGTGATAATATTGTTTACAAGGTTTTGGTGAACAATAGAATATTTAACATACTGTATAGCATATAATGACACACTCTAAATATTGACGGTTTAAAATGAAATTACTTGCAAAGTTGAACATCTGTGAAAGATAGAACCTGCACTATACTCCAATGGATGAACTATACATATTGAGTCCCAATTATGTGTGAAGTGCTTTGCTAAGTTCTTTCACACACATTTATCACATGTAGCTCTCATAAAACCTCCAGGACACAAATATTTTTCAAACCAAGATTCAGAGAAGGTAAATAACATGAGTAAAGCCACGATGGTGTGCCAGTTTGGAAGAATATCTTAATGACCACAAGAAAATAATTTTTTATGCAAGACACATCACACACACACAACTGATAAGTTCTACTTAATTAAAATTAGATACTTCTGTTTATCGAAAGATGCCATAAACAGAGCTAAAAGTAATGCTGATGACTGGAGAAGATATTTGGAACACATATACATGACAAAGGATTAGTATCCAGGATATATATTTTTAAAAACTCCTATAAATGAATAAGAAAAAGATGAACAATTTAAGGGGTAATTGGGCAAAAATTCAAATAGGAATTTTATAGAAAACACAAATGTTCCATAAAGTTGTAAAGAGATGCTCAAGCTCATTGGCATTTGAGGAAGACACAGTCAAACCAAAATGAAGATGTTTTCAGGCTTGCCATGTTCACAGTGGTAAACAGTTTGACGATGTAAGTGTTTCCCAGGATGTGGAGAAAGAAAACCATCATAGTGTGGGAGAGACTGTGAGTTCTAACCCCGTCAAGTAGTTTGGCATTTCTTAAAGCAGGAGTGCGTCTGTGCCCCATGACTCAGCAGTTCCAATCCTAGACCTATTTCATTGTCAAACTCCTGCCCCATTGCACACAGAAACATGGTTAAAATGTTCATAACAATATTATTCAGAATGGCCTTGCTACCACCACCACCAATCCAAATGACTACTTATGGTAGACAGATGAAAAACATCAGCATGTATTCTGTATTCTACAATATATTCTGCGACAATGAAAATGAATAAACTATAGCTACATCATCAACATGGATAAATTAAAAAAAAAGTTGTGCTGAAAAAGCAAGCCACAGAGGAACACATTCTGCATGATTCATTTACATAAAGAGCAGAACCAGACAAATGAACGGAATATTATGCAGAGATGGAACAACACTACAGAGAAAGTGATTAACATAATGTTCACTTCAGGGGTTCCTATAGTGGGAGAGGGACATAATATCAGGGAAGTTCACATGGACAGTTTTCAAAGACCATGCACTCTTTTGTTTGTGTGATATGCTTCAAGAGAAGAAAGGAAAAAAACAAACATTGTACCCATCCACCGCCACCCCCAATCCTATTGCTAAGTGACAAAAGGAAGAAACAGAATGAGGTTTATGACACCATATGATTTATATAAATTAAAGACGTATATGCTTCCCAACCAACACTACATGTGATACAAGTATACACGGATATTTAAAGATATAATTCAACCTCATTTTCATGGGGACCTGTGGCAAGAAGGGCAATAGGAATTAGACTGGGGATAAGGATAGAATGAGGCAAGAAAAGGATTATGCATAAATTAATTTTGTAAAGTATGTAGGGTTATTCATTCACTTCCAACCTTGTTCCCAAAAGGATTTGAGGAGGCGGAAAGACTATTATACTTCTCAGATCCATATTCCACTTTTTGAGCCGCTTGATTTTCTAGATTCCAAGGAGGTCAACAGGAACTTTTCATTTTCTAAAGGAATCTAAGTGATTTTGACAAGGAACAATTCATTTTCCAAAGGCTAAGCTGAGTCTTAGGAAATAGCAGACCTTGGAATTAGTGGGAGAAGCTGAGGACAGTATGTGTGTTGGGCTTGACTCAAGCATTTCTGCACCTCATTCCAGTCCTGAAAGGTCACCCTGTAGGGGTCTAAAGGGAAGAACAAAGCAGATGCCCCCTCTCCCAGGCTAACATTTCACAAATGATCATGCAGAATGGAGTTTCTTGCCAAGCCAGATAGGATACCAGCCTTTGGGCTGCCAGAACTGATGGTGCATTCCAGATCCTGCATTTCATCCCAAGGGCTCCTTAGGAGACCTCCTCTGACACATTGCACAAACCCTATGTGGAGTGGGATGGTTCAGATTTCAGGACTCCTACCCAGCCCTCATCCCTGCTATGCAGACAATTTGAGGGAAGAAATGACTGGAAGGAGGATAGCAGAAGAGAGGCAGAGTCAATTGTGTCAAAAGCGCGAGCAAACGAGTTGGCCAAAATCAGGAAAGGGAGAAATCCCATTCTTGTTATTTCCAAGACAGAAAGAAGAGATGTAAGGCCTGGCATATATACAGGAAGATAACTATATGGATAGAGAAGGGAGGGAACTCCTGAATGAAGCCTTCAATATTTTTTGCAAAGTAGACAAATTGTAATTAGGTACAAAGCTTTGTGTTAAGTACTAAAGGAGACGAAAAGACTAAGCTGCAGACTCTGACCCCCAAAAGTTTGCAATCTACTTTCAAGTATTCAACCTACATGTACATATGGGGCAGCTTACATGTATCTGATGATTACTTAACAGATATTGAAAAGAAGGGAAGAGCAAGTCAGTGTTGCCGGCCATAATAAAGCCATGTGGCTAGATGCTGCATTGGTGCTCTGCAATTGGCTTGCCTCTCACTGCCACCCACACTTGTGGTGGACAGCTCAGTCTCCACTCCCCTTGGCAGAGTTCCTGTCTTCCAGTTCCTTACTTCAGAGCCTTCTAGATTTGAGGAGCTTGTTCAGCAAGCTGGCAATGCCACACCTACATCCTCTACCTGGATGGACCTGAATTACAATGCCAGTAGCTATAATTCTTTGACTCTGGGCTTTCTCCCACAGCCAGACCCCACTCTGTCTCTGTGCTGGGAATGCTTGAAGGGCTTTAAATTATCTGCAGCCTAGGGCACAGGCTTCTAACCTCAAAAAATGAGGAAAAGGACAGAGAGAAAGAACCTCCAGCACCCTCTCCTCTCTGCAGGGATAATTCTGAGGCTCCTAGAATTGCCCAGCCATGGTTAGTTGCATGCTAACACACCCTTCTTGGCCTCCATAGGCCCTCTCAGTATCAATTTCCTCCTCTCCTATGGGTGCTTCCTTGCATCACTTCTCAAATGACTTGGACTTGAATCCTTGTCTCAGCATCTGCTTCCAGGAGAACTTAAATACACAGACAGTGCTCTCAGCAACCCTCATCTGGGTATGGGGGGGTGGAGGGGATGTAGCAGAGAAGCCCAGGAGAAGTGCCTCAGTCTCATCCAGCCGATGGAGAATTCTGGGAGGCATACTGTACACTTCTTAGGAGGCGTGCATCGCCCTGGCAATGGCGACATTGACAGTGCACCTTATGCTGGTTTCCCCTCTTCATTTCACTCATCACACTCCTCATTTTTGCTTTCTGGGATAGATCTCAAATGAACTACCAGCATCCAAGTCTCTGACTGGGGCTCTTGTTTTCTGAGGAAACCAACCTAAGGCAGAAAGCTTTATGGGAGAGAAGGTGTGAAATGAACTGGAACATTCACTATGGGTTAAGGGAATGTGCAGAGAGGACGCCAGACAGGAAAAGGAAATGACCAAAGGCAGGGAGGTGGAACTGCCTAGAACATTTTCTGCTGGCTCTCATGGAAGGTTCTTGGTGGTAGGAGAACACCATAAAGGGAGCCTTGTTTCCTTTCTTGGCCTCTTGAGAAGAAGCTGTCTCACTCCAATAAGTTGGCACTGAGGACACACATGAACACACTGCACGTGTTTATACCTTGTGGCTGAAAGTCCTTCAGAGCTCCCTGTTGTCTGTCCTCAAAGTTGTCTGGTCCCTTTTTTTTGTAGCATCCTACTTTTTCCTCTCTTCTTCACCAGGTCTACTCACTTAGTCACCCAGTGTAGACTCCTTCTCTCTTCTGGGAGAAGAACAAGGCTCTTGGGATCTTTACTTGTTGGAGAAGGGCACCCACTATTGGCACAGGCTGTCTGCCTGCTGCTGGCTTCTCCCTATGAGGAGTGGGACTAACTAGGAGGGAAGGATGTCAGCCCCTTGTCTGCTGAGGGTCACAGAGCTCATGGGTTGGCTAGGGGGAAATGGGGGCTAGCCAATGGAGCCTCCCAGGGTGCTGGACAGGTGGCCATGGGAGGTCAGTAGGAGCCTGTGCAAGATGTTGGAATTGGTGTGATCATTGTTTAACACAGACCAGAATCTTGAACAAGCCATGTTCTCTAGTAAAGGAATGTCTCTGCACAGTGTTCCCTTTCCTCCCCCACCCACTGCTGGCATGCAGAGGAAGGTAAGTAATATCCCTTAAACTGATTGCACTTGGCTTTCTGCTTCAAAGCCTGTCTGGGGCATTGCAGGCTCCACCATCCTGCTTTTCCTCATCACCTGGTCCCATTCAGAGAAGCACGAGTGCCGGGAAGATTTGCTCTGTCTCGGCTCGCTTGGGAAATCACTGGGGGTTTTCCCTGAACATTTGTTCATTGTTAGGGGCTTCCTCCTGCCAGCCTTCCTAGATGGCTGGATCTTGTCCATGTACTGGGAGATATTCCAGGATGACTTGAGGGGAAAGAGAAATGGCTGCAGCCCATATGAGGTGGGAGGGAGGGGGAAGTCTGGGTTATTAGCGCCCATGAAGGGCTGTCAGGAAGGGGGAAAGGCATCAGACCCCAAAAGTCAGGAGGTCTAGGCTTGACGCCCTCTGTGTCCCTAGTTATCCCCTCTCTGGGCTTCAACTTTCCATCTACAAAATGCAGTGGATCTCAAAGGGCTCTTTGAGGAAAGCAGTCATGTTTTACTGAGAGATCCATCCCAGCACGCTGCCCCCATTCACATTGATCTTGAAAATTTGATCTCGTGAAAATACATTCTTCCTCCAGTCTTCAGGATCCCTGGCCTGGAAGAAGGCCACAGCTTTGTGATTGGTCTCCCTGCCTTCTGCTGGGATGACATTTGTAAATTAGAAATCTGACGGTGGACGACACATACAAGGCCCTTCAAGACCAGAGCTTGTTATTGTCTCTCATCCTCAGCTCCTTTCCTCCATGGCTGTGTGTTTCAGCTCATCCAAACACCTTACTTTTCCCTGGGATGTAAAATTTTATGTTCTGCCTCTCTGCTCCTCATCTGAAATAGAAGTATCAGAATAATGCAGTTTGGAAAGCCAGGAAAACCTGGGCCCAGACCTAGCTCTGCCATTTACTGCCTTTATGAATTTGGGCATGCTGGATTCCTTCTTTGAACTCACTTCATTGTTTCTAAAGTGTGTTGGAAGTGAGAATTAGTGATAAGGATAGTTTCCCAGTCTAGTTTTTGACTCATAATAGGTAGTCAATAAATCACTGACATCATTATTATCATTATTACCCTCTTTTTGGTAAATTCCTACTTATCTTTTAAAACCTAGCTCCAATGTTAACTCCTCTGTGATGCTTCTCCAAGTCCTAGAGAGAAAGACTTGCTTTTTTTTTTTTTTTTTTTTTTTTTTTTAGAGCTTTGTTCCAAGATCTCATAGGACTCTCACCACCTTGTGATTCCACCACCTTATTGTCTATTTATATGTTTGTTTTGTCCACCAGTTGGCAGGTTCCTTGCAGGAAAGGCCTGTCCTGGCATAGGTGCTCAGTGAATGTTAAGTGAAGGAACAAATGACTGGTTTTGTTCTTGGGTAGAAAGAACTTTCATTAAAAACCCAAAGGAAGGAAAAGGTCAGAATGTGTAGGCTTGTTTAGTCTGCTCTGCCCGATTAACTAGGCACGCCCACCCTCTCTTGATCCCCCTGCTAGCCTGTTTTTTGGCAAGTGTTGGGAGGTCATGTGGCATCCTGTCTCCTTATCGAGGCGGGTGTGATGTGGCTAGGGAAGCCTCCACACCCTCTATCCAAATACCCTGGCTAGCTCTAGCCATTGGGAGTGCTTGAAAAACAAATTCAGCATTTGTCCCTGGGAGAGCTGCAGAGACAATGATGTAACTATTAGATATAACAAATATAACAACAATATACACCAATGTAAATGTGACAATCAAAGCTTCTCAAAAGTGCCTGGTAAATCTTGTCTGCATGTAACACACTGCCAGGATGGCAGGCCACAAAGGGGTGTACGGCAAGTCCTAAAGTCTCTGGAAATGAGGGCTTCTTCAAGCTATAACTGATGTGTTTACAAATAAAGGAAAGTGGCCTGGAGTGGTAAAAAGAGTATGGATTTTAAAGCTGGAGAGATCAAAATTTGAACACTGATCGGTTGAAACTTAACCTTTCTAATCTTAATTACCTATTTCTTCATTGAGGAATTCTTACAGGTTGATGGAATGTGAAATGAGCAAGATTTAGAAAAGTCTTTTGTCATCTTCTAAATGTGCAAGGTTTTATGTTTTCTAAGTACTTTATAAATGACACTGTTCATTCAAAAACACTCAGAGAGGGTAAGCAGAGTGATTTTTTTTTCAGAGTGATTATTATTAATGTTGGCTATTTCCCCTTGTTCCTCTGGGGTTTACTCCTGTCCTTTACTGCCTCCTGTCCTTTACTGCCCTGCTCTGTGCCTCAGGAGACTGATCTCTAAAGACACAAGGGGGTCCCATGACTTCTGGATTTCCATAAATGATAGAGTCCAAATCCTAGCTCCGGCCTGAGCTAGTCATTGGACCATAGGCTCATGACTACTTCCACAAACCTCTACTTTATTCTAAAAATAAATAAATAGATGATAGATAGATAAGTAGAGGAAATACCACTTATTCTGCTCATCTCTGTTCATTAAAACAAAATCATTGCTGGGGCACCTGGGTGGCTCAGTCGGTTGGGTGTCTGCCCTTGGCTCAGGTCATGATCCCAGGGACCTGGGATCAAGTCCTGTATCGGGCTCCCTGCTCAATGGGGGGGTCTGCTGCTCCCTCTACCCCTCTCCCTGCTCTCTCTCTCTCTCTTTTAAGCTCTCTCTCAAATAAATAAAATCTTTAAAAAACCAAGATCATTGCTAATTGCCAGGAAACACTTGCTTGAATCTAAATTTTCTTATTGCTTACTTTCCATTGCCAAAAGGTACTATTCTTAAGAATGATTCAGTCAGAGCACCTGGGTGGCTTAATCAGTTAAGCATCTGCCTTCCACTCAGGTCATGATCTTGGGGGTCCTGGGATCGAGTACTGATCGGGCTCCCTGCTCTGAGGGGAGCCTGCTTCTCCCTCTGTCTCTCTCTCTCTGTCTATAATGAATAAATAAATAAAATCTTAAAAAAATAGAGAATGATCCAATTATTCAGAGATTCATTCAACCAATCTTGCATGTACTCTTTCATTTGACTGACATTAATTATGCAGCTACTATGTCAGAGACTGACAAACTTTTTCTATAATGGGCCAGATAGTAAGTATTTTAGGATTATGGCCCATACAGTTTTGGTTGAAACTACTTGACTATTCAACTCTGACATTGTAGTATGAAAGCAGCCATAGATAACAGGTAAGTGACTAGAAGTAGCATTGTTCCAATAAAACTTTATATACAAGAACAATTGGAAGGCCAGATTTTGGCCACAGGCGATAGTTTGCCAACCTATGTACTACAGGCCAAAGATGGTGTTAGGTCTTAGAGACAAAGAAGATCTCAAGATGCTCACACACAGTTTTGTGGGAAAGAAATTAACGAATAAGATAAAGGTGGATTGGCACTCTGTGAGAAGTCTCCATAGAGTTTAGTGGGGGTGTAGAAGGAAGAAGAGGCATTTCTTCACGTGTGAAGGGGGGAGGAGGGAAAGGTTAAAATTTCATGTAGAGACAATAAGAAACTAGGGTATGAGTGGGTTTCTGGGGGCATGGCATGCTAAGGAGTTTGGATTTATTCTCTGAGCCAAGGAGAAGCATATTAGTGGATGGACGTAAAGCATGTGGGCTTTGGTTTAATTGCTGATTTGCCTATGTAGTAATTACATGGTATTTTTTCCTCTGAAATTATAATTATCAGCATTTCCTTCATAGGATTGCTGTGAGGCTAAGATGTAACAATTAATGTAAAGACTTTAGCAGGATACTGAACATATAATAAATGGTAGGAATACATGGATAGGTTTTTGTTTTAGAAAGATTACTCTGACATGATAAATGTATTAGAAGGCTCTAATACTGGAGGCAGGAAAACCAATCAGGAAATGATGATAGCAATCCACAGGAGAGACAGGGAAAGCCTGAACTCAGCAGAGGCAGAGGAGATGGAAAGAAGACATAAACAGCTCTTGATGGCTAATTTGATATTACAGTGAGGGATAGAAAGGTCAACATTATATCCAGAATTTTAGGTAACTAGTCATAGCATTTACCAAGTGAAGGAGCATAGGACGAAAGCCAGATTTGGGGGGAATGTATTAAATTCCTTTTTGAGTGCATCAGTTGAATGGAAGTGTCCAGTAGCCAGTTGGCTGTACACTTCAGGTTGGAATTTCATAATTAGAAATCAGCCTCAATAAAAGAATTATCAACATGAAACCCTGGAGCAGATGAAATTATTCAGAAAGTATTAATAGCTAAAAAAGAAAAAGTCAAATTGGGAAACTTGGCATTTTAGGAGAGGCAGATATAAAGAATCTCTATATAAATATATCTCCAAGAAGGTAATATACACATAGCCATGAAGGAAATATATAAGCGTACATATGTACCAGCATGGAGGAAATGTCAGAGTGGGTCAGGAAGCTCAGTAAGGACTCACATCTCAGAAGCCAATGAAAGAGAGTTAGAAGAAGAGGAAGCCAGAGTATTATCAAATGCCCCAAGACAGTAAACCAAGTCCATGACTGAGAATCACTGTCAATCAGGCAATTTGCAGTTAGGCAGTGATTGTTAACTTCAACTAAGGCAGATTCAGTAGAGCAGTGAAGAGCTGCAGATTGTCATACATGGAGGACTGGATGGGAATTAGGGAGGTAAGGACAATGATGGTCGACCACGTTTGGGAGATTTGGTGAAGAGAAAGGGACATGGGCACAGAAGCTAGAAGAAGACATGGAGCAACTTTATTCTGACCTTTTAGAGATTGAATATACAGGAGAGAAAACATTTTTGGAGGAGTTAGGTGAAGATCAGCTGGGGAAAGAGATGGAAGACTTTACCTGGAAAGGAGAAAGATGTCTATCGGTCCGGCACAGGATCCCAGGAGGTACGCTGGATTTAGATGTAGATGTTGTAATTTGTGGTTCTGAAGGAGAGTTTTCAAGTACTTATCTGATAGCCTCAGTTTTCTCTCTGAAAAGTCAACCCGTTTATCTGCTATGAGAAGGGGAGCAGCAATTAGGAAGGTGACTTGACCAGAGTACGATGTGGAATGTTTGCTCTGGCAAAGAGGCCCAATGAGCTTGGAGACCATAAATTTGGGGTGGCAGCAATCCATCTACTTGTGTCATTTCTTCCAACAGTGTTCAGCAACTAGGGAAGGAGAAGGGGAGAAGGCAGATGCCTACAGTGATACGAGGCTGCGGATCTGAGTACAATGTGGTGGAAGAGAGATTGAGAGCATGAAGGCGTTGACTACAAAAAGATTATGGTGATGGGCCACGTAGTTCTAGGGAGTAGGGAAGGAAGTAAAAGCAGGAGGAGGCTCACAGTGCAAATAACGGGAGGGTTGTAATGAAGTAAAAAAAAAATGTGTGGTAGGGTTAAGGAAGGGAAAACTGGACTGATAGGAAGTGAGAGCTAGAGATTTGGATATTACAGTTGAAGATGTCAGGGGTGGAACGTTTCCTTTTAATGATAAGCTTCAGGATGTAGCCATAAAATACACCAGTAAATTTGTGCTCTAGAAGCTAGTCAGAAGTGATACTAGTAACATATAGTCACATCTGTGATATTTAGCAGATTGCAAAAGCACTTTCAAAACTATTATCTCACTTGACCTCATCCTATGAGATGAATGGGGCAGGAATTATCTCAATTATCATCTTAATTTTACACATGAAACCGTTGAGGCTTGAAGATATTAAGTATCTTACCAGGCTGGTTAAGTGATGGAAATTCCAACTAGAATGAAATCACTTGCATCTGGACTGAAGGTGAGAAAAAAACCCAGTTGTTTTCCCCAATTCAGACACTTCGGTGCTAAATATACACTGAAGGAATATTCTAGATGGGATTGGTTTCACAAAAAACAACCGGGCCACAACCAAGGGAGAGGTTGGTGAACCCAGAGTCGTGGAGGGGTTTGGTTTTGTTTTATTATCCCCGAAAAAAAACATTCTTTACCTGTTCCATCACATCCAGTAATTTCATGAGGATTGGGTGATCATGTTCCCTGACTCTACTTATCAGCAGAGGTCTTCCCGGAAGTCCTGCTTCTCATTTGTGCTGGAGACTGCAGTCTCCCTGGAGCCCCCTTTGGGCTCTTCGCCTGGGTGAAGATGGATGGAGATCAGATCCAGCAGCTGTGGGTGGAGGAGGGTCCAGGAAGCAGGCGCCCAGCGAGCTAATTCATCCAAATTGCAAAACAGAGGCAGGATCTGGGGGAGCTGGATGTGGCCCAAACAGGGTAAGGGGGAGAGATGCCCTTCCATTTCCAGCTCAGATTTCTCCTTTGCCTCTTTTGCTTCATGCTGGCCTGTTCCAGTCCCAAACTGGGTGTCAGGTTCCTTCTCAATCCCTGATGGTATCCTGGTTCCTCAACCAGACCCCACATCTTGGCCTATAAAAGTTATTAACTCCCACCCAATCCCTACCCCTGCCTTTTCACGTTCTATTCATCAGGAAATACTACATAAGCCAAACCACTGTGGTGTTTGGAAGGACCAAACTGGAGTCTACTTTATTTCTGCCCTTTTCTACTCTCTGACCTTATGTGTGTCTTTCCCTCGGCTTCATCTTCCCATCTGTGGAATTAGTTGGATGAATTAACCCTAGTGGCAAATAGGTCTGTTTATAAACACTGACTCTGGGCCACTGGGCATGGCTTCTTGGATCTCTATGTCAAGAAGGATCCTGAGGTGTGCCGGGGTTCTGGAGAACTAGCACTGCCCTGTGCCCTTATGTTAGTGGTTCTGAAACTAGTGTGCATCTTAGCTCCCTGGAGTGGTTGTTAAAAAGTGCTGGGTCCCAGACATAGAGTTTCTGAATCAGTGGGCCTGAGGTATGGCCCAAGAATTTGCATTTCTAGCAAGTTCCCAGGTGAAGTTAGTGGTCTTGGTCTAGGGGCCACATTTTAGAACCACTACTATAGAATTTAATTTCTTATGGGCTACTTTGGTTTTCTTGAAATGCAAGCTTCATCATTAGCTAGTTGCCACAAAGGCACAGACATAAGGCCCCAAGCTTCTTTAAGGCAGGTTAAGGGAGGTAAGAGAGCTATTAAATAGTACAAGTTGTACATCTGGTCTTTAGAAAAAAAGAAAAAAGAGTAGTCAAGTTATAAGCATGAAATTCTGTGTTTTTCTAGTTCATATTTAACTACTATGGGGAGACAGAAAGAATATGGGCTTCGGAATCAGATACACCAGAGTTGAGATTGTGGTTTGACCTTGGACCAGTTACCAAACTTTTCAGCTTGACTTTATGTAGTGAATTCACTACCTCTTCTGTTTTGTTCACTCTTCCATTCCCAACACCTTATAGTCAATAGTCAGAACTATTTTTCTTTTCTTTTTTTTTTTTTAAAGATTTTATTTATTTATTCATGAGAGACACAGAGAGAGAGGCAGAGACACAGGCAGAGGGAGAAGGAGGCTCCATGCAGGGAGCCTGTCGTGGACTCGATCCCAGGACTCCAGGATCACGCCCTGGGCCAAAGGAAGGCGCTAAACTGCTGAGCCACACAGGCATCCCAGAACTATTTTTCGAATGAATATGCAATGATTTGCAAGAGATAAATCTACAGATCTTCTACAGAAACTATTTTCTCTTTTTGCCCCCTCAATGTGTAGAAATTAACCAGTTAATTTTAAAATGAGCTTTAAAAAATTTCATCTTTAAGTGTGGAGGACTGGATGTTATATGCCTCTATGTTACTCAGCTTATCACAGACTCAGATTTGATTTAAAAAAAAATGAAGCTTATTTCCTACAGTGACTCTAATCTTGCTCATGAACCTCACCCTTGTGCTTGACAATGAGGTGTAGGAGAGAGGGACTAACAGGGAACATGATCTGTTTTACCTCTTCTGAGTGACTTAGTCTCTTTCTCATACATGTTTGGTCTTCCAGAACTCTCTCTGCCTTCTTCCTCTCTTGGATGGCTCTCTGGGTAAAGAGGTGGCTGTGTGATTCCATTGTGGCCAGGAGAGGACCCCTCACTGGTCCTGTGGCTCAGTGGTTGGTCTGAGCTTGCCTCCAGAACAATGCTCACTGTGGTCTCTTTGGAGCATCACTCAGGCACTCCACAGAGTCCACTCAGAGGCCTGGCCATTTCCCTCTGGTTGCTCACATCAAGTCCTCTGTGGCCTTTTGGTCCTTTTCTTGAGACCCTGGAACTCTCTTAGGATCCCGGTGTCTCCTCACCTGAGTAAGGGCAATTTCCGCATTCCTGTCTGCAGTGTAGCTAGGATACTTATTCATCTCTTAGGTACAGCTACACTCAAAAAAGTCAATATGGTTTCATCGAAAGAACTCAGAAAGTAAGTTCTAGAAGACCTGTGTTTGAGTCTTTTCATTACCTCTCTTCTGGCTATGGGACTTTGAAGTTTTTATTTAGTCCCTTGCACTTCCATTTCATCTCTACCAAGAGGATCATATAATGGTATTAAAGAAAGAACTGATATGTTGATTAAAAAATGTTACCTGTAACAAATGTTAGTAAGAGCAGAACTTTGTCCCATTCTTTGGCAGATATTTTTTGAGAAGTTATTATGTATATTAACTCTAGGGAAATAAAGGATACTAGGATACTAACTTGGTTGTAGCCCTGGGGAGGGGGAGTGAGGTCCTCATCCACAAACTGTACAGAGAAGCACAGGGCATTGCAGGATATGGAGCACAGACCTGAGATCCTGTTTTGCCCAGTGTGCCACTTCAGCTCTCAAAGGCTCTGGGGCCTAATATATAATGGGAATAATATCAGCATTGGGAGTATTGTGAGTGTGTGTGTACAGGTGTACATGAAGATACATGAAATTTAAGGGTAGGCATGTTGTCGGTAGTAAGGAGGGAATCACATAGGCGTTGTAATTAGAATGCTAATTATGATGAATATATTTATCCTTCTTCTCATGAAACTACAGTCATCCTAGAGTTGGAAAAAGGGAAATGATCTTCAGCCAAAACTCAAAGAAAACAAACTTACTCAACTTTTATTTTTTATTTATTTTATTATTATTTTTAAATATTTTATTTATTTTTTCATGAGAGACCCAGAGGAAGAGGCAGAGACACAGGCAGAGGGAGAAGCAGACTTAATGATGGAAGCCTGATGTGGGACTCGATCCTGAGACCCCAGGATCATGCCCTGAGACAAAGACAGACACTCAGCCGCTGAGCCACCCAGGTGTCCCAATTTACTCAACTTTTAAAAGATGAACACGTAAAACCAAATATGTTTGGCTCTAATCTTGAAAAACAAAAGCTCCTTGAATTTAAGGACTCTGCAGGGAGATCTGGAGTTGTGAGGAGGGCTCTTGAGGTTCCTAAACTAGAGAACTTATTTTTATTTTTATTTATTTATTTTTTTAATAAATTTATTTTTTGTTGGTGTTCAATTTGCCAACATACTTAATATAAGAAACAGGGAGTATAGAATTGTCAGCTTGTCAATAGAACAAATGCCTTATTTCGTGCAGAACTGCCCACCCTCAAATCTTGACCATACTTTGCAAATGCTGTATTTTATTTGCCAAACTACTCCATCCAGTTTTATGTGAGCCATGGAATATGTAGCAGCAGCGTATTTGGTGGAGCACGTATGGTATTTAACCTTGGATACACATAGAATAGTATCACTGTGGAACCAGGAATGAATGTGAAGCATCTGCTGAGCACATCTGAATCTTCAGGACTGAGAGGGTTTCCAAGTTGGAGGAAGTGGCTACTTAGGACCTCAGGAGATCCAGCCCTATGTTGCTATGTGTCCCGTCATGATCATAGGATCAGAGACAGTCCCAGCCAGAGGGCAGGGTCAGGGTGGTGAGGGCACAGGACAAGTATAATCCTTTTTTATGCAGGTGAAATGATGGGAGAAGCCCTATGAGGAGGGCCTACCCTGGGAAGCCCCTGTGGTGTGCTGTTTCATTTAACTCTGGATGCAGCTCTGCAGGAGAGCTGTTACTGCTTCTGTTTTCCAGGTGGGAACTGACATGAAAGAGAGAGGAGGCTCAGGGCCACACTACTGACTCTGCAGAGGGTCAAGGTTCAAAGGCAACCAGAGAATGCTGAGGGTATGGTGAATCATTACCATGTCACAGAAGCACGTTAGCAGTTACTAAGAGTAGCAACCGTAACCTACTTGACACCTGAAACAGACCATTTAATACCCCCGTTGCCCCCAAAGTGTCAAAGTTATTTTAATGCAGTAGGAGATATGAAACAAAACACATAATAATGGTGATGAGAACAGACATGCAGACAATGAAAATTTTAAGTTATATTTGATATACAGTATCCTGGTAATAAAAAAAACTAAAAAATGAATATCCTAGTGTAAACAAAAATATCACACCTCTGTTTGTACCATTTCAGTGTTTTAAATTTTAGATGCAAATAAGAACTCTAAGTGGTCACATAGACTGACGAAATTGAATTAACTCAAGTTTTGTGTTTTTGTCTTCATAGTTACTGTGCTGTTATTGCTTATTTTGAATCTAAAGTTTAAAGACACAGGCTGGACTCAGTGAGACTGAATTGATACCATTAGGATATTACACTTGAAGCAAACACGCGTAACTGAGTTCGAGTGTGTTGAAGTCAGCTGCTTTACGTACATTAGCTCAATTTAATCCTAAACCCAATGAGATAAGCAATGGTATTATTATTATTACTCCTGTATTATTGATGAGGAAGCCAAGGTTCAGAGGATTCATATGACCTTCCAAGGTCTCAGGGCTAGTGCTTAGATGGGACTGAGCTACTGGGGTGGGCACCAGGGTCAACATTCTGAACCACTCTGTATTAGTCCTCCTGTCTCAGTTACAGGTGTCAACACGCACCCTGCTGCCTGTCACCCCATACAGAAGCCATGGGGGTGAATACGTTGTTAATGATAAAAACTCTCTAGGTAAACTTTAGGATTTATTATTTATTGGTTTGGTTTACTTTCCTATTTTATTTTTACTTAGAGCCCATGAATGTGCAGGCTAAGGAAGATTGGAAACAGCGATTGGGGCAGATAAAAACTTTCTCTTTCAGAAGAATCTGTCCCTTAATTAATCATGTAATTGATTAGATAGCACTAATTCAAGATCTACTATCCGAAGCACTGTGCTAAAACCTTTAGAAGATAGAGGTATCAGAAATTATAGGACAGGATAACCATTTTATTATTTTTTTAATTTTTAATTTTTTAAATTATTTTAATTCCATTATAGTTAGCAAATAGTATTATGCTAGTTTCAGGTATACAATATAGTGATTGAACAATTCTGTATTTTACTCAGTGCTTATTATAAGTGTGCTCTTAATCCCCACCACACCTTTGTCTCATCCATTCCCCCACCCCCACCCACTTCATCTCTAGTAACCATCAGTTTGTTCTCTATAGTTAAGAAAGTTAAGAATATGTTTTTTCCCTGTGTCCATTTGTTTTGCTTCTTAAATTCCACAGATGAAGTGAGATCATACAGTATTTGTTTTTCTCTGATTTATTTTGCTTAGTATTGTACTCTCTAGATTTATCCATGTTGCTGCAAATGGCAAGATTTCAATTTTTTTGTGACAATAATATTCAGTTTTAAATATATACCACATCTTTATCCATTCATCATTCGATGGACGCTTGAGCTGCTTCTGTACTTTGGCTATTCGAAATAATGCTGCAATAAACACAGGGTGCATATATCCTTTTGAATTAGTGTTTTCATATTTTTTGGGTAAATATCCAGTATTAGAATTACTGGATCATATGGAAATTCTATTTTCAATTTTTTGAGGAACCGCCAGACTGTTTTTCCACAGTGGCTGCACTAGTTTGTATTCCCCACTAACACTGCACAGTGCACGAGGGTTCCTGTTCTCTACATCCTTGCCAACATTTGTCGTTTCTTGTGTTGTTCTGACAGGTGTGAGGTGATATCTCAATGTAGCTTTGATCTGCATTTCCTTGGTGATGAATGATGTTGAGCATCTTTTCATGTGTCTGTTGGCCATCTGTATACCTTCTTTGGAGAAATGTCTGTCCAGGTCTTCTACCCATTTTTAATTAGATTATTTTTGGCTTTTGTGTGTGTGTGTGTTGAGTTTTCTAAGTTCTTTATATATTTTGGATACTAACCCCTTAATGGATTACCATTTTAAAACACTATCTGGTTAGCCATGGACAGGACTTTCCTTAATTGAAAGTAAGTGGGTGACACAGAGCTAGGTGAAAACTCCCAATACCGAAATTTAGATTGACAGTTAATTTTTGACCAGAAATTTGGAAACAAGTAAATGCTCAACCCTAGGACTAGATCTCTTCTGTTTCTGAGACCACAGCTGTGGTTGGGGAAGGAGCAGCAGGAGGATTGCTGATGGTAGCATGCAATGGTATATCCTCCCAGAAGAGTAGGAGACAATGAGGGCCAGTAGGAGGCCTCTTAGGGGCTGTAAAGTCCCATGTTCTCTGTGTGTTCTATTAGGATCAGAGCATAGGAATAGGAGAAGGTTCCAGTTCAGCTTGCTTTATACTACACCTGGCCTGGGAGCCATGAATGACCAATTTGCTCTTTAGATAACAGTGGTTGGTAATTACACCAGTACTTAAGAGGTCAGAGAAGGCATCAAGGTCAATATACTTTCTTATTGACCAATATCAACAGAAATTCTGTTTGGGTTTTAAAGCACAGATATGTGTCGATGTTCTGATTCTGCCACTTACCTTTCTGAGTCTTTTCTAAGTTTTTGTAACATGGTAATAATAATAATAATAATAATAATAATAATATCTTTCTGGTAATCCTCACTTATAGTACAGGAATAATAAAAGCATTACCCTCCTTGAGGTGTTAGGAATATTAAGTGTAAGGGTTATAAAAATGCATGCGTGCAGTCTTTTACCTGGAAACTTGAGGCCTAAGTGTCTTAAAATTCAAACATTTTTGGAATTTTCAATATTATAAAATACACTCAGCTGGGTCTAGGAAACACCCCATAATGAGATACATGTTGTTGTTTTTTTTTTCCCTGAAGCAAAATGTTTGAATTCTTGTTCTATGTGGCATATATAAAGAGAACAAATTGCCTCACATAAATTTAGGGTGAGTTTGCTGCCAAATGAGGTACTGCTTACAAACAAAATAATGCCTTCAATTTTTCAAAGTTTTTTGAATTTCATGATTGTAGATAAGACCCTGTGGATTTAAGGTAACAATGTCAAAGGGTGGGCATTTCCTGAGTACTCCTGTGCTAGTGTTGGTAGCACCTGATGTGGCTCACTGCAGCTTCACTGTGCATTTGTTCCTGGTCTCCTCATTCCCCATCCCAGGGACTGGGTACAGCCCAGTCCAGCTCCACTACTCTGTGGGAACAGTTTATTCCTTCAACATGGCAATGAGGTCAGGCCAAGAGGTTCAGACACTGAAGCTCCTGGAATTCCCCATACCTTGGCTTAAGTGATTCATTACCTCTGCACGAGGCCCAACTCACACTCTGCCAAATAGATTTCTCACAAAGTCGCTCATCCCTCTTTTCAGCAGTTAGCACCCACACCCAAAGTATAAGCTTTCCCCAACTGGCCTGTGGCCTTCAATTATACTAGCATCACCTTACATCTGCCTTCCCCACTAATCTCCAAGTTCCATGAGAACAAATCAAGCTCCTTCTCAGACTGGTTCTTTTCCCATTATAGCATTCCCAGCCATTAGCAGGTAGCCCACGTATATTGAATGCATGAGTAAATATAAGTCATAATGCATACAAAGTGGTTAGCACAATCCCCAGGAAACAGTGTGCACTTCAAAACAGTAGCTATTATTAACATATTCTTATGTTTATTGTTACAAATCTCTAGTACTAGAAATGTGTTTTTCACATTATATCCTTCATCTTCACTCTACAATTCCATAGATGTTTCTTATAATCAATGAGTACAAAGCAACTCTACCTTTGCCAAAGCTACAAACAAAACAACAGGGCCCTTATGGAGTCACTTGTACTGAGCCCCATGTTGGCAAACTGAGGCTTAAGTAGAGTTTCCCCTTTCCTAGAAATGAAACCTTAAACCAGTCAATCAGGAATCACCTGATCATAATAGTTAGATAATCTGCCTGATAGGCCCCTGCCAGCCTCTAAAGGAAAGTAACTTTGCCATAACCAATCTGCTTTTTTGGCCTAGTTTAACTTCCTTGTTCCTGTTCCCTTCTGCCTATAAAAGTCCTTCACTTTGGACAGCTCCTCAGCTCTTTTCTTTGTCTTAGATTGGGTACTATCTGATTTATGAATCATTGAATAAAGATGAGATCTTTAAAATTTACTCAGTTAAATTAACTGTAAGAGCAGATCAGCTATTGCATGTTAGCTGACTTGAGGTATGCAAGTTAACTATAAGAAGAAAATTATTTCCTTCCTCCATAGGGGAGAGTAAGGAGGATACCAAATAAATGGTTTAATGCTGGCCCATATACACATATATATCTTTCTGTTCTGACGAACATATTACATTTTTCCCATAATTTAAAAACTTACACTAAATGACTTAAGTTTTTAAGAAATATATATTATTGGAAAATGCTGAGAAACCAGCTAGTCATAGATCTCATCATCCACCAAGCCCTTTTCCAAATAATCACACGTCTAGGTTCTCTCCATGAAATGTCTCAGTGTTAATTATGCTTAAAGATCTCTATAACAACATAAATTTAACTAGGTTTTAAAAAGAGACAAAATCTTAAAGAAATATACTAAAATACATATTTTGTCTTTAGATAAATGGATTTCATGTCATTTATGGTTTTGTTAATGCTCTTCAAAAATTCTAAATTCCATAAAATTAGCCTATAATAGCACTGTAATCAGAAAATGGTAAAATTTCCATATTATATTTTGAATGTAATATTTGATCACAATTTTCTAAAAAAAAATGCAATAGAAACAATCTGGAAGGAAACACAGCAAACTCTTAACAGAGGTTATCCCTGGATATTAAGACTACATGACAGGGAATCCCTGGGTAGCCTGCCTTTGATGCGGGGTGTGATCCTGGAGTCCTGGGATCGAGTTCTGTGTGGGGCTTCCTGCGTGGAGCCTGCTTCTCCCTCTGCCTGTGTCTCTGCCTCTTTCTCTGTGTCTCTCATGAATAAATAAATAAAATCTTTTTTTTTTAAAAAAAAGGACTACGTGACATTTTCTCTATTTTTCTGAATTTAATCACTTCATAGGATAAATGATTTTTACTTTAAAGTGAAATATACATCGGACATAGGTTTTGGTCACAAAGATTCCTAGCACAAAGTTGATGATTGAAAGTAGATTGTGGTCGTATAAAAGCCCAGGCTGGGAAGACATTTCACTAGAAGTCAAAATACTTTGGAAAAAATCAGTTTTCCACTTTAAAAAATTATAGCAAGATCAATTGTCATTCGTCTCACAAAGATAATTTTAGAGTGGAAAGTGATTCTGAAGCCAGAAACTTGTGCACTAGGTTATACCAACTGTCTAATTTATTCTCCACTTTGCAAAGTCTACTTTATATATACAAACCTTAAGAAACTGAACAAAAGATGTTTGCTAAAGTCACTTGAGGTAAAATTAATCATTATGCTTTAAAATACAGAAATATCAACTTTAGTTTTTGAGAATTCTTACATAGTTGGTCCTCAGTAAAATATGAAATCCACAGTGTTGTCCTCGAAGCTTTATACTGTTGAGGATACAAATGTGGCATCTGATGGGTAAGGATAGAATCGACAGTTGTATAATTATTATTATATAAATGTTTTCCCTCCTTTCTTTGCCCATCAGAATCCTCTCCTGACTTCAAGACTTGATTCATGTCTTTACCTCTTCAAGAAGCCTCCATGACTATTTTGCTCAAAAGCCTTCACTCTTTCCTGGCACATCATTTAGCATTACTTTTCCCTAGCTCTCATTTGAAAATTATCTTTTTTCTCTCTCTCTTTTAAGTTTCTTTTTTTTAAATTATAAATTTATTTTTTATTGGTGTTCAATTTGCCAACATACAGAGTAACACCCAGTGCTCATCCCGTCAAGTGCCCCCCTCAGTGCCCATCACCCATTCACCCCCACCCCCCGCCCTCCTCCCCTTCCACCACCCCTAGTTCATTTCCCAGAGTTAGGAGTCTTTATGTTCTGTCTCCCTTTCTGATATTTCCCACACATTTCTTCTCCCTTCCCTTATATTCCCTTTCACTATTATTCATATCCCCCAAATGAATGAGAACATACACTGTTTGTCCTTCTCCGATTGACTTACTTCATTCAGCATAATACCTTCCAGTTCCATCCACGTTGAAGCAAATGGTGGGTATTTGTCGTTTCTAATGGCTGAAAATTATCTTTTTAAAAATTATCCTATATATTTTCTTAAACAATCTTTTCAAATAGTTGCACTCATTGTGATAGAAGATTCTGATCCCCTTGTACAATGACCTTAGTCTTGGATTACCTTCTTTTTTACTTTTGTCCTTTCTCAGTCTGCCCATTCCTGACTTCAACTGTTCATATTGCTATTAAATTCCCTCTTTATTTTCCCAGCTCTCTTACTTCTGTTGCTCAGCCCCATTTTCCTGGCCACAATGTTGGCTGTCCTCCATTACAATACTAGTTGGCTTCCCTGGCTACTAGTCTGAGAATTCTTGGGCTTCTGACCCCTGTTGAGTTCCATTTCCCCTGAGTCCACTTTGGTGCTTGGGTGGGACCAAGAGTAATAGGTCTTGCCTGTGCCAGGATATTGCAAGCCTTGTGGGATATGAGCCTGTGTTTTATATATAAAATACCCTACACACACAGGGTATTGAAAAGATATCTATCTGTACCTCTCATGTGTATTGGAGCATTATTCATAACAGCTAAGACATGGAAACAATTAGGTGTTCACTGCTGGATGAATGGATAAAGTAAGTGTGGTATACATATACAATGGAATATTATTCAGCCATAAAAAGAGGGAAATCCTGACATTTGTGGCAACAAGGATGAACCTTGAGGGCATTATGTTAAGTTAAATAAGTCAGAGAAAATAAACTATTGTGTGATCTCACATATATAGGAAATAAAAAAAATGAACTCACAGAAAGAGGACAGATTAATGGTTGCCAAAGACAGGGTTTGGGGAAATGGGTGAAGGTTGTCAAAAGGTGCAAATTTCCAGATATAACATAAGTAAGCCCTATGGATATCATGTACAGCCTGATGATGGCAGTTAACAATATACTGTTGTATATTTGAAAATTGCTAAGTAGATCTTAAAAGTTCTTATCACAAGAAAAAAATTATGACTATGGGAGGTGATGGATTTTAACTGGATTTACTGTGGTGATTATTTCACAATATGAACATATATCAAACAATTATGTAATACACCTGAAACTGATATAATGTTAAATGTCAATTAAATCTCAGTAAAACTGGGGGGGGGGGGCAAAGTCTTTCTTGTGTCTTAGTTTCCTCATCTGCATGTGAAAATAAAATTCTCCACATATGGGTGTTAGAAGGATTAAATAAAATTATGTGCATCTAATACAGTGCCTACTATATAGTAGGTACCTACTAGATGCCATTCCTTTTCTTGTTCCTTTGGGATTATGTATAGTTCTGCTTACCAAAATTTGGAATGCTGATTCTATAATTCGTTAATAAGTATGTTTGAAATAAAGATTCTGTGGCAAGTAATTTTGGGGAAGACAGAGGTTATGTTAAATTTGAAAGATTTCACATCAAAAATCTCTCCAGTGAAATATACCAGCCAAATTTCCCCAAATATATTTGACAGCAGATGTCTGCTTTTCATGAAATGTTTATAAAATCTTGGATTAGGGGATTATGTTGCCAATTTAACTCCTCTTTATGCAGACCTCAAAATAAAGCTTCTATTTTATTGATTGATATCCTAAGATAAATTATTTCTTAAAAAACTCTATTTTTGCAGCCATATACCCATATAAATCAGGATTTCTCAATAATGTGTGGCCAAAACAAAATAGGAAATTAAACTGGATGCTGAGGATGAAATAAAATGACAGCTTGGGAATTGTAAAATGTAATCTCAGACTTTGTGTGTTTAGAAAAACATCTTTATTGTTCTCAGTGACTTCATAAAAGTTTAAAGTTATACATTTGAACATAAACTAGATGGAAATTGTTAAATTTTAAAAACTGAATTAAAATTTCACCCTCAGAATGGAGTAGTGACTTGCTGCATATAACAGAACTCTAAAAAAAATTATAAAACAGGAACCAAAAGCTATGGAGACTGAACAAAGGCAGCAGATTTGAGAGAGGAATTGAAATGAGATGAGGGAACCAAATAGGATGCATTCCTTGTTTTTTTGTGGCTTTACTTTGAAAATACGATCATGATAGAGGTGGCACCAAGTGACAAAAATTCTGATAGAAATCCCTGCCATTGTTTTGACCAGATGAACCAGGTGAAAGAGCCCTGGGGTAACCAGAGCCACCAGAGCATTAGGGCACAACCCTAACAAGGAGAGAGTCAATGAATAAAGAACAGTGCCGGGATCCCTGGGTGGCGCAGCGGTTTAGCGCCTGCCTTTGGCCCAGGGCGCGATCCTGGAGACCCGGGATCGAATCCCACGTCAGGCTCCCGGTGCATGGAGCCTGCTTCTCCCTCTGCCTGTGTCTCTGCCTCTCTCTCTCTCTCTGTGGACTATCATAAATAAATAAAAAATTAAAAAAAAAAAAAGAACAGTGCCTCCTGACCAATTGGGATTTATTTCAGGAACGTAAGGTTGGTGTAACATTTGAAAATTAATCATACAACTCATCATAGTAACAAATGAAAGATTTAAAATTATGATAATTCCAATAGATATAAAAAAGGATTTGATAAAATTCAATATTCATAAAACTAGGAATTGGAAGAATCATCATTGACTTGATAGAGGGCATCTTCAAAAACCTGCACATAGCATCATAACTAAGATTGAATGCTTTGCCTCTAAAATCAAGAACAAAACAACAATGTTTACTCTTGCTACATTTATTCAACATTGTGTTTGAGGTTCTGGCCAGGACAAAAAGGCAAGAAAATGAAGGATGGTACTAGTATAGGATAAATATATATGGATCAATGGAATGGAACAAAGGTGCATAAATAAACTCTTGAATTTATGGCCAGTTGAGTTTTAACAAGAGTGCCAAGACTATTCAATGGGAAAAGGAGAGTTAACTCAACAAGTGGGACAACTGGATATCTATATGCTCATACTATACACAAAAATTAACTCAAAATTGATCATAGACCTAAATGCAAGCACTAAAACTATAAAACTCTTAAATGAAAAATATAGGAATAGAATCTTCATGAGATTGATTAGGCAAATCTTAGAATTTCAATGTTTTCCCTGCTCAGTTTACTCAGGAATTATTTACATATGTTAAACTGCATCTATTTAAATTTCATAATCTAATGAATGCTGAAAACTGTATATGCCTGTGAACTACCTCAGCCATGGTGCTAACAAAACATTTACATCATCCCCCATAGATGCCTCATTCTTCTTTGCAGTTCATCCCTTCTTGTACCCCTCCACCCTAGGCAGCCATTGATATTATTTTTGTCCCTATGGATTGATTTGAACTTTATGTAAACGGAATCCTATAGTATGCATTCTCTTGTGTCTATAGTTTCATTCACTTGACATACTGATTTTGAGATTCACCCATGTTGTTGTGTGTATCAAGAATGCATTCGTTTTAAATTACTTGAGTAAATACTTAGAAGTGAAATGGCTGGAGATTATGGATGGTGTTAAGCATTTTAAAAAACTGCTAAGTACTTTTCCAAGGTAGAATTACTATTTTACATTTCCCCCAGCAGTGTTAGAGAATTCCACTTTCTCTATCTCCTCATCAACACTTGGCATTCTTAGTCTATAATTGTAGCTGTTCTAATTAGTGAGCAGTGGTATCTCATTGTGTTTTTAATTTACATCTCCCTGGTGACTGATAATAATGTGGATTATCTGCATATAGAGCTGAGTGCCATGACAGAAACACTGACAAAGATTTTGATACTGTTATACTGCCAGACAAAACACACACACAGACAAATAGGCAAAAGACTCCCCAAAACAACAACAAAATTGCCTGTGTTAAAAGGGATTCTGACTATCTGAACTTTAAAGTAATTCCCAAGGATGCCTGGGTGGCTCAGTTGGTTAGACATCTGCCTTCAGCTGTAGGTCATGATGCTGGGGTCCTGGAATCGAGCTCCGCATCAGGGTCCCTGCTGGGCAGAGGGTCTGATTCTCCTTCTCTCTTTGCCGCTCCCTTACTTGTGCTCTCCCTCTGCGTCAAATAAATATATGAAATCTTAAAAAAAAAAATCCCTGAGACCACTAAATTCTATGGGCAGACAGTAGACTAATAAAATAGTCTAGCCCCTCCTGCCCCCTTATCAACCTCAGAACATACTGCCCAATACCTACCTTCAGATGTGACCTAAAAGAATAATGAAAAGGTAATAATCTCCAGGGATCATAGCCAGGGACAATGGGGAACAAAGTACAAGGGATCTTACTCCTCAGGTGTGGAGTCAGGCATGATTTAGGCACATTCCCCACTCCTAAGTAGGGACCTTCAAGATTTCTGCCCAGTAGGATTTCAGATTTACTATGGGACAGTGTCTGCTATGTGTCTCCTTTAGTTTCCTTTTCTAAATGGAATTATTTACTGTGGTTTTTCTATTCTGTTGTATATTGGGTGTGTGGAGGACAGATAATTTGTCTTTATAGTGCAGAGCTCTCTGGATCAAGAGAAGCCACATCTGGACCTAATAAAGACACCATCTTACATAATGCTCTGATGAAGAGATTGCTGCATATCACCCAGTGTTATAGGTTGAACTGTGTCCCTTTAAAATTCATATGCTGAAATTCTAACCCCCAGTACCTCAGAATGTGACTGTATTTGGAGATAAGGTCTTTAAAGAGGTAATTAAGGTAGAATGCGTTCATATAGGTGGGCCCTAATCCAAGATAACTGGTATCCTTATAAGAAGAGATTAGAACACAGACTGGCAAGAAGCAAGACCATGTTGAAGGCCTAGGGAAAAGATAGCCATCTACAAGCCAAGAAGAGAGGCCTTGGAAGAAACTAAGCCTGGCAACACCTTGATCTGGACTTCTAGCTTCCAGAACTGTGCAAAAATAAATTTCTATTGTTTAAACCACCTAGTCTCTGGTATTTGTTATGGTAGCCCTAGATAACTATCACATCTAGATGCGCTGAACTCTGTGCTTGCTTCAGTGCACTGTTAGACTTTTGGGGTGACTCTATGAAGAAGTGTGTGTGTGTGTGTGTGTGTGTGTGTGCAGAAAGCAAAGTAAAAATTTTGGCTGACCTTATTAGTCATTAGGACTATTTATTGACATTTCTGGTGCTTTTCTGTATTAATCATCTTTTTCTAGGTTGTATTGCTGTAACACATGACTCCACACTATCAGTGATTTACAACAACAAGAATTTATTTCTCACACATGTTACCTGTTGGCTATAGATAGAACATGGCTCCACTCCATGAATCTTCCTCATTCTAGAATTTGTGCTGCATAAACAGCTCCTACTGAGGACATATCACTCTTGTGACAAATGGACAACAACAAAAACATTCAGATGCCTCTAAATTTTCTGCTCAAAAGTGACATGTATCACTTTTGCTTCCATTTCATTGGCTGAGCCTGGTATCAATGAAGTGGGGAAGAACACTTGACCTATAATCAGATGACAGTGGGTGGGGACATGTAATCCTTTTACAGAAGGGCAGCAAGTAATTGGTACCAGCAGTACAATCCAAGCACACAGCTTAATCGCACATCAGACCCTTTGAAGCTTACTGCTTACGCAAATTAAATGTGAGTGAATGTTATGTGTGTCGCTTGTGGGAAGAAACCTTTAAAGACCATTGCATAATTTCCCACTTTCCTTTCTCCATGCTATGGGGGAACGTTAGGGGTTGCTCAGTATACCTGTATTCCTGATAGAAAGAGTAGAGCAGAGCTCTGGACCAACTCATGATTGAATAAGAAGCTATTCTTACTCACACTGCATGCATGCATGCATGTTTCCTCAAGTTACTGAGATTTTAGAGTTGTTTGTTATCATAGCATAAGTCATTCATTATGACAAAGGGCCTAAAAGAAGTTGATAACTTGCCTTAAAAAAAAAGAAACCACCTGTGTTGTGTGCACAACAGTGATTAGCAATATATGACAATGTGTCTCTCGAGTTCTTTTTATAGCTACAACTGTTCTCCTTTCTGAAAGTGATCCAGACCATTGTGATAATCACTTCCTTCTCTTTGCTACCCTTTATGGTAGAAGATATCTGAGAAGATTCTTCGCCTATATGGCTTTTGGGAGAACTTACCCTTTTCTTTCTATTTGAGTGGTTGTGGTAGCAGTTCCAGGTAATACAGTGTTATTGAAATGAGAAAGGCACACAGAGTTAGGCCAGTGAATTTCTTCTGGGGAATTCCTTCTGGAATCAAGAAAGTATAGGGCTCTTTGTGTGGATGCATGGACTACACCTGTCAAACTTGGACCTTGATGTGGGCCAGTGTTCACTTTTGTATTATAAGCAGTAGTTGTCTGGAAAGCAGGACACTGTAGGTGTAGGGAGAACAAAGTAGATGCACAGCCGGAATAGAACAAGAAATCAGAAGTATTTGAGTTCCTGAATTCAAATTTACCTCATATCTGAAGTGACCAAAGGTGTGTATCAGGCGTCCACAAAGTAGGGACCCCAGGCCAGATTTGGCCTGCTGCTTGTTTTTGTAAATAAAAGTTTTATTGGAACACAGCCAAATCCATTTGTTTACCTATGGTTGAGTTGAGTAGTTGGCAGAGTTGAGTTGCAACAGACACCTTAGAGCTTGTAAAGCCTAAAATCTTTACTATCTGGCCCTTTGCAGAAAATGTTTGCTGACCTCTGATATCTATTACCTCATCCTTTAAAAAATAAGTATTTTATAAAATTTATATGTGAGACATATAAATTCATAAACATGTCAAACATAAATGTAAACAATATATATTCATAAATAAATGCCATTTTCATGTGTAGCAGTGCAGAATCAAAAAGATTGTCATGTTAATTATATTTAAATTAAAAAAAAAAAGATTGGAGAGCACTGCTACAGGTGATAGTGAGTCCCCAGAAATATTTGATCAAGGCAAGGGCATAGCCAGATTAGCAGGACAACTCTAGAGTCAACTTGAATGTCTATGCAGAAGCAGGGGGTACGTTAATGAACCTGATGTGAGGGTTTTCCAATTCAGACTGAAAAATTGGGTGGAGAAATAGCAGTGAGGATAGAGGGGAGGGGATTCATGCAAGTGACTCCAGTGTGGCCTTTCACCTGCAGATGACAGACTCCAGGTTTGGGGGAACAGATTGTTTGGCTACAAGAAACCATCAATAATGATTTTCGTGATCATCTCCTCTTGGCCCAGACTCCATTCCAACCAAGTTATTAATACACACATTATTCTTCTTAAAGAAATAGAGAAATGCATTCCAGATTGCCAAAGGAAGGAATTCCCTGTGATTTATAATGAAATGTTCCTAGAACTTTTTTTTTTCCAATCATCCATCTTCAAGAAATACTAAAGACAAATATTTCATGAATCCAGAGGTGCTTCTGGCCAGCATCTGGAGATGATCTTGAGAATACAAATCTGTTATCATTTTTCACCATGGGCTTCAACTGTCAGAACATGTAATAAACACAACCAGCCAGAGGGCTGGAGGGAAGCAAAAAGCGTCCAGTTAACCACTGTAGCAGGAGGCAGCAGAAATGAGGGTGTATTTGCCCATACTTTCCCCATACCCACCTTTTGTAGCTCTGCTGCATCCCTTTTCCTAACAAATTTTAAATGCCAATTAGCGACCGCTCAGTTGCTGATACTTTCCAAGGGTGTAACATCCTATCACATTGTCACATAGATGGATGATGTCATGCATAGAAGAGATGTAGGCTATGAAATCAATCAGACTTGAGTTTGAGTCTTGGTTTTGCCACTTAATATCAGTGACCTTAAAATTTCTTAGCCTTGTTGAACACTATTTCCACATCAGTGAAATGAACTTGCCAATAAAGTGATAATGTAGGTGAAATTGTTAGCACAGCTTTTGGCATAGCCTAAACAAAGAGTTTGTAATTATCAATTCAAAACCATTCTCACATTAC
The DNA here is from genome assembly GCF_905146905.1 of Nyctereutes procyonoides. Lineage (NCBI taxonomy): Eukaryota > Metazoa > Chordata > Mammalia > Carnivora > Canidae > Nyctereutes > Nyctereutes procyonoides. The sequence goes on along the minus strand of NW_026575140.1, from coordinate 36,243,137 downwards.
CACTACCCATTTACGAGATGGTTAAATGAACGAAGACAGAAAATACCAATTATTGGTAGGAATATGGAGCAACTGGGATTCTCATATGCTGCTAGTTAGAGTGTCAAATGAGCATAAGCTACTTTGCCAGTACCCACCAAGCTGAACGCCATCCACTAGTCAGCAATTCCACTCCTAGGTATGTCCCCAAAGTGAATGCTTTCAGATGTTCACTAAAAACATCAACCAGAATGTTCAAAGCGGCCCTATTCATTATAGTATCCAAATAGAAACTACTTAAATGCTCATCACTACTGTAGCTCAGAGCTCAGAAAAACTTTTCTGTGAAAGGCCAGGTAATCAATATTCAAACTGCAAGGACCAAGAGGCAAAAATTACCTTATAATTACTTTACTTCTCTTTGCAGTGCCCCAGCAACAGTGCAAAGCAATAGAGTGCTGATAAGCTAAGCTTTCTGTTGCAACTGCCTCCCTCCCATTGTAGTGTGAAAGCAGCCATAGGTAATAGAAAAAAGAGTGAGGTGGTGTTGCCCAATAAAATGTTATCTATGTACAAAAATGTAGAAGTGCAGAATCAATAAGATTGTCACGCTAATTATATCTCAATTAAAAAAAAAAGATTGGAGAGCACTGCTACAGGTGATAGTGAGTTCCCAGAAATATTTGATCAAGGCAAGGGCATAGCCAGATTAGCTAAAAATGTAAATTTCATGTAATTTTTATGTGCTGTACAGTATTATTCTTTTCTTTTTTGAATTTTTGTCATACTTATTTTTAAAGTTTTTATAGGAGTATGATTAATATACAATGTTATATTAATTTTAAGTATACAACATATTCATTCAACAATTCTATATCCAGGGGGAGTCCGGGTGGCTCAGTGGTTTAGTGCCGCCTTCAGCCCAGAGCGTGATCCTGGAGACCCGGGATCGAGTCCCACATCAGGCTCCCTGCATGGAGCCTGCTTCTCCCTCTGCCTGTGTCTCTGCCTCTCTATCTCTGTCTCTCATGAATAAATAAATAAAATCTTAAAAAAAAAAAACCAAAAACAATTCTATATCTAGTGCTTCATCATGATAAGCATGATCACCATAGAATGTTATTACAATATTATTGACTATATTTCCTATACTGTACTTTTCATCTCTGTGACTTTTTTATTTTTAAACTGGAAGTTTAATGGAAATCTATATGTCTTAATACCCTTTATTTCAACACCCCCCCCCCCCAACACCTAGCAACCATCAGCTTATTCTCTGTATTTGAGAGTCTGGCTTTTTGTTATTCATTTGTTTTGCTTTTCAGATTCCACATATAAGTGAAATCATATGGTATTTGTCTTTCTCTGACTTATTTCACTTAGCATAACACCCTCTAGGTCCATCCATGTTGTCAATGGCAAGATCTCATTCTTTTTTATGGCTGAGTAACATTCCATTGCATGCACATGTATGTATCACACATCTTCTTCATCCATTCATTATTATGGACACTTGCTTCCATATCTTGGCTATTATAAATAATGCTTTTGGCTTTTTAAAAATGTTCAAGAATAGGGGATCCCTGGGTGTCTCAACAATTTAGCACCTACCTTTGGCCCAGGGCATGATCCTGGAGTCCCGGGATCGAATCCCACGTCGGGCTCCTTGCATGGAGCCTGCTTCTTCCTCTGCCTGTGTCTCTGCCTCTCTCTCTCTCAGTGTCTCCCATGAATAAATAAATAAAATCTTTAAAAAATGTTTAAAAATACACAGACCATTCTTACCTTGCAGGCTGTATAGACATATAGGACATGGGCCAAATTTGAATATAGGTTGCCAACCTCTGGTACAGTTTAAAAATTATGTATTCACACAGTGGAATACTACACAACAACAGGTAGATACAACAATATAGATGAATCTCATGAACATAATATCAAGTGAAAGAAGCCAGTTGCAGAAAGTATAGGATTACATTTATATAAATTACAAAAGCAGGTGAAACAAATCTATGATTATGTAAATCTGCATGGTGGTTACTGTATGCGAATTAGGGACAGGAGACAGAGCAAAGGAGATTTGGGAATGAATAGTTATGGGTGTTTTTTCATTTAGTTTGTTTAAGTTTACAAAATCTAACCAGCCACACACTTCTGTGCACTTTTTTGTATGTATATCATACTTTAAGAAACACTGGGGGAAGAAAAGAAACAAAGTCTCTTCTTTAGCGCAAGCCTCCTTTATTTCACAACCAACCAATTTACAAGTTTCTAGGTGTTCTTCCCCACTTTAGTTACCTTATTTATTACTCCAGAGAATTTGAAGTATCTATCCTTTTCTTTAGCAGAAAGAACAGCTAGGGTATAGACAAGAGCTCTGTACTTAGAAATGAAGATCAGAGTTTAACTCCACTGTGTACTGATTGTGTAACTATGGGTAAAGCACCTAGTTTTTTTAATTTTTATTTTGTTGTCTGAAAAATGGGAAAATAATTCTGTATATGTGCATTTGGTGTAAAATGCACCTTGATAATGAAGAATTGCTCTGTTTACCCGTATACCTCTGTACAAATTATCACTACCTATGACATACTTTCTTAACAACTCACAATTTCAAGTTTAAACACATCCACCCCCTTCCTTCTTTGCCTCCTGGTCCTCCACTTAGGGAGACAGTACTTAAAATGGTGAGGAACATAGACTGTCAGCTCAAATCGTGACTCTGTCACATGTCTTATAGTTTCTCTGTGCCTCAGTTTCCTCATTGGTAAAATATCTACTTTATATTATTGTTCTAGAGGTTGTGGCAGTCAGCCTCCAAGATATTCTGGACGACCCCTGTCTCCTGGCCTGGTGTCCATGCCCTGGTGTAATGCTTCCTGCATTATATGAGGTTTGGGCTGTGTGGTGATAAGATATGGCATAAAGGAAGGCAATTCGCCTCTGAGATTAGGGTTTGAAAGGCAGTGGCTTCCACATTTGGCAACCTCTCTGTCTTGGATCTGCTGCCAGGTCAGACAACCTTATGGAAAGGCCTTCATGGTGAGGAACTGAGGCCTGACAAGAACCACAGGAATGATCTTGGATGTGGATCCTCCAGCCCCAGGTGAGTTTCAAATTGACTACAACCCTGGCTATCAGCTTCTCTGCAATCTCACAAAAGACTCGGAGTCAAAATGATTCAGCAAGCTGCTTCCAGATTCTTGAACCTCAGAAACTGATAATCAGTGACCTTACAACAGTGAATGGTGCCTGATGCATAGTAAGCATGCAATAAATTGTCTTCGGATGTCTGGGTGGCTCAGAGGTTGAGTCTGCCTTTGGCTCTGGGTGTGATCTCTGGCCCCGGGATTGAGTCTCACATTGGGCTCCTTGAGGCAAGCCTGCTTCTCCCTCTGCCTGTGTCTTTGCCTCTCTCTCTCTCTCTCTCTCTCTCTCTGTGTGTGTGTGTGTGTGTGTCTCATGAATAAATAAATAAGGTCCTTTAAAAAATATATATTAACTGTATTTATCATCTGCTCCCTAAAAGCTGGCACTTCCACATCTATCAAGCTCTTTGCTGATGTCAGTGCTTCCTGTTCTGGAAAGTCATTGTCAATGGATCGAGCATGGGCAGTTTCCTTTCCTTTCTGTAGTCCCTTTAAAGACCAAGCATTATTAGGAGGCATCTGTCTGCAGAGCAGTGACAGTGTGGCTGTGGGTTCCTATGGAAACACTTCCTCACCCAGCACTCTTTCTCAAGGGATCTCTCCAGGCTCTGCCTCTCAAAGCCTTGGTGCTGCCTTCTGGTCTTTGTGGCACATCCTATTCTTCAGGTGTCTTTCCTGCTTTCTCAATCTCCTCAGATGTGTTGGTGATTCAGATTCTCCTTCTTTTGGATGTGAATTCTTGTTCCCTTTTGCCATAGGCACCATAGTTGCAGGGTCAGCGATTGAGTCAATTAGTGTTTCTAGAAGTATAGGTGGAGACAGGTTAGGAGTGTAAGAGATTTATTGGGGGTTGGTGTCTGTGAGAGGTAATAGGAAGAGAAGCAGGGGCAGGTAGGGAAAGTCTCAGCCTGTGATGTAGACCTGACACCTGGGAAAGGAAAGGAGGTAAGAAGAAAGACTAGGGCAGGAGAACTGCAGATCAGGTCTGAAAAGTCAGGTGTCCAACAGCTGTAGGGCAAAAAGCCTGAAAGAGGAGTCCCAATCCAGGCTGAAATGGAGAGGCTTAGATACATTTTCCATGCTCAGTCAGCAGTGAGGGCTCCCTGGGAATGCTAGGGCTTTGACTTAAAAGCTAAGATGGATCCTAAAGTTGCTAATGGCTAGAGGCTGTCAACTTATTGTTCCTGACAGCTAAATGGCAGATTCTTTCTTGACAGGAGGTCCAAGTGGTGCACTTACATGGCTGCTGCAACCATCTTCATCGCTGTGGCCAGGCCTGGCCTCCTGTGTCCCCTACCTGTGTCAAACACCTGCTTGGAAATGGTATCAACAGGACCTAAATGGAGTGTCAGTGTGAAAAACCAAGGGACTCATAGAGGTGAAATGAGAATTAGTTATCTCTCAGGCAACCTGAGGGGACCCAATGGGGTTTGATAGTAATCAATCATGGTTTTTCACTCAGCATATACTGAAAGCTCTGTACTGTGCAGGCATTTCCTGGAGGAATCCCAAACTATAGGATTGTAAAATGGGAAGATACATGAGTGCCCAATTAAGTCTCCCTTTCATGAGCAGAAATGCCTTGTAGAGTACTCCATATAGGTTCACTCTCCTCTTGCGTATCTCCAGTGATGGTGAGCTGAAGTCATCTCTTTGGTTGTGAACAGCTCTACTTGACAGAAGCTTCCCCTTCAGTGGAATTCAGAATGCTCTCACCACCTTTAATTTTTGAAGTCACTTTAATAAAACTTCCTGTTCTCTTGTTTATTAATCCTATAGATATTTGGAGATGATTGTCATTGTTCCTGAAATACTATAAGAGAAGAGAGGCTACTGGAGCCTCTGATTCCTCAACTTTACAACAATGGTGTCTGACTGTTCTTGATCACTGTGGTCTCTTTATGACCTAAAAGTCTATGAAGCCATGAAAACTTCATGGAACAATTCTCAAATAAAAGAGAAATCCATATAAATTAAAAGACGATGTGCTTTTTTTGAAGTGTTTGTTGTACATTTCCTCTGGAGCACATTGGGACTCAGGAATAGTGGGACCATCCGCCGAGCCATTGCTCATTTATGTTGAAATAAAACAGGCTCTGGCTAATTAGAAGCATGCTCCTCGAGATGAAACAATACAAGCTTTCCATTTCCCCACCATTAGCAATTCCTGATGTTGACTGGCCATGTTAATATAACCCCCACTCTACAACAGGAAAAAAAAAATAAAGCAGGAATGATGATTCACAGCACAAGAAAGAGTTCTTTATACTTACACTCAACCAGCACACACTAATGCTCTAGGTACTCACTATGCACTGGCCTCTATGATAGGTATTTTCACATATATTATTAACTTTATTTTATCCTCACAAGAATATTATGAGGTAGATTTTATTAGCTGCACATTTCAAATGAAGAAATATGAGCCTCAGAGCAATCAGGTGATTTGTTCAAGGTTACCTAGCTGATAAGTGGATAAACTAGAACTGTCTGCTACGAAGTCCAGTGCTCTGTTCACTCCACTGGCTACAAGGAAACTTATTAATAAAAAACCATGCCTATGTATGTAGTATGCAACTATTTTAATTCCGGTTGCCCCAGAGGTATACTCTGAAGTTAAGGTTAAGGTGAAAGTAGTTTATTATCAGAGGATAAAGAAGTATCAAAAGAGGATGGTAAAGTGAGTCAAAGAAAAGGTAGCCAATAAATTATGCATCATCAAACCAGGTATCATTGTGGGCAATTGGAACTAAATTCTGCTGGGGAAATTCTGAGAGTCAGTGCAGAATACAGTAAATCTACCCAAAAGGGATGGGGCTAGGGCTTTTATAAACCAACTCTGTCAGTCATTGGTTGAGATCTTCTTCTAGCAGATATTAATTACCTGGCACTAACTACCTGCCAAGTAGGTAGACAAAACATGTTTTAGAAGCCTGAGAGAGACCTTACACAGAGAAATTTGGCATCTGGCAATTAGAGTTTTAGTTGGTATGCACTGAAGTAAAGGCAAGAGGATATGGCACCTGGTACAATAAGTAATGCCAGATTCTACACAATCTGTCAACAAACATATCTTGACCACCTACTGTGTGGAATAGCACAGGGTGAACCACACGGATATGGACATGCTTTCATGTGGCTTAGTATCAGAAGGAAGGCAGAAATATGTTATTTTAAATAAATATAAAATAATTAAAATGTACTTTCATGGGTAGGAGAAGCTATAAACCCCACTTAGCTAAGTCTTACTACAAAAAAAAAAAAAAAAAAAAACTAGAAAGAACCCACAATAAAAACCCTCTCATTCATTGTTACTCTTTGTCTCCTTTTACCTCTGACTCCTATCTTTTCTCCTTTTTGGAGCCAAATTTCCTAAAACAGTGAGTTTAGAATCTGCCTTCTCCAATGAACTATGAGACCCTCTGGGGATGGGCCTTTTTTTGTTTGTTTGTTATCTTTAATTGTATTGTGTAGTATTTGACACATAAAAAAAGAACATATGGATTTGAACACCAGCCAAGATGGAGTAAGATCACTCCAGTCTATCTTTCTCACTGATTATTTTGTCATAAAAACTTATGACAAAATACAAAAGAATACAATTAAAAAAAATTTTTTTGGAAAGATTTATTTATTCATGACAGACACAGAGAGAGAGGCAGAGGGAGAAGCAGGCTCCATGCAGGGAGCCTGATGTGGACTCAATCCCGGGTCTCCAGGATCACGGCCTGGGCTGCAGGCGGCACTAAACCACTGGGCCACTGGAGCTGCCCAATAATACAATTTAAGGACTCCAAACACTAACAACAACAGGCAGATTGAGAGGGAAGTCTTTTGTTGAATAATGATGCATAATTGAGATGAGTTTCAGAGTCTTTTTTCCCTGGTTTCTCCCAGATTTGACCTAAAGGTAGACAGAGTCCTATACTGCAGAGAGGGGACATATAACAAAATTTGGAAAAAATTCCTCTGTGTTATAGCCTGAGGACTGAGAACAGGAGCCTCTTATTACCTGGAGAGTATAGGAGGATATTCTTGCTTTTTTGAGGTGGGGCTTCTCCTTGTCCTTCCCTGGTGCCAGCCCCATGACAGGGTGGTCATGGTGAGGACTTCTAAGTCCACTAGGGATAAACTGTCTTTCTGGCCAAAGAAACTTGAAAAAGAATTCTCTCTCAAAGAACAGAGAAAATCCGTTTTTTACCCTCTTCTTTCCTTAAGGCACTTTGTCTTGAGGGTAGGCACATGTCCATGGACTTTCTCAATAGCACAAGAAGAACTCTGATTTTTTAGCCAGAGGACTCAGAAAGGGAACCCTCTGGTTTCCATAGAAAACAAAGAGTGTGTGGGAAATCATGGTGGAAGAGTTCTGGAAAAGAGGATCCCTGAGTCTGTGTATAAAGTGACACACATCCTTAACTCACCAAACTGAAATGTATGGAATAGACCAATGAAGCATAGTGAAGGCTTTGAAAAACAGAACTGACATTGGAACCACCACTCACAGAAGGTGAGCTAGAACTCTTTGTCTGACCTAACTGATCACCTGTTAATACAACAAATCAACATTTTATAGTATTTTATTTTAGTAAGACCTAGAGCTTCACAACAAAACATTCAAAATGTTCTGGATTTAATCCAAAGTTACATGTAAAGGACCAGGAAATTCTGGCCCACTTTTAAGGGAAAAGACAATAAATATCAACCTGGAGATAACCCAGATATTGGAATTATCAGACATAGACTTTAAATCAGCTCTTAGAATTATTCTCCATGAAGAAAAGTGTATACATTTGAACTAAGTGGTAAGGTAGAAGCTTTTAGAAAACAAATAGAAATATAATCAAGAAGCAAATCAAACTGGAAGAAATAGAAAATCTGAACAGACCCATAACCAGCAAAGAAATGGAATCAATAGTCAAAAATCTCCCAACAAAATAGAGTCCAGGGCCGGATGGTCTCCCAGCATAATTCTATCAAACATTTAAAGAATTAATACCTATTATTCTGAAATAATGGAATATTTCAGAAAATGGAAATGAAACGAAAACTGCCAAACTTTTTCTATGAGGCCAGCATTATCTTGATCCTAAAACCAAACAAAGATCCCATCAAAAAGGAGAATTATAGACCAAATATCCCTGATGAACATGGATAGAAAATTTCTCACCAAGATACTAGGTAATAGGATCCAACAGTACATTAAAAGGATTATTCACCATGACCAAATGACATTTATTCCTGGGCTGCAAGGGTGGTTCAACATCCACAAATCAATTAATGTGATACACCACATTAATAAAGAAAGGACAAGAACCATATGATCCTCTTATTAGATGCAGAAAAAGCATTTGACAAAATACAGCATATTTTCTTAATAAAAACTCTTTGCTGTGTAGGGATAGAGGGAACATACCTCAATATCATAAAAGCTATATATGAAAAACCCATAGCAAATATCATCCTCGATGGAGAAAACAGCTTTTCCCCTAAGGTCAGAAACACAACAGGGATGGCCACTCTCACACTGTTGTTCAACATAGTCTGGAAGTCCTAGCCTCAGCAATCAGACAACAAAAAGAAATAAAAGGCATCCAAATTGTCAAAGAAGAGGTCAAACTTTCACTCTTTGCAAGTGACATGATACTCTATGTAGAAAACCCAAAAGATTCCAAGGAAAAAAATTGCTAGAATTGATACAAGACTTCAGCAAAGTGGCAGGATATAAAAACAATGCACAGAAGTCAGTTACATTTCTATACACTAACAAGAAGGAAGAAGAAATAGAAATCAAGGAATCAGTCCCATTTACAATTGCACCGAAAACTGTAAGATACCTAGGAATAAACCTAACTGAAGAGGTAAAGGGTCTGCACTCTGAAAACTATAGAACACTTATGAATGAAATCAAGGAATACACAAAGACATGGAAAAACATTCCATGCTCAAGGAGTGGAAGAACAAATATTGTTAAAATGTCTATGCTACCCACAGCAATCTACATATTTAATGTAATTTCTATCAAAATACCATCAACTTTTTTCACAGAGCTGGAACAAACAATCCTTAAATTTGTGTGGAACCACAAAAGACCCCAAATAGCCAAAGGAATGTTGGAAAAGAAAACCGAAACTGGTGGCATCACAGTTCCGGACTTCAATCTCTATTACAAAGCTGTGATCATCAAGACAGTATGGCACTGGCACAAAAACAGACACATAGATCAATGGCATAGAATAGAGAACCCAGAATGGACCCTCAACTTTATGGTCAACTATTCTTCAACAAAGCAGGAAAGAATATCCAATGGAAAAAAAAAAACCTCTTCAACAAATGGGGGACAATTGGACAGCCACATATGGAAGAATGAAACTGACCACTTTCTTACATCATACACAAAAATAAACTCAGAATGGATTAAAGACCTAAATGTGGGACAGGAATCCATTAAAATCCTAGAGGAGAACACAGGTGTCAACCTCTTTGACCTCAGCCACAGCAACTTCTTGCTGGAAACGTTTCCAAAAGCAGGAGAAGCAAAAACAAAAATGAACTATTAGGACTTCATCAAGGAAAAATTTTTTCTTGCACAGGAGCGGGAACAGTCAACAAAACTAAAAGGCAGCCTATGATATGGGAAAAAATATTTGCAAATGTCTTATCAGATAAAGGGCTGGTATCCAAAATCTATAAAGAACTTATCAAACTCAACACCCCAAAATCAAAAGATCTGATCAGGAAGTGAGCAGAAGACATGAGCAGACATTTCTCCAAAGAAGACATACAAATGGCCAACAGACACATGAAAAAATCCTCAAAATAATTCGGCATCAGGGAAATAAGTCAAAACCATCATGAGATACCACCTCATAATGATCAGAATGGCTAAAATTAACAAGTCAGGAAACAACAGGTGTCAGCAAGGATGTGGAGAAAGGGGAACCCCCTCTTACACTGTTAGTGGGTATGCCAACTGGTGCAGCCACTCTGGAAAACAGTATGGAGGTTCCTCAAAAGTTAAAAATAGAGCTACCTTACAACCCAGCAATTGCACTACTAGGTATTTATCCAAAGGATATAAACATAGTGATTCAAAGGGACACATGCATCCCAGGGTTTATAGCAGCAGTGTCCACAGTTGCCAAACTGTGGAAAGAGCCCAGAAGTCCATGAACAGATGAACTGATAAAGAAGATGTGATATATATATATATATATATATATATATATATATATATATGGCATAGAATAGAGAACCCAGAAATATAAATATAAATATAAATATAAATATAAATATATATATATATGGAATACTACTCAGGTATCAAAAAAATGCAATCTTGCCATTTGCAACAATGTGGTTGGAACTAGAGGGTATTATGCTTAGCAAAGTAAATCAGTCAGAGAAAGACAAATCCCATATAATTTCACTCATATATGAATTTAAGAAACAATATAGATTAACATAGGGAAAAGGAAGGAAAAACAAAATAAGAGGAAAACAGAGAGGGAGGCAAACCATGAGAGACTCTTAACCATAGGAAACAAACTGAGAGTTGCTGGAGCGGAGGTGGGTGGGGGATGGAGTAACTGGGTGATGGGCATTAAGGAGAGCACTTGAAGTAACGAGCACTGGGTGTTGTATGCAACTGATGAATCACTGAATTCTACCTCTGAAACTAATAATGCAGTATATGTTAAATTGAGTTTAAATAAACAATTTTTAAAAATTAATAAAAAAACTAAAATGCTCAGTAACCTGAAATAAATGATTCACTCTATTGTCTTAATAGAATCAGAATGGAAGGAACAAGAAAGAGAAAAAAGATTGGAAGGAAAGTAGAGTCTCATGAACCTATTGAACACAAAAAATATGTATAATATAGTTATGAAGCAAAATAATAAAATTAGAAATTTTAGGAACCCATAACTGAATTTAAGAACTAGTACAATATCAGTACACTAACTACCCCTTTCCTATGGTCATGTCTGCTTCTCAGAGATAACCTCACTCCTCATTTTTGTATTTAGCATTCCTTTTTTCCCATAGTTTCATCACATCTGTATTTATTCTCCAAATAATTTATTTCACAATGATTTTTATTATAATACTGAATTTAATGATTTGAAACTTGTTTTACAACATGATGTCTAAGATTCATCTGTGTCATAATCCATACCTAATTAATTTCCATTGTTCTGTAATATTTAGGTGTGTAACTATGCCACAATTTACATGTAATTTTCCAGTAGATTAGTATTATGTTACTCATTTACTCATTTATTTATTTTGCTATTACAAGCTATGCTGCTATTATCATTCTTTTGCTTGTCTTCTGGTACCCATTCACATGATCTCTCTAGGGAGAAATCTCTAGGAATGGAACTTCTTCTGGACCATTGGATATGCAAATATTTGATTTTATAAAATAATGCCAACTAATTCTCATGACGATTTACATTCCCTTTCATATCCTCACCAACAAATATCAAACTTAATGATTTTTTTTGTTAGTGTGGTAAGTAAAAATTATACAATTTGTATTTCCCAGACTTCTAAAAAAGTTGGATATCTTTTCAAATGTTCTTTTGCCATATAAGTGTGACTTTTTTTTGTGAGATGCCAATATATAACCTTTGCCCACTTTTCTTTTGGGTTATTTTACTTTTCTAATTAATTTATAGAAGTTATTTTTATATTCTGTACACTGAACTTTAGTCACTTAAAAGTATTACAAATATGACCTCCCAGTTTGTGGCTTATTTTTTCACTTTCTTTATGATATCTTGATATGAAGAAGTCTTTGATTTCAGTAGAGTTGGATATATTAGTTTTTTCTTTCTTATTAGCATTTTTTGATGTCTGCTTTTATCTCATTGTTGTAAAGATAGCCTTTTATACAATCCACTATAAATTTTAAAGTTTTCCCAGTCGTATATCTGTAATCCACTTGGGACTGATTTTTGTGTATGGTATGTAGGAAGGATCCCAATTGCATCTTTGTCCATTTGGATATTGAATTGTCCTGGCAATTTATTTAACAATAAATTTAATTAATTTATTTAATTTATTAACAAATAAATCCTCTTTTCTCGAATAGGCTGTGATGCCCCTCTGTCAGATATCAGTTTTTCATACATGTGAGGGCTATTCTAATCTTGTGATTGATTTGTTTCTTCCTGCGCCAATACCATATTGTCTTAATTAACAAGTTTTACAATAAGTCTTTCTATCTGATAGAGGAATCCTCCAACTTTGGAAGTGTTTGGCTATTATTTGGCCTTTGCTGTCGCATATACATTTTAGAAGCAGGGAGTAAGCTTCCTCAGAACATCTTAATGGGTTTTAATTTAAATCTACAGATCCATTTGGAGATAATTAATATATTTAAAATAGTCTCTTTTTATGACTACACTGTATCTGTCCATTAATTGAAATCTTCATTTAAATTACATTTTCAAGGGACACCTGGGTGGCTCAGTGGTTGAGCATCTGCCTTTGGCTCAGGGTGTGATCCCAAGGTCTTGAGATCAAGTCCTGCATTGGGCTCCCCACGGGGAGCCTGCTTCTTCCTCTGTCTATGTCTCTGCCTCTCTCTCTCTGTCTCTCTCTCTCTTTGTCTTTCATGAATAAATAAATAAAAATCTTTTAAAAAAAACAAATAAATTACATTTTCAAGATATTCAGCATTTTTCTTATTGCTTTATGTGAGTCCTTTATACATTCCTGAGGTTTATAGGAATAAAATTAAGTTGTATATATTGATCTTATAAGCAGCCACATTTTAAAATTATCTTCCTACTTCTAATAGTTGGCCCATAGATCTTTTAAAGCTTTCCAAAGATACTTATATAATTTTCAAGTATGACAGTCATTTCTCTTTTTTATTCCCCTAGACCTAATTATTTTTTTTTCTTACCCTTGTCATGTCTCCAAGGAGCCAGGTTTTGTTCCTTAGAGAACTGTGGGACTCTCTGGTACCTAAGACTAAGCAAATGAATACGAGAAAAATTGTAGGATCTGCACGTTTTTTGTTTTTTTTTTTCATCCAGGGGAATGATAAGATTCCTTCCACTTAGAATATTTAAAAGGGATGATGGAAAACAAAGTTGTGTTTTAATTATTCTCCAAATCATTCTCATTCAACATATTAATTACTCTCATATTATCTCTAATCAAGGGTTATTAGATATCATTATTTCCATTTTCCAGAGAAATAATTGAAACTAAAGAATGAAACATGTGCTGGTCAAAGTCACAGTTCTCTGAAATATTAGAGCTACAATTTGAACTCAGTCTTTTTGGATAGTTCCAGTCAGCCAGACTCAGTCAAAACTTGAGGTGAGTAGAGGGATAAGCAAAGAATACCCTTGAATTTCTAATTAGAATCATTGAGAGTACCAGGGCATTGTTACCAGGGTCTGGAAGATCATGGAGGGTTTGTGAAGGGCTGGAGCAAATGAGCTTGATCCTTGAGATGTTTTCCTTGCAAGTGGAGACATTTCTCCCTCATGGCCTAGTCTACAGATGATCCAATGTTTTTGTTAATATATGGAGAAATATAATTTTACTGACAATGTACTTAGCAGTTTGAGAGAAGAGCACACTTTCTGCTACACTACAGCTTGACTCTGTGGCTGACTGTTCATAAAATGCCTTTTATGCCTTTTTGAATTAGCCAAGAATAGCCACCATCAGTCCTCAGCTACATAACAGCCATCCTAGTCCAAGGTCCACAGTTACAGAATTCACTATCAGAGCACATTTAAATGAATTCGGACCTCCATTTAGGATGCCCTGGCATATTTCTTGCTTTTGAGGAGAGGTGGTGGAGGGAAGCCCATTAACAGCTCTATCAAAAAAAAAAAAAAAAAAAAGCCTTTTTTTTAAGTCTCCCCTAGAGCTATTTCATCCAGAAATCTGGGACCTCCACAGGAGTATAAATCTGTAACAGTCTTTTTAAGACTCTTATTTAATCAGAACCATCCTCCAATGCAACGGGTACCAGCCCTATCAGTCAACATCCCAGCTAGAAACAGATGACACTCTCCAACTGAGTGATTTAAGGATAGTTTTCAAAAAGAACTATTCACAGTGGTATAGTCATGGATTAGGGAAATAAGGGATGTTGGAATACCCAGGGGCTAGTAACAGGAACTGATTACAGGCTTATGCTAGGAAGTTTGAGGAGGGGAGGTAGTTGTCAGAACCCAGAGAGGATAATTTGAGTAGAGGATACTTGACAAGACATGTGGCCTTCAAATCAGAGACATAGCCAATCTGAGGTGATCTGCCATGAAAATAGCCTAGAGAATAAATACCTAACTCACCTTCCTTCTGTCCTTTGCTCTCCTGTCTTCCTTTAGCTGAACCCAAGGAAACCATTGACCATGGGAGCTTATTGATGAGTTCAGAAGGCCAGTGTTTAGGGGCACAGAGCATGTTGGAGAATGATGGAGAGTAAATATGATGGTCCAATTGGAAGAAATTTGGCAATGTCCACCACCACTTTTGCCCTTCAACACTCCCTCTTGTCTTTGTCCAGGCAAAAGCTTGATGTCCTCAAAATAGATGAATTGAAAAATCCCATCAAATACCATAACATGATGGGGTGCCTGTGTGGCTCAGTCAGTTAAGCATCTGCCTTCAGCTCAGGCCATGATCCCAAGGTCTTAGGATGGAGCCCCATATCAGGCTCCCTGCTCAATGGGGAGCCTGCTTCTCCCTCCGCCCCTTCCCCTGCTTGTGCTTTCTCTCTTTCAAATAAATAAATAAAAACTTTAAAACAACAACACCATCACAAAGGGGTCTCAATTTGATGAAATTCCCATCTGAAGTTTGAAAGAACTCTAGCCATCATCAGGTTCTTAAGGAAACGTTGCGGGTGGAAATGAGGGGTGGATAAGAAAAATGTTAATGAAAGAAAATATGGAGATATAACGTCAGCTTTCACTTAACTGTCATGAGTTTTGTGTTGATAATTATAGCTGCCTTCTACTACCATTTGCATTTCCATTAATCACTGCCAATCCCTCAGCTGGATGGTATTCTTTATCTATTGAAGCAACCCAAATCTTTATTCTTATGAGATCTAAGTCCTAGAAAAGCATGTTTTGGATTTCCCTCATTTTCCATTGAACAG
This sequence comes from Nyctereutes procyonoides, assembly GCF_905146905.1. Taxonomy (NCBI): domain Eukaryota; kingdom Metazoa; phylum Chordata; class Mammalia; order Carnivora; family Canidae; genus Nyctereutes; species Nyctereutes procyonoides. Next base: position 36,227,870 of record NW_026575140.1, on the reverse strand, counting down.
AACTATTGGAGAACAAGAAGAGCCCTAATGAATCCCCTTGGTCATAGACACAGTCCTATTTACCATCACTGTGCAATAGCATCTCAATTTCCCTCTGGTAATTGGACTCAGATATCCTTGCTAGGGGAGTGAGAAGCCCAAAAAATATGAGGAAGTGGGAGTCTCAGTACTGTCTCATTCAACAACAGAACTTTACTTTGGTGAAAGTATTTCTCCCTTAGTGGCAGTAGTAACCCCAAACTTATTGAGCCCAAGGTAATGATTTAGAAAGAAATTTCTCCATAGGATATTGTCTCCCACCTAGTGTCAAAGTGAGCCTCTATTGGGGAGCCTGGGTTATGCAGTCGGTTAGGTGTCCAACTCTTGGTTTCAGCTCAGGTCGTGATCTCAAGGTCAGGAGATGGAGCCCAGGGTGGAGCCCAGGATTGAGCCTGGCATTGAGCTGCCTCAAATGCCATGTAGGGCTCTGGGCCACTTGTATGGAGTCTGCTTGTCTTTCTCCCTTCCTTTCCAGCCTTCCCCCCATTCATCCTCCTGCATATGTGTGCACACAAACTCTCTCTTTCTGTCTCCCTCTCTCTCAAATAAATAAATACATTTTTTTTAAAAAAGTGAGCCCTTATTAGGCCATTCCATCATTCTCTCAAGCCAATTGTATATGAAAAATATACATGTATATGAGTAATAGGACACATGGTAAGACCAGTGAAGTCTATGAATGGAAATCCACTGTCACACTTCCTTTGTTATAAAATGTTTTCACTAATTGGAAGCAATGATATGTAGGACATTATAGCAATGGACAAGGTATTCTGTAAGGTCACAAAGGGTAGAGCTATCTTAAGGGTGCAGGTGGAGAAGGAAAATCTTTATCTAGAAATTTTGTTTATTCTTGTTAGAATAAATACTGCTGCTTCCATGATGACATGAGGTCAGGGTAATTATCCTGCTACTAGATAACCAGCTGATCCTCCAGAAATAGTACAGTATCCAGAGCTCAGCTGCTGTTACCAGATTGGGTACTCACCAGTGAGAGATTAGAGTTAGTCAAAACATTTTGTATCTAGAGATAATATGCACTCTAAAAATATTGCTCTCCAGGTGAAAAAAAAACTATGGAATTAAAATAATAGCAAATTTAAATGAATCCAGGTAAAGTACAGCTTGGTTTATAGGGTTTATTATTTCTCACATATTTTTTTAGCATCAACTATGTGCTAGGTGCTGTCTGTAGAGCAAGGGATACAGAAGTGAAAACTGACAGTTCTAGGACCTAAAATATCAAAGCAGGTTCTAAAACCTGATAGTTGCCATAAATGAAACATGTACAAGATGTTATATGAAAGAAATTGATTATTCCCCATGGGGTAGGGCAAGACTTAAGCCAAGGATCTGAATGTTGAACAATGGCAAGGTGGTCTACAAGAAAATAAAGATAAGTATGGTATTTCAGGAAGAGGAAAGAGCTTTTGCAATGTCACTGAAGCATAAGCATGGGATGCCTCCCATTCTGATAATTTAAAAACTTTCAGTCCAGTTGTGCCATCAGGTCATGTGACTATGTAGAAAGCATTTGGGGAAGTATAGCTAGGCTTAGGGAGGTCTTGATGATGGAAGATCCAGATTGTTTAAAAACACCTTTTAAGCTGGGAAGTACTTCTGCCTCTACCCAGAAGCAGGAAAACACGGAAGGGTTTAAAGCCAAGCAGTAATGTTATCAATAGTGTATGTTAGAAAACATACCTGTAGAGGGATAATGACATAGGGCTCAGGGGAGCTTAATCCTAGGGAGGGAAGCAATGATGCTGGCCTGATTAGAGTATTTACAAAGTTTTGTAAAGGGGTGTAACAGAAATGAGGTATTTAGGAGATGCTATCCTTATGACTTGGAAACATTGGATGAAAGGTAACTGAGAAAGGGCTTACTTATTTATTTATATTGAGGTGTAGTTGACACACAATGTTACATTAGTTTCAGGTGTACCACATAGTGATCCCACAGCTCCATACATTATGCTATGCTCACCACAAGCATAGCTACCATGTGTCACCATGTAACACTATTGTAATGCCACTGACTATATTCCCTGTCCTGGACCTTTCATCCTTGAGACTTATTCCATAACTGGAAGTCTGTACCTCCTTCACCCACTTTGCAAAGAGGACAGATTCTTAAATGTCTCCTATAATTAGGGCTTACACAGCTGGTTAGGTGATGATGCTATTTACATAAAAGACAGGAAATAAAAGAGAAGAAATAGGCTTTATAGGGGAAATAAATTTCATTTAATTCAAATAAGCAGAATTGATTGAATTCCTATATGAGATAGAAATAATGTCTTGGGGATGCCTGGGTGGCTCAGTGGTTGAGCATCTGCCTTTGGCTCAGGATGTGATCCTACAGCCTGAGATGGAGTCCCACATCAGGCTTCCCAGAGGGAGCCTGCTTCTCCCTTCGCCTGTGTCTCTGCCTCTCTCTGTGTGTCTCTCATGAATAAATAAATAAAATCTTTGAAAAAAAAAGAGAAAGAAGGTCTTGTATAGTTTAGGTTAGTATTTTTTTTAATTTTTTATTTTTTTAAAAAATTATTTATTTATTTATTTATGATAGTCACACATAGAGAGAGAGAGAGAGGCAGAGACACAGGCAGAGGGAGAAGCAGGCTCCATGCACCAGGAGCCTGATGTGGGATTCGATCCCGGGTCTCCAGGATCGCGCCCTGGGCCAAAGGCAGGCGCCAAACCGCTGCGCCACCCAGGGATCCCAGGTTAGTATTTTTTTAAAGGACTTTGAGGTAGTATGCATCTGGAACATAGAATCAAGTTCATAATAGAAACAATAAATTAAAGTTAAGAGCATTTTGGTGGTAGGTGAAATGATGAATGAGGATGAAATCTTTTAGTAATGGTATGCAGAGTAGAAAATCATTGTGCCTCCCTCTATCCTCTAAGCTCCATAGGACAGCAAGTTTCTCTGCAAACTCCTGGTTACCTAGAACAATGCTTGGTACAAAGAAAATACTCAAAAATATTTCTTAAATGAAAAGTGAGAAGTAATAAACTGACCAAAAGTGAAGTGAAGGAAATATAGGAAACATCAATATTTAAGCAGAGAGCAAGGGAAACCGTGAGAAGCGCTCTGGGAAAGACTGACCGAAGAGATAGAAAAACAGAAGTGGGGATAATGCTGTAAAAGTCAAAGTCCAAATAGGACTCCAAGAAAGGAATGGACAAGAAGGTCAAATGCTGCCAGTTGTCCGATAAGATGAAGACAGGAATATATGCACACTGGAATTGGTAATCAGGAGAGAGAAAGAAGAGCCAGCTTGCAGTGGATTTAAAAGTGAATGGGAAATGAGAAAACTGAGCAAGAGAAAGAAACAAAAGTTCTTAAGAAATTAGATGAGAAAGGGAGAAAAAATACTAGATAAAAGACAAAAGATTCAGGAGAAGGATTTAATTTTTCATTATTCTTTTGTTGGTCCTTGTCTTTTAAAAACATATGATTTCCTTTGGATGAATTAAACTGATCAGGGTTCTGTGCCACAGGAGGAAGAGAAAGTTGTATCTCAAAGAGGAGGTGATTGATGGAGCGAGGTTTCAGGAGAGACTTAACAGACACTGGAGGAAATGGTTATAATTTTACCATTTTAGCAGCAGCTGGAAGGACCCTCACAGTCACCTTCAGTTTGAATTTTGGAAAGACCTGGCACAAGATTCCTCTTGTCTCTTCAGACTTTTCCGTGGGTTTCTTTTTTTTTTCTTTTTTTTTTTTCCGTGGGTTTCTGTGCCCGGTTTCCATCAGCAGCCGCAGCTCAGGATATATCCTGGCTGGAGTGGGGAAGAAAGGAAATTGAGGAAGACTTTGGTGAGAAGAATCCAGCATCTGCTTGCATCCGGGAGCTGACTCACACACTCAGCATCTCCCCACACTAAGCTTGTTGTGCTCGGGCTTTGTGCTTTTCTGTAGAGTCCTCTTTACTTTTCCCTCTGAATCAGAGTGAATTGGGAAACATAAACTCAGAAATCATGACAAACTTGTCCATGTGGGAAAGAAAAGATGTCGCTGCAGTTTTAATGGGGCATCTGGGTAGCAGTTTCAGCAAAAAGAGCGAGAGGGCTTCATTAGGATGACAACTCTTACTGTTCTTTTCTTTAAACAAATGTTCCTTGGTCTAAGGTGGAAATTCAGAGATGAAAAAGTCAGGTTCTCTGTCCTCAAGAAATTATGCCAATAATCAGATTGAGATGTAAAAATATGATCCACCAAGAATCAAGACACCTTGGAGAGGAATCCAATTAGCAGGTGGGTTGGAGAACTGAGGACCCCAGGACAAATTATAAGTCTATTTAGGGGAAGGAAATTTGAGTATGCATAGAGTGAGGTGAATGATTCTTCTCCAGCAGCTGAAATAGAATACAAGAAAGAAAAAAAAAAAGCAGAAATGAGAAAGACTTACCTCTTTTTACCTCTTCATTAAATATGTATGGACCTCCTAGTATGGGTGGGGTATAGGTGAAAAGCCCTGTAGTGATGTGTGTCTTGGGGGGCCGTGATATTTCTCTTGTGCAAACTCAGAAAATCTCACAGTATTTGGCCCACTGATCCTCAGTTTGGGATCCCTAGACCCTAGACCTCTATAAGTCCAAGAAGCGAGTTATGATGCACCTGTGAACCCACAGATTTTAAAAGTCTAAACCTGAACTGAAGGTATTTCAGTATCACTAAGTATGGAGGGGAGGGTGAGTGTTGTCAGACTTGAAAAGTGGCCATTCCCTCTCTGATAAAAACAAACTGTTTTCAGTTCTCCCTGAAGTCACACTCTGAGAGTGTGTGACACACATTATATTTCTTGTGCCTTCTCTCCTTCCTCTACTAAGTAACTCCAAGTCCTGTAAGACTTGAAGTAGGTGCCACGTCATCGGGTCCAGGCAGGGTTATGTTTCTCTTCCATATCCTATACCATCTTGTGTTCTCCCTATCAAAGCCTTGATCACTCCCACTGTATTAGAACTGTTTCCATTAGTGTTCCCCACAAGAGCCCCTCCAGCACTGGAATTATCTGTGACTCATGCCCCAAACTCCAGCACCCAGTGTGATGTCCCACCTAACATAATGCCTGGCTCACAGGAGATGCTTTATAAACATGTGTTAAATGAAGTTATAGCTAAAGAAAGAGCAAGAGTGCCTCATTCTGCCTAAAAATTCTACTGCTTTTTTCCTTTCTTCTAGTTTCCTTTCCTCTGGTTTCCTGCTGTAGAAGAATCAGCCACTTCATACTTTGTGTGCTCCAGCTTCCTTTCCCTGAACAAATTTCTCCTTGAATTTTCTCTTAGAACCCTTAGTTTTCAGAGCTGGGGGACCATATAACTTGTCCTACGAACATCTTCCTTTACAGGGGTACTTGGCTTGATGTTGTGTGAGGCAATGGAAAGAGTCCCATCCGGGGTTCCCAAGAGGTACTTTCTGGATTTTACTCATTTGTGGCCTCTACCACTTACTTGCCCTGTTGGAGCCTTACCTCCTTTGTAAAAGGGAGTTGGGGACCAGATGGGAAGTAGCATAGTGTGGGGAAACAGCAATCACACATATCTGGGGTTAGATCCCAGCTAAGCCACATGTCCTCTTGGTCAGATAACTTTCCTGAATCAACACCTCCTTGTGTGAAAAGAGAATGAGAATACTTCAGTGAAGGTATGAATGGCCCTTCAAGCCATTGTGAGAATATATGGGCAAGTGTAAAAAGTGCCTGTCATATGTATGGTAGCTAATTGATAATCATATTTAGCTTCTCCACTTCTAGGGGTCTTCTAATTTTCATATTCTAGATTCATATCTCTACATAACCAATCTCAACACTCTCTTTGACTTCTCTTGTACAGTTGTGTAAATACTGTATCCCTTTATCCTTTTCTCATTCATTCATTCATTCATTCATTTAAAAATACCCTGTTTAAGAAACAAAACAGATGAACGTGGAAGGGAAAAAAAGAGAGACAAAACAGCAAACAGACTCTTAACTATAGAGAATAAATTGAAGGTTTCTGGAGGGAATGAGTGAAATAGGTTATGGGGATTAAGGAGGGCACTTGTGATGAGCACCAGATGTTGTATGTAAGTGATGAGTCACTGAATTCTACACCTGAAGCTAATATTACATTGTGTGTTAACTACCTGGAATTTAAATAAAAACTTGGAGAAAAACTTAAAAAGATAAAAATACTTATTCTATTTGTTCATTCAATATTTTAATAACTCACTTGGTAAAATCCTACCTCTGCTCTCTGAGTGTTGGCTAAATGAATCTAGAATAGTGGTCCTCAAAATTTTTGGTCTCAAGAACCTGTTACACTCTTGAAAGTCATCAAGAAACCCAAAGCACTTTTGTTTATATGAGGTGTATCTATCAAGATTAGAAATTAGAACTGAGAAATTATGACAGTATTTCTTAATTTATTTAAAAATGATGATAATGGGGCACCTGGGTGGCTCAGCGATGGAGTGTCTGCCTTTGGCTCAGGTCATGATCCCGGGGTACTGAGATTGAGTCCTTCATTGGGTTCTCCTCAGGGAGCCTGACTCTCCCTCTGCCTGTGTCTCTACCTCTCTGTGTGTGTCTCTCATGAGTAAATAAATAAAATATTTTTAAAAAATGACAGTAAATCTATTCCCTGTTTATAGAATGATATTTTTATGAAGAATAATTATATTTTCTAAAATAAAAATTATTAGTCTAAAGAGTGGCACTGTTTTATGTTTTGTCAAATTTGATTAATATCTCATTTAGTAGAAGACAGCTGAATTCTCACATCTGTTCTGCAGTCAGAATCTGTGTAGCATATTGTTTTGTTGAAGTCTGTGCAGAAAATCCAGTCTCACACAGATATGTAGTTAAGTACAAGAATTTAATAACCTTTTCAGATAATCGTGGATGTTCTTTGATACTACACCAAAACTTGACAAGTGGTAATTTCTTAAAGCTTGGTTACAGTGTGCAATCTGAAACCATATTAATGAGATTTTCACATTCTACTGCACTGAAATCTACTTTCCTTCAAATGGATTTTTTTTTGCCCATACATGATTTCATAACATCTTGTACTGGTCATATGGAAAATATCAGTTCACTGAATTATGCAGATCTTCAGAATGTTGACTCGTTTCATTATACAATATACAAAAATCACATTCCTTGTTATCACCACCAATCTAATAAGAAAAGTGTGTATTAGAATGTCAAGCTCATGATGGCAGATGCAAATTTTCCAAAATTTAAATTCTCGCTTGAAAGCCTGAATTTAATCATTGACAACAAAAGCCATAAGTTATTTTTCATGAAGTGACAGGCTCTTTTCATTCAATTTTAAGAAAATGTATGATATATATCCAAGTCTAAATAACCATAGTTTGTTAATCTCTCTTTCAAGATAAAAATTTTTTTTACTGCTCTTTCTTACAATATTTTTTAGTGCAATTGGCTTTTATTTCTATTTTTCTGTTGAACGGTGAGTGCACGGTGTTAAAGAATGCAACTACTAATAAAGTTTGGTGCTGTTGCCTTGGCCTGTGCTAAAGCATCAGCTGTTTACTCACTATGACTTCTGCACATCAGTCAACACAGTGTCAGCATAAATGTCAACATAGTGAAAAAAGCAATACTTCTTTCTATTATTATGAAAATAGTTTTTACATCACAGACCTCCTGAAAGAATCTTGGGTATTCCCAGGTCCGTGGACTACAGTTGGGAAATATTGCTAATATTTTTTGTTTTAAAAGGTGAGCTAGTCTCAAATGTGGACTAGAAATGAAGAGTAATTTGAAAGTATTTCTCACTTTTCTTTGACAATGACCATGGTTTCTTTTCCAGATGACATCTTCCTCGTATGTAATTGGTGACTACATCCAAGTAAACATTTTCCAAGTGTGGAAAATGAGAGCAAGTGGGTGTGTGGGCTCAAAGGGAATTGCTTATTTGGGGGATGATGGGAGAGCACAGTTCTGGAAGGAGTTCAGTTCTATGAGTGTATATTTCTGGTCTTCAAAAGATTACCACATACATGCTGTCATACAATTTACAATGTGCCTGAGGGAGGTAGCTTAATGTAGAGAAGGAACATGGGCTTTGCATATAACCAGGCTTCGGTTCCAATACCAGCTCTGTTGCTACTGTCTATGTGATCTCTACCAGTTGACTTTACCTTGCTAAGCTCTGATTGTCTTATCTGGAAAATGAAGCTACAGTGCTTAGAATAATATGATGGTAGGCATTTAAAGGATGGGACATTGGGTGGATGGTCTGATGTGCCACATTGACGCCCTGCCCCCCTTCAGCAATGTACTCCTTACTGCAGGGAGTGCTGTGCCCTCAGTGTCAGTCTTCCTTGGTGAAGAAAGAAAACTGCTTTGCCTAGTGTCACACCCCCTCTCAAGGGGCAGCCTGCTTCCAGTGACTGATTGGGGGACCCTGGCCATCTCGTATCAACTTGGTACAGCTGTGAAAGGCCATCTCAGCTCCAGAGCTCCTCGTGGGGTCAGCTGAGTTCTTCGTTGGACTAGATCAGAGCTTAACATCTTACTCTGCCCAACCTTGTGTTCCTCCCCTTGCCTTCCACAGGTGTCATCCTGAGTCTCCTGGATAAAAGCCTGTATGATAATCTTTAATTCAGTGTCTGGTTTCTGGTGAACCCAAACTGACTCAGTTATTCTATTAATATTATAATTATTATTAATAATCCTTCACTCCCTATGATGTTGTGTGGGCCCTGGTAGCTGGAGGTCTTTTGTGTGGCTGATCCCTGGTGGTTGTAAGAGGAGGGTTTTGAGCCTGGAGATGAGAGAGGGCCGAATGAATCTCCATTAATTAGGAGGGAGCCAATAAAGTTTGTGGGGAGGAAGAAATGGAATTGTGATGGGAGAAGAGATGTGGAAACTGGGAGAGAAAAAGACAAGAAGAACCCTCTCTGGAGGAAGAGTAAGAGGTGCCAGGGTTTGGACATGTCTGATGAGGATTTTTATATAATAAAGATTCTGTAACCACCATGTTAAGGTACAAGACCCTGCTCTGGCATTTACTTTCTCTTTGAGCAAGTTATTTTAAACATTTATGCCTCATTTTTCTCATGAGTAAAGTAAGAATAGTAGCTACTTCAAATAGTTGTTTTGAAGATTCAATGAACTCATCAGAAATAAAAAGATGAGAAACAATTTTTCCATATGTTTATCACTATGCAATGGGAAATCATAGAAGCATATAAAATTACAGTAATAATGATGTAGATGTACATAACTTCTGTAGTTTTGCTGAAGATAGAGTTCCTAAGATTGTGTGGGAGGAAGAATGAAGTCTTTGCAGAAGAAGTAACATTCAAGAGATTATGGAGTAAGTAGGAACTTGCCAGGGAAAACAAATATGGAAAGATAGAATAATATCTTTGAAGGCTCAGAGGTGTGAGAGTTCTGAAGATCATGGGGATTTGAAATGTTATTGATTTGCTTTGATGGAAAGCTACAACCTACAAGTGGAAGTGAGTGGTTGGAGATGACGTGCAGCACCCAGGGAGCTTTGCTGGATCCCGTATGTCAGCTGGGATTTCATCCTGTGGGTGCTAAGTAGCAGCTATATTAACACAATTACAAACATATTTGAGTAAGGATGTTTACTAAATCGTTGTTTATAACAGCCAAAGTCTAAGCATAAACTTAGTATGTGTAAGTATGGGACTGATTACATTTAATTATGGTAATTTAATGGAATACTGTTCAATCATGAGAAAGAGTGAAGGAGACGTGGGACAGTCTCCCCTTTCTACTTACAGGAGATAAAAGGAAGTTGTAGAGTACAGCACACAGTGTCCCTTCATTTGTGTAAACACATGCTATGCATGTAGTGTCTTTGGCAGAATACTCAGAAACTGGTAACAGTAATTGCTTTTGGAGGGGTGAACATGCTGATGATGGTCTGAAGTGGAAGGACATTAGGGAACGACTGCTTGTATCCACCCAAAGTGCTTATGTTAAAGTCCTAACCATCAATGTGGCTATATTTAGAAAAGGAATCTCTAGATTAAGGTTAAGTAAGGTCATAAAGGTAAGGTCCTTAACTAACAGGATTAGTGTCCTTATAAGTAGGGACATCAGAGAGCTCTCTTTCTTTCTCCACACAGGTACCAAGAAAAGGCTATGTGAGTATGTAATGAGAAGGGTGCCATCTACAAGCCAGAGGGAGAGCTCTCACCAGAAATTGAATGGGCAGGAAACTTGATATTGGACTTCTATCTTCCAAGACTGTGAAATAATAAATTTCTTTGTTTAAGCCACCCAATCTGTGGTATCTTGTTATAGCAGCCCTACCAACTAACAGGAAGAGAGACTTATTTTTGAAAGATTTTATTTATTTATTTATTTATTTATTTATTTATTTATTTATTTAAAAGAAAGAAAGAAAGAAAGAAAGAAAGAAAGAAAGAAAGAAAGAAAGAAAGAAAAGAAAAGAAAGAAAGAAGAAAGAAACTGGAGACAGTGAGAGAAAGAGACAGATCATGAGCAGGGGAAGGGGCAGAAGGAGAGGGAGAGAATTCCAAGCAGACCTCCCATACTGAGTGCAGAGTCTGACTTGACTCAATCCCATGACCCTGAGATCATCACCCAAGCAGAAACCAAGAGTCAGATGCTTAACTGAGTGAGCCACCTAGGTGCCCTGAAAGATTTACCTTTAATTGTAATTTTTTCCTTTACATTATAGATGGCTTGTTAAAGTTATTTGTGTCTCCAAGCTTCACCAGCTCATGAAAGAGCCACTAAATTGAGGGATTTGGAAACACCTACCCTTTCCTTCATAAACATTTCAAAGCTCCCACCTCTCTCTGTTCAAGGTTCTTTCTTTTCCCTGATAGTGGCCTGGAGGTCATGTCTTCTCTGGAATACTGCTATTGCAGACATCTATCTCTCTGCTGCCTAGAAGACTCCAGAAGTCGATGCTGCTGTTCCTTTAGAATTTGAGGTTGGACATCATTGTTACCCCGTTTGCCTTAGCTTTGCCTCAGGTTGTCCTGGCTGGTACAAGAACAGCAGTGAAGCACAGTCAAGAGTGTATTGATTGCAGAGTTGGCCAAGCCCATAATTGAGACCTTGGCTCTGAACCTTATTAGTGGACATGATACAGTCATCTATGAAACTTCTCTGAGCCTCTGTTTCTTCTTTTGAAAAGAGAGAGACCCATTATGAAGATTAGCAACGAAACACAGAGAATGCCTGGCACTTGATAGATATCCAATGTGGCAGCTATTATTACAAATGACAGTATTATTTTTCTTGCCTCTTTTACAGGTCTTGAAAGTGACTTTGCCAACCACAACAAACACCCTTGTCCATTCTCTCTCTGACTAGTAGGACTGCTTCCTCTGCTATACTTCTTACTCTTCCTGTTTTGTTATGGCCTCTAATTTAGAGGAACTTGGCATACATTTTCTCTGGGCTGGTTGGAGGACATTTGAATGGCAGTGCCAGTAGCCACAGATAACCACAGATAATACTCCTTTTTGCTGACCTTGACTGCCAGACACTGTGATTTTCTTTAAACTTACAGTTATTTCCTAGTCAGCCTACAGCTTGATGGCAACCTTTGAATGAACTACCTTTGAGAATTTAATACTAACTGGAGGAAGCATATTCCACAATTTTTTACCTGTCTCTCAGGCAGATAGTTTAATGAAATGAGAAGAATGTTGGCTTTGAGGTCAAATGTTCCTGTATTGATCTTGATTTTGTCCCTGTTAGTTGGATGAACTTGGGCAACTCACTCAGCTGGTTTTATCATCTGTCCAATGTAGGTAGTTCTTGTCTCACAGAGTGGTTGAGAAAACTCAGTGAATCATTAATGCCAAGTTACTGATATAGTGCATAGTATGTATTGTAGAACTAGTAAATATTAGTTTCATTTTTTATCTGCCTGCAAATAAGAAAACTGTTGACTTTTAGAGGTGTGCAGGAGCACTTAAGTCAGCATGGGGATTGAAGTTGTTCTCCTCCATTTCCAAATAAAAACTAAATTGGGGATAGTTTCTTAAATGCAGATTAGAGAACCACAGCATACTTGAAGTGATAAACAGTAGGCATTTGGAATCCGGTTTTTAAATTGGTTTTAACAATTTTACAAGAGTATTTGTTATGAAATTTTAAACACTAATTGTATGCACATCTTTAATATTATCCATTCAGCCTCCTTCTTCAATGATTTAGGGATATTTTATTTTGTATTGACATATTTTTGTAAACTATTCCAAATTTGTTGTGGAAAGACTAGGAGTATAGAACACATAAACAAAACAATGAAATTAAGTACAATAAATGAAACAGACAAAGAAAGGATTTATCCAGGGAAACCTTTTGTCTCAATGTGTGTTTTGCATCTTTATTAGCCTGAAAGCTTTGAGAGAAACATGCCATTTTAATGACCAAACACTACTTGACCTTTCTTTCTTTTTTTCTTTCCTACCCCCCCCCCACACACACACAAAAAAAAATCTAAAGAACAAAACTTTCTGATATGGAACAAATTCTTATTTTTCTCTGGCACATCATTTATGGGCTTGTCAAAGACAGAGGAAGAAAGGCTTGCTGAGGGTCACGGGAGCGTGTGGTGCTTGAGAGGCACCTGGCATTCCTGGCTCTGTCTCCTACTGGGGCACAGAGCAATGTGGAGGGCTGGATGTTTTCAATCACACACTTGCTTTGTCTGTAGCATTAACCCTATGAGCCTTCACCACTCTTTTCATAATATTTGGTGTGTATCTCCTTCCCCAACCTTGGGCTGATAGAACAAACTAGTAGAATCAGTTGACACAATCTCTATCAGAAGCAACTGGGCTCCTCTCATCCAGAGCCAATAACACAACACACAAGATGGCTGAACTCCAAGGTCGCAGCACATTAGCAGACGAGAGGGGAATTATCAGAGGAGAAATACAATCAAGCCATGTGGATGGGTGACAAGAAGTCCTTTGGCCAGAGGAACAGATTACATACCAGCTCTGCCCTGGCTCACCGCCCTGAAGAAATACATAGCAATCCACACTTGGGGAAAATTCCATGAAATAGCAGAGCAGAAACCTCCTGAAGCCAATGGCAACACACTCCAAGAAAAACATCCAATGAACCAAACCCCAAACAACGCAGACCTCAGAAACGTAAATAAAAATTAACTGAAAAAGGAAACCTTCAGAGTCTTGGGAAGGAACACAACAGATTAAGTGACCACAAAACACTAAAACACCAACTAGTTATTTACCCACTGCTTTGTGGTAAATACAAGGCCCGTAGTCTCCAGGAGGTTATTTCTGGGCGCCAATGACTTAGCACATAGGCCAGCAAAGAGCATGGACTTTATTTTCCTCCCCAGGGCAAGTGGCATTTATAATGGGCCTGAGAACCAGAAGGAAGTTCCTTTGAACCTCTTAGTCTTATAGCTATTTATAAGGATGAGAGAGGAGCAGACGGTGGGAAAACCACTGGGGTTAAAGTCAGAAGTCTTGGGTTGTGTGCCCTGCCCCTTACAGACCCTGCTACCCTCGGCCAACTACTAAACCATGCTGAGTTTCAGTCTCATCATTTGGAGAAATGAATGGGTAATAATAATAATTTCTCCCTCACAGGTTTGATATGAATATTCAATAAAAAAATGGATGTAAAGAGCACTTCATAAGAGGCCATACAATAGGACAACTGGTTGTTCCTATTACTGTTCTACTTCATTTCTGTAGGATCATAGGATAATTAACATTTACCTACTTTGGGTGGATTTCTTGAGAACTGAGATGTGCCCCTCTGAGCACCTATTTCAACCAATTTTGTTAAAATCTATAACCATTCACTTCCTTTAAAATGTTATAGAATATAGATTATGCTTTTCTTGATGACTTAGAAGCAAAGTTATGAACACCTTAGTGTAGAGCAGTTATGTGTGTTTGTTTTTGATTTTCTCTCCTGGGAGGTAATGCACAGCCTCAACCACTGACTGGTCTTAATAGCTTCTCTTACCTCTATTCTGCTTTTTATTTCTAATTTAGTCAAAACCAGACAACCGGGCTTGTTAAAAATGAGTGCTAACTATGAATCAGTGAGTCTCTATTTAGAAACATAGTAATAAAATATGCGGTGTTCATGCAGGACCTTTGAAAGCATCATGATGGAGCTCAAAGATCTTTTTCTGGCTTGAGATTAGAGAATGGTAGATATCAGACTAGTTGACCTCAGGGTGAACATGTGGGGCCTGAGTTAGAAATACTTTGCATGGATTTGGTCTGCTCCCGTCTCTCTCACATTTTGATGTAACTACAAGTGTGACCGTGGTCATTTTATAGTCAATGAAGAGTGAAGGCTGAATCAGAGGATTAATGTGAGGGACAAGGAAGAGCCTTGTTGACCTGTACAAAATATCTTAAACTATTTTGACTAAATTAACTCCCTATTTAGACTCTGAATCATTCAATTCAGCAAAAGTAGTTATTGGATTGATTTCTTCTCTGGATTGACTCACTATTTTATTAATTATCCCCAAATAAACTGTTGTGTTCACATGACAACCTCTTGCCATGGTGGAATCATGATAGAATCATAGAAATTTCATACTAGAAGAAATATTACAGGTCACACAGCCTGCTGGATTCCAAGTGTTATTCTGAAGACTCATGTTGGTCTGACAAATTTTCATCAGTCTGTGGAAAAGATGAGGGAAAAAAAATGAGGACAATAGTACAATACAACAGTTTTTTTCATAAAGTAATTTATCGCATTTAAAGTGATGTCTTCTATTTTGAAATTTTGCTCTTCCTTCTTTTATGGTGTCCTTTGTCCTTTCACCTGAAATGATTATAATGGTAAGTGGCAGTTATCTGAAAATCAAAAAGTTGACTCTGCTGTGTTATACTTCTGGCCTGTGGGTGTTTTGTTTGGTTGTTTGATCTATATATTTCAAAAGTGTGAGAACTTCGTATCTAGACCAGGTCCTTCATTTTCAGATAAGGGACCAGAGACTCCAAAAATTCACATAGCTGAAATTCACACAACTGGGAATTTGGAAAGCTAAGACCAGAGCCTAGGCTTGCTGCTCTATCTGCCCCACAGCTCTATCCTTCCTGAAGAGGAAGGGAGAAGAGAAAAAGGGGCCTCTACTTCTCGAGCACATCAATGTGCCTGATGCAGTGCTGATGCTTCATGTGTATTCTCTACTTCATTCTTTCAATCCTAAAAGGAAGTTAAAATTGAATGTACATTATAGCTGAGGAAAACAAAGTTTGGAGATGTAAGCCAACTTGATTCAGAAACCATCAAGCCATATTACCACCTACTTCTGTGTCATCCAACAAACATTTGAGTGTCTTCCCTGTACAAGATAAGTCTAATGTTAATGCAGTTGAAAGATCTTAGCAAATTATAAGGTGATAAACAAATATCCAGTAATTTTTTACTCTTCCTCTCAAACAATCCTGTGAGGCTGGTTATCATCATCATCTCCATTTTACAGATGAAAAACAAGTGAAAAGCATACAAATGTTGCTGAGCTAAGGCTGGCTTTATGACTCCTCATCCTGGCCTCTGTGCCCTACACTCACTGTGTTAGGGATGTCTTTTTCTGGAGAAGAAACATGGTGCACAAGAAAAATTTTAGTCGGCAAAGGATCATGAGCCAATCAGCCACAACTGTTGCTATGAAAAGGCAGGAGCAAAAGAAGAGTTGATGGAGATTCCAGGCATGAAAGGGTCGTAAGTTCTGGGCTTTCCAATACTAAGCCATTCTCCTCCAGATGATTTTAATAATCTCCAGCACATGTGTTCTAACCCCTTGATGCTGTACAATATGTGTAACCAAATAAAAGATCTCTCCAGATTCGGAGATTTACTGTTTGTGATGGGAAAAGGCCAACCAGATGACATCATTTATATTCCAAATATGAGCTGCTGCCAAGGCTGGTGATGTTAAGCTGGAGAAATTGATCCTCAACATTATTCTGTGAAGGAAAAAAGAAAAAAGATCTTGGCTTAGATAGTATCTTTTTGTTACTTATGTGCATATGAAGACTAGTTTAATCAACTTCTATTTTATCCAGGACTGCTATGTCCAAGGTGTGAGCTGTTTAGGCACACAATCACTTCCATATAATTAAACTTACCATGTTGAAGGACAAGAGTTACCATTTCATTTGTTGTTACTAGATGGATAATTGATGGGGGATTGGCCTGAGTCTTGCCTGCTCCAGCAGGCAGGGTTGTGGTCACTTGTTCAATAGCAAGGGTGCCCTGTTTGTAACTGTGGAGGGTAGTAGACTCTGCCACCATTCCTCAATTTCTTTCTTCCTAACACATGATTATTTTCTAGTGTCCATATTCTTTGCTACTGTGAGACCCAGGGAAAGTTGACATCATTTCCAGTTTCAAAGATAGATCTTGACTAACCTAAGCCAATGAATACATGAAATTCCCCAATGACCAGTGATCTAGGAGTGCCTTGTGAGTATAATCATCTAAATGAAGGGACTTAGGTTCCATGCTTGAGGAAGGAGGTTTTGCCTCTCTTTCCTAATGGATGATAATAGAGGCACGGAGCCCCCATTACTAATGACAGCTATTTGTAATTGCAAGGTGGACCAAGTTTAGAATGAAGCCAATATTGAGGATAGGTGAATGGAGGGATGGAAAAAACCAAAGTGCTTGGTTGTATCTGTTGTCCTCTATGCTGTGCTTTCCCTGTTCCTCGGCTTCCTTCCGTGTAATATAGCATTTCCTCATCATGTAAGCCAGTTTGAGTTTCTGTTGCTTGTCCCTGAAGGCATCGTGATTGAGAGAGATGACAAATTTGCTTCCTGAGTTTCCATCAACTTTTGAACCACATTTTCACAGTGTTCTAAAGATAGAATCTTGAATTTATGTTGAAGGGCTTTATGTGTCCAGCTGCTACCACACTCAAAGTTGTTTTCTAAAACAAAAATTACTCACAACACTCCCTGGCTTCTTGATCTTGCCTCTTCCAGCCTTATGTCTAATGCTTCCAGCTTCATCTCTAGGCATACTTGTCAGCCCCTCTCCCATTTTTCAGTTATTCTGGTGTGCTTCTCTGCTTCTCTGTCTCTCACCTCTAGCCCTGCTCATACTTTTTCCACTGACTAACTCCTTGACTACCTCTTTCCCAAACCAAACCCCACCTCCATCAAGTCTTGACTTAGGCATCATTTCCCCTGGGCAGCTTCTCTTCGCTGGTCCTGTTAATACTTCTCTAGCACCCTACTGATCCCCTATCTGAGCACTTTCAACTCTATATGAAAATGACCCTATTAGACTGTGGGTCCAGTGAGGACAGGAAACATCTGTTCTGTTTACAGTTTTGTCCCCAGGGCTTAACGCATAGTTGGTACTACATAACATATTTGTTGAAAGAATGATGAATTAATTACTTAAAGCTATTCAAACAGTCTATATTGCCTAGTGCCCAAGTGCCTTAATATGGCTTTCAATGAGCTGGCCCTGACTTCCTGTCCAGACTCCTCTCCTGTTATTCACCACTGATTTTTTTTTTTTTTGTTTAAAGTGCACTGAATCACATATCCTCTGCTGTTTCATGTTGTAATGTCCCTGATGGGCATTTGCTACTTCCTGAAACTATCCATTGTTCTGTAGCTCTGCTTCTTTCTGTTGGTAGATCATTGTGAAATAGTGAAAGGAATTAAAAACAACATCAACCCAACAAACCTGGGTTCAAATTCTGCTTAGTATCTTCTTATCTGTATGATATTAGACAATGAACTTAATCTCTCATCTATAATGTGGGGGTACAATTGTACCCCACCAGGTTGTTGTAAGGATAAATGAAAGAATGGATAAGAAGTTACGAGCACTAACTGGCACTAATATCGATTCCTTGCATTAAGTTCTTGGAATAACCCAGCTTGCTGAATCATTGTTGAAGTCTGACTTCTGGTTTCAGAATCAACCACCTATTTGATTCTAGGTTGCTTTGACAAAGCAAAACCAAAGAATAAAAATTGACAATGAATTTGGACTTCAGGAGAAGAAAACGTTTGAGAAGGAATATAGTGGCCTTGCCGTATCTTTATTCTCTGCTTTGAAGTTTGGAGAGGTTGGGGTTAGCAGGAGTACAGTTTGAGGAGTTTTTTGGTTTGGCTAAAATGGTCACTTTGTTATGGGATAACCTGCAATTTCCAGGAAGTTATACAGTTCCCATAGTCTCAATAACAATTGCAGTACCCACAGGGCAATCCTTCATGGCCAAATGAGAGCACTATGGCAGGTGTTCAGTGGTGTTTTTAAGATGCTACTAGGCAAGAGCTGAAGCACTAGGTGGAAACCCATTAAAAGCTTTTCCAAATGGGATAGAACCAATGTCTTTAGGTTCACAGAGTGTACTGGACTGACTGTCCTTGTAATTTCTTCCCATATGTCTGTGTTCTATTCTTTGACCACACTCCTGGTTTTTAATCCCTGGCTTTGGTTCTGTCCCTCCTATAGTTTGGGGCAACTCACCTATTCAATAACTACCTCTCCCCAGAGATATCTTGGAGGAGTAGAGGAAGGAAGGAGATAGCTTCCAGAAAGGTGTACAGAAATTAGATGCTGCATCGAAACAGGACTTTTCTGTCATTTAAATGTTTTCATCATTGAGTGGAAGGAAAAAAATGTGTGTTTTAAAACCAGCTAGTTTTGAATATTGGCTCATTCACTTATTAGCTGTATGATGTAGGGTATGCTACTTGGCATCTTTGAGCCTCAGCTTTCTCATCTATAAAATGGGAATAATACCTGTCTTGCAGAGTCTTGGTGGTAATGAAATGGACCATGGACACAAAACATCTAGCAGAATGTAGAGTCCTTAGTGGGTGTTCAACAAAGTTGACCTCATTGTTAATTTTAAAAATCATTATTTCTTATAAGCGGACTTCAATCACTTTGGAGTAAGGTGGGAGGAACAGCTCCCTTTGGACGTGGCTTACAAG
Organism: Nyctereutes procyonoides; assembly: GCF_905146905.1. NCBI lineage: Eukaryota > Metazoa > Chordata > Mammalia > Carnivora > Canidae > Nyctereutes > Nyctereutes procyonoides. Next base: position 36,208,867 of record NW_026575140.1, on the reverse strand, counting down.
ACACAAAGGAAAAGCAATATAATCCAAAAAGTATCAGAAACATATTCACTTTACATCTAACCTCTCTGGAAACCATTGTGAAGGTGGACCAACACAATGTTATAGAATGCCAAGATGTAGATCCATATTCCTCGTTGTGGATGGTATGGAGTGAAGGGTAAGGTAAGCCTCCATGGAGTGAGGATTAAGAGGGAGCTCTCATGGAGATAAGGATTAAATGGGCAGAGAATGAAAAACAAAGGTGGAAATGAGAGTAAGGACACCCTGAGACTCAGTTTCCTCATTGGTAAAATAAAGATATGGGTAAGATTAGTATTTCTTAACTGTGGGCTATGTCCAGTGTCAGACAAATGAGAAGATACTAAGCAGAATTTGAATCTGGTTTGTTGGGTTGTTTTGTTGCCTCTTTGCATTTTCTACCTGGGATCTAAGGAAAGAGGAGATAAAAGGAAGGACAGAAAAGGGAGAAATTAAATGTACTCACTGTGCTAAGTTGCAGGAATGGGCAGGGTAGAAACAGTGATATTATGTGTCTTTGGTCCAGGAACTCTGGCTAATGCTTAAGGTCCCTTGCAGCACTTCCCCCCCGCCTTTTTCTTTTTCTTTTCTTTCTCTTTTTTAATATTTTTATCTATTTATTTTATTTATTATTTATCTTATTTTTTAGAGAGAGAGCATGTGTGGACATGTGAGGGGGCAGGGAGGACATGCAGAAGGAGAAGAAGAGAGAGAATCTTAAGCTCACTCCACACTGCTTGATCTCATGACATTGAGATCAAGACCTGAGCCAAAATCAAGAGTCTGATGCTTAACCAACTGAGCCACCCAGGCGCCCCTCTTCTTTTTTTTTTTTTTTTAATTGAGGACCAACAAATAATGAAGCTTCCCAGAAGAATGTACTCACTAAGCAAACATTTACTGAGCAGCAACAAGTAGCTATTGTACTAAATGCAAGGGGTACGAAGATGTGGTCCATCACTCCAGTGACTCCTACAGTCTAGAAGAAGAGACAGAGACTATGCCTGTAACCTCAACATAATGTGATGAATCTGTGATGTGGGAAGCCCATGGACCATGGAAGCTCTGAGGAAGTAACTTGGTGGCAGATGTGAAGGAGGATGTCCCCAGGGAGGTGATGCCTGAGTCATGAAGAATGAAAAGAAGTCAGTCCTGTAAGGAGAGGTGAAAGACCGTGTATCCACTCAGAGCAATGACCTTTATAATCCTGGTTTATTCCTCTGCATCGTTCCTGGGGCAGCAACGTGGAAATCATTCCAAATCATTGGCTTAGGGTGGTTTATTTTGGACGTGCTCATCACTGAGTACATATTTTTCCAGGATTTCTGAGGAGATGGATTTCCATGTGTGCTGTGCTTCAGCATGTCTCCTCAGGGTGTTTATTTACTGTGCTTTATTCCATAACCTAGCAGGGTGTCACAGCTGGAGGCAGCTGGTGGTAAATAAATAGCTTCCATTACCCAACCCCATCACCATCCTCCATCCTGCTTTGAAAACATGGTCTCAGCCCTTGGGTTCCTCCACCCTCAGATCCATTGCAAAGTGTCAAAGCCCTGTGGAGTTGCAGAAGTGTTTCCTTTTAAAAATGAAATTGAGAAGTAAAGCAAAGGACAATTTAAACCACCAGGGAATTCAGACTCTAAAAAGAGACTTTCCTAAGAAACAAATCAATCATATAAATAAAAGACTCCCTGATAAGAAAACAAAGACACAAACAAACATAAACAAGGCTGTGGTCTGCTGTGAAGGTGATTAGGGAGTGGTTCAATAAAACACGGTTCAATTGAGACTCCTATGGACTCTTTGCTTTCACATATTTTTATCTCATTTGGTGATTCACTGTTAAGTGTGTTAAACCAGTGATGAATGAAAGCAGAGCGAATGGGGGAGATGAAGGCAGGGAATCAGCAGCATCTACTTTCTGTCTGTCACGGTGCTGGTGTGGTGGAAATTCTGATATGAATTCACAATCTTATACCACTTCCTTATCTCAAAAACTGTAAGAAGTCAATAGTGCAGCCACTCTCACCCAGTTCCTTGACTTATCAGACCCTCAGGCTTTCAGCTACTACATACAAGTACCCTGGAGCATCTTCTTGTGCTCTGTGCAGGACTGGGGGACAGTGGCATGAAGGAAGGGGAGAGGAGAACTCAGACACTTCCTAGAGGAGAAGAAGGAAGGTCTTCTATTCCTGAGTTACTAAACTCCAAGAAATCACTAAAAAAGGGGGGGCTAAAACCATACATTTGAAAGTAGTCACAGTACTTACCCATTGAGACACGTAAGACTTTAAAAAGGTCAAGGCATCTGTCTAAGGAGAGGGAGGAAAAAATTGAATATCTATGATTTTCTCTTTTTTTCCCCATTTAACATGAGAATTAGTGAGGGAATGATAAACTGAAATAAGGAATTCTTACAGTTTTGCCTTGATAATATCCTCCCCAAAATATTTTTTTTTTTTTTTTTTGCTAGGCAGGCATTTTTCTTGAAGTTAAGCTTGATAAGTCAGGGTGAAGAGTTCTTGGCAAGTAACAGATCAGGATAAGACCCAAATATTGTCATAAAAACAATTTCTGTTAGACTCTGAGACATGCAAGTAAGTCGGCTACCAGTTCTACTGGCTCTTGAGCATCAGAATGAATTCAGGAGAAAAACACAGGATGACTTGTAGAAATAAATGCTAACAAATTTGAATACAACCTCCCTTTTGAGATTTTCCTGTTATCATCATAAACTTAACATCAAATGAGTTACCAAAAGGTAGGGAGAATAGTAGAGAGAACAAGTGAAGGAAAATCCTAGTAAAGGAAAAACCCTATGTTCTGCCTTTTGGGAGAGATTCAGTCTTCCCTCCATAATTCTATTTGTTTGTTTGTTTCTTTTAACTGCAGGCAGTTCTTGTCCTCTATGACGTCTCAGTACTACTAAGTACCAACTTACCTCATGCTTCTCTAAAAATTGAGGCCAGGAAAGATTTGCCACAGAAATTTGAATGCATATCTGAAGGCTTTTAGAAAGGAAACGGCTAGTATGTAGTGAACATAAAAGCAAATTGCACACCTCCCCTTCTCCAAAAATATTCACTTACTTACTGGCTTTCTTTAGGCAATTTTGAAATAAATTTATGAGAAAGACCACAAGGCTTGAGATCCAGCCATATGTACAGAAATATGCTTTTCATAATACTGAGACTCTTGGGTTTTTTTGATATGTCTATATGCCATCATTAATTACATTAATTACGGGCCATAATGATGACAAAGACTAAATAATCAAGTAGTCAAATTAAGAACATGTGAGTTTTTATTATTTTGTTTTTGTTTTATCTTTTTGTTGACAATATATTTTCATTTAATTTATGGAAAATGGTTATTCAGGGTCACAAGAACAGGTAAGTGTGATAAAGCCAGAATACAACTTTTTATGACTTTAACTTTCTTTTTTTTAATTTTTTATTTATTTATGATAGTCACACAGAGAGAGAGAGAGAGAGAGAGAGGCAGAGACAGGCAGAGGGAGAAGCAGGCTCCATGCACTGGGAGCCCGACGTGGGATTCGATCCCGGGTCTCCAGGATCGCGCCCTGGGCCAAAGGCAGGCGCCAAACCGCTGCGCCACCCAGGGATCCCTGACTTTAACTTTCTTCCTGAATTTACTGGGTTGTAGTAGTGCCATGCTGTAGATGTGCTTATATAATCTTTATCATTAGGTATTTTAAAATCTACTGACTTAGACATAGGTGGCACAAAAGAACATACATTAAATGTCAGTTCCCTCCACTGCCCCAGCTCTTTTCCTCCTTTTCTAGCTGTGGAGATAAAGTCGATGAGGAATCCATAGATAGTTAAAGGGTGACATTAACATACAATTCTAGGTATATTTTCTTCATTTAGGCCAAAGGGATAAGATTTTATCTACTTTGCAACTGTGAAGGTTTGAGATCATAGAATATCACATGACTCATAGTCAAAAATCTCACCTAGGATTTTTCTTTCCTTTCCATCTCTAATAGTATGACAAGAATCCTCATCAATTCATCTAACAGAAGAATAGTACATAGCAATCTGTTAACTCCTTTGCTCACATACCCTCTTTTTGTGATAGCCAAGTGGCTTCACTACCATCTTACATATGCAATCTTGCCTTTTACATGGGGTGAAAGCCAACCACTCCGACCCTTCTACAGAGTTGCCACCACTGTTTGAGCAATGTTCTCACTGAAGCATGCCATTTTTTATACTCAGTACCTCTCTGCTGTTGGATTGTCAGATGGTAGAACTGTGGGGTGTGCTCCAATCCTCTCTTAGAAGCTCTTGTGGACACTCAGTACCCAAGTGCTTCATGGGTCAGGGTCAGGGTCACTAGATGTCCAAAGCACTGAGAATATTGTGGCATCCCTTTCTTGTATGTAATTCAAATTAAATCAGAGTAAGCCACAAACATAAAACTGATAAGCTAGTTGAAATTAAAATCAGTCCCTCCTTTTAGGACACTTGGAGAAGTGTACCAGAGAAGAACTTTTTTTACATTGGTTAATTTAAAATTACTCATTCATTCATTTATTCGTATATTTAGTTACTGGTTAGGTATTCCTCCTTGAGGCATGGTTTCATTTGGCTGTTATTAGAAAATCCAGCACTGATTAAACCTCTCTCAGTCTTGCTCATTCCATTCCTCCCCTCTTGCCCATGCTGTTATGCACCTGCCTGCTACAGATTTCCTCTTGTCCTCCAGAAAAATAAATGCTCTTCTCTGCTACTTAGAAAGACTTTCTCTCTTGCCTCCCATCTTGAGAGGGAGGTGGTAATTACCCTGGTTAGTACTGAATGGCTAATTAATTTCTGCCTTCTTGAATCTGGTGATAATCAGTTTTCTTTTGCCTCTCATCTATAACCAGATTCACATGATGCCTATATTTTGCAAAATCTCTGGTGCTTGTCAGGGAAAGGAGGGCCATGAAGAGGAGGTCTTCTTGAGGGTCCTGAGGTAGTCAAGGATAAATATGAGACCAGCTGGGGTAGAGGGTCATGAAGGAGATGGTGCTTGGATGGGACCCCTCCTGTTACAGGAAGTAGGAGGAAACACAACTTTTCACCCATGTGTAGGACTCCACAGTTTATAAGGCTTTCACATAAATTTCTAAATCCATTGTCACCACAGCCAATTTTACACTATCCTAATACTATACCCATTTTACAGATGAAGAATTAAAGCCCAGAGAGTTTGAGTAACTCCCAAAGTTACCCAGATGCTAGACAAAACTTGACTGATTTGATGGTTTTGTCAAAGGCTGGTCTGTACTTGAGATTCAGTTTGCTCCATCTCACTTTATAAAATTTTTTAAAAGGACTGTTTTCTCCTTGAATTTATTTAGATTACTTATACATATTGATATTTATGTTCCATATTATTCCAGACAAGATTTAAGCAAGCACACACATATCCCAAATGAATATGTGGGAACTGCATTTTTGAAAGATTTTGAGCCCGAAACCTCAAACGATTTGTTTAGTTTTTGGTCAACAAACAAGAGCACTTATATTTCCATCAGTAAGTTTTGGGGCTGGTTTGCTTTTGCAGGGGTCTGAGTAATGCCTAGCAAGACCTCTTCTGCTGAAACCCAAATACACTCACATTTTAGACCCAGTCAGAGGAAGCCAAGATCCAGGAAGCCTGCCAGATGTTTACACTGCCTTTTCATGGAAAGCTAAGCTTTTAATTTTTGTTTGCTTATTTGTTGAACTATAGAAGGGAAGTTTGAACAAGGCCCAGCCCAGGGCGATGAAGGGCAGAATGTTGAGATGTACTGATGAAATACATGATCTCTATGTGGGTGATGGTCTTGCTATTTGATAACCAGAAAAACCTGAGGCCCTGGAGGAGAGAAGGGACGGGACCCTGGTTTTGGCTCTGTCATTTGGATAGCTATTGGGTTGCAGGGCGAGTCACAGTCCTCAGGGAATATGGCTTTGCAGCTACAGACATAGACCCTGGAATTAGTTCTGGGCTCAGATCATGGTTTCATGTTAGGCAGGTTGCATCCTATCTCTGAGTTCCAGGTTCCTCATCTATAAGTGAGGATCATATTTTATTGAGCTCTTGTTCGAAATGAATGATATAACCTAGTTAAAGCATTTAGCACAGTGCTTGCCATTTTCTTGAATCTCAGTTCTTCATCTACAGGTCGGCTACAAGGTACCTCTGGTTTGGATGTTCTTGGGTGCCACAGTGTTATCAGGGTTGCTCCAGTCCACCTGCTGTCACAACCAGCCACCCTTTTCTTGCCACTGGATGCTTCTCAAGGCTTTCTTTGTCTTTTCTTGTTGCTGTGGTAACTCAGGCACCAACTTGAGGGAACTTCTCAACACATTGACAGTATATATGTATCTTGGACTAGGAGTTGTGGCCTGTGTCGTCAAGGAAGCATTTCTGTTGAGTCACAAAATTAGCCACTGGCATTTGGGCACTGGAGGTCAGAAAATGCAAGAGGGCTATTGCTGTCTTCTTTCCATGCTTGCTCGTTCTGATCCCTCATAGAAAATGTCTTCTCTCCTCTTTATTCTCTACCTCAGTCCTACTGAGAGACAGTAGGGAGCAGAAGAGCAAGTGGCACTTCATAGGCACCCCTGGGTGTTCAGTCCTGATTCTGCTACTGTCTCACAGTGCAACCCCAGGCAAGTAGTTAAAAACATTCTGACTTCTCTGACTCCTCAACAGCATGATGGTTAGAGCATGGACTCCAGAGGATCTGGTTTTAAATTCCAGCTTTACTGCCTATTAACTCTGTGACCTTGAACATGTTACTGACCTTGAGTCAGTTTCCTCACTTACGATGGGGATAATAATAGCTCCTCTCCCATTGCTTGTGATAAGGATTAAATAAGTAGACATACACACTAAATAAGTGATAAATATGAATATATACATGTGTACACACACATGTATCATTTATTATATATACATTTGCATAATTTATATTATGTAATTATATTATGTAATGTACATTACATAATATATATTACATAAATGTAATGTATGTATACATATAGCACTTAGAACAGTTAGTGCATAGTTAATGCTACATAAGAGTTGGCTATCACCATAATCATCATCATTAAATTCTTTACTTCTAAAATAAGTGATGATAATCCTGCTTCATAGAGTTGTTTTAAGGAGAAACAGTTCTTCTTTAGTCATGCTCTCAGCCAAGCTCAGCTTGCTTGCTTGCTTTCTCCTTCTTTTTTCTTCCTTTCTTTCTTAACTGTAGGATCTTTCTTTTTTTTTCCCTAATAATGTTACTATCTCAGGACGTAATCTTTTTTTTCCCAGGATGTAAATTTAGATCGGAAAACAGCACAATTAAGACAACAAAATATGGAGGACAACAGTTTAGGGTAATATATAGAAATGTTTTTAGCTGATTGAAAACAGAACTCTAAGAACTGCTCTTACTAAGAAGTTCTTTCAAGAATAAGAGAAAAATGAACTTCGATTGAAAATCATATGTATGAAAATCATACAATCCTTTAGGTAGTTCTAGTAGATGCAGTGGCATGAAAAAACGATATAGGCAGTACTTTGGTACATAACAGTATTTTGTGATGGAAAATTTGTTAGACAAGTTTGGTTTCATTTGTTGTTAACCATGCTTTCATAAAAAATTGCATTTCATCATGCTCTCTAAGCTAACCTGTTATTTCTGATCCTTCCAGCCCATATGGCTTATCTCTTTTGCCATCTTTGTATCCCCAGTGTGTGATACCTTTTAATGAAAGTTAAAGAAATTTTGCTTAAAAGTATCATTAGAATCAGAGTTTAGTACTTTCCTTTAAAATTCAAGGCTCAGGGGATCCCTGGGTGGCTCAGTGGTTTGGCGCCTGCCTTTGGCCCAGGGCATGATCCTGGAGCACCGGGATTGAGTCCCGCGTCGGGCTCCCGGCATGGAGCCTGCTTCTCCCTCCCTCTGCCTCTCTCTCTCTCTCTCTCTCTCTGTCTGTCTATCATATATAAATAAGTCTTTAAAAAAATTAAAAAAATAAAATTCAAGGCTCAGATAGAATCTACCTTGGCCTCATCAGAAGCCTTCCTAGGTTCTCCTGCCACAACCCTATCTCACCTTTCTCTATGTGCCTGGCAGGGAATAATAGCTAAAAGGGAAGCACGGTTTGCTCTTGATTAATAATCAAGATGGATAACTGTGCACAAAAATCCTTTCTCCTCTCTAGCCTACAGTTAGGTGAGGCTTCCCAATCTGCCTTCCATTAGGTGTGACCATGTGATTAAGTTCTCTCCAAGGGAGCATGAGTATAATGAAGGCTCCACATCTAGCCCTGGCCTACACCAACCTCCCTTATTTGCTTCTCCACCTGCATTCTCTCTCTTGGCCCACTGAGATGTGGATGCCTAGGGCAACCTCAGAAGCCACAAAGTAAATACTGTAAGCCTTCACCAGTGTGGAGGAGGGGGCCCAGCTAACACCCAGGATGGTTAAGAGAACAAGAAATATATTTTTATTGTGTTAGGCCACCACAATTTTCTCTATTTGTTATCTCAGCCTAGCCTACTACAATGTTGGACACAAAAACAAATCACATTTTTTTTTTTTGGTCCGGAAAAATATGACCACAATTTCAGCTGAGCTACCAAAGTGAGAGGTAATGAAAATTAACATTCCTTTTGGGCTCTCTAAGTACCAGAAAGAACACTTGGCAAGTGCAGGTGCATTGCTTAATTCCTTCCATATAATTTGTCTTGGAAGCCCACGGTGCTAGGTATCGTGATCCCTGCTTAACAGGTAAGAGATGTGAAACAGAGAAAGGTAGTGTACTTTGCAGAACAAGTGGGGCAACTGATATTCAAAGGCAAATCTGATAAAGTACAAAGCTCTTTTGTCTAACCCATGTTGCTCATGAGGAGATGTTGTCAATTGCTCTATCCCACAGATGTTTAATAGGAGCAAAAACGCATCATGTGAATTGATTCATGTCAGTCTTATTTTCAGAGTGTTTGAATAACCATTTTTTTTAAACCACATACCCTTAAGACTGTTGCATGGGAAGTCTCCACTCCTGCAGACTAGGGAACCATTATGTCTCACATGGCTTAGCATTAGCATGGTGACTCCCCAAAGGATTGCTGTGTCGTCTGGTGCCAGGTCAGAGCAGCTGACCACAGCTTTGCTGGCTGTGTTTAGGGTTCATGACTTCCTGACCTCTGTCGTACCCCTCAAAGTAGCTGTCTTGTCTACATTCCTTTGTCTTTCCATATAAACAGGACACCCCAGGCCACTTATGCAACTTTCAGGAGAGGTTTCTAAATACTGAGGCATTTGTCAGCCTCCTTTTCTGCCACTTGCTTTACTGGAGTGCTGGGGTTAAGAAACCAGTCTTCCTCCAGCTGGGTCACCTTGGACATATCTCTGGGCTTTTGTGTCCATCTCTGTGAAAGAAGCTGGTCTAGAGTTGGGCTTTTACAATTTTACACCATCAAAGACACCTTTTGACATAATAATTGGTCTCCAGTATCCTTGAGTTTTCCGTAATGAAAGAGCCATGTCTTATCTTTAGTGCCTAATACAATGCCTGGCACAAAACTGGTGTTTACTACATAGCTGCTGATGGGATTAGATTCTGCAAAACTTCATTAAGTTTGGTAATCATCAGTGCTCTTCACCAAACATTTCAGATGTTCACCCCTTCCAGGCACTGTGAGTTAGGATCACAGTGCTAAGACCCCTTGTGGCTGTGCTGGGCCCACTGACTTGTTCTCGCTGGTGAGCTGTGAGCAGAAGGTTAAACATTTCATATCCAGTGCCAGATTCTCAAGAATTCTTATTTCCTTCCACAGGAAGAATGATTCAATGTTCTAGATATGGGCTGCTTGATCAGCCTGAGTCCTGGAATGAGGACAATAATGCAGAGCAAAGCCTTGGGCTGACTCAGTAGATATTCAGTAGAAGCCCAAGTACACATTTGCTGGTTTCAAGCACTGAGATTTGGGGTTGTTTGTTACCATAGTATAATCTAGCCTGTCTCAACTGATTCAAGAAATTAAATAATAATCAATTGGCCTTCCCATTTCTAATAACCATGGATATATACATCTTGCATCCAGAGCCTCTAATAAGAATGGACCAAGTGTTGTGATTGCATCAAACTGATAACATTCCTGCCAAAGCCAAAGCAATGGGATAATTTCAACAGCAACAGTCACAACAGGATAGTTTAATTCAAATAAAGAATATGATTTCTATTGGCTTTTACAACTCTTGTGTATAACTTAGATGCTCATTACTATTTCAGCTGATGTTTTTATTCAGTGTGCCCTGTTTGGATATCTCTGGCCTAATGTGTCCCAGAGGCCCTTCCCGTTTGGCACACTGGAAAGAAAGCAGATAGTAAGTTCTTTGGAAGTTCTGTTTGGAAGCAGATAGTAAGTTCTTTGACCTTTCTGAATCTATTTCCTTGCTTATAAAGAGAATGAAAAATACTACCTCTCAGGGCGCCCGGGTGGCTCAGTGGTTTAGTGTCTGCCTTTGGCTTAGGTCTTGATCCTGGGGTCCTGGGATTGAGTTCTCCATCAAGCTCCCCACGGGGAGTCTGATTCTCCCTCTGCCTATGTCTCTGCCCCTCTCTGTGTGCCTCTCATGAATAAATAAATCAATAAATTATTAAAACAAAGAAAAATACTGCCTCTCTTAGTTGTTGTGAAGATCAAATATGATATTATATCTATTGCACTTCAAGCAGCATGTGGCCCATGTGTACTTGGCTTCCTGAATATGTCAAGTGCCTTTTGGTTTTATGTGTGGTGACCATGTGTTTCAATGTGTCCCTACTGTACTAGTTTCTGCTACTTGTTCTTACATATCTATGAATAGGGTTTCCTTTTCCTCTCAGATATTCCTGTTTTGAGATCAGTGGCCTGTGGCTCTAAGTTCTGAGGTCTAATCCTGTAGCTCCATGATTCTGTGGTCTCCAATATGGTACCATCCTTGCAAACTGCTGTCACCCATGGAAGTCCCTTGGTCATTTAGGGTAGCCCGGTGGCTCAGCGGTTTAGCACCGCCTTCAGCCCAGGGCCTGATCCTGGGGACCTGGGATCGAGTCCCACGTCGGGCTCCCTGCTTGGAGCCTGCTTCTCCCTCTGCCTGTGTCTCTGCCTCTCTCTCTCTCTCTCTCTCTCTCTCTCTCTCTCTGTGTGTGTGTCTCTCATGAGTAAATAAATAAAATCTTAAAAAAAAAAAAAAAAGGAAGTCCCTTGGTCATTTAGCAACCATTCTCTCCTACAAAGTATTCAAGATAGGGGATCCCTGGGTGGCGCAGCGGTTTGGCGCCTGCCTTTGGCCCAGGGCGCGATCCTGGAGACCCGGGATCGAATCCCACATCGGGCTCCCAGTGCATGGAGCCTGCTTCTCCCTCTGCCTATGTCTCTGCCTCCCTCTCTCTCTCTCTGTGTGTGACTATCATAAAAAAAAAAAAAACAAAAAAAAAACAAAGTATTCAAGATAGACCTGCTGTATCCCTAAGTTTTCACATTAATGGGTTAGTGGGTCTTTGTCAGAGGCATAGAAGTAAAGGCTGCAGAGGACCCAAGATCATACAATCCAATACCTCAATTTTCCCTGGGGAAATAGGCTATAGAAGGGAAATGGCCTGTCTCAGGTCACACAATAATTAGAAGGCCAGTTGTCATGTCTCTTCATGCTATGTTCTTTATATTCTTGCTAGTCTGGTCATTGAATATCTGAGCTCTGGGAGGGGATGACAGGGTTCAAGGTCTAGCTCTGTACTTTTTTTCACTTATAAAAGTACCTAGTGCCTACTTCCTGGAGCTGAGAATGTTTAGCAAGTGAAAGCATGTGGTGTCCTCAGAGTATGCATGGAACACAGTGAGTACTCAGAAAATGCTGCCTGCCTCCACTGTCATGATCAATCTACCTCACAGTTCAGCCATGGGCATTGTTATTTTGTTAGGTCCTGGGGCACACAAATGCTTGAATGGTCTTTGTCCTCAAGGAGTATATTATCCAGCTCTCTGATTCTCTGAATCTCTTTGCGAATCAGTTCATTTTCTTATAAAAAGTGGGGCAGGAAGTGGCTGAGGAGAATCTGGACCATTTCCTCCCACAATGCACTGTGCAAACCTGAAAGTTAATAATAGGATAATGATTATGGGCACAGACTCCAATATCCTCACTGCCTGGGGTCAAATCCTCTCTCTGTCACTCACTAACCAGGTGACTTCCTTAAATTCTCTATGCCCCCATTTTCTTATCTATAAAATGAGGTGCTTAATACCACATAGGGTTGTTGGGATGATCAGTGAACTAATATGAATAACATACTTAGAGCACTGCCTAGCACATAGTAGATGCTGTGTAATGCTGGATCTTTAAAAATTGTCATTATATGTGCTATTTATTTTTCTCTATCTTTCTCTGCTTTCTCTGGCTAGGGAAGCTCTGCTTATTGTTGTACTCTGCCATGATGCCTGTTTATTTATTATGCAAACAGCATTATAAAGTAATACAGCCAAAGGGGAATAATTTATAACCCTATTTTTTCCATCAAGTTGTCTGCTTTCTTCTCCCCAAGTTCTCTTGAAGTTTTTGACAATTCACACTCACCAATGTTACCTGGCTATCCAGGTTATGTTATTTGCTTTTCTTTCTTTAAACTTTTTATTTTTTATTTATTTTTTAAAAGATTTTATTTATCTATTCATAAGAGACAGAGAGAGAGAGAGAGAGAGAGAGAGAGAGAGAGAGAGAGACAGGCAGAGGGAGAAGCAGGCTCCACACAGGGAGATGGATGCAGGACTTGATCCCGGGACCCCAGGATCACGCCCTGGGCCAAAGGCAGGGGTCAAACCGCTGAGCCACCCAGGGATCCCTCTTCAAACTTCTTAAATATGATTTCAAATTTACAGAAAAGTCGCAAGGATAGTGCAAAGAATACCCATGCCTCAGTTTGGGCTGCTAATGATAAGCCATCAAGACTGGGGGATTTAGAAACAACAGAATTTGTATCTCACATCTCTAGAGACTGAAACTCCAGGATCATGGTGCCAACATGACTGCGCTCCAGTGAGGGCCTGTTCTGTAGTTGCAGATTGTCAGTTCTCCTTGTATTCTCCCTCGACTGAAAGAGAGAGAGAACAAGAGAGCTATGTCATGACTCTTGTAAGGGCACTGATCTCATTCATGAATTTCCCACCTTTTGACCTCATCTGATAACTCCAGTTATCTCCCGAAGATTCCCCCTCTTGATACCATGACACTGGAAGGTAGATTTCAACCAGTGTATTCTGAGGGGAACACAGACATTCAGTCTGCAATATTCTTTATATCTTTTCCCCAGATCCCCAAAGGCTTATATCTTACTACATTTCTTTTATTATTTTCTCTTTCTCTTTCCAGTGTTTTCTGAAACATTTGAAAGTAAGTTGCAGACATGATACTCCTTTATCCCTAAATCCTTTGATTTTTTTAAAACAAGGATATTCTCTTTCATAACCACAGGATAATTGATAAAATCAAAATATTAGCATTAATGCAATGCTATTATTTATAGCCCTTATTCAAAATTTAACCATTGCTACATAGTCCTTTGTAACAAAAGAAAATCATGGCTTCTGCATTGCATTTAATTGTCCTATCTCTTCATCCATATTTAATCTGGAGCAATTTTGTTGAGTCTCTCTCTGTCTTTCATGGCACTGATATTTTTGAAGATTTTATTTTTAAGTAATCCCAACACTGAATGTGGGGCTTGAACTCACAACCCTGAGATCAAGAGGCACTTGTTCTACTGACTGAGCCAGCTGAGAGCCCCACAGCACTGACATTTTTGAGGTGTACAGGTCAGATGCTATGGAATATCCCTCACTTTAGTTTTATCTGGTGTTAACTCTTGATTAGGCCCAGATTATACATTTTTGGCAAAAATATCACAGAATGATGTGTTCTCAGTGCTTCATATCAGGAAGCACGTGGTATAAAATTGTCCTCTTACTGATACTAACTTTGATCCCTTGGTTTAAGTTAGTGTCTGCCAATTTTCTTTATTATAAAGTTTCTATTTCCTCTTTGTAATTTGGTGACATTTGGGGAGATACTTTGAAACTATGCAAATATCCTGCTACCCCTCAAACCTTCACCTACTAGTTTTCACATCCATTGATAATTCTTTCCTAAATCAATTATTATTGTTATGGTTGCCAAATGGTGTTCTTCCAAATCTGGTACTTCTTTTATTTATATTAGTTGGCTTTCTAGTATAGGAAGAGCTTTTCCTCCCCTGCCATTTGCTAAGATTCTCATGGACTCATGTATGTATTCTTTCTTTATTCCATGGGTTATAATCTCTATTATATTTATTTATTTTGATGCTCATATTGATCACGGGCCACTTCTGGTCAATTTTCAAGTCCTGCCACAGTCCACTCAGGCTGGGTTGGTAACTTGCTCCTTTGTGTGTCTCTAGATTATTCACTTTCCTCTCCTTACATATGTTTGTTGATGGGTTGTACTTGTTGGTTTCTATTTTCACATTAGCTTGTAAGCTCTTGAGTATAATAAGAGTGTCTGATTCATCTCTATATCCATAATGCTTAGTGCAAGAGTGGTGTAAGGGGGGGGGACTCAGTTCATCTTTGTTAAAAGCATGAAAGGAAGAAAGAAAAACAGTACTTAAGTTTCTACTAGTCTGCTTCAATCACTTTGGGGGCACTAGCTTCAGCTAGCAAAAAGGAAATTATCTATTAACATTCATAGCAGGCTACTGTGTGCCTAGCAATAGCAAAGCCAAATCAACATGGATTAAATTGTTGACATGTTTGAACTTAGCATAAATGTTTCCCCCATTTCAGGGGCTGCCTGCCAACTCTGATCTCATATCCTTAAAATTTCTTTACCATTAGCTTGATACTGTGTTGATTTCTCTATCGGTTTTTCATTCATTGGAAACGTCTCTTCCCAAAGATGAAGTAAAAGGGGTTATTATCAGCCCTTCCATTGGAGGTGGTAAATCTAGTGATAAGGGCTTGGGCTCTTGATCAAAGGAACTTTGTTAGTTTCCTGTCTGTACTGCTAGACGTGTGATTCTGGGTGAGTTATGGTAAACTCATTGGACCTTCATTTCCTTCACTATGAAATAGAGATCATAACACCTGTGATGCAAAGATTATCTTGGGCTTCAAATGAGATAACCTATGGGAAATCACCTTGAAACATTCTGGAGCTTCTGAACCTTGCACTTGGAATTGCTTTTGTCTGAGACGCCCTTCCTGGTCTTTGCTGCTTCTTGCAAATCCCTCATCTCTCAGAACTCTGCTTATGTATCATCTCCTTGCATGTGCCTCCTTGGGTGACATATTGTACCTCTCCATTCTCTGCTCTGTCTGCATTCGACAGATAAGGTGTGCTGGAATATATACTCTCCGTTTACAAGCTACACACTGAATAGTTGCCCCTGATCTGTACCTGGGTGCTTATCTCTTCGTGGTACCGGTATTTATTTCTTTGCACAGAAACAAACCCAAGTTAAACCTTCAACACTCTGGCTATAAAACTGTCCCTTGGCTATCTCAGTTTCCCCCTCTCAGGATAAGCCATACCTCAAATCCTCATGCTTGGACTTAGCTTCTGTGTGAGACACTCATTGCTGGCAGCTCACTCTAACTTGGTGTGTTTTCCCTAGATTTGGGAAGATGAAAACTGTCGTAGATGGCAGGATAGACTGTAGAGGCCAGAAAATATGTATTAAAAGGGTATCAAATATTTCAATCAGGAATCTTAAAAAGGAGCCAGATGGGGCACATTAAAATTTTTCTTTAGTTGCTCATTATTAATAAAGAAATATTAAAAAAAAGAAATATTCAGCTCAGCCCCCTATATCCCACCTTTGGAGATTCATTGGTAGTAGGTTTGTGGTATGCTATACTGAGAAGGATTTTTAGTTGTTCCCAGGGTGGAATGGAGCAATTGATTTGCAGTCTCGGTTGAGGACACAGCAAAAGGGGAAGTAGTGGCACATGTGCCATTATTTGTGCCATCCCTGATCTAGTCCAACCTGTTATACTACCAATGAATCTTATGGCCATCCTTAGGCTACATGTTCTTTTTCATCCTTGATAGTTTTACATTCTCAGAGTCTGGTCTCTCTCTTTCAGGTGGAAGTGTGGGTAAGATGCTCTCCAAAGGTGGGGAATTGGGCATGATGAACACTATTTCTGCCACTATGTCACTCCTGAATTTTCATCGCTGTGGTCCTGATTTAACAAATGATTTAGTGTCCAGGCTGGGGAAGGACTGATGGATGAATCAATCCTCTGTGCATGGCCACTGGGCAGGAAATTAATAAGAATGCTGCCTGACATGATCTATGGTACTGTAAGCTCATTATACCTGATTAGCTTCCAGCCTTTCACTCTCTCTGACAGCCCAAGGGCCTCCAGGTTTCCAATGGCAACCGTTCCCTTTCTCTAATTGATTGCTAGGTCTCCAGCCATGAAACCAGACCCTTCCACAAACTTGTCAGAGTGGGACTTTTCTGCATCATGTTACCTCTTCTTTTTGGCAATGGGAAGGTGAGCTCGTGGGTTGTCTAAGTGGTGTTGACAGTGAAGCCCTTTGAACGCAGGAAGCAAACTTTGAAGGGGTCAATTTAGTTCAGTTGATCAAGTTCTTATCGAACAACTATGAACTGACATATGCGCTCAGTGTGGAGATGGAAGTAGAAGTAGATCATGTGAAGCAAAAAATGAAGAAGTATTTTAATTTATGTAACAAATATTTAGGAAATACAGTGGCACCAAGTACTGTGGTAGGCATCAAGAACAAAGAGTTTGAGAAAAGTAGTTAAAATAGATAAGAGTGCTAGAAATCTCTTGAATTCAATATATATAAAATTAATATATGGTTATAATAATATAATTGAGAGTGTATTTGACAGAATCCAAAATGAGTTGTTGTGTATATCTAAGTAGAATTTATTTATATATACATATATTTATACGTATTTTCTAAAAGCATCTATTATACCGACTATACCCTCAAAATTGGGCTAACTTCTTTCTGGAATCTCCCTTTGTGGTACTGACCTCCTCCCAAACACACACTTTTTAATATTTTTATATATTTCAAATGCTTTTACTTTTTTTTATCTTGCTTTTCACATAGCCATAGATTAGCCTATACTTGTCATTCTGAAGAAGATGTATGGGCTGAGATTTCCATTTCAATAGAGACGAGAATGTAAATGAACAGTGAATAAAATTAATTTTAATATGTATTACTGGCAGTTTTATAATGATTATTCTTATGAATGTGGGTTCTAAACAAATTCACCTATGAGTGTTGTGGATGACTCTTCTGCCATAGGCAGCTAAGAAGAGACTTTTGCTAATACCTTGGTGGAGTAGAAAGCAGGTGGATTTTAGCTTCAGGGATAAACTCAAACGTTACTGCTTCAGAGAAGTCTTCCCTGATCTCTCACACAAGATCAGGTTCCCTATTACATGAGAAGTGTAACTGGTTCTGAAAGCACTCTGTGAATTATAAGTGCCATGCAAATGCAAGTAACTATTATCTACTTCTGGGACATGATCAGAAGGAAATAAAATGGTAAGATATGCTCTGCCTACTTCTGGCTTGGGTCTAGTTTCATTTTAGTCTATGGAAAAGAGTAAACTTTTTTCTCCTCCTGCCATTCATGGCCACCCACAGGGGACCTCATTAGTGACTAAGCCTGTACTTGCCACACCCCCAACTTGGCCCAAGAAGTAACGGGCTCTGAAATCATGGCTTTAGAACAATTCAGACATGAATTTGAATTTAATAGCATTTAAAGGATAACAACCAGACAGACATGCCCAGCTTCCCCAAAACTGTCTCTCAATGACCTCACAAGAAATTAATATTTGAAATGGTGGGGAATACATTGGTCTGGGCAGATTCTGTAAATCCTGGTCTTTCACTTAAAAGGGAAGCAAACAACCATGCTCTTTCACATTCATTGGTGTCTTAGCATAAGCAAGATATTCTGGCCCAAGTTTCATTCAACTTTTAAAATTTTTTTCTAAATACTTTTGATGCTGTTTTTTCCTCTCTTTCTTCCCCAGGGGGATCATGGAGGGTGTTGTGGTTTACTTGCCATGTGAACTCAAGTGAGTCATTTCATGTCTGATGCTGCTTCCTCATGTATAAAATGGGGATCGAAATCTTTCCCTTGTCCACCTCTTAAAGTTATTTATGCAACTGAATGAGCAAAGATTCCATAAAACTCTCCGAAAATATAAGGATTCTTTATTATCAAGGGTCTTTGAGGGGAAGGGAGGGTACATGCTGTCTTGGCAGGTCAACACCAATGTTTTCAAAATCAAGTTGACACAGATAAATTAATAGTCCTATCTTAACACGCTCACTGGACAAGAACAAGTACAAACACCAAAGCGCTGGCCGACCCACTCACCCTGCCCCATCCCACTTCCTCTAAGTGCATATTTGTGGGTTTTGACAGCTTGCACTGAGAAGTGATCAACTTTAATTTTTTTTTCAAACAGCCATAGATAAACCTACATCTGTCATTATAAGACATAAAGGTTAAAATTTCAAGTATGATAGTGATAGTGAGAGTGAATCAATATTGAATACATCTGATTTAGCTAAATATTACAGTATTTTTATGATGATTATTCTTGGGAGTATGGAGTTCTAAAGAAATTCACCTAATAGCTTTGTTGGTGATTCTCTTTCCCGTAGACGGCCAAGCAGAGGGTTTTGTTCATACCTTGGAATAGGAGCAGAAAGGGGACAGGTTTTAGCTTCAGGCAGTTCTGGGTTCCAGCCTTGATCAAATTACTTTTCTACATATGCATTATAACAGGGATACTTTTTTTTTTTTGTCAAAAATGCTCGGTTGCATTTTCATATCTTGTAAATCCTGTTGCCTGTAGGCCGTCTCCCTCTCAAAGCAGTGGATTTCAGAGATTTGGGGAAAAGCTGAGTGCCTTCCTAAAACAACAGAGCTGTTGCTTAGTTTTGACTTAAAAATTAGATATTTGTTTGAGTCCCTAGGAAGTTAAAAACTTAAAACTGAGTTTTGTGGAGGAAGAATATATCATAATTAGGATTTGCATTTGCATGTAACACAAACCTGGCTACTAGGACTGAACTTGTTTTTGTTTGTTTTGTTTTTGCTTTTGTTTTTGTTTTTGTTTTTCCACTTAACAAAAAATCTGGAGCTGATGAAGTGGCAACACAGTGCTGTTTGGGACCCTATGATGGTTGGTTTTATGTGTTAACTCAGCCAGGCTCTAGTCCCTAGTTATTCACTCAAAGACTCATCTTTTGCTGTGAAGGTATTTTATAGATGTGATTAAAGTCTAGAATCAGTTTACTTTAAGTAAGGAAGATTATCCTACATAATCTGGGTGGGCCTGACTCAATCATTTTGAAAGACTTGAAGAGCAGAACTAAGTCTTCCCTGAAGGAACAGAAACGTCACCTGTGAATTCTAGTTTCTTCCTGTGCTCCAGCCTGCCCTTCCTCATGGGCTGCCTTACAGGGTGCAGACTGGCCTAGACAGTGCTTTGTAATCCAACTCCTTCCCCTGTGCCCCCAAATCCTCCTCCCCAGTGGTTCTCCTTGTCTAGTGGAACCATGCCTGATACAGACCCAGGCTCCTGCTACCTTTCTCTGTTACCCTCCTGAGTGCTTGCAAGCTTGTTTATACACTGCTAGGCATCATGTCTGCATTCCTGGCAGAAAGAAGTGGGGAAGAAAAAAGGGGAGAAACAAAAACCAAACATCAGTTAAGCTGGAGGGTTTTTTTTTTTGTTTGCTTGTGTGTTTTTAAAGGAAAATCTTATGCCTAGCTCCTTGGCAAGGACTTGGCTACATGGCCAGCTCTGGCAACCCCTGGGTCTTGGGAAGAGAGCACTTTTAACTGGTCACATGATGCCTCTGAATAAAAGGGGTGATCTATAGTCAGGAAGAAGAGGGGAATTGATATTGAGTTGGCAACAACAGAGAGAATTTTCTAAATTCCTTTATCATATGAAGAACCCAACTGGAATATCTTAAATCATAGTTTCTTCTGGAATTGTAGAAAAGTTACGCCTTCCACCTGTGGTAACCAGGCCCTGAGACTTGCTGCCTTAATGTAGAAGAACACATGTGCAGGAAATGAGAACCCTGAAGCCTCTGCCTCCAGCTGAAGAGACTCTGGGAAGCAGACATGTGGCTGAGACAGGAGAGACAGGCTGATGGTGCCCTGACCTCTCTTTGCATCTCAACCCAGAGTGGGGAGTGGTAGTAGGTGTTAGGTGAGTGATACTGGGGAAAGAGTCACTCCTCCTGGCTTATGTGTGCACAATGCAGAGGCAGATGGAGGACCAGAACTTGGCTCTTCCAATCCACCTGTCCGTCCTGTGTGGTATGATCAGGTGGCTCAAATTTCCCATAGGACCATGGGGAGGCATGGAGTCACTGAGAAGCGTCAGCAAGCTTGTCACAGGACCTGCAGTAGCAAGGGGAAGAGCCAGGGGGCAGGACAGAGCCTGTGACACACACTGGAGTAGAGGCAAAATCTGAGGCTTCAGATAAGGCTGAGGAGATAGCAAGTGCTCCAGGCCCTTGAGAGGCTGAAAGGTGTAGGGAGAGAAGAAAGACCTAGAATTGCCACCTACAGCAGCAGAGAACAGGGCTGTGCCCAAGCACAGGAAAGGTTGCTAGTAGCAATAGCAGTACCCTCCAGGAAGCAGCTTTGAATGACCCCTCGGGTAGAAGAGGCCAGGGATGATCTGAGGGTACCCCATAGGTACAGACCTCATTCCACACCGCTGCCTGAGGCCTTCCTTCCAGATACTGTTCTCAGAGAGGAGCAGGAGAAGAGGACCAAAATATAAAGGCTGAGTCCTTTTTACCTACAGAAAACAAAATAGTAATCACAGAGCACTCTTAATATTATTGCATTAGGCTAGAGGGGTAGCAGACTGGATTCGAAGATATGCCTATAGCCCCCCATTCAACTACCCATCAGGTGGAGACTTGTGAATGGCTGAGTCAAGGAGGAAATTAACTGTATTTCTTTACACATCAGAATCAGTGTGCCATTCTGCAACCTGCCCCACCTCCCAGGTAAAATGAGGACAATAATGCATACCTCCTGAGGTACTTAGGGGAATACAAATAAAACCTAACCCCCTATGTAAAAGCAGTAGGTAAGCAGGGTGTAATAATGAATATGGTAGTTTATCATGGGCTACCTGTCCTTACTGGCAGGTGGGGCTCAACATTGGCCTTGGAGGGCCGGATGTATCCTTCATCTGATTGGCACCAGATTGTCATATCCTCTACCCTGTCCTCCTCTTCCTGTCATCCACATTTGTTACTATATTACCTCATTTCTTCTCTTTCATAGCATATCAAAATACTGTTTATGCATTTTTATTTGTTTGTTTTATATCTCTAGAAGGGCAAAAACCATATCCAATTTCTTTAAAACTCATGTACATAGTAGATGTATACCCAATAATTAATTAATCAATAATAAATGATGTCATTCCTTTTTTGGGGCCTATACATTTAGCTTTCAGACACTCAGTGTGTCAAATCATATATGGGTATATTTTTATAAAGGGAAAATAGTTTATAGAACATATTTCTGTCAGCAATTACTATCCATTAATGTAATTTGCTAATTTCATTTTACATTTCAAAACCAATGTATTATTAGCATTTAAATAAACACTACCTTTAAAGTATTTATGAATCAGGGCTCAAATATTTGGTTTATTCTTATAGTGCAATCCCTATATTTTATTATAAAACAAAATCCTAAATACTATTTCCAAGATTTCCACATCTTAGCCTCGCTTTCACTGTGATCTGTTTTCCCAACTCTTTCTTTAATCTTAGTGTTTTAGGGGAGTGAAGTTTCCTCCCATCAAGAGCCCATTGTAGCTTGTAAGAAAGAAGGTCCAGAATGGCTTTCTGGAGTGTTTGCTCCAAAAAATGTATGCATGCTCTTCGATATACATATATATCCACACACATATATTTGCATATGTGTTTTATATACATATAGGCTGACATCTATATTTATTGATGACATGTATATTTATTTTATTGTATGTTTGGAGTATACTAGTATATGAAGGAGAATCATAGTTATACAGTCAAAGCCAGAAGGTTCTTCAAAACTATCACTGCCAACTTCCTTGTTTTAGAGCTAAGACAAATAAAGCCCTGAGAGGTCAAGGGACTTTCTAAAGATCACATAGTCTGTGAATGTCAGATCTCTGCTTTTGCCTATAGAGCTCCCGACTTTTGGTTGAGAACCCTTTCTAGGATCAATCTGCCTTCAATAAATGTTGTCTCCCCTCTTGCTAGGAACTGAGTCCATGTGACCAGCCTAGACACATACCACTCTTTAAAGATCATGATGAGAAGACTTCATTTCTTGAACTCTACCAGTGAGGGGGCACCCTCCTGGTGCCCTCCTTTAGCACCTCCTCTGTTCATAGGAGACTTTTTACCATACTCTCCTCTAAGGTTCACTGTTAACTAAGGCAGGAAATTGGAAAAAAGTTCTCATGCCAAAAATGCTGTGCTGAAAGTACAAAGCCAGATAAAGCTGCTATTGGAGGATGTCTATGGGAGAGAAGAAGGGGGAAAGAGGCAGGGGATGGAGAGGAAAGGACAGGCTTCAGGATGGAGAAATGATAAGGCAGAAATGATAGAAGAGCCAGGGAAGCAGAGAGTCAGACATGGGGACGGTACATAGAGAACCAGGAGAGAAGGGACATGAGGAAATGAGAAGTGCAAGTGAAGGTAGAGATACATAAAGGGGATCCAAAAGTCAGAAGACACAGAATAAGCTTATTTTTAAATAGTATATTAGTTACTTTTTCCAATAATATGTTCAATATACTTTTCTTCAATCTCCAGACACCTTTTTATTTTATTTATTTTTATTTTTTTAAGATTTTATTTATTTATTAATGAGAGAGAATGAGAGAGAGAGAGAGCATGGCAGAGACAGAAGTAGGCTCCATGCAGGGAGCCTCATGCAGGACTCGATCCCGGGTCTCCAGGATCAGGTCCTGGATTGAAGGCGGCGCTAAACCACTGAGCCACCCAGGCTGCCCTCCAGACACCTTTTTAGTTGAAGTATCTCCATACTTAAGCATTGGGTCCAAGTGTTAATCTAAAAAGTTCAAATAAACATACTGTACTGTTTTTGTTTTTTTTTAATATATATATTTCCAGGCTTTTCATAGTAGATTGGCACCTGGGGAAGTCAGAGGAGCAAGAGTGAGGGGGAGAGGAGAGGAGCAAGGTAGAGAAGCAGATTCAGAAATTTAGGCAAAGAAAGCTAAAATAAGCCTCTTCTGTGCTAAAACTGAGGCATATACCACAGAGCTGGAGCCCACCCTCAACAGTGAGGAAGATGGGAGCCAGGCTGGGAAGTCCCAGAAGAGCAATGGCCAAACGACCTCCCTGTGCAAGAGTTTTTAGGCAGAGATGGCTTTGGTTTGAGAGGTGGTTCTCTTCCAAAGAACAGATCCTAGGAGTTCTTTCCAATGCATGAATCTGAAGAAAAGAAGGGGGAATCTCCTTTTCTTTTTCCCCCTCACTTGTTTATATTAGAATCTCAGGAGATGGTATGGACTGAATTTTGATTCCTAAATTTCTTATGTTGGAGCCCTGACCCTCAGTGTGACTGTGTTTGAAGAAATAACTTTTCCCCAGGTAATTAAGATTAGATGAGTTCATAAGACTGGGTCTCAATCCACTATGTTTGATGTCCTTGTAAGAAGAGGAAGAGACACATAGATCTCTCTCTATTCGTACACACACAGAGGAAAAGCTAGGTGAGGACAGAGCCAGAAGACAGCCATCTGCGTGTCAGGAAGAGATTCTCCCCAGAAACTGAATCTGCCAGCACCTTGATCTGGGACCTCTAGCTTCTAGAACTTTGAGAAAATAATTTTCTGCTGTTTACACCAGCTAGTGTATGGTATTTTGTTGTGACAGCCCAAGCTGACTATATAGAAGGAATGGAGTTTTATTAGGACTTGTCAAGTATCTTTATTTATAGACATTGACATTTACATCCAGACCTGGGAAATAGTAGTTCTCAATAAATGCGTGTTGAAGAAGACCAATTGGTAGGTGTTTTTACCAATTTACACACTAAGCTAATGATAATGTAATAACACTCAAAATAAAAATGTATGAAATAATGATAAGCTATGCAAATATTAGTTGATTTTGCATTTGAATCTCGTAGCAACTCAAGAGATAAATATATCTAATACTTGATTTCACAGATGGGAAGACAGTCTTATCCCTTTAGAGCTTCAGTTTTCTGAAGGACCCTCACCTGGTATGTCAGGACCATACGCAAACCTATGTCTTCTGTCTCCCTCCAGTGCTCTCTTCAGCCAGAAATTCTTCTCTGGGAATAAGTTAAAACTCACTTGTTGGAGTTTCTGCTGTTTTTCAATCTATCTGGAAAATAAAATGTGTTTCTTCGGAGTCAACGTGATCATAGCCAAGAATTTTTGGCAAAGATATTTAGCATCACAATATGTTCTGGTCTGCTAATGGCTTGAAGGGTTTGGGAAAGCATGACATCCATCCATAATGCATGGGGAGTGGTCAGGGAGAGCTAGAGTAAGGGGAGCAAAGCCCCTTTGGAAACAGGGACAACGTGTGAACCATTGGAAGTTACACTGAACAGGGAGGAGGATTGTCAAAGTCTTGAAACTTGACAGAAATCCAATCCTGGAGCTTCGAGGCAGGATAAGTTCAGGGCAAGAAGAATATAAAATGATACCTGATACAGGAATATGTGTCTGACCCAGGCAATAAAATAAAATTAGCCTATACTGTATGTCAGGAATATAGGGTTTTAAAGAAAGGGAATTTTGGCAACAATTAGTGACTTCATTTTATGGAAAGGGAAAATTAACCATATAATGATAGAAATTCTTTTCTCTTTAACTCCTGAGTACATAATTTCAAGATACATTTATGAAGCACCTGTCTACCATAGCAATGACCTAATCTACAATGCACCCTCACTGGTTTTCTCTCCTTTCTCCTCCTCCTCTTCTTTCACTCTTCTCCTTCCTCTCATCCCTTGTTTCCAGAATTTCTTCCTAAATAAGCCTACCTGCATACAAGATTTGGTCTTGGGTTTTGCCTTTGAGGGAATCCAAGTAAGTGAGTCGGTTACAGGAGAGCTCCTAAAGTATGGACCTTCAGGGTGAGTTTCAGGGCTTGATCACCAGGATCTGCTGGATTAAAGGCTCTAGTTCCCAAGCAGGGGTTGGGGAGGCAATTCTACCATGAGACACAGTAAGATTTCCACTAACTCCAAATTGAACTTCAAAATTCAAACAATTGGTGAACCTGGAAAACATCCCACAGGCCATTTTGTTCTCCTCTATCATTGGACCAACAGGCAAAGAAGAGAGTTGCTGTACTTCTGGGGGTAGTGGGCCCTAATTACCAAGAGGAGCTGGGTTGCTGCCACAGAATGGAGCCAGAGCCAAGTTTGTCAGGAACCAAGGGATCTATCTTCCATGCATGGTGTTAACAGTGAGCTGACAACCAAAGCAAACCATGAATGAGAGCAGCCGAGTGCTTAGCACCCTTAGAGATGATTTCCTGGGATAGTTTACCAGGAAAGCAGCCTTGACTAGCTGAAGTATTGCCTGGGAGGGGGAGAAATCTGTAGAGGGTGTTGGAAGAGGGGGATGATGAATACTAATTAAGGCTTGGGACAGCTGTGACTGTGAGGACCTAGCTTCTCTCACTTGCAGAATAGCAATTAGCCACCTCCTTGAAGGTGATGAACTTAATGGAAGGCATGAATAAATCTGAA
Organism: Nyctereutes procyonoides; assembly: GCF_905146905.1. Taxonomy (NCBI): domain Eukaryota; kingdom Metazoa; phylum Chordata; class Mammalia; order Carnivora; family Canidae; genus Nyctereutes; species Nyctereutes procyonoides. The sequence goes on along the minus strand of NW_026575140.1, from coordinate 36,182,948 downwards.
CAATGCCAATGATGGATTGTGTCAGATACCTCTTGTGAGCCACTTCAGATCCTCTTAGCATTATTTCTTACTTTAGGTGCTGCTGTGACAACCAGTTCAATCAATAGGGAGGAGTATTATTTTAACTGGCAAAGCCAAGGAAGGTCCATGTCTGAATAAGTTAATTCCCATGGAGTTATCTTGACCAATGGGATGGAGAGCCAGTGAATAAAATTTCTTCCTCTGTGCACACTCCTGGGAGCATAATTCTGAGAAGCATATTAGATGGCTCCTTAGGAGCCCTGGCAGGATCAAATGTTAGTCTCCCACAACAATAATAGGATCAATAATCATGCATCCTATTAGTTTTCTCTCTGTGTGTTTCATTTGCCCTGGTCTTAACTCTGACTTGCAGGACTGAACTATTTGCACACTAGCCTTTGTTTTAGTATATACTTTTGGGGGGATTTCAGGTTAAGACATTGTAGTTTTGAAATTATTTCCTAGTTGTATCAGGTAATTAATCTTAGCAACACTGTGTTAAGTAAATAATATATTATTAGATTTTTGTTTCAGTGAATTGAGACTATCTGCCTTTTAATTGTGGGACTTGGAATTATTCACGTTTATTACTACACTTACAGTTTTCAAAAAAAAATTATTAAAAAAAATTCTTTCCTGCTGTCTATTCTTATTATCAGAATTTTGCCTTCCTGTGTCTGCTTCTCAGAATGATGAAATTTGAGAATTCTCAAAAGGCGTGCTAATCAGATATCTAATGCCAAGATGAGTGAGGAATCTTTTATAATCTTTTATAGTTGCTGTGTATTATATTTTTTCCTAATCTGTTACTTACTTTCTAAATTACTGTGTTTTAAAAATTATTGGCTTTATATTTTAATGCTTAATAATAGGCAGTAGTTAAGGAGATTAAACTATATATATTAAAATAAATACTATCTCTTAAAACTGTAATTATAACCAGAAAGATATATTTGGTATAACATTCCAGGAAAAAAGGAAATGAGACTGAATTGGTTTGAATGCAATAACAATGAAAAAAGACTGACAGTGGCTCTTCCAAGATGGTAACAAAATAGTCTAATCATGGGCTCAAGGACAAAAATATTTTAAAAATCTTATCTAATGCCATTATATTCCTTAAAAATATTTTTTAGAAAAGATGGAAGCTAATACATGTTTTTGGTGTCGAATGAACTGATGTGATCTGGATCTTGTTGTGCCTGTCTTTTCCATGCAAAACACAGGGTTTTGTTCTTTCATTTGGAGAAGTCACACTTTATTAATAATAACAACCCAATCTCTTGAGGGATTGCCGAGCAAAGGCACAGGGCTTTGGAATGCTGGGCTCTCTCCCTGCTTTCAGGATATTTGGAGTACGTTTTCCTGGAAGCATTCTTTCAGTGGTCTCAAACACATGTAACTTACTGGAGCTTAAAGACTTACATTTGTAAAAGCCATTAGTTTCGATTAATGTAGACAAATGATTGAAATTGGGACATTGGGAGGTACAATTCCACACCTTGTACCATTTATGGGCAGGAAATGAGCAACAATTAGGTTGGTGAGGCTGGAACACACCCCACTAGCCCTGCCTGCATGGGGTCAGCTTCAGGAAAGCTCAGTGGGTATATAATGGGTGAAGAGCTGAAGCCGGGGCAGCCACATATGGGAGCAACAGACAGTAGTGTTAGTCAAAGCAGGTTTTTCTCAGCTCTGCTCCCCCATGTTTAACATTTCTGATAGTGATGATGACAACTTAGATTGGGGCTCTTACAACTACTTTGGAAGTATACCCCTTCAGTTGTTGATTCATGCTTTCATTTTTTTTTTCAATTAGTAAATATTTTGTGAACAATCTATCCAAGAGATCCCAGTAGTGAATGGGGTGTAATCTCTGCCATTACGGAGGTGATAGTCTAGGGAATTTTCATAGTGTGACAGTGCAGGAAGTCTGTAGGGGCTCATGGGGGAGACTTAAATCTAGTCTTAGATATTATGAGAGGCTTCTCAGAGGAGGTGAGGTGCAAGATAAGACCTGATGGATGAATATAAATTCTTATTTAAAGAGCTGGAAAAGTGATACAGAGAGTTGAAGCACAAAAAAACAAAGAGGAAGCCAACTCATGGCTAGGGCATGTGTAGTCCTAAGGGCAAAGTAATGTAAATAAATGTTTCTAATGGGAATCAACCCATTTATGTACCCAACGCTTTCCAAATTTTTAAAACATTTTTTATTGAAATATTTGTGAACTGTTATATTTCATACTATCTGCTTAAGTTGCCTGGAAAAATGGATGGTTTTAAATTTTCTTAAAATTCATTCAAATCTACACTTATTAAATAACTCCAAGTCACTTTGCTTAGCCCTAATGGGTAGTTGGCAAGTTCTACAATGCCCCTGTGCTCCAGGGACTCTCAGTCTGGTGGACAAGGCTGCAACAAGGATGACAGAATTTCTTAAATTGTACCTTGGGAGATAAGAGCATAAGACATTCCTTCTGGTTTGGTATACAAAGTATTACTGAGAGATTGGAGACTTGCTAAGGAGATACAATATTGAGGAATGTCTTAAAATGGGAGGTGGGGGGGAATCATTCTTATAAGCAAGCACTCACGTAGTATGATACTGCACTATGATGCCACATTTTGAATGTGATTTTGAATGTGGTGCTTCATTTTGATGGAGTGCCATGTCTGCCGCTGAGTTTTTCTTCCTCTCAGCTTAATCTACTCTAATACCCATTTTCCTATCAGTCAGCTAATGTGAGTGTTTACCTAGTTTGCTGTTTCAAATTAAGTTTGGACTGGAAAATTTGATAACTCACTGTAACATATGGTAGATTAGATAACACTTCAAAATATTCTTAAAAGGGTATAGCACAGGGACCACTCATTTAAGAGCACAAAACACAGAAAAGAGAAGGACAATAGGGGAATCAGGGTTCCAGTGATGCACTTGAGAGTTCATGCCTTTTTTTTTAAGTTGGGCAAGCTATTATTACTCAGCCCCAGTAGATTATGGCCAGGTAGGAATCGATATTCAGAGTTACTGGAGCTTCTGATTTTCTAAGAGAAGGTAGGAATCCGCTTTTTGTGTGTGTGTAATCTAAAACATTTTAAATTTTGGCTATAAATAACTTATTCAAAATATACTATATGAAGCAATTACAGTTAAAATCACCTGCATATTGTATCCTATCTTTAAGCCAACAGTTTGCAGCTGTTGGCCCAATAATAATAATAATTAAACTAAACAAGCACATTCCTGAGCACCATATTCATATCACTCATTTAATTCTTGCCCCAGACCTTTGAAAGTAGGGATGGTGATGATGATAATGCTCATTTACAAATGGAGAAATGAGACCTGGAGAAGTTAAGGAATTTCCCAAGAACACTGAGCTAGCCAAATAGCAGAGTCAGCATTCAATCCAAGGCAAACTGGATTCAGGATTTGCGTTCATGAACATCACACTATACTATTCTCAAAATGAATGCCTTTTGTATAAGGACTGTTTGACAATGATTTAAGGTACTTAGGAACTTTTTCTTATTTATTTTTAAAGATTTTATTTATTTATTCATGAAAAACACAGAGGGAGAGGCAGAGACACAGGCAGAGGGAGAAGCAGGCTCCATGCAGGAAGCCCAATGTGGGATTCCATCCGGGAACTCTGGGATCACACCCTCAGCAGAAGGCAGATGCTCAATCACTGAGCCACCCAGGCATTCCAGGAAACTTTTTTCTGATCTCAATTTTGTTTCAGATAGTAGGAGTATGGTGGCTTAAAGTTTAAAGTCTTCAGTGAATCCATGAAACACCTTACTTTTCTGAATTAATGTTTCAACTGCACCAAACTCTAGGGCCAAAATCAAAGGGCTTTGGAAGCACAGGCTAAAGTTTGAAACCTTGCTCTTCCACTTTTTGGCTGACCACATCTTGGTTTCTTTACTTGAACAAGGATGAAAGGAGGATGAAAAATACCCTGCAGGGTTATTACAAGGACTAGAAATAAGACATGAAAAATATGTGGTTCAAAATAAGTGTTTAGGCATTATGATGATGATGATAATTTTTGGTGAGGCATTTAATAACTAGTAAATTTAAGCACTATGTTATAATGGATCAAATATTAATCCCATATTATTCTTGCCCTAAAAATATAGAGGGGTCAAGTAGTTAAGAAAAGAAGATGAGACAGTTTTATAGATTGTGATTATGATAATTTTTTTGATTGATAATTTTTTTTGATTGTGATAATTTAAGGTAACAAAGAGATATACAGCTGGGGGTGATCTAAGAGGGAGAGATTAATATCCATTGGAGGAGATCAATGAAGACTTCTTGGAGGAAGTGGTATTTGAGCTGCCTTTTTAAAAGGTGAGAAAGCTTTGGGTCAGTTGGTTAGCCCTCTTTGAGGTTGGGGGGTCACGGATGATGCTGACAGTATGAGCAGAGGCACCAAGGTGAGACAGACTGGTGCTCTGAATGTAGAAATACAAATTGGCTGACTGGAAGTGGAGAGCAGGATATGAGAAAGACAGTGGCTATAGAGACTTCTGTAGGACCATTCTTCAGATTTAACCAATAGGTAAAAGTATTGTTTCTCCTTGACTAGGCTAGAGAAGGACTCTGTATGCATATTCTCTGGGCTGTAAAGGGGAAACAGGGGGGACAGCTGGCAACCATGCGAAATAGAGAGAAGGAACTTAATTTCCTGTCCAATCAAGGTTCTGACTTGAAGAGAAGGAATTACGGTTGGAAACCCAGATGTTCTCATATAAAAGCAGGGGAAAGCTGGGTGAAATCAGAAAAAGGAATCAGAAAAAGTCTATAAAACAAGTTGAAAATTGGGAGTTGTGGAAGTATCTACTCAAAGGATCATTTGAAATCAATCAGCTCAACCTAAACCTTCAAGATTTTCTTATATGCAGAATGGAATGTTCATCTGGAAGGTTCTCTTTTCACAGCAAAGACTGCATTCCACGCAGAAAGGCAGTGTCATATGGTAGGGAAAAGCTGACTGTAAGCTCATTCACCCTGGGGTTCAATGTGTGGGTCTTTTCCTGACTAGCAGTAAGAACTTGAACACATCATCTGTCTCTCAGTTCCCATCTCTACATCTCCAAAATAAAGAGAATAATAGTTACTGTTTTTAATTATATCATAATCAAACACTTGATGAAGAGATGTTTAAATGAGATTTGGATGAGTAATGCTGGTGTGGTATGGCCTGCTGCATGGTGTAAGCTCCTTGTCCCTTCTCATCAGTATGTAGTTTTATTATTTATTTATTTTTTAGTATGTAGTTTTAACTTGGGGTCCCTGACTGGTAGAACATCCTGACCTAAGTCCGTCACCCCTTTCCAAGTGCCTCCAGGCTGCATCTCAACTCTGCATCCTCCCAACATATCCTTTCGAATTCCACCCCCAACTAGGATTAAGGATAGGCACATTGAGGCAAAAGCATCATGGCGCAGGGGAAAGGACCATGGGTTTGGAGTTAGACATTGTGGATTCTTAACGTTGGCTCTACCCCATACTGAATGAGTGGCCTTGGATACATTATTTCACACTTTTTTTTCAGCCTCAACTCCCTCATCTGAGAAAAGGAGTGAAGAAATGAGATGACCTATTTAAAGTATTTGGCATAGTATAGGAACTTTGTGTATGTCACTGGGGGTGTGAACATTGGCTGTCTCGGGGTACCAGAAGGTGGTGGAGGTGGGGTATAACTTCAGTAGCAGATGAGGACAATCGTCTTGTGCCCTAGCTGACAAAATAAGAGGATTTGTTTCTTCCATAGTCTGCATATATATATCTTCTTAAATATTTTATTTATTTATTTATTCATGAGACACACACACACACACAGAGGCAGAGACACAGGCAGAGGGAGAAGCAGGCTCCATGCAGGGAGCCTGACATGGGATTCGATCCCAGGTCTCCAGGATCATACCCTGGGTTGCAGGTGGCGCTAAACCACTGAGCCACCCAGGCTGCCCATCTGCATATATTTAAGCCAGGCAGGCATTCCCAGCTAGAGACCAGAACTATTTATTCTTTTCTAATCATCTTCTGTACTTTTCATATCTGCACCTTTGCCTAGGATGTGCCTTCCACCTAAGATTCTTCCCTTAAGGACGCCTGGGTGGCTCAGTGGTTGAGTGACTTCCTTTGGCTCAAGGCATGATACTGGGTCCGAGGATTGAGTCCTGCATCGGCTGCCATTTCCTAAACTGAGATCTACAAACTACAGAGGCAGTTTTGTGAACCACTTGACCATATGGGTGATATGTGCAAAATCTGAATATTCATTTTTTTCTAGGCAGAGTATTCATAGTTTTTCTCATTTTTTCAAAGCAGAACATGATGCACAAAATGCTTAGAATTATATATATATATATATTTATTTATTTGTTTATTTATTTATTTATTTATTTATTTATTTATGAATGATGTCCAGAGAATGTACATATTTTGGGTAAAGTAATATATTACCAAGATACCAATGAACCATGAGGAGAAACAAGGCTTACTGGTTTTCCTCCTAGTACTCTTGACAAGTGTATTCTCATTCATTCATTTGCTCATTCAACTATTTGTTACATGCCCACTCTATACTGTGGATCTTAGACCACTGAACTAAACAGACGAATACCCCTGCTTTCATAGAACTTACATCCCAGAGGAGACAGTGAACAAAGAGTAAAACCCATCCTATATGAGGAGGTGATTTGTGCCATGGAGAAAAACAGTGGCAGGAAAGGGGAGAGGGATATGCAGGTTTAAATAGAGTGGTTAGAGAAAGCCTCTCTGGAGTGGAGACTTTTTGAGCTGTCAGTAAATTATAGTCATTTCTTGTTATTTGTAAAGTTACGTTCTATTCTAGAAAGTCACCACAAATGCTAAGTTAGCAAATATTGAACCATTGCTCCCAGGGGAAATACAGGGTTAGTTTTCTGTGAGCCTCTGTTCATAATACCTTTGTCAACCTATCAATTCATAACCTTACTGTATGTGTGGTTCTGTGTAAAGACACCATAATATGTATTGTTGACTCATTAACATTGTACTCACACCCAATAGCATTATAACTCACATCTGAGTGAGGCTTTTCTAACACACACATTCTGTAAGCACATCATGGCCCTCCTGCCCTTAAGAGCACTGGACAGTATCTCTAACACTATTTTCAATGGTGAAATCACAAATAGAAGGCACACAATTATGAAAAACATGGCACTATTAGGCTACGTTAGCAAGCAGACAAATATGCAAATGAGCGCTCCACAAATAATGAGGATGGACTGTCCTTGGCTTTCTGGGAAAGGAGGAGGTTTCTTGAAAGACTGGTTGACTCCCACACATTTCCTAACTCTGCTCAGTGGTCTTCAGTCGTTTAAATTCTCTGCTTATTCTGAACGTTGCTTCCCCACATGCTGTGGTGTAAGACTTTTCTCCAAATCCACTCAAGTGCTACTGAGTGGGAAAAAGGAAAGAGTGAGAAAAAACAGACGCAGAAGCTGAGAAACTTTTCCATCCAGGAGTTTTGTTCAAGCAGACAGCCTGCCTGTGTTTTCCACAGACCTTTAAGTTGAGGGGCCAATCCTAGCCACTGTGCAGGGGTAATTTGTGACTCCTTTCCACCGTAATTAATCCCTCCTCCCTACCTCACCCCAACTCCTCAACTGCCCTCCTCTAGGGATAGGGTCCAAAAACATTGCAGAGTTTCTTTTCTGATTTGTGACTTGTCTCAAAGAGCATAATGCCTCTAATTAGGTGATTTGAATCAGAAAGTTAAGAGCAATTTTATGTTGTCTTTAAACTAGAATTTCCCCCCACCCTGGGCAACATGATTCCAATTTTTTAATGAAAATCATTGGAAACAGGAAATTTTGAGAAAGGCAGTGAGTTATGGAAAACAGGACTCAGCAAAGCAGTTTGGCCATGCTACAAGAAGCCCTTGAGTGGAATGATTGTATCTAAGTCCTGGACTGGGGATGGGAAGAAACTCAAGGGCTAGACGCAGCTCTACTGTACTCCCTGTATGACTTTGGGCAAGTTTCTCCCTCTCTGTGCTTCCATTTCTTCATTGGGAAATAGAAGACTGGATACTATACAGGGTAGCTCCCAGCCCTAATATTCTGGAACACTGGAAAGATAAAATAAATCCAAGAGTACTCTTTATGGGTCTGTGTCCAATTATTTATCAGAAAAGTATTTTGAAGTATGTTTTGGTGCCTATTTTGTTTAAGAAAATCTTGTGGAGACTTAAAAAATTTAGAATATTTTAGAGTGTTTTGAATTTTAGACTTTGTAGAGTTTTGAAGCCACTGTTGATATGTATGAATGTCTGTACTTACACAGCCATGATATTCTTTGCAAGGAAGTCTACATTCTTAGTACAGGAGTTTGTGTGATCCAACTCTTGCCTACCAGTTCAGACTCACACCTCTCCTCATCCCCCACTCCTACCCTCTACCATTACTCACCTTACATCAAACCCTACAGAATTTCTTTGGTTACTTCTCCATATGGGGCTTACTTACCTTTCCTCTTTCTCCCCCCCCCCTTTTTTTTTTACCTTTCCTCTTTCTTTGGAAAACCCATTCTCCCATTTGTCCCTTTAAGAGGGGCTTATCTGTTCAGTTTTTAAGAATCTGCTTGTATCTTCTGTGTGAAGCCTTTCAGGACTTTGCCAGGTCTGTCTGACTTTCCCTAACCCATAACAATGAAGAGTCCTAGCAAAGTGCTGATAATTCTGATAAACTTACTTATTTGTGTACTCATCTTGTTTGCTAAACCGTGAACCACTGACACACATATGTGTCTGCTTACCTAATACCTAGAACAGTGTTTGACACCTGGTACTCAGGAATGTTTGATGAGGGAAGAATGAAGGAAGAAATCCAAAATAAAGAACGCGTGGAAAATTTAAGTATGATGACCCCAAATTACAGGATCAAACTCTACTTCAAATTGGCAATGGGCATCATGAAGAATGTGGGCTTAGTGTTGCTAGATCTTCCTATTTTTCAAGAAAAGCAAAAATATACAAATAAAAACCTCTGAACTTTTACATAAAAATCACAGTTTTTAATATTTGCAATCCATTTAAAGTCATTTAAAATCCCTCTGTCAAATATAAACTTCCAGGTATACAAACTTTGACCCAAGATAAATCTGTATTTCTTTATGTGTAATCCAAACTGGTACTTTCCAAACTGGTAACTGCATGCCTATATTCTCTCTCTCTCTCTCTTTTTTTTTAAGATTGTATTTATTTATTCATGAGAGACACAGAGAGAAAGAGAGAGGTAGAGACACAGGCAGAGGGAGAAGCAGGAGGGAGGGAGCCCGATGTGGGACTTGATCCCGGGACTCCAGGATCACGCCCTGGGCCAAAGACAGGCGCTAAACCACTGAGCCACCGAGGGATCCCCCATGCCTATATTCTCAACTTTGTTTTTACCCACTCTTGGCGATCACTTTCAGTTTCAATCTTTCTTTGACAACAACTCATGCTTAAATTCTGTAAGACCATTGCATTCACTTTTTCTCACCTTTCTTTCATTCTCTAATCAGAAAAAATGTTTTATATTTCAGTATCAGATTTACATGTCTTACCTATTTCCTATGGACCCTTCTACTCCATAGAAAGAGAGATTCTTCTTAGATTTAGAACTGAGAGTGAACTTTTATTATTGTCATTGCCACCATGTATTATAGCCACTTGTCAGTGAGCTCTTTTAGAGTATTCTTTTATTTATCTGTTTGTTTTTAATGTATTGGCTTTCTCTACTGTGCCAGATACAGTGTTACTGTTAAGGATTCAAATATAAAATCAATATTGTCCCAGTTCCCAAGGAGCTCACAATCTAATAAAAAAGGGACTATATTTATCTCTAGCACCAAATAATAATCAATAGATTTAATTGAGTCATGTGCACAATGCTCATTTTCTGAGCATTTACAATGAACAGTGTACTCTGAAGGAAGCAAAAAATGTCCTCTACTATCTAGCACATGGTAGGTATTATATAAATGCTTGGAGACATGGTTAAGGCAAGAAATTCCCCCTAGATTTTTTATGATTTATGTGGGAATATCAATACCTGAATCTGTGCATGAATGGAAAATAATTATTGCATTTTAAGTCCCATGTAGAAAGTAGATGATAAGTGTTACATATGTTTAACATAATGCAAGGTAATCATGAGGTGGGGTAGTTGAGAAAGTCTTCAGTAAGAACACAGGTACTGAATTGTGAATTAAAGGATTAATATGTTTGGATTGGGGCATGGGGGACAGATGTGGAGATGATCCTTATGAATATGGGTGGAGATGTAGGAATGGGCAAGAATTTTTTTATAGGTGAGTAAAGGAGAAGCAAAGAAGGGAACTAATGCTAAACAAGCACCTCCTCGGGCTGTTCATGATCATACACATGTCACATGTCACACACAATTATCTCATGTCCCTCCACATCCAGGCTGTATACTCATGAAGACAGGGACATTTTTTATTTGACCATCACTGTATCCCCATACTAAGCACCATATCTTGCCCATTGTAGATACTCATTAATATTTGTTAATAAGGAGATTAAGGACACTAAAAAATAGACAGTATTTTATCCATTTTACAAATAAGGAAACCAAAGTTCAGAGAAGGACAATGACTTGCTCAATGTCCAAGCCAATCATTAAAGTGTGCTACCTGGACCACATTATCAGCATCTTTTAAGAACTTGTTAGGAGGGATCCCTGGGTGGCGCAGCGGTTTGGTGCCTGCCTTTGGCCCAGGGCGCTATCCTGGAGACCCAGGATCGAATCCCACGTCGCGCTCCCGGTGCATGGAGCCTGCTTCTCCCTCTGCCTGTCTCTGCCTCTCTCTCTGTGTGTGTGTGTGACTATCATAAATAAATAAAAATTTAAAAAAAATTAAAAAAAAAACTTGTTAGGAAGGAAAATTCTTCAGAACTATGGAATCAGAAATCCATGTGGTTCTAACACATGAGAAGTGTGAGACCTACCCATTCAGGATAGAAGGTGGTGGAGCAAAGTTTATCCTGCCTAAAATTCTAAACGTGGTCTGTTTCTAGCCAAAGAATTCAAATTTAAGACCACATTGCCTTGGGACGCCTGGGTGGCTCAGTGGTTGCGCGTCTGCCTTTGGCTCAGGGTGTGATCCTGGAATCCCGGGATCCAGTCCCACATCGGGCTCCCTGCAGGGAGCCTGCTTCTCCCTCTGCCTCTCTCTCTCTCTGTGTCTCTCATGAATAAATAAATAAAATCTTTAAATAAAAAAAAAGAGACTACATTGCCTTAAGCTTGTTTTGTGGGACATCTTCTAATGTTCCTAGTCTTAATAAATATTACTGACAAAATAAAAATTTCCTTGTCCAAATATGTTTGAGAAATACTGGGTTAAGCCAGATTAAGCAAGTGTCTTTACTGTAGAGTTTATCTGAGACCATAAGGGACACTATATCATGCATCTCTACAAAGGGAATAGGATTTTCCAGTCTTATGTGAGGCAGTGTGGCGTAGTAGTGAGCGTGGGCTTTGGTGCTGGGCCACTTGTATTCAAATTCTCTATCATTAACTGTCATTGTGATCTTGGGCAAGTCTGCTCCCCCCTCCCCTGTTTCTCAGCTTCCTAATCTGTAAGTGGATAATAATAATTGCTACTTCAGGGAGTTTTTATAGAGATTAAGATAATACTAATAAAACATTTATCATAATTCCTGGTATGTAATTAGTTTGCAATAAATATTAGCCATTATAATTATTCTTAATGTTGATATTATCAGTACTTTTAGAAAGTACTGCAGCTTGGCTCCCTCAACACCCAGATCAGTCCCTTCCTAGCATCTTTTCCTACCCTGAATGGAAATCCAAAAACCTCCTCTGTGGGACATCCTTGAGATAGGATGCAATCTTTGACCTATTTTATCCCACACAGATACACTTAAGTTTTGGAAAGAAGAGGATATGAGAGGAGGCAGCCCATTAGGCTGATTGAATCTTCTGGAAAGGAAAACTGAGAGGTGTTTGGTTCTTTTGGGAACTTGAGGCAGAACTCTAACGTCCAGTGTTAACAGCATGAGTTAACCCAAAGGGGTTTGGCAGGTGGCAGCAGCGACAGTGGGGACTCTGCCCCTGTCTCATTATTCAAAGTGTGGTTCACAGCCTGGCACTGGCATCACCAGAGGGCTAGTTAGCTATAGGGCCACACCCTAGACCTATGGAATCAGAATGTATATTGACTAGATCCCAGGAGATTTGTATACATTTTAAGTTTGAGAAACATCACTGGAGTCCTTCAGGCCATACTCATGATGCATCTAAATACCTTTACTGGCTTCATATTAGCATTTGACATTCAGTTCCATAACACTGTTTTTGTAAAACTCGTTCTGCTCAAATCAGTTAGTATGGATTCTATTATCTGCAACTGAAAATTTGACCATATAACCACAGAAATCTTCTTTTTTGGAGGAGGGGGTTAGCATGTGACACTTTTGAAAGCACTTTTGTAAAACAACACGGAATAGAAGGTTGCTTATCTAATATGGGACCAGATTTTTGAGGGAGGTCGTTGTATTCTCTTGAATCTGTTGCTCATAAAGGCAAAAGGAGCTTTGCATTAGCAAGTGTAAAAGTCCTCAACTGACAGAACTGGCTTGTGTTTAAAACAATCTGGAAATTTTCAGTGAAGGCACTAATTTGTTTCCATGCATTTTGAGTAAACATTTATTTCTCCTTCAGAAACCTTACTTCATATGTACACATTGTCTTGGTTAGCTATAGGAAGATGCTAAAGTCATATGTTAGAAGCTGACCCAAGCTAGTTGAGGTTAAACACACATCTTGGATTTTTTTTTTTTTTTTTTTTTTTTTTTGTAGAAAATTGTAGGATCAAAGAGTTTGGGTGGGAGATTTTTAGCTGCTTCCTCAGAACTTTGCTACCAGGTCATTCTCAAAGTTAATCTCAGACCAAATTCTTCCAAACATGTAAACATTTCTTAAAAAACAAATGCATCATTAGCAAGCTGACACCAAAGACTTTGTACATGTGTTTTCTAACGTCAACAAAGTTCCAGCTCTTTTCCTTTCCAGGTTTTGTAAACAGAATTTTGAGTAAAATGTGGCTTCTGAGGTGACCATGGAACTTTCCAGAGGTGGTGTTCGATGACCCTTAAAGCCAATATCAGCCATCCAGGGTGAAAGGTGGAGGTACCATCTTTAATAAGAGTATAAGCTATAGGCCTTGCTGGAGCCTTCCATCTAGCACATATAATGCAAGTGCAAGGGTGTAGGGGAATCTCTATTTTAGCCAATTTTTATGCATTTTACCAATTAGGAGCCAATTTCTAATATTTGTCTTGCTAATTAACCAAATGCCAATTCCATCAATTAAAAGCATTTATGGCATTCACTCTGCTGAATAACAAAGCTTTGGAATTGATTATAGCTATTACTGTGGCAAGCTACTTCTGGACACAGCCTTTCTGATGTAATACCAGCTGATCAACTTTGCAGTGCATATGCTTGATAAGAATGTTTGTGGAGGCTGGTGAGTTGTAGCTTTTGACCTAAGGAATGCACACATAATTTCACATAATTCATGGTGGGTAAATTACAGACAGTTTAAAAGCGTGGAGGTGGATTTGTTTGGACAGAGTTCTAGATTAATAGGGAAACCAAGTTTGAATCTTAATTATGAATTGATTTTTTATTTTTATGTTTAAAATTTAAATTAATTTTTAATTCTTAAATTATTTTTTATTTTATTTAAATTCAATTAATTAACATGTAATGTATTATTGCTTTCAGAGGTAGAGGTCAATGATTCATCAGTCTTATATAATACTCAGTGCTCATTACATCATGTGCCCTCCTTAATGCCCATCACCCAGTTACCCCATCTCCCCTATTCCCTTCCTCTCCAGTGACTCTCAGTTTGTTTCCTATGACTAAGAGTCTCTTCGGGTTTGTCCCCCTCTCTGATTTCATCTTGCTTTATTTTTTCCTCTCTTCCCCTATGATCCTCTGTTTTGTTTCTTAAATTCCATACATGAATTAGATAATATGATAATTGTCTTCTTCTAATTGACTTATTTTGCTTAGCATAATATCCCCTAGTTCCTTCCATGTCGTTGTAAATGGCAAGATTTCATTTATTTTGATACCTGAGTAGTTTTCCATTGTACACATATACAACATTTATGTGTTGATGGACATCTGTGCTCTTTCCATTGTCTGGCTATTGTGGACATTGCTACTATAAACATTGGGGTGCAGGTACCCCTTTGGATCACTACATTTCTATCTTTGGAGTAACTACCCAGTAGTGCAATTGCCAGATTGTAATGTAGCTTTCTTTTCAACTTTTTGAGGAATATCCATACTGTTTTCCAGAGTGGCTGCACCAGCTTGCATTCCCACCAATAATTAATGAGGGTTCCCCTTACTCTGCATCCTCAACAATATCAGGTGTTTCTTGACTTGTTTATTTTACCCATTCTGACTGGTGTGAGGTGATATTTCATTGTGGTTTTGATTTGTATTTACCTGGTGTCCAGTGATGTTGAGCATTTTTTCATGGATTTGTTGGCCATTTGTATGTCTTCTTTGCAGAATTTTCTGTTCATATCTTCTGCTATTCCTTGATTGGATTATTTGTTCTTTGGATGTTGGGTTTGATAAGTTCTTTATAGATTTTGGATCCTTGCCCTTTATCTGATATGTCATTTGCAAATATCTTCTCCATTCTGTCTACTGTCCTTTGGTTTTGTTGACTGTTTCCTTTGCCATGCAAAAGCTTTTTATCTTGATGAAGTCCCAATAGTTCAGTTTTGCCTTTGTTTCCCTTGTCTTTGGTGATGTGTCTAGTAAGAAGTTAATGTGGCTGAGGTCACAAAAGTTGCTCCCTGTGTTCTCTTCTCGGATTTTGATAGATTCTTGCCTCACATTTTAGGTCTTTCATTCATTTTGAGTCTATTTTTGTGTATGGTGTGAGGAAATAGTCCAGTTTCACTCTTCTGCGTATTGGCTGTCCAATTTTTCCAACACCATTTTTTGAAGAGACTGTCTTTTTTCCATTGGATATTCTTTCCTGCTTTGTCAAAGATTAGTTGACCATAGAGTTGAGGGTCCATTTCTGGGTTCTCTGTTATGTTCCATTGGTCTATGTGTGTTTTTGTGCCAGTACCATACTGTTTTGATGATTATAGCATTTAATAGAGCTTGAAGTCTGGAATTGTGATGCCACCAGTTTTGTTTTTTTTTTTTTCAACATTCTTTTGGCTATTCGGGGTCTTTTCTGGTTCCATACAAATTTTAGGATTTTTTGTTCCCACTCTATGAAATAAGTTGATGACATTTTGATAGGGATTGCATTGAATGTATAGATTGCTCTAAGTAGCATAGACATTTTAATAATATTTGTTCTTCCAATCCATGAGCATGGGATGTTTTTCCATATCTTTGTGTCTTCCTCAATTTCTTTCATGAGTGTCCTGTAGTTTTCTAAGTAAAGATCATTTGCCTTTTTGGTTAGGTTTATATCTAGATATCATATGGTTTTGGGTGTAATTGTATATGGGATTGATTCTTTAATTTTTCTTTCTTCTATCTCATTAATGTATAGAAATGCAACTGATTTCTATGTATTAATTTCATGTCCTGCCACTTTGTTGAATTTCTGTATGAGTTCTAGCAATTTTGGGGTAGAGTCTTTTGGGTTTTCCATATATACTATCATGTCATCTGCAAAGAGTGAGAGTTTGACTTCTTCTTTGCCAATTTGGATGCCTTCTATTTCTTTCTGTTGTCTGATTACTGAGGCTAGAACTTTAGTACTATGTTGAACAACAGTGGTGAGAGTGGACAGCGCTGCTGTGTTCCTGACCTTAGAGGAGGAGCTCTCAGTTTTTCCCCATTGAGAATGATATTTGATGTGGGCTTTTATGATATTGAGGTGTGTTCCCTCTATCTCTACACTGTGAAGAGTTTTAATCAAGAAAGGATGCCAAATTTTGTCAAATGGTTTTTCCTACATCAATTGAGAGGATCATATGGTTCTTGTCCTTTCTTTTATTAATGTACTGTATCACATTGACTGATTTGCAGATGTTGAACCACTCTTGCAGCCCAGGAATAAATCCCACTGGGTTGTGGTGAATAATGCTTTTAATGTATTGTTGTTTCCTATTGGCTAGTATCTTGGTGAAAATTTTTGTATCCATGTTCATCAGGGATATTGGTCTGCAATTCTTTATGGTGGGGTCTTTGGTTTTGGGATCAAGGTAATGCTGGCCTCATAGAAAGAGTTTGGAAGTTTTCTTTCCATTTATATTTTTTGAAACAGCTTCAGAAGAATAGGTATTAATTCTTCTTTAAATGTTTGGTAGAATTCCCTTGGAAAGACATCCAGTCCTGGACTCTTGTTTGTTGGGATGTTTTTGATTACTGCTTCAATTTCCATGCTGGTTATGGTCTGTTCAGATTTATATTTCTTCCTGTTTCAGTTTTGGTAGTTTATATGTCTCTAGGAATGCATCCATTTCTTCTAGATTGCCTAATTTGTTGGCATATAGTTGCTCATAATATGTTCTTATCATTGTTTGTATATCTTTGGTGTTGGTTGTGATCTCCTTTCATTCATGATTTTATTTATTTGGGTCTTTCCTCTTTTCTTTTTGATAAGTCTGGCCATGGGTTTATCAATCTTATTAATTCTTTCAAAGAACCAGGTCCTAGTTTCATTAATACATTCTACTGATTTTTTGTTTGCTTGTTTGTTTCTATTTCATTGATTTCTGCTCTAATCTTTATTAATTCTTTCCTCCTGCTGGGATTAGGCTTTATTTGCTCTTCTCTCTCCAGCTTCTTTAGGTGTAAGGTAAGGCTGTGTATTTAAGATCTTTCTTGTTTCTTGAGAAAGACTTGTTTTGCTATTTACTTCCCTCTTAGGACAGCCTTTGTTGCATCCCAAAAATTTTGAACAGTTGTGTTTTCACTTTCATTTGATTTCATGAATTTTTACAATTCTTTAATTTCCTGGTTGACTCATTCACTCTTTAGTAAGATGCTCTTTATCCTCCATGTATTTGAGTTCTTTCCAAACTTCCTCTTGTGATTGAGTTCCAGTTTTAAAGCATTGTGATCCAAAATTAATCAGGAAATAATCTGAATCTTTTGGTACTGATTGAGACCTGATTTGTGACCCAGTATGTGATCTATTCTGGACAGTGTTCCATCTGCACTTGAGAAGAATGTATATTCTGTTGCTTTAGAATGGAATGCTCTGAATATATCTGTGAAGTCCATCTGGTTCAGTGTGTCATTCAAAGCCCTTATTTCTTTGTTGATCTCCTATTTAGATAATCTGTCCATTGCAGTGAGTGGGGTGTTAAAATCCCCTACTATGATTGTATTATTATCATTGTGTTTCTTTAATTATGTTATTAATTGGTTTATATGATTGCCTGCTCCCATGTTAGGGGCATAAATATTTACAGTTGTTAGATCTTGTTGGATAAGCCCTTTAATTGTGATACAGTGTCCTTCCTCTTATTTTAGTCTTTGGTTTAAAATCTAATTTATCTAAGGATTTCTACCTCAGCTTTCTTTTGATGTCCATTACCATGATAAAAGGTTTGCCACCCCCTCACTTTTAATCTGGAAGTGTCTTTGGGTCTAAAGTGAGTCTCTTGCAGACAGCATATCAATGGGTCTTGCTTTTTTGTCCAATCTGATACCCTGTGTCTTTTGATTGGGGGCATTTACATTCAGAGTAATTATTGAAAGATATGAATTTAGTGCCATTGTATTACCTGTAAACCACTGTACTGTATATTGTCTCTGTTTTGGTCTATGTTACTTTTGGGCTCTCTGCTTGCTTAAGGGATCCCCTTTAATATTTCTTGTAAGGCTGGTTTTGTGATATAAAATTCTTTTAGTTTTTTCTGGAGCTTTTTATCTCTCTTTTTATTTTGAACAAGATTCTAGCTGGATAAAATATTCTTGGTTGCATATTTTTCTCAGCCCCTGAGTATATCTTGCCTACGAGGTCTCTGTGGATAGGTCTGCTGCTAGTCTAATGTTCCTACCCTTGTAGGTTCCGGACCTCTTGTTCCAATCTGCTTTCAGGATTTTCTCTTTGTCTTTGAGGTTTGCAAGTTTCACTGTTGTATATCAAGGTGTTGACCTATTTTTATTTTTTGAGCAGGGGGTTCTCTGTGCTTCCTGGATTTGAGTGCCTGCTTCCTTCCCAAGATTGGGGAAGTTCTCCACTATAATTTCCTCCATACATCTTCTGCCTTCTTCCTTTCTCTTTCCTCTTTATCTGGAATCACAATTATTCTAATATTGTTTAGCTTTATGATATCACTTATCTCTTGAATTCTCCCCTCATGATCCAGTTGTTGTCGGATCTTTCTTTTTCTCAGCTTCTTTATTCTCTGTCAGTTTGTCTTCTAGATCACTAATTCTCTCTTTTGCCTCATTTATTCTAGCAGTAAGAGCCTCCATTTTTATTGCATCTTATTAATAGCCTTTTTGATTTCAATTTGATTAGATTTTAGTTCTTTTATTTCTCCAGAAAGGGATTCTATAGTGTCTTATATGCTTTTTTCAAGCCCAGCTACTATCTTTATAATCATTATTCTGAACTCTAGTTCTGATATCTTACTTATATCCATACTGACTAGGTCCCTGGCAGTCAGTACTGCCTCTTGTTCCCTTTTTTGAGGTGAGTTTTTCTGTGTTATCATTATTGCAGAAAGTGGTCACTTTTCTATTTGTAGAATTGCCTCTATTTTCTTAGAACTCAGGTTGAGTTTGCAGGTATTCAGAATGATTCTATAGCTATGTAGCTGAATTCCTGGGACCAGAAAATGAATTTATTAATCCATTATTTAACTCATTGATTAGTGAGCCTGTACCAGGTACTGAGGCCCAGAGATTAAAAAACAATATCTATGTCAAGGAGAAGAGAGTCTACAAAAAGAATATGCAATGAAAACATGGCAGATACTATGGCAGCTGAGCCCTGGGTGCTGTGGTCACATTGGTAATGAAGGAGAATGAAGGGGTGGAGCAAAATGGATGATGTCCCTGAGAAATTGACATCTAAGGTGAATTTAAGGATGAGCAGAAGTTGGCCAACCCATACAGGGAGACAAAGGAGGGTAGTGATGATAATGTTTAAAAAATGGCAGTGTGCTTTGGAATCCACTTGAGTAATGATAAGATCAATAAGATTATATGTTTTACTTTCTCTCATCCTCTCATTTTGGGGTAGAAAGGAATGAAAAGAGTTTGGATTGTTATATACCATGAACTGGGACTAATTGCTTTAGACTCAGAAAATCAGAGCATCATAGAATTATAACTACTATGTTGAAGACTCTTAACCAGGAATAAACTTTTTTGTTCTTTGTCATCACTGAATGAATTTTCCTCTTCTCAGGAGGAAGTGAAACAAAGGTTTTCATAGGATTTTGTTGTTGTTGTTATCTGTTTTTTCATTATTCAAAAGATATAGTTCCTCATATGTACAATTTCATGCAATGAAATCCTTATTCTGCTTCTTAACTTAGTACCCAGACAAAATAATTCAACTTTCTAAGTCCCTGCAGGGATCATGATATTGATTTTATTTATCATGAGTTAAATAATTTATGAATGCCTAAGCAAGAGTTTGTCATGTACCAGAAGCTCCATACATGAAAATCACAAAATTTTGTATTGTTAATGATATTAATAACATTTTAAAATTATAACTTTCTGTTGTCTATTGTACTACACAGGTGAGCAGGAGAGACTTATGGTGGTGAGATTGGCCTAGGCCAGGAATCCATCCTGGGTCTTAAGTTTCCTTTTGGTTTTGGAACTGAGCTCACAAAGTCATCTTTATGTGGGAGTGGCTCATTTTGGCAGCTCCAGGTGAAGATGCTATTTGGCAAAAATCTTCAGGCTGCCTCGCACTCATCAGAAGTGCACTCCTTAATGCCCGTCACCTATTTAACCCATCCCCCCATTTACCTATCTCCCATTTGCTGGCAGCCCTCTTCCCTGTTGATCCTTCCCCCTGGCTTCCAGTACTCAGGTCCAGGGTTGAACCAAATGGAGACTTGCTCTGACCACAAACTTAGGGGAACATGGATATATATTATATATTATATATATATATATATGCAAGTAGTGGGGAAAAGTTATATATATATATATGAATAGTTCCATATATATATATATATAAAAGAGTTGCATGCTCTGTCGACTGAGCCAGCCAGATGCCTCTATTAAAATGTATTTTGAAAACAAGGAAACCAAGGTATAGAATACATTGGGGTGGGTAGAATCTAGATCTAGAACAAGATTTGTCCTTGAAAAGCAATTTGGTCTAGGATTTAGAATGATTTCACAAGTGAATTTAAAAGCTCAACTGATCTTGAGGTTAGTCCTTCCTCCTTCCTACTCTGGGAGGTGGGGGGTGATGGTGAGGGGACAGAGGAGAAGAGGGGGTGGGAGTAAGTAGTAACACAAAAGGACAGAGCAGGCCCAAGGCCTGAGAGGAGAGAGGAAGACTAAGCCTTAATTAATTCCTTCCTTCCAAGGAACTAGAGGCCTTGGAAAGAAGCAATAATAGAAGGTAACCCTGGAAACAGCTAGAAAGACACCCTAGCTCTGGGAACTGAATGGAGACAGGGAGCAATTTAAGGATGAGGTGGCCAAGAACAGCCCAGAAGTGAACCAAATGTGGGGACTTGCTCTGACCACAAACTTAGGGGAACATGGATACTTTCTTCTAGCTGTTTTTTCCTTTCCACCACATGTAACATATTTGTGTACATATTGTGTTGCAGGCACAGAAATTTTAAGTCACACATACAATTACTTTTGCAGGCTGTTGACTTTTCACAGGACTTAGAAATAAAGGGTATTGGCATAAAGAAAGAAGGCGTAATGGATAAAGGAAAGTCCCAGATGACTCCATTGAGATCGTTCTGCCAGAAGCTCATTCTCCCCTAGCAGTTAGGTCAGGTGCCAAGCAATGTTGAAGTAAGAACAGATACTAGATATCATTATGTTGCAGGTATGTTCTTGGGAACTTTATAAATGTTGTTGCTAATAAGCCTCATAGTAACCATATGTCATAGGTATTATTATTCCCATTTGCAGAAATGGAACTCCTAAGATTAACTGATTTGCATATAGTCACACTACTAGCAAATGGTCTAAATTGTGACCTGCTTCCAAAACTATCATCCCTTTCTCCTCATCATGCTGCATTTGGAGTCCAGTCCTTAGAGACACAAGGGTCCATTTGGCTATTGTGCGATAGTGAATCTGGTACAATGCTTACTTGGCAGTTGTTTCAAAAAACAATGCCAGATATTTTTGTTCAATGGAACCCCCTTTCCTCTGTTGTGTTGCTGCTCCCTCTCTCTTTCTCCTCCTCATCTTCTCTTCCCTTTCCCCACTTTTAGCCCATGAGAATTTCAAGGAAAATGAAATCCGTATGTTTTTGATTCATTTGCACTTAACTCATCAAAATATGATTTTGAGAGAGAGTAGATTTGCAGAGAAATAAATTTTAAAGCCCTTCTCCCTGGAAAACAGGATGTCTACTCTGGCCAAAATCATAAAAACTTCAAACTTCAAGTGTTAGGATTCAGCTTAATACATAGAAATAATGTGATTTGAGGGAGCTGTAATTTTAGACTAACACTTTGCTGCAAGCCAAATACAAGAGGATATGCACACACATTAGTGCTATCAGATGAAGCCTTGGAGGTGCCCAGTTAAGTAAATGTCTTCTCTTGCCATCATTATCATAAAAGATATTGACATTGTGGGCAAAATAACATTCACATTTTAGGATTGGAAGGAATGTCATCAGTGACATCACTCAATACTCTCAGTTTATGGATGAGGAAACTGAGTCCAATAAGATATGGAACTATGCTCAGGTCACAGAACTGGACCTAACCTCCTGAGTACCAGACTCCAAGTTCATTACTCATTTCCTTGGCTTGCTATAAAACAAAAACAAAAACAAACAAACAACACCACATGACATTGCATTACTTTTACTAAAAATATCTCCAAAATAACATTATCTTTATTTTTAAAAGTGTTTTTTAAATTTTAATTCCAGTATAGTTAACATACAGTATTATATTAGTTGCAGGTATACAATATAGTGATCCAACAGTTCCAAACAACACCTGGTGCTCATCACAAGTGCACTCCTTAATCTCCATCATCTATTTCACCCATCCTCCTACCCACCTCCCCTCTGGTAACCATCAGTTTGCTCTCTATATTTAAGAGTCTGTCTCTTGGTTTGTCTCTCTTTTTTCCCCTTTGCTCATCTGTTTTGTTTCTTAAATTCCACCTGAGTGAAATCATATGGTATTTGTCTTTTTCTGACTTATTTCACTTGGCATTATACTCTCTAACTCCATCCATGTCATTGCAAATGTCAAGATTTCATTCTTTTTATGACTGAATAATATTCCATTTTATGTATATATCAAATATTTATCCATTCATCTATCAATGGACACTTGGGTTGCTTCCATAATTTGGATATTGTGAGTAATGCTGCTATAAACAGAGTGGTACATGTATCCCTTTGAGTTAGGTTTTCTTTTTTTTTTTAATTTAGGGGGTAAACACCTAGTAGCACAATTACTGGATTATAGGGTAGTTCTATTTTTAACCTTTTGAGGAACCTCCATATAGTTTTCCATACTTGCTGCATCAGTTTTCATTCACACCAAATGTACAAGAGTTCCTTTTTCTCCACAAACTTGCCAACATCTGTTGTATCTTGTGTTGTTGATTTCAACCATTCTGACAGGTGTGAGATAATATCTCATTGTAGTTTTGTTTTACATTTCCCTGATGGTGAGTGATGTTAAGCATCTTTTCACATGTCTATTGGCTTTTGGGATGTGTTCTTTGGAGAAATGCCTGTTCACATCTTCTGCCCATTTTTAATTGCATTATTTGTTTTGGAGGTGTTGAGTCATATCAATTCTTTATACATTTTGGATACTAACCCTTTATCAGATACATTATTTACAAATATGTTCTCCCATTCTATAGGTTGCCTTTTAGTTTTATTGATTGTTTCCTTCACCATGGAGAAGCTTTTTATTTCAATCTAGTCCAAGTAGTTTATTTTTGCTTTTATTTCCTTGCCTTAGGAGACTTATCTAGGAAAATGTTGCTATGGCCAATGTCAGAGACATTACTGCCTGTGCTCTGTTCTAGAATTTTTATGGTTTCAGGTCTTACATTTAGGTCTTTAATCCATTTGGAATTTATTTTTGCATATGGCAAAATACCACCATCTTTGATTCAGATGCTGGACTAAAAATTTTAAAAATAATATCTCTAGGGCAAAAGAAAGAAATCTTAGTTTGTATATCAGCATTAAAAATAATCCTAATTTGAGGGAGGGGCAAGATGGCGGAAGAGCAGGGTCCCCAAATCACCTGTCCCCACCAAATTACCTAGATAACCTTCAAACCATCCTGAAAATCTACGAATTCGACCTGAGATGTAAAGAGAGACCAGCTGGAATGCTACAGTGAGAAGAGTTCGCGCTTCTATCAAGGTAGGAAGACGGGGAAAAAGAAATAAAGAAACAAAAGGCCTCCGAGGGGGAGGGGCCCCGCGAGGAGCCGGGCTGAGGCCGGGGCGAGTGTCCCCAGGACAGGAGAGCCCCGTCCCGGAGGAGCAGGAGCTGCACCAACCTTCCCGGGCGGGCGGAAAGGGGCTCGCAGGGAGTCGGAGCAGGACCCAGGAGAGCGGGGATGCCCTCAGGCTCCCGGGGACACTAACAGACACCTGCGAGCGCAGGGGAGTGCGCCGAGCTCCCTAAGGGCTGCAGCGCGCGCGCACAGAGGGACCGACCGGAGCAGCTCGGAGGGGCTCGGGAGCGGCTCCAGGGAGGGAGCTGCGGGGCGGGAGCGCGAATCCAACAGCGCAGGCCCCGGAGCACAGGGCGCCGGGACACAGCCCAGGATCCGGCCTCCCCCTGGGACAGGCAGAGGCCGGGAGGGCCCAGGACAGCAAGGACGCTGCCCGGAGCTGAGCAGATCAGCGGCCCCGCCCCGGAGCCTCCAGGCCCTGCGGACGGAGAGCCGAGAGCCCCGAGCCCCTAGTTCCTGCGGAGGCTGAATCCAGGCTTCCAGAGTTGCCATAGCAACTGCTGCTGTTCCTCCTGGGGCCTGGCGGGGTAAACAACCCCCGCTGAGCCCTGCAGCAGGCAGGGGCAGAGCAGCTCCCCCAAGTGCTAACACCTGAAAATCAACGCAACAGGCCCCTCCCCCAGAAGACCAGCTAGAGGGGCCAGTGATACTCCCCCGTGTTCCAATACAACTTGTTTCTGGCCACTCTGCACTGAGCAAAATGACTAGAAGGAAAACCTCAACTCAAAAGAAAGAATCAGAAACAGCCCTCTCTCCCACAGAGTTACAAAATCTGGATTACACTTCAATGTCAGAAAGCCAATTCAGAAGCACTATTCTACAGCTACTGGTGGCTCTAGAAAAAAGCATTAAGGCCTCACGAGACTTCATGACTGCAGAATTTAGATCCAATCAGGCAGAAATTAAAAATCAATTGAATGAGATGCAATCCAAACTAGAAGTCCTAACGACGAGGGTTAACGAGGTGGAAGAACAAGTGAGTGACATAGAAGACAAGTTAATGGCAAAGAGGGAAACTGAGGAAAAAAGAGATAAACAATTGAAGGACCATGAAGACAGATTAAGGCAAATAAACGACAGCCTGAGGAAGAAAAACCTACGTTTAATTGGGGTTCCCGAGGGCGCCGAAAGGGACAGAGGGCCAGAATATGTATTTGAACAAATCCTAGCTGAAAACTTTCCCAATCTGGGAAGGGAAACAGGCATTCAGATCCAGGAAATAGAGAGATCCCCCCCTAAAATCAATAAAAACCGTTCAACACCTCGACATCTAATAGTGAAGCTTGCAAATTCCAAAGATAAAGAGAAGATCCTTAAAGCAGCAAGAGACAAGAAGTCCCTGACTTTCATGGGGAGGAATATTAGGGTAACAGCAGACCTCTCCACAGAGACGTGGCAGGCCAGAAAGGGCTGGCAGGATATATTCAGGGTCCTAAATGAGAAGAACATGCAACCAAGAATACTTTATCCAGCAAGGCTCTCATTCAAAATGGAAGGAGAGATAAAGAGCTTCCGAGACAGGCAGGAACTGAAAGAATATGTGACCTCCAAACCAGCTCTGCAAGAAATTTTAAGGGGGACTCTTAAAACTCCCCTTTAAGAAGAAGTTCAAGTAACTCTGAACGTGAATGGGCTTAATGACCCCATCAAAAGGCGCAGAGTTTCAGACTGGATAAAAAAACAGGACCCATCTATTTGCTGTCTACAAGAGACTCATTTTAGACAGAAGGACACCTACAACCTGAAAATAAAAGGTTGGAGAACCATTTACCATTCAAATGGTTCTCAAAATATACCCTAAAAACTACAGAACACTTCTGAAAGAAATTGAGGAAGACACAAAGAGATGGAAAAATATTCCATGCTCATGGATTGGCAGAATTAATATTGTGAAAATGTCAATGTTACCCAGGGCAATTTACACGTATAATGCAATCCCTATCAAAATACCATGGACTTTCTTCAGAGACTTAGAACAAATTATTTTAAGATTTGTGTGGAATCAGAAAAGACCCCAAACAGCCAGGGGAATTTTAAAAAAAGAAAACCATATCTGGGGGCATCGCAATGCCAGATTTCAGGTTGTACTACAAAGCTGTGTTCATCAAGGCAGTGTGGTACTGGCACAAAAACAGACACATAGATCAATGGAACAGAACAGAGAACCCAGAAGTGGACCCTGAACTTTATGCTCAACTAATATGCGATAAAGGAGGAAAGACGATCCACTGGAAGAAAGACAGTCTCTTCAATAAATGGTGCTGGGAAAATTGGACATCCACATGCAGAAGAATGAAACTGGACCACTCTCTTGCACCATACACAAAGATAAACTCAAAATAGATGAAAGATCTAAATGTGAGACAAGATTCCATCAAAATCCCAGAGGAGAACTCAGGCAACACCCTTTTTGAACTTGGCCACAGTAACCGGAGAAGGACAAACGGTATATGTTCTCATTCATTTGGGGAATATGAATAATAGCGAAAGGGAATATAAGGGAAGGGAGAAGAGATGTGTGAGAAATATCAGAAAGGGAGACAGAACATAGAGACTTCTAACTCTGGGAAATGAACTAGGGGTGGTGGAGGGGGAGGAGGGTGGGGGGTGGGGGTGAATGGGTGACGGGCACTGGGGGGTACACTTGACGGGATGAGCACTGGGTGTTATTCTGTATGTTGGTAAATTGAACACCAATAAAAATTAATTTATAAAAAAAAAAAAAAAAGAAAGAAAATTAAAAAAAAAAAAAATAAATAAAAAAAAAAATAAAAATAAAAATAATCCTAATTTGCTTGAGAAAATGACACTTGAACTTCACCCACAATGGAGTACATCATAGATGGTAGTAGATATTCCTTTACATGTGAAAGGTGGGAAACTAATAGACAAAAATAACCAGTCTGTATCAAGAACCTTATATAGGTTTCAGTAATCATAGCAATGATATTATAATTAATAATTAAGAAGGATTATGCATGTTATTTGTGGGTAAGTGTTTATAGTCAGAGTCAGATTTAACTATGTAATTAGCTATGTAATCTTGGTCGAGGATGAACTATGTTAACCTAGGCAACTTAAACTTCAGTAGAAACATCTTTAGAATGGGGCTGATAGCAATACTCACCTCACGGAGGGTCATGAAGATTGTGCACTGCACATAGGCATGTGCCTCCAATGTACACAGCAGGACATACTGAGAGTGATAGTACTGAGTACTTACAAGGTACCAGATGCCTTCCTGGACAATTTGCAGTTATTTATCTCATTCTTGATAACAACACTATGAAGTAGACATTATTACTATCTTCACTTCATAGGTGAAGAGACCAGTTTAGGGATATTAATATGGGACAAATTAATAAGAACAGAGATTCCAACCAAACACTGACTTCATAGTATGTCTCTTTAATCACTCAAGTATTTTTATTATTAAGATACTAGATCATTCCATTTGGATGCCATAGTCCCCTTAGGATGTAGGTATTATTCTCTCTTATAGATAAGAGAGTCTTATAGTTAAGACAGACTCTTAACTATAGAGAGCAAACTGATGGTTACCAGAGGGGAGGTGGATAGGAGGATGGGTGAAATAGATGACGGAAATTAAGGATGATTAAGATGAAAAAAAAGCACTGCTTACAGAGTTTAATACTTGACCAAGTTCATGAGGTTATTAAGCAGTAAAGTGAAAGCCAGGGTCCTCTTTTCAGATTCCAAGTCCTATACGCATACCAGTGAGTCCTGTTGTCTCTTAGGGGAAGTTTGATCAAGATCTGGAAGACAGGAAAAGCTGATTAAAGACAAAAGATTCCAGAGATTGCTTGGGGTTTGGGAAGTGGACAGGGCACTGGAACGCTTGAGCCTGGATCTGCTGTGCTCATGTCTTCCTGCCCTCCTGCTGACTCCTGTGAAGCTATTTATTAACCGAGCTCCCTAGCCTGTCCTCTGCCTTGAACCACAAAGCTTTTAGAGTTCCAACAGTTTATTTAAATTTGATCTTTCCAAGCAAATTCGAGTGGCTTCTCTATTCCAGCCGCCTTGTCTAGACCAAGTCTTAGAGGAAGGTTGCTTCTGGGGGCTCCAGCATGCGTGGCAGCCCCTGACACATGAACTTGTCTCATGGCAACACTCCCTCACATGGATGTCAGAACATGTTCTTATTTCTCCTCTCACTTTCTTGGATTCATTCTTACTAGAGGTTGGAAAAGAGAAGGAAAGGTTTTTCACTTTGGGTCTTTCAAAGGAATTTTTCATTTAGTTTGAGTGTTTACCAAGTATGTGTTCTGTATCAGGCCAGTGCTAAGGACTAGAGAGGCAGAGATAAATAAATGCAAGTTGTTTTGTTTTTGTCTTCCTTTATCACTGTCTCAATCAGAGTCCAGTCAGAAAAAAAAAAAAAAAAAAAAAAAAACCAGGATGTGGTCAGGAAGTTTAATGGGAGAATTTAACATGGAGAACTGGTGACAAACTGTTAGAAGAGCTATAAGGTCAAACGGACAGTGAGGCCACCTAGAGATTAGGAACCTAAGAGAAAGCTACTTGCATTCAATGGCTGTAGACGCCAAGGGAAATGACAGTGTTCACAGAATCTAGCCGAAGGGAGCACTAAATAGGAACTGGGTATATAGAGAGAAGGGTGCGACAGGAAAGGAGAGGCCAACATGAATGGAGAGATCCCTAAAACAGAAAGAGAGCAGTATAAATAGACTGATGTCTCCCCTCCTCCCACCCACTGACCAGCCATCAGTGCCTACCACGGCCAAGTGCAACTGAAGCCAGTTGGCGTGGGGGCCTAGGAACTAGAGTTTCTCAGGGTGGGCCCACTGCATGGCAAGGCCCAGCAGGGTGGGCAGCGGATAGCACAAGCCTCTCAAACTTCTTCTTTTCTCCATTGCTGCCACCTCCCATCCCTCAACATTTACATCATGGGATGCTGAAGCAGCTTGATTGGGTAAAAAGGGTTGCTCCAGCTCTAAGTGCAAATCATCCAGCTGCCTTCACAATCAGATCTAAATGTCACATAGTTCTCCATGATTTCATTCTTTTTGCTGCTCCTGTCTCGTCTTTCCCCAATTTTCAAATACCACCTGGCTCCTGAGAAACCAAGACCTATGCATTTCTTTTCTTCTTGCCTCCTTTTCTTCAGCCCGCTTGTTTGCTGTAGATGTCTGGATTTCCCTTCTTTACAGTGTTTATTCATTCAATAGACATTTTATGTTCTCTCAGGTGTCAGAATCTGTGAGAAAAACAGGTAATATGGGATCCTTGCTCTGAAAGTGATTCTGGTGCCTTCCTCCCCTGTGGAGGATTAGATCCTGGTAAGACAAGGCATTTACACACAAAGTGCAAGAAAAGACATGGGAGCACAGCTTGAGTTTCCAGGGCATTTCAAAGATTAAATTAGGAAGCCATGTTCAACTGTCAGTTTCCATAGATAGGTACAGATCAGAAATTAGAGGTAAAGTTAGAGGTAAGAAGGTAGGCCATCACTACATGGGACCAGAACAAAGGAGCTGAAGGCACTTGTAGTAAGTAGGCTGGAAGTACTTGAAGATTTTTTTTAAACTAGATATAGTTAGCTACACAATGAACTGGTCTGTTTTAAAGACATAGGATTGGCTTCACCATTTACAGAGTGGTAGAGATTATCTGAGCATGCATATTCCTTTAAGCCAGCGGTTGGCCAACTTTTTCTAAATGGGCCAGATAGCAAACATTGTAGGTTTTCTGGAAACATGGTTTCTGTTACAACTACTCAACTTTGCCATAGACAGTAAATAAACAAATGGGTGTGACTGGATTCCATTAAAATTATGTCAACAAAAATAGGTATTGGCCTATGGGCTAATTTCTACTAGGCCATAAGACCTGTCTCCGCATCTCATAACTGGCACAACATATAGGTGAGGCTTTGGCAATCCTACCTTGCCGTCTGACTCAGTCGTGAGGTCTTGTCTTTATTCATTTTGTACCATGCCTCCCCACCTGTTCCTGACCTTCTTCACTTCTCACCTCACCATCAATTAATTTTTTTTCAGTTAATGGTTTTGCCACATTCCTTAGAGCTGATGTTCAACACTACCTCTCCAGCGTTGACATCCTTCTTCCTATTTTGGAAATTCCTCTCCCATTAACTCCAGCTACACTGATTGAACTTATACTAAGCATCTAGAATTAAACCAGGTGCTTTATGTTTATTTAATCTATACTAAACAATTTGATGTTTACATTAATTGTATGAGATAGCTATTCCTACTTTAATTCAACAAATGATAAGTTTGAGGCTGAGAAGTTAAATACTTTATCCAAGGATATAGCCAGTGAATGGCATAGCTGGAAGTTTAAACCATGTATATTTAAATAAAAGGCACTTTTTTTCCTCTTTCAGTATTCCACCAAAGCACATCTTAATTTTTATGGGATTACAAAAATTTGGCATGGGGATCACGTGACTCCTCTGCAAATATTGATAATGGAATATGGAGAGGGACATGTTGGTATAAATGAGGTAGAAGTGAGCTGGGAGTCACACCCCCTAGGATCCGTCCTGGCCTAGCCCTGTCAGGAGCTGGCTGCATGGTACTGGCTCCTGCAGGACATCCTCTTTAGCCCCTGCATTCTCTGCTGTTCATCCTTCTTGCTTTCTGTGGGAATAATTAGTTTGTCTTAACACTCATGATGCTGCTACTGTATTTAGAAATTTTGCAGAACTATTCATTTAGTAGTTACCTTTAGGATTTGAAAATGTGTGCCTCAATTTCAAATATTCTCATTAAGTCTAATGTTAATCAGTGCCTATATTCTGCTCTCAAAAGAAATGTGGACCTGTGCATGTTTCAAAATCTCTCTGCTAACACTCTACCCCAACCACCATTAGATTGTTATGTAATTTTATACCTCCAGATTATTTTAAACACTCATGTGAATATTGTCATTCTTATTGTTACTATTCATATTATATTCAATACTTATTTAGATTTTCCAGTTTGCCAATTTTAATTTTTCTTATGCTTCTTACATATACTCCTATATTAGTTTTTTTTTTTCCTTAGCAAACAAAGCCCATAGACAGGAATGTGGGTATGGAGTGATATCTTGGTAGTTACTTTGTTCTCCCTTATATCTAGTTTAAAAAAATCTTCTGGGACGCCTGGGACACTTGCCCTAGGATGTGAGCTTCCCATCTGGATTGTCACCTGGCCATCATCCCTGACCTTTCTAAACTCTTTTTAATTTATTTATGTATTTGAGAGAAAATGGGGCAGGGGGAAGGGCAGAGGGAGAGAGAGAATCCCAAGAAGACTCCTTGCCAAGTGTGGAGCCTGATGCAAGGCTTGACCCCATGACCCTAAAATCATGACTTGAACTGAAATCAAGAATTGGCCTCTCAACTGATTGAGCCACTCAGGTGCCCCATGACCTTTCTAAACTCTTTACTGCATTTCAAAGTAAAGTGTTAAGAATCTTACATTTCCCAGAATCCTTTGGGAAGGCTTTGACAAGGAGCACTCACATGAGGTTTGGAAAGAGGCAAAGCTGCTCTCTAGCCACAGCTGCTGCTGCAAGATACAAAAGAACCACAATGCCTTCTGTATAGCTTCCTGAGCAGAGATCAAGCACAGTTCTGCTTTAAAGGACCAGGTATACATACATTTTAGACTTTTCAGGCCATATAAGGTCTCTTACATATCTCTTCCTCTTTTTTTTTACTTCTCTTTATATACATGTATATACAAGTGTGTGTGTATATATATACATTCATATAAAGTAAAAATTTATATATATATATATATATATATATATATGTAAATTCTTAGATAGCTGTCAGCACAATAATGGCCTATGATCCAGGTTTAGCTCATAGGCTATAGTGTTCTGACTTCTGCTCTGAATGAAGAATCTCCCACTATAGGCAACTGGACTCCCTGGTGGCAGTCAGCCTGCTACCCTGTACTTCTAGATCCTGAATGCTAGCAGTGGCCATCCTAATCTTATTCCCCACATCCTTCCAAGGTTGTATAAGATTCTAAATTCACTAAGGCAGCATCTGGTTTACTATTCAAAGCCTACAAGATACTTTAATGCTGGTCCTTGAGAAGACACTATAGAATTCATCCTCTCTAAATTGTTTTCAATGGTTTCTAGAATTTTGGTCTTCTACATTGATAAGACAAGTTAGATCTGCTCCTGGTAAGGCACAATTTTAGAATTCCCATTCATGCTGTGGTTCCATCCTCAGCCAGTGTATGTAGACTTGCTTCTGGCTCTGGCCTAGTGTTACTTTTTGGACATTTTCATATCCTCTGTCATGGACAGAAAGCCTATCCTAACTCTATGTCCAAGTAGGGGTCTTAGCTTCAGATCCCTACAGTGATGTGGGTTTTGATCCAATCTTTTTACAACATAACCATTGAAACTCTAGTTCTTGAGGCTTGTGTTGGATTAATCCCCTTGGGAGCAATTCATTTTCCAGCTTCCACTAACCACTGGAGTTCCCTCTAAATTTCTGGCATGGGGAGATTTCCTTCCTTGCTTTGTAGTTGGTTTGTATATTTTTTAAGGAATGCTTTATCCAAAATTTCTCTCAGTTTAAACTGTGGAAGGGGTAATTTTAGCATGTACTTCATCTACCCTCTTGACCTGGAAGCCCAACGTTCACATCTGTGAAATAAGAGGGTTGTGTTTAATGATTCCCGAAGTTCCTTCAAGTACTCTGCTGTTCTTAGTTGCTACATCTAGGCACACTGTATTTATATATAAATATTGCTGCCAACACTCAGACACATGTGCTGGCTCAATGGTTATTTATCATTGAAGGAAGACCATTAGTAGGAAGTTAAGCCAGCACACATTTAATATTTGGCAAGGGAAAGGAGGAAAACAATGTGGCTAATATGTTGCATGCAATGATTGAATTCATCATGTTAACCAATGCTAGTGAATCCAAAAACTCATTCCACACCAACTATTGTTTACAAAGGTACCACTCATTTGGGAAAGCAAAGAGGTATTAAATAGCACAACACAAACCACACTTGTTACCTGGGCTCTACATTTTCTGTTCAGCAGCTTATAAGGAGGTGCTTAAAGACTGTCCATAGCAGAAATGCTCAGATCCCACACATTCCTCATCTCTCAGTTGGAGAGTTAATACTTTAATTAATTAATTCATTAACTGTGTAGTAAATGAACTCTTGTTATGTGCCAGGCATGGGTTTAGTATGAGAGATACTGGAGTCCATGAGGAAGTCATCACTATATTCCTCACAGTGCATAAGGTCCACAGGGGAGGATAGATAATGGAACATGTGTCACAAGTTTGTTGAGTGAAACTAAAGAAACTAAAGATTAAGTAAAAGGTGCCATGGGAGTATACACAAGGAAGAGTTCAACTCATGTGGAAGGTTCTGGAAGGTGAACCTACACAAGTAAAGTTCATGCTGAGACCTGAAGTCCAAGCATTAACCAAGCAAAGATGTTCCCAAGCACAATGGGAGGGCTGGGGGAGAACCTGGAGAGCCAGGGAGAGAGAGGGGTCCTAACAGGGGAACAGAGACACCAGCTCTGAGAAGGGCTCATGAACACTACGAGGGATTTGTGGTTTGTCCCCATGTCAATGGGAAGCCATCACTGAGTTTTAGGTAGAGAAGTGATATGGTCAAATAAAAAGGTCCCTGAGCTCCAGTGTGGAGAGTAGAGATGGGAGGTGAATTAGAAGTCTTCTAGAGTGGTCCAGGTGGCATCTGGAGATGCCATGATTAAGGGTCATGACAATGGGGAGGGAGTAGTTGGATTTTTAGGAGGTAACATGTACAGAACTTGAAGCTTGAATAGGTGGGATTTGAAAGAGGGAGCTTCTGGTTTGAGCCACTGTGTAGATGGTGGTTCCATTTACTGGGAAAGAGAAATGAGGGCAGGGAGAAAGGGGAAGACACACACACTGAGACAGAGACTGAAGAAGAGAGGAGGGAAAGAAGAGGAGAGAAGAAAGACCAAGGTTCAGCTATGGATATGTCATTACTGGAATAGACATGAGCTCTGGAATTGGGGTGATTCAGTTTTAAAACTAGGTTCTGCCACTTTCCTGCTCAGTGCATATAGACAAATCACTTAAAATTTCTGACCCTTAAGTCCCTTATTTATAAAATGAAGATAATTTCAGCTTTTAATGTAGTTATAATGCTCAATGAAGATTAAATGCACAATGACTATCATATGGTAGGTGATCAGTAAGTGATCTTTCTCACCTATCCTCCATCTAGGTAGTCTTACCGGTCAAATCATTGGTTGAGGGAGTAGTACTGAGTGACAAAGAATTCAAGTCTGGAAATCAGAAGACTAGAGCCTTACTGATTGGTAAGTCACTGTGTGGCATTAGGTAACTGAGTGCCCTATCTGTGTCTGTGTCTTCTTCCATTTAGTGAGGGAATCAGTCTGGATGATTTCTAAAGCTTCTTCCAGTTTAATAAGTAAATGCAATCAGAATGTCTATAGATCTCAGAGGATCTTCTGGAAAAATATCTCATGGGCACAGGATTGAGACATAGAGAGGTGGGAAAGGTACAGAGAAATCCATTTCCTTTTCATTCAAAACAACATGAATCATCTTCTCAGCAATTAGCCTTCCTTTACTGACGTCAGTGACATGCCAATTGCCTTGAAGTGCTTGACCTTCACTCTCCTTGTCAGGTTTTACTGGTGAGAGACGTGTGTATTGGTTTCTCAAAACCAACAGCTTCATGGAATGGGTGTGCCTGAAAGAGAAATTCACATGAAAAAGGAGAATGCCACAAAGCTGTGTTTTCAGGATAGTACAGAGAAGCAAGAATCTGTTTTTCATTAGAAAGGAGAATGTTTTCCTAGATGGTGCAGGCAGCCTTAAGTGTAGCATTCTAGAATGAGGGGATCAATGTCTCCAATGTATACTATCCTGGTCAGACCACAAAGTAGGGATCGTGTCTGAGAGCTGTCATGTGTAAAACCGCAGACTCTGCAATCAGACAATCCTGTGTTCAAAACTTGACACTATGGTTTTCTGGCTGTGTGACTTTGGAAAAGTAATTTTACTAGTGTAAGCCTCAGTTTCCCCATCTTAGAGTAGGGACAAGAATCACAACATCTCACCCATTCGTTTCTTGTGAGGATTACATAAGAGATTGGAAGCAAAGGAATTAATACAGTGCCTGGCAAGTCATGCTGCTGCTGTTGACTGACCTTTGGCCCATAAAAGATTCAAGACCATACCTCTTGTGGAATTGTTATATTAACTGAAGGTGCTTGCCTGGGAGAAGAGGATGCTCGGAGCTTATGATCATAGGTTTTAAAAGACTAAAGAGCTATATTGAGGAGAAAAGCAGACTCATAGATGGGGTTCAACCACCAGATGGAAAGTTGATTAGATAGTTTTTAATGGCCCTTTTGGGTCTGGGATTCTGGGACCCAATGGGAAGTCTAGAAATAAGTTGCTTTATTTGCTCTTCCATTTGGTTAATATTTGCAGAACACAGAGTATCTTTGTCAGGTGTATCAGGATTCAGAAATAAACAAAATAAGGTCTTGGCCCTCCAGGAACTCAGTCTGATCTAGCAGAGAAATCACTGGACAGAGAGAGTCAAGAGACAAGGTTTCCATGATCAAATCCTGGATCAGATTGACATTCTAGCGTTAATTTTTTCTGTAAGTCACTTATCTTCCTTAAATCTTAGTTTTCTCTTCTATAAAATGGGGTTCACAAATACCTCTACAAATTTACAGAATTATTTTGAGAATCAAATGAGGTAATAGATGTGGGTTGCCCATCACACTTTGATAGAGTAAGTGAGTGTTGGGTGCTAAATAAGACTTTTCTTGATTTTCACAGAATTACTACTAAGATCTAAAGATGGAACATAGTGCTTTAAGTATCCCATGTTCACATTTTAAGAGGGAAAAGTATCAAATTTTGGAGGCACTGCGCTCTCAAGAGGGCTTGCTTGCTGAGAACACTGTCACCTCCTTCCCAATCTTGTAGTGGAGGAGGACTGGGGGGAAAAGTGTCACACTTTAGGAAAGTGCTGGTTTGTCCTTTCATCTCTCAAGTGTCTTCCCCTCCTGAAGCACAGAGAAAAGAACCCAAGAAAAGTGCCCATAAAGATTGAGGACACTCAGGTGTTATCCCTTCCCTAAGCTGGGGACTGCTCATCTCAGAGGTACTTAGCCAATGACTCAGCAAAATGGCCATGGCCACTGCTGTCAGGGTGTGGAAATGGAGGAGCAAGATGGTGGAACTGAATGCCAAAGGGCAATCCCAAGGACATGTGAATTTTCCTTCATCAGATAGTGACTGGATTTGAGCTACTTTGCTGGCACTCCTGAGACAGAATACTTAGGAAGTAGATACCCCAAGCAAGAGAGTGGGGCTGGGATGTCCTTGCTGGAGTACTGAATGGGAGAACAGAAGTCCAATGCAAAGGAGTAACTGCAAGTCAAGATGCTTATTGGAGTGCTTTCTGCCTACCAAGAGGGAACTAATGGCCAGTTGGCAGTACCACAATCCAACCTAGAGAATCCAGTGAAGAGGGGACAGTGTGTTCCTGCTTCCTCCACCTCATGCCCAATATCAGATGGGAAGCATAGGGAAAAAGGAGAGGAAGGGGATATATGTAAAAGCTGACTATGGTCCTGTCCTCCAGGACCAGAGCCATTAGCAAATCTGCATGGTGTGGGGAGGAGGACAGGGAGAAGGAAGGATTGCAATTGGTTTTTTTTTAAAAGATTTTATTTATTTATTCATGAGAGACACACAGAGAGAGGCAGAGACACAGGCAGAGGGAGAATCAGGCTCCCTGCAGGGAGCCCAATGCAGGACTTGATCCCAGGACCCAGGGATCATGCCCTGAGCCAAAGGTAGACACTCAAACACCAAGCCACCCAGGTGCTCCTGCAACTAAGGTTTTAAAATGAATGGCACTATCTGTAAAATGTAATGAAGTTTTATTAGTAACTGTGAGTAACTAAAAGTTATGGGGTCTTGTTGAGGTATGATGTAGGGAGCTTGTATCCTGACCTAGATGGAAATTTAACAGAATATAGTTGATAAGTGTTAGGATAAAACTGTTTCATGTTTGCTCTTCAACACATGAAGACACCTTACTAAAGCAGTTACGCTGAACATAGCTAACAAATGGAAAGGTCATGATCACATGATTCTGTCGCTAAATGCAGAGATCTCTCTGTTAGGATCTCAGAAGGTGGCAGATGGCAAACACCCAAATAGGGCAATTGAGGAGAGTTTAATAAAGGGTGTGCTCAGAATTTATGGAAACTAAGAAGGGATGGGGCAGTTCTCTAAGCCATCACCAGGTAGGACCTGTGCCCCAGGCCGGAATGTTGGGAGAGAACACAGAGCCTAGCTGCATGGAAAGGATCCCATGCAAAAGGTATGGCTTTTGGTGAAGGACATAACCATCCCACGACAACCCAGCAGGAAACTTACTGATGGGGCCTATTCGGGTCCACCTTCCAGGGCAGAGCAGAAACGGAAGTGTGGGTCTGCAAGGGCAAATGGAGAAGAGCCAGCATGTCCTCCAGCTTTTCCCTTTAGCCATCCATGCTATCTTGATTAAAACAAGTAGAAAACTATCATTCCCTATTACCATTTTGTCCACATTCCAACTTTTGGTGATTACCATCCATTTAACTGCAGATGTCAGATATACTGCCTTTGGAAAGCCTGGAGACATTCTCCAGGAATCCAAGAAAGGAAGGCATGTTAATATGCCAGTAGCCTTCATCCTTTCACCTACTAGGCTTTAGAGTTAGTATTTGCGCTTTTCTAAATCTCAGAGGGCTGTGATTCAGTGGCAGGCATCTTTTTTCTAACTCTGCAAACCCCTTTAGGGTTAGCATGCCTTTCCATACCTCCTTTTGCCAGCCCGTTAGGTAGGTGGGCTTGGCTTAGGGGTTGAGAGAGGAGAGCTTTTCCAGTATTCCAAAAAGGGACAAGCCCTGTGTTTACTCCTTCTCTATCCCCAAATGCCTCATCTCTGGCAGAAATCCTGGATTTTCCTGAGGTCACATAGCACCCAATATAGTGACTTGGAAAAAATAGATACTGAATAAACATTTGTTGAATAGAGTAGAATAGAAAGCAGCAAAGCCAGGTTTGTCTAGATCCAAAGCAGCTTTCCTTTTTTTCTCCTACAGAATGTTTCATTTGAGGCAATTTCCTGTCAGAGCTCATCAGAGGCCATTGACAGTTCCCTGCATGAGAGCAGAGTGTTCCAGGCTATGCCTCAAGTCAGCCCAGCCTACATCAGTAGAGATTGTGTAAGGTGGTTTATATAAGCAAGATTTGTATAAGGCGCCCCAAGCATGCTGGGCCTCAACACTGGGAGAGATCTGAGGGGCTCCAAAGATGCTTATGGGTTTTTTTATTTACATTTGTAGCATTCCTGCAAGTTGTCACAATCCATAATCGGTGCTTCACAGATGCAGATTTTCAGAATTCTCCCCCAATCCTTTAATATAACTGGGCAGATTCCTGCTTGATAGGTCAGGAAGCTGAGGCTCAGACAACCAGAATCACTTTTGTAATTGGGTCAGAATTCTAACTCATGTTCATTTGACTTGAAGGACCATTCTCTATGCCATAGTTGACTATGCTGTGTTAGCCAGATCAGCCCAAGTCCCTGGGGTGGAACTCCTAAGCCTTCAAAAGAAATCTTCATAGTCCAAGTACATTAGATACATTAGCTTCCCTAATACATGTTTATCATTATTGTTGAAGTTGCTTGAGTTTGAAGAGAGTGTATTCCTTTAAAGATCTGAATCTGTCTCAAAAGGGAATCAGTGTCTCTTCTGGGTCTTGTGGGCTTCACCACTGGGGCAGATGATTATGACACAAGAGAAAAACCCTCCCTTGCACACTCCACTAAGGGCACTAAACTAGCTGGCCCTCTAAGCCTCTTGGCTGGAAGTACAGCACATATTGTTGGTCTCCACCCCACCCCACAGCCCTTGTATCTTTTAGGATAATTCAGCAGACTCCTTGATGCCAGTTTTGCATCTCTATATTTTTGGAATGACAGCAGACCACCCCATCCAGCATAGCAGGCTGGAAGTGCCAGGGGATTGAGCCTCAGCTCCTCAGTGTGGTAGCTGACTTAATAATACATCTTTATTGACCATCCCCCCCACCCCCCACCCTGCTTTGCTTCTCCATTTATCTACCATTGTTGTCTGCACAACCTAAGTAAAACCTTTGTACTCAAATCCTTATCTTGAGGTCCACTTCTGGAAGTGCCAAAACTAAGAGAGTTTAAGAGTCATGGTTTTGTGTTGACTCTTGTTCTACGAGGATACGTCTGACCTTTTTTTTTTTTTTTTTAAGATTTTGTTTATTCATTCATGAGAAACACAGAGAGAGGTAGAGACAGAGGTGGAAGGAGAAGCAGTCTCCATGCAGGAAGCCCGATGCAGGACTCGATCCTGGGACTGCGGGATCACACCCTGAGCCAAAGGCAGATGCTCAACTGCTGAGTGTCCCATGGACATGTCTAAACTTAACTCAAAGTAGAAAAATTAGTTTGGTTCTAGGGTCACATTCACATGGCATAGAAAACAACAAACAACCTAGCTACCCTGTAATGTCTCCGCCCAGGGAATTTCAAACTCTTAACAAAACAGTGCAGCCTAGGGGTTTTTTTTGACCATATGATCACTGGCTCTGTTCTTGCAGAGTCTGGCTTTGAAGACATTTGCACACATTCATGCTGAATGTTCTTGCTGCCTGCCCTGCTGTTATCCCTCCCATGCCTTCATAAATATGCCCACTTGGCTTTGAAAAATCCACAATTCTAAGTCTTAAATCTGTTTTGTTGGGGCTAACACCAGTCCATTGCTCAGATGCCACTGCCTCACTTTCTCTTGTTCTGTATGAGATTTTCCTATGATGCTGGAAGATGTCCTGGTAGATAAAACCTTAAAGATATCTGGTTTCTATTAAAAGCAAGTCTATAAGATTAGAAGTTCCTTAATGCACAATTATGAAATGCACAACACCAGATGTAGTTGCCCATATCTTCTTTCATATTTCCTTTTTCCTGTTACTGCTTAATTTAATATTTGCATGGGGAAGGAAAAACTCTGAATCTTAAAGAGAACTGTCAGTTGATATTCCTGACACACACTCATGCTACCATCTTCCATGTCCACACCTCTTTGGAGGCTACCTCATATCCTAGAATCCAGCTCTGCATAGCCTCATTGACTGCAAAGAACATGGAGGAGGTTAAAAAGGACCCTGCCTGGCAGGTGGAACATGGCACCCGTAGGTCACAGTGATGGATATCATGTCATGTCCTTCCCGGTGAGGTGGGATGTTTCAGAGATCACAAAAGTGGGTAAATTAGTAATTCTACCTACAAAGTATATAAAAATAGCAGATGATATCACAGAATCTCAGATGCTAGGAGGACTGAAGGGTTAGGAACTGGGCTTGAGTCTTAGCAGCAGCTTGATAAAAGCAGTGGTTCTTCATCTACAACATTGTAGAAATTATAGGAAGAGAATGAGGACAATGCCATCCAGGCTAATATCATAGCTTCCTTACCTTATTT
The DNA here is from genome assembly GCF_905146905.1 of Nyctereutes procyonoides. NCBI lineage: Eukaryota > Metazoa > Chordata > Mammalia > Carnivora > Canidae > Nyctereutes > Nyctereutes procyonoides. The sequence continues at coordinate 36,142,600 of NW_026575140.1, read as the reverse complement.
TGGAAATATGGCATTTTGTGCTCATATACTCACTCAGTAGAAACATTAGCTAATATGCATATTTTTTAGTAGAGCAAAGTGTGACAATGTAAAAATTAACATAAATTCAGTTTACTTAAATATTATTTGTTCATCCTTTTATCTTCCCCTAGAGGTATGCTTCTTGAAGTCATGTTTCCATCTTAACTTACTTTGTATTCTCAGCACCCAGCACAGAAATTGCTCTGTGGTAGACCCTGACTCATTCCAGTCTTTGTTGAATGAATGTTGAATAAGAAACCGTTTGTGACCTCAGCACCTATCACAATGCTCCAGTATGCAATTTGTTGAATGACAGCATTAAGTGGCATATAAAATACTGCATAATGCAGGGACCTGGTTTGGAAATAAGATGAATTCTTCATGTTGTATAGGCAGGAGTGGGCTTAACCTTACAAGGAAGAGGGAAGTGGAGTTTTAATATAGGGAAGGGTCTAGTAGAATATAGCATAATTATTCCTACTAAAAGCAGAACAGGGAGGGGGCAGATAATACACTTTTTTCCCAGCTCCCAAAGCCACTCACCCATCGCTGATTTCAAATACTTCACAGAGTAACCACTAAATGGAAACAGATCATCTTTATTTTGCAAATATGGAAACAGGTTAAGCAAGCTGGCTCTACTGCTTTGTAAGGCTGAGAACTTGGAATAAGTGTCATCATTTACAGTTCCTCTTTCAGACCACCTAGTGTCTCATTCATGTGTTGTTTCCCTAAAGAACGCACACTTGAGAATACTTTTCCTGGAGTTTGGTCTGAGAACGGTACTAACATTAATTCAAACTTCATCATGTGACTGAGGAATAAAGTGGGTAATAGAAAATTGATTTCTAGGGGGAGGAGGTAATCTGAAGTAGATGAAAGAGTCAGGAAACTGGGTTTTATTCCAAGCTATAGCACTAGTTATGTGGCCTTGGATATGTCATAAAACCTCTCCACACCTCAGTTTCCCCATCTCAAAACTAAAGAGGCTGTGGAAATTATTCTCAGTTTTCCGACATTGTGAGTCTCTGTAAGACTCTTCAAGTAAACTAGGGCACACAAAAATATTAGGTCTCAGGAATTCTCTCCAAGAACCGTCAAGAGGGAAGATAAGCCAAGTTCGTAAGGCGATTTAATCCTTAGAAGCAAGATCCAGCCAATAGCCAGACGGGCTGTGATTCTCTGTGCTATGTTTTCCTACTTTTGTGCCAACCCCCAAAATGCTAAGTCATTGCTTTTGCTAGAAGGATATTTTCTTATTGCATTCTGAGGATTTGAATAAATATTTTCATTTTGAGGAAAGCTTTGAGAACATTTTCAAATGAAAGGTTAGGCTTTCAGAACAAGAGGAGCCTCCAGACTGCAAAATGGAGCTCCCAGGTTTAGACTGACACTTGAAGGAAGGGGATCAGTGTCGCTGGGCTAAACTTGGTCTGACAAGGCCCTTTCTTTTCACTGAGACTCAGATGGCTTTCAGCAAAGCCTGTGGGCACTGCGGTCACCATGGTGGTGCTTTCTTCGTGAGGGACACACACTGACAAAGCATTTAGCTTCGGCCTTAGGACTAGTTACACGCTGAGGCCAAGGAGTTGGCCACCTACGTGGAAAACTACTAGACCTGACCCCTCCCTCGCTGCCTTTTGCAGGGCTGCCTGCTTTGACATTCCTTGTCTGGGTCTCTCTCTCTTTCCTTCTGACTATGCAGCTTTTTTTTCTAACGGCAGCTCCCTTGGGAAAGGACAGCATACAAAATATTGGATCCATGGATTAAAAGGTCACTTGTGATTACCTTATAAGCCAACACACAAGATCTAGGCTCCTATAATTTCTCTATTTATTATGTTTTTCAAACACTTTCAGATACTTTGTTTTTCTTCACTCTGGATATCAGATGGGAAATGTGGAAACTCTGAGGCAGTAAGTGGTTAGGGTCCTCCCTCACTGCTGGGTGAGAGAGACCACGTTTAAAACAGTTCTACCTAGGGGCCACCTGGGTAGCTCAGTGGTTGAGCATCTGCCTTTGGCTCAGGTCCTGTCCTGATCCCAGGGTCCCACGATTGAGTCCCTCATTGGGCTCCCCACAGGGAGCCTGCTTCTCTCTCTGCCTGTATCTCTGTCTCTCTGTGTGTGTTTCTCATGAAAAAATAAATTTTAAAAATCTTAAAAAAAAAACCCACAGTTCTGTCTAAAATTGCGCTCGGAAAATGGTTACTCATCTAGCTGTCACTTCATCAACTAGGTGACATTTTATCAGGATTAGAGAAAATAAGCTTTGTGTTCATGTTCTTTCACCTTTAAAAATCATGTCAGAAATTATATCTTCCAAAAGCCTTCCCAGAATACCCAGATTAGAGACTTTTCCTCTGACGTATATTCCCATGGCACCCTGAACTTGGCTTTGTGACTTGCCAAAGCATATTAAAATTGTGTTTCTGTCCCTCCAGTAAAGGAATAGCAGTTGTGCCTCATTTTGGTTTACACCTCTCAATTTCTTAGTTTCCTAAATGCCATCTTCTCAAGGAGAGCACCTTATTTACAGTTTCAACTGACATCCCACCCTATACTCTCTGGCTTGTTTCTCCCACAGCACCTATGCTTTATGACACATTTAACTACTTATTTGCTTATTGACTAGGTTTATTTTTATTGTGTGTCTCCCTCCTTCAGCTAGAGTGTAGGTTCTACAAAAGCTGTCTTTGTTTGCTCATTGATGTATCTCAAAACCTGAAACGGTGCCTGGCATATAGTAGACATTCAATAAATACTTGTTGAATAAATGAATCAGGGAAAAAGAAAACATTTCTGTATCCTTCAGGTAAGATGCTGGAAATTTATTATTGTGTTGAGGTTAAAGTTGGAGGGCTAGATTAAGCCAAAGTTACAAAGTATGTTTATGCAGTAGGGGAATAATAGTGACTGTATTGTTTTTAATAATACTGTTTGTTCCCATCTATTAGACCTTGAGTCTGGAGCAGGGTTTTGACCCAGATAATGTGAAGGAAAGACTATGGAGCAGTGACTTTGCCTAAAGATTAATTAGCTACAAAAAAAATGCTTGGCAAATTGAGAGGACAAAGGGTCAAGGGAGATATTATAAGATTTCATTCAAAAGGAATTGATTAATCTTTTCAAGACTTTTTCCCAGCGGACAACAGGAAGCCATCGTGAGCAGGATACATACACACAGCAGCATTTTCCACTAATCCTTTTAGAATCTCCAGGAAAAAAAAAAAAAACTTTCATAGCCAAATCATGTTAGGAAACTTTGTGTATTTCACAATCCATTATAGCACAGGATTTGACATTTGATAGGATTTCAGATGTCCTGTAATAATGAATTTATTTAATTTTGTTTAACCCAGTTTTATTTGACCTCAAAAGTCTGTTTCCTTTTCTCTTTTCTTTTCTTTTTAACATCTTGCACAAATACTCCTTTTTTGCTTATAAAATTTTCCTTAAAACTATCCTCCCGTCCTTCCCTCCTTCCCTCCCATCTATTCACATATGGCCTAAATCCTCCTAAATAAATTCTAACTTCAGAACTAATCTACCAATGACTTCTGAGAGAATAGTATCTCTGAGAGAGCCATAAGCCAAATTATTGTCAAAATACAATAATTATTTATTAAGAAACTGTCTTAAATGAGAGCCCAGTCATAATCACAAAGAACTTTCTACTTGATAGTGGGATGGGAAACATATATAGAAATACCTCTATACATGGTAGAGGATGGTGAAGAGCATAATTGAGATGCCATTAAAATAAACTCAGTTTAAAGATATGCATGGCTTTAGCAACAGGGGTCAATGAGAAGAGGAAAGAGAGTAGAATTAGTCACAGAAAGGGTTGGATGAATTTTGGAAAACTAATCTGGCTCTAGCACTAGTCTTTGAGAGACTAGGTCAGTAATTTAATGTTCAGTGTTTCAAGGAGCATAGAGAATGCATGCTTAGTCCCAGCAGGCATGAATAGCCATAGAACTTCCATGGATAAGGTGAAAATGGCGTTTACTTAATCAGCAAATACTTATTATTGTGTAGCAACCACTTGCTAGGGATATAGAAAAGAATAGATACAGCCTCTATTCTGGAGACCACAGTCTAGAAGAAAGGAAAAGGTAGATGATCAGCTTTATCCTGTTACTCATCCATGGTAAAGGAGATCTATTTATTTGAGCAAATTCTCAGGACTCCATGTGAGATTTCAGAAATATGACATAAAAGTCAGAAGGAGCTTGGCCTTTTCGGGCAATTTATTCTTTCATGTCAGGACCCCAATTTTAGGGATTTGAAGAAACAGTCTCTTTAGGGAGTGGGTTAGCATGAAAATATCAGCGGGCAGGTAGGCATGTGGCAGGTATCACACATAGAAAATCTTGTTTAATCTTTATTGCCATCCTTTGAGCTAAGTATGTTACACATGGGGAAACTAAGATTCAAGATGTCAAATAACTTTCCTAGCATTCCCTAACTTGTAAGTATCAGAGTCTGATGTCTTCATGGAGTTCAGTCTTGATGATCTGTCATGAGAAGCTATCCAAATTTTAGCAAGTCAGAAAGTTTTGCAGGTGTGAAGTAAGATCCTGATACTTCTGCAATTAATATAGCCCAGATTTTCATAGTCCAGTTGGTTCATGTGGTAGTGTTAGTACTAAACAGTATCACCCATTACAATCTGTGGAAATTTGGAACCTGATTTTGGAGCAAACCATGGAGACATGGAGATAGGTAAAAATGGTATGGAATATTAGTAGAGTCAAAGTGTAAGTCATAAGAGAAAAAAACGTTTTTTTTTAATCTGTTTTTTCCCCCTAAGTATACAGTGATTATTTTGGACATACAATGCTAAATCTCAATAGTATCATAGTAAAATATGTGGCACATTCACTCAGAAATCACATAAAAAGGATCTAGCATACAACATCACAAATCTAGACTGTAGATGTACCAAGCTTTGTTTAAATAGTACCCTGTAAATGATGTTTGTTTTCTACAGAATCTTTCAGCCTGGGACATAATGAGGATAATGAAAATATTTTTTAAAAATAATTGGTCAGGGGATCTCTGTGTGGCTCAGTGGTTTAGTGCCTGCCTTTGCCCCAGGGATCCTGGAGTCCCGGGATTGAGTCCCATGTCGGGCTCCCTGCATGGAGCCTACTTCTCCCTCTGCCTGTGCCTCTGCCTCTCTCTCTCTGTCTTTCATGAATAAATAGATGAAAATCTTGAAAAAAAAACACAATCTGTTTAAAAAAAATAATTGGTCAAACTTGAATGAAACCTTTAAAAAATATACCACCAGTGAACTCAAATCTAAAGATATACCTCTTGCTCTAAGTGCTTTTACCTCTTTTTTCTCTAGATCTCTCTCTTTTCAGTGGTATTCTGTAATCAATTTATGTTTTCTCTGCACTCTTAATTAATTAGTATTAATCATTTCACTAAAAAAAAGCTATTCCGGTCCAATATGGATTCTATTTTTTTTGTGGGGTTCTTATTTTTGTGGTCCTCATCCTCTTCTGTGTATCTTACAGGTCTTGCTAGATTTTAGTTTATTATGAAATAATTATGTCTGTATCTGTATCTCTTTATCTTTGTCTATATGTATATCTATCTATGCACACACATACACATATATGGTGACAGTTTCCACTCCTTATAGCAGCACTTGACTGACTTAAGGCATAGCAAGTGCCTTTAAAAAACATGTTTTTTTTTACAAATGTTTTTTTACAAAATGTTTTTTTACAAAATTTTGGATTCATGATTTACATTTTAACAAAATGTTTTTTTTTGTTTTGTTTTTTTACAAAATGTTGGGTTCATGATTTACATTTTAACTCTAGGAATCTATTTTCTGACTGTCTCTCCAAATGTCTGTCTAGCAGGTAACTTCCTTCTTGCCAATGATCTCCTTGCTATTAAAGATATTAATTTTGAAGAAAGGGGTGAAAATAAAAATTGATTTCCCATTGGGCTATGTCATGATTCTTCTCATATAACACTGTTAAATATCCCTCAAGAGTAATATTACCTTTTAAGTATTTTGTATGATGATCTTATGGGGTACTTAGCACATAGACTCCTTTCCCTTTTAAAGCCCTTGATGCATAATTCAGTAGACTTATATGGAGATCTCCGCCCACCCCAGGATGAATGTTATTGCCCATTTAAAGGGATATAAATATCGATTTTAAAGGTATCTCTTTAAAGCAGCAAGAGAGAAAGGTGAGAAAGAGGATCAAAGCTATTCATTCTTGTAACTCTTGGCAAAACAATAGCCCAGCTGCAAACTGGACCCACCACCCTTAGAAGGAAGTTTAGTAATGATGTTTTGTTATTTGAGAATGATTCAGGTGGCTTATCAAAATATTCCTTTAAGGTACATTTAGTGCTTTCTTTGAGATGAACTCTTTGGGATTAAGTTTTCTCAATTTTGTTTCTTTCTTACTGTTGTTTTAGTGTTTCTTATAGATTGTTGAGCCAGGTATCCTCAGTTTGTCATGATCCTTGATCTGGTTCTGCCTATACCAACTACTCTATCCATGAAACTCATACCCTACTGAACAGTGGGAAGTCAGTGCCATATAAAAGAACATAGTGTTTGTTTTGGTTTTGGTTTTTTTTATCCGGGCTGATCATTGGATTTAACAATGAAATGAAAACAACCGCTAGGCAGTGATTTAAACATGTTTTCCTTTCTCCCTAGTGAAATATTAGTGAGATCAACTTGGGGAAAAAAATCAGGTATCAACTGTATTTTTTTTCACTTAAACTTTAGATTATTGCTTCCTAAATTGTTTTCCATTCTCAAACACATTCTCAAACAATAGTGGATTATCATGGGATGGGAGGGGATCCATGGCAAGCCTACAGGGTGTAAACTGGTTACAACCTGTATTTAAATTGCAACATAAATAGCCATGAGTTGGACTAAGAAGGTAATTTGAGTAAAGATCTATTTCTCCCAAACCACTATTAAAATGGGTATAGAAATTTAAATGGGTAAAAATATTCATTAAAACCAAAATAAAGGAAGATGCCATTCACATTCTAGATACCTCAAGGAATTTCTGGAGTTGGATTGAAAGAAGATATGTTCGAATCCATCCTTCCTGATAAAGATGTCCAGCATCATAGCAGTAAAGAGATTTTGACAAAGTCCCAGTAACAGCCCTAACTTAGATGAGAGCTATCAGTGAGGAATGAACATGTTAGAGACAAAACATGTTACCCATTTTGAAGCTACGATTTTACAGCAATAGCCAGCAAACTTTCTCTGTAAAGGGCCACATAATAAAAATGGTAGGCTTTGCTGACTATGTGTTATCTGTAGCAATAACTCACCTCTGCCATTGTAGCAGAAAGCAGCCATAGTTGATATGCAAATGATATGTATAGCTGTGTACCAATAAAATTTTACTTATGGATACCAAGATTTGAAATTTATATAATTTTCATGTCATGAAATATTCTCCTTTTGATTTTTTTTTATCCAAGCATTTAAAATGTTTTCCTGGGGGCACAAACTCTTGGTTTCAGCTCAGGTCATGATCTCAAGGTCCTAGAGCCAAGTGTTGGGCTTCTTGCTCCTAATGTTGCTCTCTCCCTTTACCCAGCCCCCAAATGCTCACGTTCTCTCTCTCTCTCTCTCTCTCTCCCTCTCTCTCTCTCTCTCTATCAAATAAATAAAGAAGTCTTTTTTAAAAATAAATTTTTTTTAGGTTGCAGAAAATTTCTTAAAATATCTGCAGGTCATACAAAAATAAGTGACAAATAAAATTTGTCTCACCTTTTGCAGTCTGCCAACCTCTGACCTACAGCAGGAGAAAGAAACTGGCCTTAGGGGCCCCAGGGCACATAGAAAAGCTTAGCAAGTGCTGAGAGTGCCTGGGTAGACAGCAGCACCAACAAGACCAGTGACAATTCCATGATCTGCCTGGAATGGAGGCCTGGCCAAATGCAATGCTAGAAAAAAGAGTCTGTTGCACAATAGTTTCAGCAACAGACACATACACGTCCAGATTTCACAGATTGTTTTTGAAAAACAGTCTATCCAGAAGAAAAATAGAGAAGATAAATATACAAGTTAAATACACAAATAGGCAAAACAAATATACAAGCTCTTTACAACATAATGATGAATTGGAAAGGTCCATCATACATGGAAAGTTTCAATATCAATAGAAATAAAAGGGAAATACATTAAGACAGCTCAATACCATTTTTTCACCTATCACATTAAATAGAATTTTAGTATCTAGAAATGCCAATAAAGTCATGATTACCCTTATGTCTCTGGGGGCAGTATAGAGTGTAATAACCACTCAGCAAGCCATTCTGGTATTTCAACATATATTGAAATAAGTGGTAATATAAAGATGTAGGGGCAAGTTATGCATTCTTGCAATGCTATTTATTATGGAAGAATGTTTGAATTCATTAAATGTTCAATAGTAGAGGAACAATTAAGTTTCTTACATCCATATTCTAGACTTCTGTGAGAAAATGAAATCATTCATAGATATATTTGACATGAGAAACTGTTTATAGTTTATTCTAAATTAAGCAAGCAGGTTATAAAAGTATATATATAAAAGTGTATACACACACTATATCTATCTATCTATCTATCTATCTATCTATCTATATAAATGATCTCCAGCTTTTAAAAAATTCTGTGTAGTTATGTAGTACATGGTGTGTATATATGTTTATGGAACAAAGATTGGGTGAACATACATTGATAACAAAGCATTGTCTCTCATGGAGCCATATTGTATACAGAAATCTATAAAGTTTATGATTTTGCATTTTACAAAATGGAATAAAATGGTATGTATTCTTTTGAGCTGCTTTCTAATGTTTCAAGATTAATCAATGTTGATGCACTTATTACTATTGCATGGCATTCTGTTGTATGAATATACATCACACATGATTATGAACAGCACCCCTGTGAGCAGTATTCTACATGTCTCCTACTGTGTATGTGCAAGAATTTGTCTAAGATATACACCACTAGAGAAAGTTAATGAGTTGTAAGGAATGATCAATTTAACTTTATTAGGTTATACAAAATGCATGCCAAAATTCATAGTTCTACCAAAAATATATTGCTGATTCCTCCACAGTTCAGAAAAAGGCTCAGCAATTATAAATTGAACATTGTGTGTTTTCTTTCTGTCGTTTCTATCTGAAACTTTGATTATTCATATGTTAGACCTTTCCAGTATTTATTCTGTGTATCTGAATCTCTCATATTTTTTCTTTTTGTATTTATTTTTTTGTCTCTCTGGGTCATATTTTGGATATGTTTTTGGCTTTGTCATTTAATCTACTAATTATTTCCTCAGTTGTATATACTATGACTTTCAACCAGTCACTGAAGGTTTAATTTTAGTAATTATATTTTCTATTTCTATGAGTTATTTTTGGTGTTTTTCCAAACATGCTTGGTCATTTTTACCTCAAGTTTCTTATCCTTTGTTCATATTTAAGCCTCTTTTCAGTTTTTTGGAAAATATTAAACATTCTTATTTTATGTAAATATTGAATAGTTCCAATCAATACATGAAATTGTTATAGCTCTGATTTTCCACCTACTTTCTATGTTGACTTTCATTCTTGGTACTTTGTTTCCTTGTGTTTTTGTTATCTTTTACTTAGAGCATGTTTTCCCTGGAGCTTTTTCTTTTTCTTTTCTTTTATTTATTTTTTTTATTTTTACTTTTTTTATAACAAATTTATTTTTTATTGGTGTTCAATTTACCAACATACAGAATAACACCCAGTGCTCATCCCGTCAAGTGCCCCCCTCAGTGCCCGTCACCCATTCACACCCACCCCCCGCCCTCCTCTCCTTCCACCATCCCTAGTTCGTTTCCCAGAGTTAGGAGTCTTTATGTTCTGTCTCCCTTTCTGATATTTCCCACACATTTCTTCTCCCTTCCCTTATATTCCCTTTCACTATTATTTATATTCCCCAAATGAATGAGAACATACAATGTTTGTCCTTCTCCGATTGACTTACTTCACTCAGCATAATACCTTCCAGTTCCATCCACATTGAAGCATATAGTGGGTATTTGTCGTTTCTAATGGCTGAGTAATATTCCATTGTATACATAAACCACATCTTCTTTATCCATTCATCTTTCGATGGACACCGAGGCTCCTTCCACAGTCTGGCTATTGTGGACATTGCTGCTATAAACATTGGGGTGCAGGTGTCTCGGCGTTTCATTGCATCTGAATCTTTGGGGTAAATCCCCAACAGTGCAATTGCTGGGTCGTAGGGCAGGTCTATTTTTAACTCTTTGAGGAACCTCCACACAGTTTTCCAGAGTGGCTGCACCAGTTCACATTCCTACCAACAGTGTAAGAGGGTTCCCTTTTCTCCGCATCCTCTCCAACATTTGTGGGTTCCTGCCTTGTTAATTTCCCCCATTCTCACTGGTGTGAGGTGGTATTGATTTGTATTACCCTGATGGCAAGTGATGCAGAGCATTTTCTCATGTGCATGTTGGCCATGTCTATGTCTTCCTCTGTGAGATTTCTCTTCATGTCTTTTGCCCATTTCATGATTGGATTGTTTGTTTCTTTGGTGTTGAGTTTAATAAGTTCTTTATAGATTAGTGTGGAATCAGAAAAGACCCCAAATAGCCAGGGGAATTTTAAAAAAGAAAACCATATCTGGGGGCATCACAATGCCAGATTTCAGGTTGTACTACAAAGCTGTGGTCATCAAGACAGTGTGGTACTGGCACAAAAACAGACACATAGATCAATGGAACAGAATAGAGAACCCAGAAGTGGATCCTGAACTTTATGGTCAACTAATATTCGATAAAGGAGGAAAGACTATCCACTGGAAGAAAGACAGTGTCTTCAATAAATGGTGCTGGGAAAATTGGACATCCACATGCAGAAGAATGAAACTAGACCACTCTCTTTCACCATACACAAAGATAAACTCAAAATGGATGAAAGATCTAAATGTGAGACACGACTTCAAAATCCTAGAGGAGAACACAGGCAACACCCTTTTTGAACTCCGCCACAGTAACTTCTTGCAAGATACATCCACGAAGGCAAAAGAAACAAAAGCAAAAATGAACTATTGGGACTTCATCAAGATAAGAAGCTTTTGCACAGCAAAGGATACAGTCAACAAAACTAAAAGACAACCTACAGAATGGGAGAAGATATTTGCAAATGACGTATCAGATAAAGGGCTAGTTTCCTGGAGCTTTTTCTGTGGGAGTATTTAGTGGCATGGATTGAAGTTTTATGTTTTCTGAGAGATTTTGCATATGGTTCTGCTAATTGTTTTTAATTCACTATGACTCAGGGCCATTTCAAACTAAATTATCTTCATGAGATGTTTTGTACTACAAAGTAGCAAAAATTTGGGCTGAAAAATCTATATGAAGATTGACTTGTATTAGCAGTCTCTAGAAAGATTTTCTTTTTTTCTTTGATTTATGAATCAAATCAATGGTGGAAAGTTTCCTTGCTTTTCTCTACTAGCAATTTTATTTATTCTTCATTTATCCTTTCACTGAGGGTATAGTTCTTTGATAGCCTAGATTTATGTGTGGATCTTCTATTACATTTCTAAATTTGCCTGCATCTTATATTAGCCTTCTCTGGCTGCCATAGCAAAATGCCATAGATTGGGTGGCTTAAACAACAGAAACTTATTTTCTCACAGTTTTGGAGTTTGGAGTCTGAGATTAAGATGCCAGCAGGGGGGAAAAAAAGATGCCAGCAGGGTTGATTTCCTGTGAAAACTTTCTTCCTGGCTGTATTCTCACTTTGCACTCACATAAGGGAGGGAGAGAGATTTATCTGTCATTTCCTATTTTTATAAGGCTACCAATTCTATCTGATTGGGGCTCCTCTCCTATGACCTCATTTAACCTTCATTTCATCCTAAAAGCCCTAGCTCCAAATACAGTCACATTGAGGGGGTTGGGCTTCAACATAAGAATTTTAGGGGGATATAAGTCAGTCCATGGTATACCCTAAATTTTGATCTTCTGATACTATATATTAGATAATTATTAAAATGTAAAGTTAATGCCATCAGAATGTTGCCAAAACCTTTTATCCATGATGATAGCCATGTTTAGTGCAACTCTGGCTTTCTTTTCATTTTTGGTACCTTCATACTCCTTCATTTTTGGCAGCTCAGGTATCTATTTACAGGATCTGGATCACCTGTGCATCTGAGTCTTGGTTTTCATTTACTTGTTTTGTTTCTACTCCTGGTGTTCAGACAGTGTTCTATCTGACAGCATGTCTAGTAAGTTTTCATTGAATGCCAGACATTGTGTATAACACATTATACAAGCTCCAAAGGATAATACTTTTTTTCCCAGAGATAGCTCCCCTTTTATGTAGTAGGCAAAGAGAGTAAAGGATGGATCTGAGTCAAGACAGGGTTGCCATTCTGGAAAGTGCACAGTGACCTCCAGTTGGCTTGTGTTCCTATGGCATATCTCCCTGGGACTTCCAACTAAAATCCTGGTGTGTCCACCAGTGTCTCTTCTTGGTGGATCTTAATCTTTTCAACATGGAAAAAATTGCCCAAGATTCCAACCTATCTTTAAGGGGCTTTTTGCTTTGTCTCAGAATTTGGCAGCTATCTCAAGAGGAAAAGTGAGCATGAGTTTTCCCAAAGTTCTGCTGGTTCCTCTGATCCTTCAAAGGTGTTTTACACAGATCTTTAACTTCTTATCCTCAAACCAGAATTAAGGAATACCCTCAGTCAAAAAGCAGATGGAGAATATCATCCCACCCCCTCTGTGGTCTTGTTTTCCCTTTTCATAATTTTGGCTTCCAAAGTCTTCAAAACCTCCAGGGGTTTTCTGATGCCTTTTTAAAAGCTAATTTTTGTATTTATTTATATTGTATAATTGTTATTCATAAAAGCACTTGTCTTCTGTAAGTAATTCAATTCTATACAAATGTAGAAGTATCAAGAAAGCATTTAAAATATATTTATCCATATTTAATTCAACTTTGCTAGTTGTCTTTATCAGAAGGATTGTGTCAGGTAACCAGACATAATGTCAGAAACTGACTTAAATAGGAATTTTTCTGAAGAGAATTCTTTTTGTGGTTTATGATATGGTCTAGAAAAACAGAAACTGGCCAAAAATAAACTGTTAGGTAGGAATAAAGGGTATTGGTGCTGATCTGCCATTTTTACAATTTAATTTTTATATGAGGATAAAATATGCATAAAGAAGGTACACAAACTTATACGTAATGTGTAACTAATTATTGTAAGCTGAACATATTCATGTAAACACAACCCAGGTCAGGAAATAAAATATTATCTCTCTCCTAGAAATGCCCCTACACCTTTTCCCAGTTACTTCCCCTCCCTCGTTTCTTTTTTTGTTTTTTTTCCTCCTCCCTCCTTTCTAAGGGTGATCACTCTCCTGGCTTCCCATACTATTACTTAACAAAATATTCCACTATGTGAATAAACCACAGTTTATTTTCCCATTAGACTGTTTATGGCATTTGGTTGTTTCTAGTTTGGGGCAATTATGAATAATGTTTTGATAAACATTCTTATACAGATATTTTAAGGTACCCATGCATTTCAGATTTACATATGATTAGAATGGAATTGATGGGTCATAGAGTATGTTTATGTTCAATTTGAATAGGTAGTGTCGGGATTTCAAAATAGTTGACATAATTTGCAGATCTATGAGCAGTATATGAAAGTTTTAGTTTCTTTATAACTTTAGCAATATTTGCAATTATCAGTCTTTTAAATTTTAGTCATATTGATGACGTGATAGAAGTTCGTTGGGATATTAATGAGCACTTCCTTGAATATTTTTCCTATGTTTATTGACCTTAAAGTACCTCTTTAAATCTCTTGCCTACTTTTCTATTGGCTTCCTGTCTTTATTTGTTATGCCTAAAAGTCTTTTATCAGATATATTAGGGTCATAATATTGAGAGTAAAAATATATGCTATTAATAATTACACTGTACTGTCCTGAACAAACTTGGATATATACCAGAATAATTTTCTTTGTTTTAATCAACTTTATTAATGAATTAATCTACATAAAAAACACACTCATTTAAAATATGCAGTTGGATGAGCTTTGACAAATGTATACACTCATGTAATCACTGCAGCAATTGGGATATAAAATATTTCTATCACCTCCTGCATACCCTCCCATTCAGTTTCCCACAATTACCTAACCCTCAGCAATCACTGATCTGCTTTCTTTCACTATAGAATAGTTTTTTTATTTGTAGAGTTTTGCGTAATTGGCATTGTACAGTATATATTCTTGTGTCTGGCTTATTTTACTCAGCATAATGTTTTTGAGATTCATCTATATCATTGCCTATATCATAGTTCATTACTTTGTATTGCTAAATAGTATTCCATTTTATGGATATATCACAATTTGTTTATCTATTTGCCTCTTAATGAACTCCCCCCCAACTAGATTTTGCACTATTAAGAGCAACTGTTCTGTGACGTGTACAAGTCTTTGTGGCAGGTATGTTCATTTTCTGAAGATAAATACCTTAGTGGAATAGGTAGTATGGTAACAATATGTTTAGGCATTTAAGGAACAACCAAAATTTTTTCCAAAGCATTGTAACATTTTATATTAGCAGCAATAATTTAAGAGAGTTCTAAATACTAACATCCTCACCAATACTTGATTTTGTTAATCTTTTTAATTTGAGCTATTGTAGTGTTATCTCATGATGACAAATAATCTTGAGAATGGACAATGTTTTCTTCTGCTGAAACATAGAATTAAGTTTCTGTTAAGCCCATCCAGTGAAAATTCTATTTTGGATATTGTATTTTTTATCTCTAGAAGTTACATTTGGTTCTCTTAAAAATATCTTTCCTCACTGTGTTCATGTTTTTCTTCAATGCTTTGAGCACATTGAGCATATTCATAAGAGCTCTTTTAATATTTGTATTTGCTAGTTCTATCATCTATGTTATTTCTTAGTTTATTTCTATTGACAGATTCTTCTCTGGCTAATGAGCACATTTCCCCCCCTGCTTTGTTATCTATATAATTACTATAAGTAGATGCTATATATTTTAAATTTTACATTGTTGAATTATGGATTTTGTTATATTTCTCTAAAGAATATTGGACTTACTCTGACTGAGAGTTCTGCTACTTGCTAAATGGCTTGGTCATCCTGAAGCTTGTTTTTAAGTTTATTTTGTTTTGTTTTGTTCTGTCTTTCCTAGACAAATCTAGAATAGCCTTTTGTCTATAGTTTAATAAGGCATAACTAATGACTAACAAGGCATGACTGTTTGGGAGTCTCTACTAAATCCTCTGTGTATTCAGTCAGATTTCTTTACTCTTTGAGAATTCAAATGACTACTTATGTTCTATGAGCCCTAGAAATTGTTTGAATTCCAAGTCCCCAATAATTCTTTCTTCTAAAGATGTACTTTCCCCAGTTTCATAGAGTTTTGCCCTATGCATGTGCATTGGCATTTAGCCAAAGACAGTAAGCAGATTTCTGGGGCAGATTTCTTTCTGAACCTAGCTTTCTCTAGTTATATTCTCTGCCCACAAAGCCTAGCTAAAGTTTTCCACAACAGCAGTTTTGGCCTCTTCAACACATCAATGTTGGTCTCTGTCATGGTTCTCTTCCCCACACCCTGGTCCAGAAATTGCCTTCAAGCTAAAAGCCAAAGTGAGCATAGAACTCAATTTATTTCTGTTCTCTTAAGGATCATAAATAATTGCCTGAAAATCATTATTTCCTATACTGTGTTCATTTTCTGTTTGTAGACGGTAGAAGAGTAATTCTGGAACTTGTCAGTCCCTCAAAGTCAGAGGCAGGAGTTCTGGTCATCCTGGTTTTTACAGTAAAAATATCTCCACTCATTCTGTATAATTAGTCTTTCCACTGTCTTGATATATTGATATATAATACTATTGTTATTGAATTCTAGGTTATTTTCCCATATTTAAGTTGTTATATCTCAAAATGTATGTGTACCACAAATAAACATTTAAAAAATGAAAACTTATTCTTCATATTTTCTAATAATGCTTATCGTTGACATATATGGAGATCTTAAAAATATTTAATGTCCATTTGTCAAATAAAAAATGAAAAAATACATGTCATGTTTGTCTTCATTTTCATTCTATATTCACTTATAATGTAATCACATTGTAGTTGAAAAACATGTGATATAAATGTTTGTTATTTGTTGGCATTTGTTGTGAAATTGTTTTAACCTTTTGGTTGATATACTTCCTAATTGCTTCTTGCTGACAGAATGTAAATTTTTTTAAATTATTGGATCTACTGTATATAAAGATCGGCTTGCTCACTTTGTTTATACCTAGCCTATCCCTATTAATATGTGTTACTTTGATCTATCAGACACTGATAGATCTATCAAATACTGGAGTGATGACCCATATATTCGCACAGTCTTTAATGTGAATGACACCTCCTGAAGCCAACCACAAAGAGCAGACTTTCAGCCCTTACAACCATTCCCAGTTCCTGGGCATTGCCTACATGTATGCTACATCTTGGGCATGGTCCAGTCCTTCCTGGCTCAGCATAAAAAATAGAGAGACGGTACAAGGTTAGTACTAGGCAAGAAGACAGAAAGTTTAGATGATAGATCCCAACATATAGATTGGAAGCTGTGGAAAACAGTACTCTTAAGTCAAAATCCAGTCAGAAACTACTGCAGTGAATGTTGCAATGAATTGTTAACTTATTCTTTCAACAAATATTTCTTGAATTCTTTCCTTTGGCAAGACACCAGGGGAGGATGTGATGCCCCAAGATAATTTAAACAATTCCCTGAGTGCTGAATTTCAAGCTTCAGTAAATTGTTCACACAGACTAATAGCAACAGGGTTTTCTCTGATGAACAAAAACAGAGTATTATCTTTGTTGTTTTAGAAAAGAGTAAGGAAAAAAAATGAAAGAAAAAAAAAAAGACAAGACACTGGAGTAATTTCCGGTCTTTCAGATGTAGCCTCAGGATTACATGGCAAACAGTTATTAAACAGAATGAGAAAAATCCAATGGTTTCATCTATTCCGCATTGGCTGTTTTTAGAAGAGGACAATAAACAGTGACAATTGCGAAACTTGATGGAACAAAATGAATGAGGCTCCAGGAAACATTCTCAGTCTGCATTTATTGCTCTTGCAACAGCTTTTGAGAAAGGGCCAGCTAATTTGTACCAGATCTGATGTCTGTTGACATACTTTAACAGGTGTCTCTTATTTCTGTTTGGGGAGTTTTTCTGCAACTCATCTCCCTACTGCCACTCTCATTACAATCCTCCAGATTCCTCTTGAAACACAGCTTGGGGGATCCCTGGGTGGTGCAGCGGTTTGGCGCCTGCCTTTGGCCCAGGGCGCGATCCTGGAGACCCGGGATCGAATCCCACGTCGGGCTCCTGGTGCATGGAGCCTGCTTCTCCCTCTGCCTGTGTCTCTGCCTCTCTCTCTCTCTCTCTCTCTATCTCTCTGTGACTATCATAAATAAATAAAAATTAAAAAAAAAAAAAAAGAAACACAGCTTGGATCATGCCACTTTTTGGTCCAACCCATCAATACATGATCATTATCTATAAAGTATAACACCTAACCATCACCTCTACCCACCCTTATCTCAGAGCCACCCTGTTATGCATGCTGTACCTTGACCACACACCACCTTTCTGCACTACTTCCTCCACACACATCCCCCATTCTTCTGCCACATTTTTGTTCACTATCAGAGCCTGTCTGGAATGCCCTATCATCCGGCCTTCATTTCAGAGTTCCAGTAAGCATCAGTCCTGTGATGATATTTGATGTTAGGTCATGTCAACAGGTATTTAAGGAGTATCTAGGCTCATATCAACATTGTGATAGACCCTGATGATATAAAGATGAAGAGATAATTCAGGTCCTTCTCTTGAGGAGCTCCCAATCTAGATGAATTGATAAACATGGGTGTATATTCACAGGGCAAGGGTGTGCCATCCTGACCTTCTCATCGTACAGGGCAATGCAATGTCAAGGTGCTATGGTGGTTCAGGAGGGGTGAGCCCTGCTCAGCCTGTGTGAAAATGTTACTGAAAGAAAGTATCTGGGCTTGATACCAAGCTAGAAGATATTCATAGCACTGGAAGTGGGGGAAAATGTGGTAGGCAAGAGGAGCTTGAACAAAGATTGTAATCTTCTATGATAACTCTTCAACCTCCCCTCATTTCTGTAATTACATTTGTGTTACTGTTACTGCTGCACCATTACAATAATAACCATACTCAGCCTTGTATTTTAGTTACTTGATTGTAATTAGTATTTATCAAGCACCCAGTAAGTTTCAGGCACTATGCTAAGTCTTGCCAAAAGTTGTCTCATTTAAAGCACATGGTTACATATGACTATTATAGCACATTATGTGTGTGTATGTGTATGTAGAGAGGGATGCATGTATAATATCTATCTGTGTATCTATCTACATTCTATCTCCTGGTGGTTCTATTTCTCTAGAGAGCCCTAATACACAAAATTATGAAGTTTTATGATCCTGCATTTTTTCCAAACCAGGCCCCACAAAATTACTCTCTTTCTATGCTGTCAATAACTTTCTACAAACATCCCCAATGCATTTGTGCTACTGAATGAATATTTTTGCTAAATTACAAACTACAAAGCTATGTGACTCTATTCCTTAAACCCCTACTATGACTTCTCATCACTAAAAAGAAAATGGCCACCATACTTAGCTTTAGGTCTGAGGTCATTTGAAATCAGATAACTTATCTAACTTATCCCTCTCTAGTCTTTATGCTCAACATCCTCACCTCTGCCTGCCTATGTGCCAGCACTCCAAACTTCTAGTTTTACAAACTTGTAAAATTGTCTCCTCTTTGTCTGCAGGTCCCTCTGCCTGTGATGGCTTCCCCATATCGTAAACCAGTTGGAAAAAGCCCACTGTTTCTTTAAGACATAACTCAAATGTCTCTTCTTCTGTGTCTAAATTCTCCCAAGCAGAAATAATCATTCTCTCTTTGGTTCCATATGTCTATTATGACACATTTTGTTTATAACCCTATCCTTTCCATTAGAATATGAGTATCTTGAGAGATGATATTGAGTCTTCATCCTCTCCATTTCATTAGTAGTTGGCACAAAAATGTTCAGATGCATTTTGTTAAATTAATAGGTGAGAGAAGGAATGAGTCAAGGAATGAAAGAGTGGTTGAATAAATGAAGACATGGGTCTTTATTTCCCATCTCACATTTGATCCATTAAGAAATCTGTTAGCTCTACCTTCAAAATATTTCTAGAGCCTAATTATGTCTCACCACCTTCATTGCTACCATTCTGGCCTAAGCTATCCTAGCCCCTACTCAAGATTTCCCTAGTAGTTTCCTAATAGTTCTCTGTGCCTTGATCTTTTATAACCCCTAACATCTATTCCTATTGTGGAAGCTAGATATATCCTTTAAAAGTAGAAATCAGATCAAAACCCTCCTCTGGCTTCCATTTCATGCAAAATCAAGGCCCAGTCCTTTTGGTGGCTTAAAAGCTTTGTATGAACCATCACTTCCCCTTTCAGTCTCCCACCAGGCCCTGCTTACTTTCTAATCACATTTCCTACCACTCCTCACCTTACTTGATTCACTCCAGCTGCCCTGGCCTCCTTGATCCTCCTCAAATACCGCAGGCTTGCTTCTACCATAGGGCCTTTTCACTGGCAGTCCCCACCACCTAGAATGCTCTCTGCTACTTGCCAGCATGGCTTACTCCCCCAACTCCTGCAAGTCTTTGCTCAGATGGTACACTTTCAATGAGCCTAACCTTGACTACCTTATTAAATATAATTGTCCTGACCACCATGTTTTAATTTCATAGCACTTGGCATCTTATAACATACTTTATACTTTAATTACTAATTACATTTATTATTTATTGCCTGACTCTCTCTACTAGACTGTAGGCATTACCAGGACTTGTTATATTTTGTTCAGTGATATATTCTAATTGACTGAACAGTCCCTGGAACATAGTAGATACTCAACAGATATGTTCTGAATGACTAAGTACTACTCTAGGATGTAAGCTGATGTTTCTTCTTCTTTTTTTTTTTTCCAGGTTAGGGTTAAGGTTAGGGTTAGGGTATGTGCCTGATGGAATGAATGTAAGTTTCTTAAGTGCTCTGAACTCCTCTGACTTTCTTATTGAATACCTAGCCCCAAATAGAGTGCCTGCCACTTGGTAGGTGCTCAATAAATACTGGTTGAATGAATGGATACATATGAATTGAGTTTCAATGAATCACTCATAAGGGAAAGAAAAAATCCTGTCAGCTAATAATCAGTTTAGTTTATTTAAAATCTCTTGGTGTTTATTTTAACAAAAGCCTTCTCGGAATTCTAACACTAAAATAGGATGTCATTGAGACCTCTGTGGTTTTAATGGCTATGACCTTTAGCGTCTTTCTCAGGATGGGAGGCTGAGTGTACATGGAGGGCCTTAATTAATCCAACCCTGAGGCTGGAGTGATGTGCTGACAAAATAATCAGGAAACCTTACAGACCAGCTTCCCTAAAATAACCTTGCAATTGTTCCTAACTACACCAGAAACTCTAATTTGGGCAGTTTCGGCTCCTCTCAATTGACTCAGAGTGCTTTTAGCTAGCATCAAATGCTTAACAAATCTGAAAGTTTCCCACGAGAACCTTCCATTAAGTTTGTGTTCTGCCAAGCTACAGAAAAGGAAGGTCTGTGTTTTACAAATACAGAAAATAACTTTAACCGTACTCCATTTTTGCAGACTCATGGGTAAATTTTCCAGTCAAGCATCAGTCTATGTGATCTGATTTTTGATCAAAATATAATGTGTAACAGGTGGCCTATTTGAGACTCAATCTTTGCCAGGTGGTGTGAAATAATGACAAATGATCATAGTGCCTATATATAAACGATCACAGGTCACTCTGCTTGACCTATGGTTCAGACTAGCCTCCCCAGAAACCCATTTTCAAACTACGCCCACTCCTGTGATTGAAAGTGGGTATTTTCAAAATTGCTTGGCTCGGCACACTTGCTGCTCTGGAATTACTTTGAATTGTGGCTTGACTGACAAGCTTATAGAATAGAAATGTGATATCTGAGTAAATAAATAGCTCTACTGGGTTCATGCATGGACTCCTAAGTGTGGCATTTTTTGAAGCACAAGTAGACATACCATCAGGAGGGTCCTTATAAAAATGATACTAACTTATATCTTGGGAAAGTAGGGCCAAAAACTATTCATCTTTATGCCCATATTGTAAGCAGTTTCTAAAACAAGTTCATTGCTTATAAGTGTTTAGAAATGAATAAATAAATTACAAATCTGTTTTGTAATCATTAAAGGAAAATCATTACTATCATATGATTCTTTTCAAAAGCATATATGTAATTTTTTAAAAAATTTGTTTGTAGAAAGATTTTGTGGTAATTGTTTATTAGAATAAGTTATATCTTACTATATTCCAGAATCAGATTTCCTTTAGTTGCAAAACTACTTTTGGAAATCCATTAGGCATATTAAAATGGATATATTGGATGTACTACATTAAGATCAATTTCCTTCTAGAAAAATATTGCAAAATATTTGTTTTCAGAACTAAAAGATATATTTTGTTTCTATATTTAATAAGTTAAAAAGAACACTCTTTCATTTCAATAAGCCTTTATTCTATACTTTCTAAGTGCAAGCACTGTGCTAAGCCATGGGTTAAGAAGTGATAAAGGCAAGTCCAGGTAAAGCAAGATTGACACCCCCATCGGCAGCCACAAAACAATGTGGTGGTGGAACACCTGGGTGGCTCAGTCGGTTGAGTGTCTGGCTCTTGGTTTAGGCTTGGGTCATGATTTCAGGGTCATGGGATCAAGCCCCTGTGTTGGGCTCTGTGCTCAATGGGAAGTCTGCTTGAGATTCTCCCCCTCTTCCTCTGCCCCTTACCTGCTCACATGTGTGCTCTCTCTCTCTCTCTCCTTCTAAGATAAATAAATAAATCTTTAAAAAAAACCCAAACAAACAATTGTGGTGATTCTTCCATTTATACGAAATATCCAGAGTTGGCAAATCCATAGAGATTAGTGATTGTCAGGGACTGAAGGCAAAGAGAATAGGGATTGATTGTTTAATGGGTACAGGGTTTTCTTTTGGGGTGATGAAATGTTCTGGAACTAGAGAGTGGTAATTGTTACACAACATGGTGAATGTACTAAATGTTGCTAATGGCACATGTCATGTTATGTGTGTTTTACCATAATACATTTTTTTAAAATATTAAAACAACAAACAGGGGCACCTGGGTGCTCAGTGGTTGACTGCCTGCCTTTGGCTCAGGTCATGATCCTGGGGTCCTGGGATCGAGTTCCTCATCAGGCTCCCTGCAGGGAGCCTGCTTCTCCCTCTGCCTATGTCTCTGCTTCTCTCTCTGTGTCTCTCATGAATAAATAAATAAAATCTTAAAAAAATAAAACAATAAACAGAAATCCTAGTGTGGTAAGAACAAATTGTTCATTCATTCATTGACAAATGTTTACTGAGAGCTTATTATGTGTCAGCCACTCATTTGGTCCTGGTCACAAACTGTTGAGCAACACCATATAATACCATTCTGTCCTAGACTATGTCTAGTAGCAAGACAGAAATTAATAAATATTTTTAAAAGGTTAACCATAGATAAGTGCTATGAAAGAAAGAAAATGGATAACTAAGATGTTTGACTTAATTGAGGGCTTTGGTCAAGGGTCAGGGAAGATTATACAGAGGAAGGAACCATTGATCTGAGTTCTGATGGATGAATAGATGCTGGAAGGGAATTGGGGCAGAGGGATGGGAAGGACATAGAGCTGGCTAGGGAAAAGGAATAGTGTGTGTAGAGGTTGGATGTAAAGAAAGAGGGGTTTGGAGCAAGGATTGAAAAGGCAGGGAAAATCATGTAGAGCATTTGAAATGTTGGAGGCTTTGGAGAGGGGCAAAAGGGTGAAGTGGAGAAGCCATGGGAATATAATAGACCTTCTGGGAGTTTACTGCTATGAGCAAGAAAGTGGTGGTTATAGAGACAGTGCAAAGGGTGTTTGGAAGATTAATGAGACAGGACTTGATGATGGATTGCACCTGAGATTGTAGAGGAAGGAGGGAGGAGACAACAGGAGAGAGAAAGAGAGAGACAGAAACAGACTAGAGACAGAGAAAGCCTCTGTTTTAGCTTTCTGGTTTGTAGATGTATGTGACTGATGATGTCATTATGAGATAGAAGTGAAGTGAAGATAAAGGGTGGTGGTGCAGGACAAAACAGTGTTGGAAGTGGGTCATGTTGACTCAGATGGGAACCCCGACATAGACTTTTCTTCAACTCTTGCATAAAATTTTTTCCTATGCTCTTTGGAGGTATAATTAGTAGTCAACCATAGGTCTATATTGCAATGATAGCTACATATTTTTGTAACTCATTAAATATATATTAACTGTCTCAGAAATGGCATATAGTTCCATTATCCTTAGCCAATACTTTAATTTTTTAAGGTTACAAGTATATTTTTTATATTCCCCAAATGAATGAGACCATATAATGTTTATCCTTCTCCAATTGACTTATTTCACTCAGCATAATACCCTCTAGTTCCATCCATGTCGAAACAAATGGTGTGTATTTGTCATTTCTTATGGCTGAGTAGAGACTCCTAACTCTGGGAAATGAACTAGGGGTGTTAGAAGGGGAGGTGGGCAGGGGGTGGGGGTGACTGGGTGACGGGCACTGAGGGGGGCACTTGATGGGATGAGCTCTGGGTGTTATTCTATATGTTGGCAAATTGAACACCAATAAAAAATAAATAAAAAAAAATTAAGTTACAAGTATAAAATAAGAATTTAAAGGGAGAAGAAGTCAGTTATTGAGTTTCTACTCTGTACTGTCAGGAACTATACTAAGCACATATTACATATAATATATCATTTCTAAATGACCTATAGAATAGGGCTTTCCCCTATTTTAAAGATGCGGAAACAAGAGCTCAGAGTAAATCAGTAAATTATTTACTAATATTACTGTATTATAAATACAGATAATAAGTAGGAGAGGTAGGATTTTTTTCCATTTCTAAGTTTTGGAAATTAAAAAATTCAATTAGCCAACATATAGTACATCCTTAGTTTCAGATGTAGAGTTCAGTAATTCATTAGTTGCATATAACACCCAGTGCTCATCACATCATGTGCCATCCTTAATGCCCATCACCTAGTTACCCTATCACGCCACCACCTCCCTCCAGCAACCCTCTGTTTCCTATAGTTAAGAGTCAGATGGGTAGGTAGGATTTAAAATCAAGTCTCTGGGGGCACCTGGGTGGTGAATTTGGTTAAGCATTAGACTCTTGGTTTCTGGTTAGGTCCTGATCTTAGGATCATGAGATCAAGCCCTGCATTAGGCTTTGTGCTCAGCAGGGAGTCTGTTTGAGATTCTCTCTCTCCCTCTCTCTCAAATAAATAAATAAATCTTAAAAAAAAATCAAGTCTCCAGTTGCCTTCCAAGATCCACATATATTCAATTCAACTGGCATTTTTTTAACTTCAGTCATTTCCATGTCACTTTCATGATTTTTACTACATGGGTGTATCACACTAGTATTTAAAAAATATTTTCCTTTGAATTGGGTCATCTTTTTAAGCTGAAATATATTTTATAAGGGCAGTTTATATTATTATCATGAATAGAAAGTCAGTGTAAATATAAAAGCAATGATAAAAGACAAATGGAAACCATAAAACTCACAGTTAAAGAAACATTCTGAAATTCCAGCTACATGCTGTTGTTTTCTATTGAGGTTCTGGGTTTGATGCTTGTTATCTCCCTATTAAATGAGGTATTAGGAAATTCAGAGAGGTGTTGAATAAGTAATTTTCTCACCATGTGATTCAGTGTTATTTATTGCTCTGAACCACTTGAAGCCATTTTGTATGGCTTGAACTATCCCCCACTACTTCCATCAACTGAGATATCTACACTTTGGAATTTCTCTTGATACTGATCCAATCAACATTTGTTTTCAAGATCATGGTGCTAAGAGCGTATGTAGTAGTTCAAGTTGCCTCTTTTAAAAAAATTATTCTGGATAGGGTCTAATGTAACCTCCCACTGGCTATGAAGGCATAAAAGAGAAAGGATTTGTCTATTGAAATCTCAGTTCTTACAACCTTTTATGAAATTTACCTCAAGATGGAACATTTTCAAAGCTGATTTTAAAAAGTGGGTTCTCATCACTTGAATTATAAAACTTCAGAGACCCTGAGAGAATTATAGCCCTGAGTCCAGGAAGATGAGCCCACAAAAACAGGTCAAAGCTGCAGGCAGACGAGGCACTTAGGGCTGACTGAAGAAGAGAAGAAACAAACCTACAGCACTTGGCATTTATTGAAGGGAGACAGAGAAGCAACAAGTGCTTTCTGAGGAAAGAACAGATGGAAGGAAAATTAAGCAAAGTTAAAAAACATTGCTGTGGTCTCTTCCACAAAAACCAGCAGAGCTGTGGTTTCTCCAGAGCCAGAGAATTGAAAGGTAAGGAAAATAGAGATCACATTACATGGTACTCAAGGGTTTAAGGCACAAAACAACAATTCTAATGAAGGTTTGCTAACTCCTTTTCTGTCTTAGAGATGAGTAAGGGGAATGAGAGGTATCTAAACCTATAACAGCATGTATTAACCCAGTCTGAATGATTTATTGTTACCATATTTGGGCTGACTTTGAGTTCAGGAGAGGAAAAAAAATGAAGAAAAACAAGCTTACCCATAAAAAGAGATTGTAGAACTTCATGTCCCAACAAGTGGGTAAAAATGTTAACATTGTTTTTTATGGCCTAATAAATGTCTTTCATAAAATTCGCTAAAAACACACTCCCTAGATCTCTTTATTAGATTGACAGAGATATTGATCAGAAGGAGGAGTTGATCAGGAAAGAGGGTAGAAGGAAACCAGGTCTTAAGTTACATAAAAATATATTGACTATGTTTTTAAACTTTATAATCTGGTAAAACAAAATATTTTTATACAGGTGATAGAAATGAGACAAGAGAAGTTAGATAATCTGTATGGACATATACAGCTGACAATGTGGAAATCAGAATTTAGAGCCTGCCTGCATCTATAGCCTTTGCTTTCACCAAACCCCTAGCCTTCTCTAATTACTCCTATCAGCTCAATTGACATGGCCTATATACTACTATTATTACATTTAAAACTTCATGGAGTCACAAAACTTCTGTGTCAGAAAGGAACGACAATGATTTTGACCCCATTTTTAGGACATTGCAAAACTCCATGGGCAGCAACATAATGGTACCCCCACTCTACAACAAAAATAAGGCTCAGGCAGGGTACCTGGGTGGCTCAGTGTTTGAGTATCTGCCTTTGGCTCAGGGCATGATCCCAAGGGCCCAGGATCAAGTCCTGTAGCAGGCTCTGTAGGGAGCCTGCTCCTCCCTCTGCCTATGTCTCTGCCTTTCTCTGTGTCTCTCATGAATAAATAAATAAAATCTTTAAAAAAAATTTAAAAAGGCTCAGGCAATTGCATATCATGCCTCAGATGATGTAACTAGCAAGTGGTAGTTCTGGTTGTCCATCTCAAATTGCAGGTCGAATTCTTCTATCACAGTAACTTTGGGCTTTGTTTGCATGGATGGCCAAAAATAGGGCTTCAATAACCATGATCAAATATGTTTTATTAATGATCATCTTTGTCACTGGAAAAATCACTTTTAAAGATCAAATTACTATTGTGGGGACTGAACACTTTTTCAAAAGAGAAATTCAGAATCTGATTGTCTTTGCTTTTCTGAATTCAGACAGATTTGTAGGTGATCCAGGCTTCTACTTGGCATACCTTAGTTCATTAATTCTTTCATCCAGTGAGTGCAAAGATACAAAACAAAAGAGTAAAGATGACAGGGCCTTGATCCTCAAGCTGCACACTGTCATGGATATCTTCAGACAGGCACAATAGTCTTAGAACTGAGGAATCTCTTTATGCAAGGATCGCTACAGGGCTACGGGGCCTACCTACAGTAGGCCCAGCCAGCAGTGCAGTAGGTAGTGAGCACAGGATATGAGATCAAAAACCAGGAGGAAAGGGGCAAGGCAGTTGTTACAATGCTATTGACTCAAAGGTTTGAGTCTGTGATCCTAGATCCACAGGTTTTGACCCCCCTCCAGGACTGCCATCTGTAGCATGCACCCCTTCCATTATCCTTGGAATCCTTTAATATCAGCAATTAACAAGTGTTTTAGCACTAGAAAACTTCTGCTTTAATTCTCCCCATCTTCATGGCCCCTGATTCCTAGTTTATTTTTCACTGGAGATATCAGTGTGTGTGTAAGAGTTCGGATTTTTTGCCTGTTTTGGGGAATGGTTGGTGAAACCTACATGGGGATGGCTTGGTGCATCAAAGGAACCTCAAATGTTGAGGGCCAAAGCCCACCCTGGACTATCTCCCTGTGAACCACAGGGTAAGTGGGATTACTGTGTCTAGAGATGATCTGTGGAGATGATGGGGATGATAGAAGCTGTTGATGAGGGTCACCATGTTTCCCTAGAGCAAGGGGCAGAGTAAGGAGTCGTACTGTAGAGACCTGGTGCAGAAGGTTATCATGCAGCCTGATAGACATGGCAGCACAGAGTGAGAAGCTGAGTGTGTTTAACAGAGGTTTACCAAACCTGTGAAGGGTTTACCTTTTTTGTAATTCTGTCTCAGATTATAATGGATCATTACATAAACCATGTGCTTCCTTCCACATGACAGTTAATTTAGTTAGAGAGGCCTTTCAGGATGGTGTAATGGAGAATAGAGGTAAAAGGCTGTACAGGGAAGTGTGGCTTCCCTACCTTCATCCAGTGCTGCCCATAAAGGGAGGACAGCACTGTTTCAAGGGGGAGTGTGCCCAGGAGTTTCAGGTGGAGACCATTCCCAATGAGTAGGGGCTTTGAGTGGTGGGCAGGAGTATGGGGGAACCCCGAATGGCAAACTAAGTGATGCACGTGGGGTCAATCATTCTTTTTCAAGGATTCTAAGGAAGGCGCCCCTTGAAGTGGGAGAAGCCTGCAAGGCTATTGCTTCCATAATGACATATCCAGGTAGAGTCAAGGTTAACCCTATAAAAATACTGCTCTTACCTTACAGAATGCTTCCTTGATGGAGAAATACGAGAGGCCATCAGAGCTCTGGAATGTGAGGTGGAAGTGGCCTATGGGGCATAACCCATAAAAAGCAGTATCTGTGTGGTTGCTCAGCACAGGGGAGAGTGCCAGACTGGGAGCTTTAGCTCCTGGGGCTCAGCAGAAAAATAGAACTGAAAGCAGTTAGAGGAGTAGTCGTGGCACAGCAGATACAACAGAAACAATATGAGTTTTGGAGTCGAGAGTGACCTGGATCTCAGCCTTGGCTTCAAAAACATATTCTCTTTTTGAGCAAGGTACTGAGACGGTTTCTGTATCAGTTTTATTATCCGCAAAATGAAAAACATCACTGGCAGGAATTGGGAAACATCATGTAAAAATTGGTAGCATCTCGCAAGTACTTAATAATTAATATCTATTATTGTTTTTATCATTATTACTTGTGATTCTAGCATAATTCTTGAAATTAATTCTTATTAGCTAATAACAGCAAACATAGAGATAACACTCAGCTGTGTACTAGGCACTGTTTTAAGCACTTGCCTTGTATTAACCAAAGTAATCCCCATAACAAACTGTGAAGTAGCTGATATTTTCCCCATTATACAGAAAAGGAAATTGAGACCAGAGAGATTAAGTAACTGGTCCAAGGGTAGACAGGCAATAAACGGCAGGATCAGGATTTGAATGGAACCTAAAGCTGTCAGGCTGCAGCGCTCCTTCTCTTAAATATGATGAAATAGGGCAGCCTGGGTGGCTCAGTGGTTTAGCGCCACCTTCAGCCCAGGGTATGATCCTGGAGACCTGGGATCGAGTTCCGCATCTGCTCCCTACATGGAGCCTGCTTCTCTCTCTGCCTGTGTCTCTCTGCCTCTCTCCCTCTCATGAATAAATAAATAAAATCTTAAAAAATATATGATGTAATAAATGTGACTCTCCATCTATGTTTCCCTAGTTGTTAATGACAGCTGAGAGTATCCATGGAAAGAAGCAAATAGGCGTATCACTAACCTTGAAGAACATGGGGACACAACTGAGCTACATGAGGCCAGTAGGACAAATACAAACTCATGTGGATCCAGTGGTGTATCACACCTTTAATCTAATGCGGTTGGAGCCAGAGACTCCACGGTGAAAGGCAGGAATCTGGGATATCCGGTTGGAAGGGGAGCCATTCCTGAATCAGACTAAAGTGGGGTTATCAGGGAAATATCTGACTGGTGTTCTTCCCTTCCATCGTAGAAGCACAGAGACCAACAAGGAAGAGAAAGAGAAAACTCAGCAATTTTAAATCCACAGGACTTAACATTAGATGTGATGGAGTCTTCATTTTACACTGGAGGAAATGGGGTCCTAAGTGCTGACAGTGATTTTCTGGGGGTCACAGAGGTAGACTATGTAAAGCATCCAGAAGAAGTGGGAACAGCTCAGGGTAGCTATGGAGGAGCGTATGCTTTGGGAGCAGGGGAAGGGAAGAGAGTAAAAGGATGTGTGTAAAATGCTCACAGGAAGCACATTGACAGCAGACTCTCGGCAATGGCTGCTGTGATCTCTTGTGCTAGTTAACTTGTGCTAGTTATTATTTTGATAAACGTTGTTAGCATACATAGAATTGTCTTTGAGGGAGAGAGATGGGAGGTCAATTGGGAAATTCTTTCCTAATCTAAGGCAGTAATGATGAGAGTGTGAGTGAGGTCAGGAGTCATGGTGGGGTAGAGGAATGGGGGACATATTCAATAAACACCTCAGAGATAAAACAGATGGATTTGGGGGGCTATTGAGACCTGAGCATGTGATGAATCATGGCCCTCTTTCTAGGTGGAATACCAGGGCCAGTATGGGAATAGGAAGGAGGCAGAGGCTAAGGGGTGGGGGGTGGGGAGACAAAACCTGCCTGCTTGTCAGTTTGGCTCTCTTCACTGCACAGATTTGGATTCTGTTGAGCACAGAGGAGACCTTTCCTCTCTCCAGCTGAGCACATCTGGTTTTCAGGACAAAAGGATCTGATGTGTCAGGTTTAAATGGCTTGAATGACCAGCTAAAGAAGAGATGGGATGGGAAGCATGTCAGGTCAACACTGTGACCTCCCCTGGGGCTGTAAGTGATCTTCCCAATAATAAACATGGAACCTTTGCCAGCAGAGGCCCATGATGGTCATTGTTTCCCTGACTAGAATTTTATATGCACACAGGCTAGAAAACTTGGCCAGAAGTTTGAATCATGTGTTTTGTCAAGTCCTATAAGTATTTAGACTCCTTTTTGATATTATCCCAGTGAGAAACATATTAGGAGATTTACATGAGCCAGACCACTGTCCTGATTTTTGCAGAGAGCATCATTGATATTTGGGTAACCCTGGTTAAAAAAAAAAAAAAGCCATATACACAAGCACATGGGTATGAAGTTGGCAATTATTAAAATGCAGACAAACTGGAAAATCAGCTTCATTGCTTCCACAGTGCCTATTTGGTGGTGTTTGTGCTTTGATGACCTCCCAGATCTTGGAATATTTTCCATTATTCCAACCTGATTTCAGCAGAGAACTGAAAATTCACATTAAGATGTGAAATATCGACAAAGTTTAAAATGTTCCCCTCTCTGGGATTTTCAGGGACAAAGCAGTAGGGTTGTAAGGCACTGCATTTCAGAAACCAGCCTTTGTGATATGGAAGTCACCTCAGTTGCTTCATCTGAAATGCACTTGAATCTCTTCCTGGGGTCTAACCTGTCCTTGGAAGCCCAAATCAACCACATCCACTTTGTAAAGCCTTATGATCAACAACAGCCTCCCCTACACTGAGCTTTTCTTGGGTTTCCTGCATGTTCATGGCTTAATAGTTGTATAAGAATTGCAAAAAAGCAGACCAATTAACTATCTTCCTTTGGATGGTGTAGTCTAAAACTGAGTCCTTGGGGACCCAAAACTTAGAGTTGAGATCTTAGGTTTACCGCTTACTAGCTGGGTATCCTTAGGCTACATTACCACACAATGCCTCAATTTCCAAATTTGTAAGCTGGATATTAGTGCCAATCTCACAGAACAACTCTAAGAATTAAGTGGAATCACATAAGAAGATACTAAGCCATCAACATAAGTGTTTTAAAGAAGTTAACTATGTCCTTTTTCAAACTTCTAAAATTCTGACAAAGGGCCACACATAGTGTTTCAATTATTTTCCAAGCTCCAGGAATTTGCATTTAACATATATATGTATATGTTATATACATACTAGTTATATAGTATACTATACATATATGTATACTCTGTGTGTGTGTGTGCGTGCTATTTGTATTGGTAATGATTGAATATTTTCTTTAAATCTACTTATGAAAAATGTAAATTTAAAAAATAAAATTTGTATTACAACTCTGAGTGGAAAAAGCAGTGTTTCTTGCTCTAAAAAGAAGGCAAACTAAATGCAATAAGACAAAGCAATATTATTAAATTCTAAGTAGCCTCTAGGCATTAGATCTGCTTAGTATTAGAAAAAGGAGCATCAGCAAATGTTAAAGAGATTTTGTGGATAGGCTCTTACAAAACTGGACATTTTTTCTTGATTTAACCAGGTTGGGAATATAATTAAAAAGAGACAAACTATTTCACAATAAGATTCATTGCCATTTAACCGATGTCTTTTTTTTTTAAGATTTTATTTATTTATTCATGAAAGAAAGAGTCAGAGACAGAGACACAAGCAGGCTCCATGCAGGGAGCCTGACGTGGGACTCAATCCCAGGTCTCCAGGATCACACCTTGGGCTGAAAGCGGCACTAAACTGCTGAGCCACCCAGGCTGCCCTTAACCAATGTCTTTTCATCACTTAAATCATCTTTAAGGTCACTCTCTTTAGAATAAGAATTTACTATATAGTGAGAAGTTTTGGAGGTAAAGACACCAGCCTTTGAAATGTGGCTCTGCTCCCTACTTGCCAATTACATTGAGCAACTTACTCAAAGTCTTCTTACTTTGGTTTCCTCATTAGTCAAATGAAATATTAACACTCAACTTGAAGGATATTTGCATGGATGCCATAAAGTATATTAAGTACACAGTAAAGTGTCTTGAATTCATAACAGAAAAGCATAATGATGATGACAGGGAAAATTGCCTTGTCAAAGTACAGATAAATAAAATAAAGAGCAGGTTGTTTGTGTGCCCAGCCATTCAATCCGCTAGGACAAAGATGTTCTGTGACTCCCATCCCAGACATCTGGACAGGCTGTCAGCACATCACTGCGTGGTTTTGAAGCACTCCAGGATTATATAATATTGGATGGCAACCAGGACTGTTGGACTTTCTTCTTTTATTCCTTATGTAGATTTCATTTTTTAACCACACAAAGTTAGGAAAACATTTATTTTGGTAAAATATTGAGAGAATACAATAAAGCAGAAAGGAAAAAATAAAATAATTTGTGGTTCCATCACCCAGACAAAACTGAATGTGGTATTTTCATATATCTTCTTTTAGATTGTTCTATTCAGATTATATATATATATATATACATATATATATATATTTTTTTTTTTGATGGAAAGCTACTCCACCCTTCATTTTCTTATCAGGTCTGTTTAACAAAGAGAACATGTACCCGTGGGAATATTTTTGTAATCATTCTACAACATGATTTTCATGGCTATGATAGTATATCACATGGATGTAGCAAAATTTACTTAGCTATATCTAATATTCGTCATTTAAGTTTCCTTAATCTACCATTTCCCAATTTAAAATATTACAGTTCACTTCCTTTTAAATGACCCATTTCTTTCAGATAGATTGCAAGAAGTAGACACTCTAGTAAAAAAAATATGTGTAGTTTAAGGCTCTTTGAGACTGCCACGTCAGTCTCAGAAAATTTAATGTGAATTTACAGTAAATGTATAAAGAACACATATTTCTTAGCACCCCTGCCCAAAGTAGGTGGTATGACATAAAAATTCTTTTTGGCCAATTTGGGTGAAAATGTTATTTTAGTTTATATGCTTCCTGTATACTTACTGATGGCTTCTGGGTTTTTTTTATGAATTTTGTATTCAGATCTATACTTATTTTTCCCCATTGGGGCATTTATCTTATTCTTACTGATTTGCTAGAAAATATTTACATGCTAAAATTAGTAATTTGTATGTTGTGCTTTCATGCATATTGAAACTGGTTTTGCCAATAACCTGTTGTTCCTTTTTTTAAAAGATTTATTTATTTATTTATTTATTTATTCATTCATTCATTCATTCATTCATTCATGAGAGACACACAGAGAGAGGCAGAGACATAGGCAGACTGAGAAGCAGGCTCCCCACAGGGATCCTGATGGGGGATTCAATCCCAGGACTCTGGGATCACGCCCTGAGCTGAAGGCAGACACTCAACCACTGAGCCACGGAGGCATCCCTGGTTTCTTATTTTTACATATGCCATGTGTGATAGCTAGAACATCAAAAAATTATCATTGTACTCCTCCGTTAGTGACTTCTTTCATAACTGTGCCTTTGGTATCAAGCTCAGAACGTTTTACTCTACAGTCAGTTGTATAAATTTTTGCATATATTTTCTTTCAGTGCTTTACCAGTTTTGAACAATTATACTATATATATATATATATATATATATATATATATATATATATATATAGTTAAGAATTTGAATATTTATGGGCAGAATCACCAAAACATGCCCTCATTCCCTTGGTTATCTAATTCAATCTCATGGCTTAAAATATGACCTGATGACTCCCAAATTTATATGTCCATTCCTGACCTGTTTCCTGGATTCCAGGGGGGTCATACATCTACCTATTTGAAACCTCTACCTGGATATCTAACAAGCGTCTCAAATGTAACAGACCCAAAACTAATCCCTGCCATCTCCTCTACAACCTACCTCTGCTGTCAGCCTCTCCATTTCAGTTAAAGGCATATCCACCTTGCATATCACTCATAATGAAGTTGTTAGAGCCTTACTGACCCTCTTGTTTATATAGTCCTTGTCAAAGTGATCAACAAATCCCGTAGCTCTGTCTTCAAAATATGTCCAGAAGCCAATTGCTTTATGCCAGCTGCCCTGCCACCACACTGGTCCCAACCTCCATCATCTCCCTTCTCCGGGTTTGCAATAGTCCCCTGTCTGGTTTCCCTTCCTGCTATTTTTTGGCTTAGAAACCACAGAGTAATCCTGTCAAGAAAACTAAGGTAGATCATGTCTGTCCTTGGCTTTAAACATTCCAACAGATTGCTCTGTCATTCAAAGGAAACAGCATAGTCCTCAAATACTCTATAAGGCCCTGTAAGGAATGCCTTATCCTGCTGACCTCATCCCCTGCTACTCTTTCTCCAAGGAACAGCACCCGAGCCAGGGCATGGAACATGCCAGGCCCACTCCCTGCTCCTTACACTGGCTGTTCCACTGTCTGGGAATATACCCCATATCCACATAGGACTTTCCCTCACCATTGTCACATCTTTTCTCAAATGTCACTTGCTTGGTGAAGTCTTCCTTCTTTATCTCTTTTTCTGCTTTATTTTCCTCTGTAGCATTTTTCACCATGTAAGTACATTTTACTCATTTATTTTATTTATGGTCTCACACTTCCCCACTTGGACGCATGCTGCATGAGGGCAGAGTTCATGTGGAGGTCCACTGCTATATCCTCAGGACTAGGGATAGTGCCTGGCACATGGCACATAGGCAAATGTTAAATGAATCAATTAACTTACATAAACCTCCCTTTCTTCTTCTTCTCTCTCTTCTTTTTTTTAGATTTTATTTATTTATTCTTGAGAGACACAGAGAGAGGCAGAGACCCAGGCAGAGGGAGAAGCAGGCTCCCTGCAGGGAGTCCAATGTGGGACTTGATCCCCGAACTGGGATCACGCCCTGAACCAAAGGCAGACACCCAACCACTGAGCCACCCAGGGGTCCCTTTTCTTCACTCTCAAATTCAGTCCCTTCCCCACACACCAGAGGTAACTAATAATAAACAAAGAAAGCAAACTGCAGAACCTCCTAGACAAGGAATCCTTAATGTAAAATAGACAAATGCTAAGTAAATGCCAAAATAAAGTTATGAAGGAACGCACACCAAACTAAGATGCTCTTATTCCATCTGGAACTTATTTCTCTATGAAGGAGGGGAAGATGTATTTTTTTCCCAAGTGACTAACCAATTGTGCTATTATTATTAAAAACTATCCACTAATATCTTAACATATCCTAACTGATATGTTATGCCACTTTTAACATATATTACATCTGTCTCAACTGGGGCCAGTTTCCTGAACTATCTAAAGCTGTTATGCACAATTTTGAAATCATAGCATTATAGCAAACTTGCATATCAATTAGAGTCAGGCGTCTCTTATTACTCTTCTTAAAAATGTCGCTGGCTATTTTCATGATTTTATTTTCTCAGCTATCTTTTGGATATCTTTTAAGTTGTTAGGTTAAAGAATTTGAATTTTAGTTGTAATTTCATTAAATGTACAGATTAGTTTGTGGAGAATTGACATATTTATACCATTTAATTCTTTCCATCTTGGAACATGGCATGTCTTCCCAATACTTCATATCTTTTATGGCTCAGAATGTAGTCATTGTGTCCTCATTTGGTTTAGTACATTTCCAATTCAATGTTTTAACATTATTATGCATAGATAGAACAGCTATTCTTTTTTGCATAATTTTATTGTGAGCCAATGTACTGAGTCCTGTTACTAGAATTTTGTTGCTGTTGGTGTCTCTCTTTGGTTTTCTAGATAGGCAATCATCATCTTGAAGTAATGATAATTTTGTCACCCCTTGCTGCACCTGGATTCTCCAACATTCAGAGCTTGAGGTGGTGGCTGAAAGATGAGTGATTTGGTAGGAAGTGCAAGGACTACAATCCCATGGAATGGCTCTTTCACACTGGGGAGCAAAGCAGAGAGAGACAACCAAAAGATGTGTTATTGAGTGGGTCACAGCTAGAGGTTATTAGTTGTCTGATCCCACAGGACTTATTGAGGGTCATATGTGATGCATTTCCATATTATCCGTAACAAGGAGAGATCAGGAGAAGAGTTTATCCACATCTGTCTATCTGCATTTGCTAAAGTCTCACCCTGAGAGGTGTTAACTTTGCCTTAATTCTGGGTTTTGCACATGTGGATGCTGCATATAGCCCCAGCACATTTCATTTTCATGCCTCAGGATTGAGAAGGAAGCTTCAGGGAAGGAAAGGTGCAGTTCTGACGTGAGGCTCTGTCAGATGGCACTGGCAACAAGTCAGTCTGAGACTACACAGAACAGTGCTTGCTGGACTAAGAGATAAACAAGGCTAAGGGGATCTGAAGTAGTGTGTAAGAGATATCTGATACAGTCCACCCCTTGTATCTAAGATCCTCTAGTGCCCTCATATCTGGCTCCCATTCTGCAGTATAGAGCCAAATAATGCTCACCTCATCTCCAAGACAGAGGAAATGCAAATCCAATCTTTAGTGGAGTCACCTTCAGAGAGGTAGCCAGCCATAACTCTGTATGAGAGTTAATAAAACAAAGTTTAGTCCCTATTACTCAAGGAGCACTGAGTATCTCTTGCTTTCTGCCCAGGGTATTCTCAGATTTGCCTTTTGAGATACTCGCACACATGAAACTGTGTGAGCCATTCTGATGCAGAGAACAACAAAGTAAGGGGTCACCCATAAGGTGACCCTTGACAAATGGAGGAGAACTGGCAGATAATATTCCTCTTTCATTCTTCAGTAGACAATTTGGAGGTTCATTCTAAATTATTCTTCAGAGGATCTCTAGCAGGATAAAGCAATAGTTGCCCCCATTAGAGACTAGCTTGGTAACATATCATTGGATTTGTTTTTCCCTCTTCTTCTGCTACATTATTCTCATTGGCCCTACTCTGATATTTCTTCTGCCCATAAACTACCTATAAGCAATCTCTGTTTCAAGCTCTGCTTTTTGGGAAAATCTAAACTGTTATCCATGTGTGTCATCTCTGATGTATTATACAATATTCTTTGAAAATTCTATGTATTCTTTTCCCAATACCTTGTTTCCAGAAAAATTGCACATGTTTATGAACAAATCACCAAAATATTTGTCATATATTCTTGTGATATTGTAGGGACCCTCAACAATGGGACCAGGACTTCTCTTCTGTCAATAGGGGCTGGTTCTGTGAACAGTCTTAGATCTGGAAATGTGGTTGGGGACCATAATTTTCCACAGCAGCAAATGAAATCAGATTTTGACTTTCCAGCCTCCCCCCGCCCCATCCACCGCAGTTATACACATTGAACATCACCGTGGTCTGTTGTTCACCTATTTCACTCCTAGGAATTTCAAGATGTATTATGTATTGCCACAGATCTTTGCAAGTCAAAGCATCCTACTGGCCACTCCAGGATTACTGCCCATTTTGGTAATTGTGGCCACTTTGCCTCTGATGGTTGAACAGTTTCCTGGCTTCGACCATTCCAGCAGCACCTCCTCTGTCCACCTTCACCTATACTAGATAGTCATCACTGAGTTTCTAAAAAATGGCAATAGCTTTTTTTGCTAGTGTATATTGTCTTAGGAAAGTGAATATCCTTGGGGCCCTCCTTGGAAACACAGACAGTAGAATTTCTGTTCTCTCCTAATAAATCCATTTTAATATTCTCAATTCCCTGACTTTCTGACCACTTTCCTTATGGTATGTTAAACCAATTCTTGCATCTCCATCTCATTATTGTTCTGTGTCAGGTTCAAGCTAGTGAACTGGGACTAGCTGCATATATTCTTGCAAGAATGTTGAATCTTGAGTCAATAAATCCTCACTTATCCAATTTTATAGTCCACCTTCTTAGATCCCACACCTCAAGGTCCATCTCTATTCATGCTCCCTGGTTCCTGTGAATGTGAGAAGCATGATGCTATTTCCTGAAGCAGAGACTGCTATTCCCTGCTTGGACTGTGTTGGAGACAATGAGTGGCAGGGTGGATCCAAAGACAAGCACATATTGAAATGCATTTGCTTCAGGTGATGTCTTAGGTTGGGTTCTTTCAGAAATAGATTCTGTGCCAAGGATTCTGGTGCAAATGATTAATTCATAAAGTATCCCTGAGGTACCAATAAAGGAATAGGAGAACCATAATAGGAAAGGAGAGAAAGCCAAGCAAATATGCAATTTCAGATGAAGTCCCAGATTCATTTGTTCCCAAATGTTCATAGCAGTTTTAGCCATAATAATAAAAATGTGCAATTTAACAATCTAAATGTCCATCAACAAATAGATAAACACATTGTGATATAGTTACATAATGGGAAATCACTCAGCAAAAAAAAAGGGAACAAGTCACTGAAACACAACAGCAAGGTTGAATCTCAAAAACATGCTAAGAGAAAGAAGCCAGAAATGCAAGAGTTACATACCATATTAATGCACTTCATGAAATTCTATAATAGGGAAATGTCATCTGTAATGACTGAGAGCAGATGGTAGGATGTCACCTTAGGATGGTAGTAGTTAATAGTGGTGGTAGGAATAATCTAACTGCAAGAGTATTTTGGGATGATTATGGTGGTATATGGATTATATACCTTTATTATTACTTACTGGACCATACATTTAAAATTAGTGTATTTAATGGTATGTAAATTCATTTGTTCTTCTCTCCTAGCTTCTTAAGTAGAAGCTTAGATCACTTTGAGACCCTTCTTTTATAGCATAAGCATTTAGTGCTATAAATTTCCTCTAAGAACTACTTAGAAACTATTCTACAAATTCTGATGTGTTGTGCTTTCATTTTCATTCAATTCCAAATAGTTTCTAATTTCACTTCAGATCTCTTCATTCATTCATGGATTATTTAGAAGTGGGTTGCTTAATTTCCACACATTTGGAGATTCTTCAGATATCTTCTTGACATTCATCTCTAGTTTAAATTCCTGTGGTCAGATAACATATGTTTGATTAAATTTATTGAGACTTGATATGTAGCCCAGGATATGATCAATCTTGTTGCAGAACTTGTATTCTGCTGTTGGGGTGGAGTAGCCAATAAATTTCACTGAGGTCAAGTGGGTTGAGAGTGTTATTCAAGTCTTTCATATCCTTGGTGATTTTCTTTCTGTCTTAAAAATTATAATTCCTTGTTGATTTTCTGTCTTCTATCACTAGCTGAGAGCAGAGTTTTGAAACTCTCAACTATAGTTGTGGATTTTTATGTTCCTACTTTCAATTCTGTTTTTGCTTCATATATTTCGAATCTCCTGTGTTACATGTTTGCATTTTTGGGGGGGGGTTGATATTTCTTCTTGATGAATTATCCTCAGTACAGTTCACTTTCAGATTATTATTATGCTGCTTGATGTGCTCTGTAAGAACCCTCATACTTCAATTTCCCCTTCCTATACTTTGGGCTAGTATGGTCATACATTTTACTCTACCTATGCTCTAAATAACACAATTCATGCTATTTTTGTATTTTATAAAGCTAATTGTTAACAAGAAATTAACAATGAGAAAAAAAGTCATATATTTGTCATTTCTGGGGCTCATTTTTAAAAATTTAGATCTGAATCTCCATCTGGTAACATTTTCCTTCTGCCTCAAGTATTTCTTTTTAACATATCTTACAGTGCAGATCTGCTGGAAATGAGTTTCACACTGCTTTGTTGGCCTGAATTTTTCAGACAATATCTTTCATTCTGAAGGTTATTTTCTTTGTTTTGTCTTGATGCTCTGTTCATTTCTCTTTCTCTTTGTGTTTCATTTTGAGCAATTTTTTAGAAAACTTTATTTATTTGAGAGAGAGAGAGAGAGAGAGAGTATGAGCAGGGGGAGGGGCAAAGGGAGAGGGAAAGAGAATCTCAAGCAGATTCCCCACTGAGCACAGTCTGATGTGGGGCTCGATTCCAGGAACCCTCATGACCTGAGCCAACATCAAGAGTTGGCCATTCAACCAACTGAGCCACCCAGGTGCCCCACATTTTGGGCAATTTTAAATGTTAGATCTTCATATTAATTTTTCTTTTATGGAAATAATTCATTAAAAAGATATTATATTTTTATTTCCAGAAATGCTACTTGAGTATTTGTATAACTTATATATATTTTTAATCTTCCTGTTTATGTGTTTGCTGTCTTCTTGAATATATGGAACATGTTTAATATTGTTTACTGGTTTCATCATCTCTGTCACATAAACATCTGTTTCTATTGATTAATTTCCCCCTGATTATGGTCTCTGTTAATTGGATGCCAGATATTGTGATTTTATATTGTTAGGTGCTGAGTTTTGTTACATTCCTTTATATAGTGTTGGATTTTATTCTCACATGCAGTTACTTGGAACAACTAAATCCTTTCAGTGTTTGCTTTTTAAGCTTTGTTACATGTCCAGAGTAGCTTTACATGTAGAGCTAGTTTAGTCCTAGTGCTGTAGTGATACCCTTCTAAGAACTTGACCTGGTATCATAACTATTACAGTGTCTTTCAATTCTGTTTGGTTGACACACACACTATTTCAGCCCTCTATATGGCTCTTTCCTGACTTTGGTAATTTCTTTTCATGCATGCATAAAATGGTACTCAACCAATAATTCAAAGGACCTTTCTGCAGATTTCTGGAGCTCTCTCTGGGTGTACCTCCCTCCACTCTGGTGCTGTGTCCCTCAAATTCTAGCTACTTTTGCTTGCCAGACTCTGACCTATTTGAGTTTTCCCCACCTGTGCTGCTAGGCTAGGCAGTAAGCTGAACAATCACAGCTTTGTTTCCCTTCTCTCTGTCCTGTGCTGCCTATTGTCCAATGTCTGAGAACCACATTTTTACATTTATTTTTTCCAGGATCTCAGGTCATTTAAGGGAGAAGAGTATGTAGGTTTCTTGTTATTCTATTATGTTCTGGAAAAGGAGGCCACTTGCACAGAAGTTATACTTCCAAAAATTTATGTAAAAAAAAAGAAAATGTAAATTATTCTGATTTTGAGTGTAAAACAAATACTTTTGAGAATTCTTATTCCCTTTAATTATGGTTTAAGTCTCTACTTTGACTCTATACTTAGGTAAGTTTAAAAAAACTATAAGTAAACATTAGTGATTTATTTGACAATTGTCAAGAGGAGAAAAAGATTGGGGGTAAATCAAGGAATTCAGGTTTGGACTCCTTTATTGAAGTTTTCTGTTCAGTGTTGGGTGGAGGTGTTCAAAAATCAGATCTATAACACTGGGCTCTCAAGAGAATTCCGAACTGCATATTTACATATTTATTTATTTATTTATTTTTAGAGAGAGGGGAGAGGGCAGAGGGAGAGGGAGAAAGAGAATCTTAAGCAGGTTCCACACCCAGTGTGCAGCCCATTGTGGGGCTCTATCTCATGACCCTGAGATCATGACTTGAGCTCCATCAAGAGTCAGAGACTTAACCGACTGAGCCACCCAGGTGCCCTTGACCTGCAGATTTAAAAATCACCTGCAGAGAGCTGGAGACTGAAACAATGAATATGAATAGCTTGTAAAGAAAAATGAGAGAAGAAGAGGAGGCAGGGCAGTGTCCTGTCCAAGGACACAGACTCATAGAGAAGCAGAGGAGAAAACTTACAAAGCAGCACAACCTGGACAAGTGTCTTTGTAACTGAGTTCAGTGCTGGTTTTCTTGGAGAAACTAACATTTGGATGAATAGAGTGCTACTGTAAACTCATTCAATGTTGGTAGAACCCCGTGAGGTAGACTGTTCCAGAACTAACTACTGCCATTCTTTACCCCTTCCTCCATCTTCCTCAAGCAGCCCATGGAGAGTGAGACTGAAGATGAGGTGCCTCCATTGAGCAGGATATTGCCTGGGATCATGTCTGAGGGTCCTTCTGAATCTAATCGACTATGAAAAATTTATAAAGCACAGATCTTAGAATAACATAGCAGTAAAAACTCGTCAGAAGACTTTGTGAGGTGCTCTGCCACACACACTGTTAAGGCCAAAATAGCTGTTCAATATATTTTCCATGGCTTTTATAGAGAAATTCTTGGAAAATATTGCAAGCTGGCTTAGGGCTCCTCACTTATGTAACTCATATTTCTATGTCATTTCTCTCCATCTGAGGTTGAATAACTCTGAGGTTACAATTGTATTGCTCTTATGTGGTAAGACGGTTTAGCTTTTGAAATTATGCTTCTACTCAGGACTTTGGCAGTGAGTGGGTTCTACTCTTCCTTGAATAATGAATCCACAAAAAAGGAATTAGATTGGTCCTTGATTTGATCTCAACTCTTCCCAATAAATGTCATTTTATATGAAGGTGTTAACCCCCAAACAAAGCAGAATTCAGCCTTCTTTGGAACTCCATAATTGAAAGATTTAGAATTTGATGGCAGAATAAGTACTTTCTTTAAAAATATTCTTTATTGGCAGAAGAAAATAGTCATTTAGGAAACAGAAAAGATCACGAGTTAAATTTGTTGAGTTGCCGAGGTGTTTAAAAATATGATTTTCATTCCTTACCACCAAGAGAAATAAGACATATTATTTGACACATATTTATTCTCATTTTCTACGTAAGAAAATGCCTTCAGGGAGTTAATAACTTGCTCAAGGTCATCAAGCTAGTGTACTGTGATTTGTCTAGGCTGCTTCTTAAGCCTTTTTTCTCTATACATGTCACGCTGCCTCCATAGTATAGGGTGATAATTTCTGCTTTGTTCTTTCTGAGAAATCAGAGTTCACTTCATCTGGCTGGTTTAGGAATGAGAGAGTACTACAGAAAAGAACTTTTACCACCACACTTAATATGATGCATTGTTTTTACTATTGAAGTACTAAGTGCATAGAACAAAGTAACACAGTCCACTGTAGGAGCAAGAAGCATGTGCTTGGAAAATGGCACAGGATTTGGTCTCAGAGCACCTGGGCCCCAATTCCAGATCTGCCACTTACTAGCTCCATGTTTTTAACAAGGTGCATTACTGTCCCAAGCCTTGATTTCCTCATTGGAAGAATGGGGAAATGATGCCCATCTCACCATGCTTCTGTAGAAATTTCAATGTCCCAGAAGCTCAGAGAGGCACCTCTTGCTCCTAATTTCTATGTTTGGAGTCCATAAACAGATCATGAAAGGAGTAACTTAGGGGAAAGCTAGATCAAAACCCATATGAGTAGTCTGAAATTCCATCACTGAGCCAACGGGCCATGGCAAGCAAGGAAATGGAGGTAGGGTGTGCAGGCAGATAGGACAGATAAAAATGACATTAATGAGAGAAGAGATCCACGATGGGTGAAGTGGGGGGAAGGTCAAGTCTGGCACCAGGTCTGCTCTGAAAGGAAAGTGGCCGCCAGCAGTTCCTACATCTGCAGGAAGAGGTGTGCTGGCAAGTATATGGGAATCAGGAGGGAGGAAAAAAGGATTATATGATATTTCCAATGAAGAGTGTGTGGCATTCTTAATTGTTCCTGTTATACATTTGGGTATAACTGGGAAGATAAACACTACATAGAATATAACATATGTATGAAAGTACTTTGTAAATGACAAGCATCATATACTTAAATGACTATTCTTCCTCTTTTATAAATGAGGATAAATATATTTCTATAGTTTCTAAGGTTAGTAAATGGCCGATTTAGGACTCCAGCCACTCTGAAAGCCAGTGTTCTTTATCATCCAGTGCTGTTCTTCAGTAAAACCTATTTGAGTATATGAGTGTGATCTCACTGAGGAAACAAATACTAAAGGAGTGCCCAGCAGGCACTGAATTAGACACTGGGAATCAGTGACCTAAGGTGTCATGTTTTGGGCCATGAGGGACCTCACAGGTTAGCATGGGAAACAGACTCATAAAAGAAGAAAAGAAAAAAGAAAATAAAAGAAAGAAAAAGAAAGAAAAAGAAAGAGAAAGAAAGAAAGAAAGAAAGAAAAAGAAAGAAAGAAAGAAAGAAAGAAAGAAAGAGAAAGACAATTCTCATGGGTTGAATACTTTGAGGAGCAAAGAGGAAGGAGGACTTGGGAGTTCATATTTTATCCAATTTACTGCATATCTATTGATCCCCATTATGTTCTGAGACCTGGGCTGAGTTGAGGAAACATAAATAAGACAAAATCCAGGCCCTCAAATTTGTCCCCCAAAAAGGTGGCACCATTGCAGAAATTTGTTTGTTCATATTTAAATAAATACCTAGTCCTTCCATACAGAGACCACTAAATCCAATTTTGCTGCTGGGTCATTTTTGGGAGCTCTAATCTTGGCTTTTCTTGTATATATTACACCGTGTCCTCTTTCCCCCTACTTGTGCCTAGAGACCCACGTATCAGGCAAAGTCTTTTTATTTAACTAAGTAGTGATGAATAAAGGTGATATAGTGAAGAAACAGCTAAACTGAATGTGGGTAAGAAAATGATACTTCAAAAGTGGTTTCATCTAATATGAGATTTGAACTTTGG
The DNA here is from genome assembly GCF_905146905.1 of Nyctereutes procyonoides. Taxonomy (NCBI): domain Eukaryota; kingdom Metazoa; phylum Chordata; class Mammalia; order Carnivora; family Canidae; genus Nyctereutes; species Nyctereutes procyonoides. Next base: position 36,097,928 of record NW_026575140.1, on the reverse strand, counting down.
CCAGTTTTCACACCTCAGCACCTTGACGGTATTGTATTTCTAGAAGGTAGAGAATATTAAACATTGTTAATGATTGATTGCATCTCAGCTTTCAAGTGTTACATCAAACAGACCTTTAAAGGGGGTAGTTTTATTCTCTTCAAGCACATCTACAGAACTTTTTAGTTATTAAAAACTAATGCTGTGGATTTACTACTTTTAATCCAAATTTGATCTGAGAGTGAAATTCCTTTTTGGCAGCATCATCAATAATTTACTGCGTCGTGAGCTTTCCTTTTGAGGGCACAAAGTATTGGCTAGGGGAGTTCTTTCTGGCTGACACATTATAAAATAAAGCTGGCAAATGGATTGTATGGGAATTTGCCAATGCTATACCCATCTGAAGATTCCCAAGCGAATGAGTATGGCTTTCCTTTAAGCTGCCCTCCGAGACCTGGTGTGTACCACCAAACACACAGAATGGCCTAGAACTATGGAAATGTACACCTGGAATGGATATTAGTAGTTCTCTAGCCTACCCACTTTCCTAAATCAGAAATTGCTTTATTTGAAAACACCCTGGGACAGGTTCATCCAGGTTCAACTGAACTTAAAAGTTACACCATTTTTGGTGAGCTCTGAACACTAAATAGCTGATAGATGCCCCCCCCCCCCTGGATGCTTCTTCCCCCATGGCTCTAGTTCTTTCCTCTGAGCTGCAGTAAACTTAGCTGCCCCCCCTTTTAGCACAAGTCTTGCAGATAAATGAAAAGTTTACTATTGGCACCTCAAAGTCTGCTAATTTTCAGGAAAACATTACTGAGTCCTTCAACTAAATGAACTGCTCTATACTGGGCTTTCTCTTTTTTTTAAATTTTATTTTATTTTATACTTATTTTTTATTTTATGATAGTCACAGAGAGAGAGAGGCAGAGACATAGGCAGAGGGAGAAGCAGGCTCCATGCACCAGGAGCCCGATGTGGGATTCAATCCCGGGTCTCCAGGATCGCGCCCTGGGCCAAAGGCAGGCGAACCCGTTGTGCCACCCAGGGATCCCTGGGCTCTTCTCTTCTTTATCAGAATCCTTTATAAATTGTGAGGCACAAGCTAAATACCCAGATGTTCACTTGATTTCAACATATTGCTGACCAGTTGAATATTCAGTGATTGTGAATGTGATGAATCTCATGTTCTGCCTCCAACCTATTCCTTACTAGTGGCTGTCTGGCATGGTACATTGAGGAAGGTTCTAATGTATTATCTGTGCTCTAAGATTGCCTCTGGGCTCTGCAATGTCTGCCATGGGCGCCTGAAGTGAGAGTGGTGGCTGGCTTGCTGACGCCTTAGATTGAAGGACCCACCGAATAAACATCTTTCCAAGCTTCCCCATGGAGTTAGTGAAAGCAAAAACTAAAAAAGCCTTGTCACTCATGTTTTCTTAAATGTAGCATATGCCAGGCGCATCCTCTCCTGTGACCAGCGCTCTCTCCATAGCCCAGTAACCTCCCTCTCCCCTGTCCTTTCAGAAGTTAGAGGGGTGTGATGACCTCTAGGTCTGGATAAGCAGGGAGAGAGGGCAGGCCAGGCAGAAGCTATAGCCAATTACAACTCCAGTCCCCAAGACTTTCACCAACCCAGCCTGGTTCTCTTAACCCTGACCTTAACTGTAAATAGGGCTTTCATTAAGACCCTCTTGAATTCCTTCTTTGAGAGTGATTTGCATTTTCCTGCCAAGGCCCTGACTGATACCACTGACCCAGGGCAAACATATCTCTGTGGTTCTTCTCTGATTTACAAGGCAAACTTAGGTCTCAATGACATTTAGACTGGATATTAAAGAGAGGCTGCCCCATTCTTTGGTGGGATCAATCACCAAGGCACAACTCATTTCGTTTTGTTGGGAATAACCTCTAAGGAAAGATAATTTCCTAGATTTAAGACCATCTAGAACCTTGGGGTGTTCTCAAACTGTAGGATTATTGAGAGGAATACCTTCTTTTGATAATCAGCCAAATTTGATTTATTAATCTATTTTATTTGTGTCAAAATAGAGCCTCCATTTCTTGGCAACGTAAGTGTTAATTATAGAGTTCACCATCTAGGTATATGTATGTATACATCCCCCCTCAAAAAAAAAAAAAAAGCTCATGGTATGAATATGGCAAAGTTTATTTTTTAAACCACCTATTTAAACTATTTCATAAATTCTAAAAACATAAATAGGAAGTAGCCCATTAATTTCCCAGCAATGTTCTTTTATAGCCACTGGACTTCCATAGAATATAATTTGCTAACTTTGTGAGATGTTTCTAAATTTCCTTCTATCTGAGTCTTCTAAACACACAGGCCATGATGGCTGGAATGCTCTTTTATGCTTTCTATTTCTTTACTACAAGTGTAATAGCTTTTTTCTCATAAGTTATTATGTATGTACAATATAATGATATCACTCAGACATATGTGTAGGAAACATATATCACTCAAGGATTTTTAAAGATCTTTTAACAGGGAATTCAGGGCTTTCTAAAGTATTAAAAGGGCTGGAAGTGTGGACAGTAGCTGTATATCTAGAAATGCCCCAGAGCATCACAAGAATCACACTTCTTCCCCCACACCCCAGAGCTGCTATTTCTGCTCAAAAAAGTGAGGAATGTGGAACTAGCTACTGAAACAACTGAGTTCAAGAACATACCTCAGTGGCTGAAATCCAAGGAAGCTCCCGTTGCTGTCACCACCTTGACCTCCAGAAATGTGTTAATTGGGCAAAGGGACACTGAGTCTGCTCAGTACTTTAATAATCTTGATAGTCAAGCCTAAGTCAAGTTGCTGGAATGACACTGTAGGAAAAAATGCTCACATCTCAGGCCTGGTGATGACCTCCATCTTACTCCCCCTTTAAAATCTCTTGTGAGTACATGTGATTTGCAAGTCCTCCTTTGATGCTGAACCTTTGCCACACAGGAATCTGGAAAGAGTGGTTTTTCATTTAGCTTTCAGCAGTGCAGGGAAATATGGTATGTTGAAAGGAGGTAGGACTGGACATTGCGTGCTAATCAAGTGTGCCTGCCCCAGCAACAGAGGAAAAACTGAGCTTTGGAGGCCAATAGACCTAAGTGTACTATTTACTAACTGTGTAACCTTAGTGAAATTGCGTACCTAATCTCAGCATCCATTTCCTTCTCTCATAAATAGTCTAAAGGATTATACATAACTCTGAATTATTGGGAAGACCAAACTTGATAGATATGTATGTAAGAGTTCTCAAACTGGGTGCCAAGTTACCTTAGGGTAACCAGAGCAGTTATAGGGGCATTTCAGGATTTCTCAGATTTTCAAAGGAAACACAGTGATCCTTGGCATCTATTGGACTCCAAATTACTAGTCTGAAGTAATTCACTGTCTCAACATTATGCTACATTTTGTTTGACAATGTCATATCTCTTTGAAAATGCAGTTTCAGGGCACCTGGGTGGCTCAGTTGATTAGGCATTTCATCTACCTTTGGCTCAGTTCATGATCCCAGTGTCCTGGGATAGAGCCTTGTATTGGACTCCCTGCTCAGTGAGGAGTCTGCTTCTCTCTCTCTTCCCTGCTCATGCTCTCTCCCAATATCTGTTGCTATCTCCACCTCTCTCAAAAAAATAAAGAAAATCTTAAAATAAATAAAAGAAAATGCATTTTTGGCAGTAACTGTGGTGCTAAGCTTGTGATGTACAAAAACTGATGAGTGTCCACATCAGTTTGCAGTGTCCAAAATGATTCCAAGGTTTGAGAAAGGGAACAACGCCCAGTAGGCACACAAACTCCATGAGTAAGTATTATGGTCTGAATTGTGTACCCCCCCCCACCGCAAACTCATATGTGGAAGACTTAACCCCTAGTACCTTACAATGTGACTGTATTTGGAAATAGCACCTTTAAAGAGGCAAGTGAGTTAAAATTAGGCCCATATGGTGGGCCCCAACCCAATCTGACCAGTGTCCTTATAAGAAGAGTAAATTGGGGCACAGAGAGGGGCAGCAGGGATGCACGCGCAAAAAGGAAAAGCCCATAGAGGACACGGCAAGAAGGCAGCCATCTGCAAGCTGAGGAGAGATGCCTCAGCAGAAACCAAACCTGCCAACATCTTGATCTCAGCCACAAAAGTTTCATCTTATCACAACCTAGAAGAGAAGGTACCAGCCAAGAAAGGAAAGATGAAATATAGGAGCCAATTGCGAAGGTGGGAGAAGTGAGAGGAGAATGAGACCCTAAAGAGATCAACAGAAAGTCAGGCAGTCATCAGATTGCCGGATTCCATATTGCTGCCTTGCATCAGATGTGGTCAACTGGTGTGCTAGTATAAGCTTTGCCATTCATCAGCAAGTCATCTCTATCCTTAACCTGGATCATGAAATGTGTTATTCGGCTTCTCTAGGAGACGAAGCTGCACTATCCAGCTCAGGGTGCCATACCCATGCCTAGCCTCTGCCATGGAGTCAGAATTCCTGCTGGGTATGCCTTGGCTCCTTCAAGAAGTACTGAATAAAGAAGAAAAACACTCCTTGTCTCCAACCACAGTAATCACGGTGTAAGGAGAAGGGAGAGTAGGGCCCTTGGATGTTTTCATAGAACTATTACAAAATCCCTTTGGTAGTGTCTCATCGTCATTAAATTTCTAAATAGAATCTGGCCAAGTACCTGTTGCCTGTGAGTGTGTGTGTGTGTGTGTGTGTGTGTGTGTGTGTGTGTAAAATATACATATCTACTAAAGTGGGACCTTGGTAAAAATCCTCAATGTGGATCATCAACAGAAAGGCTGGACCTACATGATTTGTACTACATTTCAAGGCAGTGTTACCTTTTCCTTTTTGTTCACCCTTACTGAGTGCTTACTATGTATCAGGTACTTGTCTAGATACTTCATACATAGTAGCCCTTCTAAAAATCACACTGATCTTAAGAGGTTGGCACTCTTAATCTCATTGTTTTCAGATGAGAAAAACTGATGCACAGCAGGGTTAGTGACTTCTTCAGAGGTGCCCAGATAGTAAAAGGTGGAGTAGCCAGGATACGAGTGCAAGCAACCTGATTGATAGAACCCTGTGCTCCCCCTATCATTCTGGACTGCACCCATGCAGGCAAGCCTCCATCGCCCCTTCCCTCCCTTCTACTCCTTCACAGAGGACTTGATGATTCTGACACACAAAGGCCCTATATTTGCTCTTGTGCAGAGAGTCACACAGAGAGCCGTGCCCCAGGCAGGGAGATGAATTAGGAGACCGTTGCAAAACCCAGGTGACAGATTTAGGAATTGGCCGAAGGAAAGTACCAGGTTTTCTCCCAGATAACTGAAGGCCTCAGAAATGACCAAACATGACTCTTCCTTGGAATCTTCCTCTCCCTATCTTAATATTCCTGCTGGTACTGCTGATTCTGGAGCAGTGACTTCATGGCCATTTCTTAATCAGTTGGGAATGTTCTCCTGGGCCCTTCTCAGCTCCGAAGCCTTCTACAGTAACTCCCCATTTTTCAATAGATTTTCATTTTCCTCTTTTGCAGCTCGTCTCCCTCACCAGTTATTACTTGACCTTTCATCTTCTGAAGCCCGACTAGCATGCAGGCAGCTTCCTTGGAATTTTTAGCTGACAGATGTGATCTAAAGTTCCCTGCAGTTGCCTGAAAATAAAGGAATCAGAACACAAAATCTTCCCTGGTCTTTAAGGAAAGGATGATAAAATAAGTGTTGGGGGAGGTGGTAATGAGAAGACCATACCTACTCCTGGTTTCCATCTGCACACACTCACCGTGCCTCTCGAGGAGAACTCCTAGCGGCTGTGGAATCTTGTATCCAAGTAGGTTTTTGAATTTGAGATTCCATGTGGACCAAGTTGCACGTGGCCAGAATTTCTGCGAGAAAGGATTGGAACATTCTGTTTTGCCATGTCATCGTTTGTAAAGGAGAGTGATTATTTTATGAATTTTTGAAATAGTAGAAAGAGAACTCACTGGACTTGTCAGTAACCTGAGTTTGGAATTTTATCCCAGCACTCAGCAGATATGTGGGGTAATAATCCACACATTACAGGGGTTTTCATAAAGTAATCATGAAACACAAAGCCATTTTGGTGTCCTTGCACAGTACTTCATGGAAACTACCTTCGTCAAGGTTACCTGTGATGCTCATGATGTGAAATCCAGTGACACCTTTATGTTTTCACCTGACTCAACCTATTAGCTGCATTTAACACAGTAGATCCTCCGCCCTTACAAGTGGCTGCTTTTCTTCTCCGGCTCTTCAGTCGGCTTCATCCTTGTCTCATCTCTTGTCTGATGGAAATGTTGGTGATCTCATTCATAGACTTCACCGGCTCTTCTTTCTCTACACTCCCTCCCAAGTGATCTCACTTGATGCTTCCTGTAGTATGTCCCACAGACATCTCAGACTTCACATGCATGTGCCAGATATTTATTGGTTGATTATTAACCCTGTGTTTGCTCTCTCATGTTCTCCTGGAACTGCGAGGACTGGAAGCCTGCAAATGACAACTCCCAGACTCTAAAATCTGCTGGATTTGTATCGGATGCTACCAATAAAAGGTGTTACATGGTGATGAGGAAGGGAATGCAATTAAAAACACTTGCACTCCTGGCAGCATCTCTGGCCACGGTGACCTTGATGCCTTCTGCTCAGTGGCAGCTGCCAGGATTCCAGCAGTTTCGGTAATGACAATTTATGATCCTTCAGTAGTAGAGGTTGCTGCAGCATTTGAGAGAGCAATGAGGGCCCCTGAAGGCAGTGAGAACTGGTGGTTCCCTCACTTTCAGTGGGTGAGTGTGGCTGATGAGTTCCTGCCTGCTCGGAGCAGCTGCTTCCCCATCCCTATGCAATACTCCATCCCTTCTGCTCTCCAGTCCCTTTCAATGCCGTTAGTACAGCCAACTTACCTGTTAGTCATGGCAGGCAACGTACCTTGAGCCCACAACAGTTTTAGGGACTCTGGAAATGTTTTAATTATCATTTTTTAATCAGAAAGAAGAAAAAAATGGAGGAATAACCCATAAAAAGTGAAAGTACCTACTTAAACTGCAAAGGTTTTAATGCAACCATGACCTGTGCCACCATTTTGCAGCAACAAATTCCTCTTTGGGTGAAAAACTAGTAGTTTCTGCTCTCCTCATATGGACACTGGCTAAGCATTATTATGCTTAAATAATACTCTTGATTCTTGTCCCTGAAGCCCCTGTCCTTCTCTATCCTTCTCTCTCTCTCTCTCTCTCTCTCTCTCTCTCTCTCTCTGGGAATGGTGCCATCATTCACCAAAACCTCAGAGATCCATTATTCTTAAGTCTCCACATCTAAAACATAACCAAATTTTTCTGTCCATTCAATGAATACAACATATCTCAACTCTGCCCACTGGTCTCCACTTTTACTGGTACCAGCTAGTCCAAGTCTCTGTCAGGGCTTTCTTCTTGGCCTTAAAATGAAACAAGACCATGTTAGCATGCCACACAAGGCCCTGGGTCTTGACCCTGCCTCCTCTCCCAGTCTGTTTTTGTGCTCCACAACCCTGGCTTATGTGCCCAGTGTGACTGATGAGTACATTAATGGCTCCAGCCTTCATGCCTCCCTATTCCCATGTCCCTTGGTAGTACATTCCCACACTGATTGTGAGCTAATGTCCTTCACATCTTTATGCAGGAGTGACCTCACAGGTAACGACCTAAAATTGCCCCCACCTCCCCCCTACTTGCTCTTACACTGTTGGAGACACAGCAGACCTGGTTTCAAGGGTTGGCTCCACTATTCTGTAGCTCTGTGACCTCCTAACCTCTGAGATCTATTTTCCTAATATGCAAAATGGGAATAATAATTACCTTGTAGGGCACCATGAGAATTTAGTGGAATAAAAAGACATAATGCTAATTCATGATAGGTCCTTAGCAATAGTCATGTTCCCTTGTGAAAATGTCACCAGCAATGTTTTAAAATCAACTTTCGTTTTTGATTTAGGAGTCTACCCACTTATCAAGCAGAGTCAGTAAGACAGAAACAACTTTGAGGAATAAAAATATCTTTGTTACTCTGCCTCAGCAAGTGTTTTATAATTGTAGTGAGCACTGAGAATCTTGGGGTGCACTACACCCAAATGTCTTGGTATTGAATATAGGGCAGTGCCTGTGTATGTAGTATACCAGGGACCCAAGAGACAAATAACATTGAATTCCTCACATGAGTGTGTTTTACGAGTGTTTTCCTGAGGATCATAGTGGAGGCATTTATGGCTACAGAAAAAGAGACTTTTCAAGAATCATTTCATGGGACCAGAGATACCAAAGTGGTTAAGGGCCCTCTACACAGTACATCTTTTGGAAAGCTTGGCATCACTGCCCCTCTGCTTCCCCCAGGTCATCTTCCCGCTCTTTTTTCCCTGAGGTGCTGTGAGATATAAAAAAAACAGGTGAGGCTGATTGCAACCTCTTCTGCTACTGAAAGATTCCACTCCTTAACACCAAAAAAATTTAAAAAGGGATAAAAACTGCCTACACAGGGTTTTTCCCCTGGACAGCCCTATCATTTACGACACACAGGGCTCAGCCCTTGGCTGCCATAAGCACTGAGAAAACTGTTGAACTCTTTCCCCTGTATTTTGTATTTCTCAATATTACAGCTGCCACTGAGATTTATGTGCTTCACCAGAAAGAATGGACAAAGAAGTCCATGCTTCTGAAGGAACAGGATTGTGTTCTAAAGGAGAAATCAAAGCAAAGAGTAGATTTGGGTTTGAGTAGAGCCCCACCTCCCACATCCCTAGAAGAAGTATGGTAACCTCAAAGGCAGAAATGCCAAATACATTCTCTTGCTAACAGTTGAGTTTTCTTTAACATCTTTGTGTTTACCTCTCTTACTGTGTTTACCTCTTACTACACAACATACTTTCTTTTAGCAACTGGTATGAGGGGAATTCCTCTTATATAATAAAATTAGTGGGTTCCACCATCTATCACTATCATTACTCACCTGCCATCCCAAAAATGAGGAGAAAAGGAACATTCAAGAAAGTCATGGAAAAACACTATTTCTCAAGATTTATTTTCTGAAGCATTAGATACACAATATATTAATATGTGTTCTGAGATAAAAGATCCTGTGGTCAAGTGAGGTTGGAAAATGCTTCTTTAGTTAAGGCTAAATGAATCTCTTTTCTGCAGAACTTGTTAAAACCTTTATCTATTAATATGTATTGTGAACCTCCAAGACTAGGATATGGTATGTAAAAAAATTGATAAGAACACTATTCATATCTTATGGGAACAAAATGGAAAAACAGAGTTAAAAAATAAAGTTCCTGTTTTCAAGTCAGTTGTTCCCTAATGGGGAGATAATATCATAAATAGACTATTAAAATCAACTAATTAAAGCATAATAATTAAGGTAAATACAGAGAGGACCGTGGAAGCTCAGTAAGAGGAAATTAACCAATAGGTAGAACCAGAGCTCCCTGGAGGAGGTGACCCTGAAGGCTTCATTCCAATCCCACCTACATCGGCCCACGATTTCTGATTATCTACACAGAGTAAAACAATCCTGCATATAGCTTTTCTATGTTAGTATTTATGTGCATTTGCCTTTTGTTGTTTTGGAAGCCAAATAGATCTAGATTCAAACCTCAAATCTGCCTCTTATTACCTCACCTCTGTGATCTTGAGGAACTACCCTAACCTCATCTGTTTCTCTGAATTGTCATAAGAATTAGAGATCATATAAGTAAAGCACTAACAGAGTGCCTGAAATGTGACAGGTTCAAACATTTAGACTACTATCACTTTCATTAGGTTTTAAGATTATAATGGATTTACAGATACCTAATCTATGCATTCACTGGGTGTATACAAATCCCATTCTATGTTTATATTATAGCTTCTGTTTGAAACCCTGCTTAAATTCAATTTTGTTTAATAAGCTCTCAGACTCTGAAAGACTATAGTGCTACATCTGGGATATATACAAAATGAATTAACCACAGATCTTGTCCTGCATCAAAAGTTTCCAGTTCAATGTTCAGAGTTGGGTAAAGTTAGAAAAATAAGAGCATAATAATAGGCACAATAGGTGTGGGAGTCGATAGGCACTAAATAAGAGACACAGCAAAGACGGTGTGGGAGAGAAGATCACTTCTCTTTGGCAGATGAGGGATGTCTTCCTAAAGCAGGGCCTTAATGTATGAGTCATATATGGACATAAGAGATTAGCAAAGGAAGAAATCCAGAGGAAAACAGAAGCAGGAAAGTACTAATTTGCCTATTTGGCCAACTTATGTAGTTACTGTGGGTGATACATGGAATATGAACCCAGAAAGATAAACCATCAACAGATTATAAAGGGCCAGACTTCAGTGTGTCAATGTGTCACACTGAACAGCTCTATAAGACACAACAAACATCATTTAAAAATATAGTTGAGTTGACAAGAAAGGAAAGTGTGTAGGAACCCCCAAACTCTGGAAACTTCCCCAACAAGCTCATGAGCTGACCCTGTTTCCAACAAGGTCTTGACTTTGATATGCCTAAGCAGACAATTAATGAGACAGCTCTGAGTGTTGAGGATAGATGGTTGCATACCTGATATCTACCCACAAAGTAAGAGCCCCTCAAGGGTTATGGAAATAAAGTATAGGGCTTCAAGGAATCTATCTACTGATAGAGGAATTCATAAATAAGATCTGTGCATCAGCCTGTACATAAAAACAAAATCGTCATCTCTGGTGATTTCTTACCAACAATCTGCTATGCGTGAGTTTGGAGGTTGAATAAATACTGCAGGAGAGATCTGGAGAACTACAAGCTGAGAAATTAACAGAAAAGGAATTCCAGACAGCTATTATTTTGGTAGCTCCAGGGAGAAGAAAGCACAAAACCATTCTGGCAGGACTTACTATCAAACAAGTTTACAAAATATTTTTCAAGCTGAAGCCCCATCGAAGATTAGCTCACAAGGAAAATTACATAATTTGTGAAGGAATAATCCTTAGGGAGAGATAGAAGACCAATAAACAACAGAAGTAGACCTCCAAGAACTTCAGGTAATAGAAACTCTGAAGTGAGTATATTTAAAATGATTAGAAACATTTAAAAAGGAACTTCATTTATTTTCAAGACAACATTGAAAATGTATCTGAAAAAGAATATATAAATGAAAAATATAGTTATTGATATTGAAATCAATATGTAGCATAAATAGTAACCTAGAATAAGCTGAAGAAAAATTAGTAAACTGCAAACTAGACCCAAAGAAATGACTAAGAATATTGTTTTTTTTTTAAGATTTTATTTATTTATTCATGAGAGACAGAGAGAGAAAGAGAGGCAGAGACACAGGCAGAGGGAGAAGCAGGATCCCTGCAGGTAACCCTACGTGGGACTCGAGCCCAGGTCTCCAGGGTCATGCAAGACTCCTAACTCTGGGAAATGAACTGGGGGTGGTGGAAGGGGAGGTGGGTGGGGGGTGGGGGTGACTGGGGGATGGGCACTGAGGTGGGCACTTGACGGGATGAGCACTGGGTGTTATTCTATATGTTGGTAAATTGAACACCAATAAAAAATAAATTTATAAAAAAAAGAAATTTAAGAGACATAGATAGAACGCAAAATAACAAACAGAAATGGCAAATGGAAGTAATGGCTGGAAGCTGATAGCTACAATCGTTCTGTGTTTCTTCCTAACTACACTCACCACCATGACCGCAATCCAACCCAACTTTATCCTTCACCAGGATTATTTCCATAACCTCCTGCCTGACCTTCCTCCTGCTTGCCTGGTCTGCTCTCAACATCTGAACCTGAAAAACATAGAAGCTGGATCATATCATGGTGATCTGCTTACCTTCTCCTGGCTTTCAATCCCATTAAGGGTAAAAATACTGGCCTGTACAACCCAGTTTGACATGCTCTGTTCACTCTTCGAATGTGTCCTCCTTCAACCCTCTGCTTTGTCTGCTCTGCTCCAGCCATACCTCCCTCCTTGCTCTAATTCAAATGCTTTGGTCAAGTTTCCCTCACAGAACCTTGACCTTGTGGTTTCCTCTGGCTGGATGCTCTTCCACCAAATATCTGCACAGTGCTTTCCTTCCCCTCCCTTGGGTCTTTGCATAGATATCACCTTGTGTGTGAGGCATGGCTTCATAATTCCATTTAAAATCACAAAGTCCCCTCCCTACCCCTAGCCCTCCTCATTCCCATTTCTTACTCATTTGTCTACAGCTAATCACTTATAATATGTATTTTATATATTTATTCATTTATTTCTGTCCCCTGTCTTCTACTACCCAATCCAAGAATATAAACTTGTGAGTGATAGTGTCAACACTGGTGAAAATTGGCTAACACAACAATAGCAGAAAAAAAAATCACAACTTTAAATTGCTATATTACAAAAGAAACCTGAATATATGAATATTAAACTCAACAAATTAGAGAATTTTAAAAAGTGTAAACCCATAGGAAGAAATGAACAGTGTCAGAACAAACGTGAAATGCATAGAAAACAAAGCTATATTATAGAGGATTGTTAAAATTAAAACCATTATTCACTTTTAAAACATAAATTCAAGAGAAAAACCTCCAGAGAAGTTAATTAAGAAACAAAGAAAGCAGGCAATGTTCATAATAGGCCGTAAGAGTTAAGAAGTGGCCTGACCTATAAAAGTAAGAGGAATGAAAAATATTAAAGCACTTCCATGGACAACTTTACGTCAAAAAATTTGAAAACTTAGAAGAAACAGATGATTTCCTACATGAATATAACTTATTGCAACTGACACAAGAAGAAATAGAACAAAAACCCCGAACAAACTGATCAAAGGAGATAGGGTGAATTATAACATATACACGGAGAAGGGCTGAGAATAGTAGCTCTTTACTTGGAAAGAAAAAATACAAACGTATTTCTCTCACACCACATGCAAACATTGATTTCAGTTTGCTATATAAAAGATAACATTTATGTGCATTTTAAAACCTGAAAAATGCCATGAATTGTTTCTGGATATATTTCATATATAGCAGAAGTATAAAAAACATATGTGGGAACGATGCATATCAAAATCAGACTCTGCTCACTTCCAAGAAGGGAAGTAAGGAAATGAAAAGGAGAGTATCTAAGGACTTGTGTACCTAGATCTAATTTTTGGTGTCAATTTTAAACAAATTTGATGCAATTATAGCAAAATGTTAATAATTGACAAAGGCTAGGTTGTGCATACATGGATGCTTATTATCTACTGCATTTTTTAGGATCTTAAATATGTCACTATTTAGAAATGAAGCCTATGCCAAAAACATCTGACTTTTTTGGTAAGCAGTAACTTTTGAAGGTCTTTAACAGGAAATCTGACCTTTTAGTACCTCAACATGTCATCACAGAAAGCTGAGTGCTCTGTCTTTCATCTTGTAGAATGGATCTCAATAGTCCTTGATTCAAATAAAAATCCAGAATGAACAGGTACAGACAAGGTTGGTCTCACGAAGCCAGACATGGAACAAAGATGCTTTATTGAGAAGCTTTCTGAAGAGAATAATATCAAACTGTTTATTTTGTCTATATGTCAAGGCACCCAAAGACAACCACACAATATTGTGAAATCTTTGGAAAATAACCAATATAAACTGGTGGCGTTTGAAGCTGGGAGAGTGAACTTCTCCATGAAAAGGTTTTGAGACGGCACAACACCTTTGTGATTCGTTATAATCAAGCAGCAGCAAAGCAAAATGCTTCTGCCAAGTGCAACTTATGAAAAAGATTGGGGGTAGAAATAATCATTTAAAAACTACGTGTATTTATATCTCTGCTTGCCACAGCTTATAAAAAAACCTCCTCTGTAGGACTCCATTATTGATGTTTTATGTTTTTCAATTTCTCTGTGCAATATGTAATTATTTCAACCTCTTCCCCTTTGTGTGGTGTATTGGTGGGCTAGAATTCAGAAGGGTTTTTTTCTGAGAACTCCAATAGTCTCAAGATAGCAATCTTCCCCACTCAGCTCATCTTCTCTGATCTAAATAATTCTAGTTCTCGAATGCCCCAATGACTTGAATAGGATGAAGGATTCAAGACATAGTGTTCCCATAAAGTATTTAATCTCAAAGAAAAGCAAGCTCATTCCCTCAAGGAAAAAGAAACCTAATGCTAAATATGAGTTGCTTTTCATTTCTCTGTTCTCCTCCCCCCCCCCCTTTGGAGACTGTTTTTATCTAGATAAAGGAACAAAATGGCCAGAGACATTATCTGGATAATTTAATTCTAGTATATTTTGCCAAAGATTGAATGACCAAGGCAAAAGTAAGTATTTTAAAATGTGGAGCTATTAAATAGCTGCTGCCTTGATGCTTAGAAGCAGTCAGAAAAGATTGGGAGTCTATCTTTAAGGGATGGGAAGTTAAAGATGGATGATAAAATGAGGGCAAAAGAAAAAGAATGAAACTTTTCTGAATGCTGTGTTCCAGATACTCTATGTAAATCATCTATGTGACATCTCTCACTCTCTCCAGGGAATATTTATTGTGTTCTTCATGTCACAGATGGATGACAAGCTGACTCTAACAGGTGGACTAATGAGTCTGAGACCAAGTGGGAGGTGGAGGTGCATCATCCAGATCTCCATTACAGAAAACCTGCTGTACAGAGCAGACGACAATGCTGCTGCGTCTTCTGATGGAGCCTGGCATTTACACTGAGGCCGCCCTTCACCCAGCCTGTTCCCAGGTAGTGACCAAGCACAGCAGTGCCACAAGAGCCTGTACCCTGTTGCCCAATGTGAGATTTCTCCAGCTTCTGCTCTAAGACTCTGCATTGGCCAGGCTAGGGTTTTCTCAGAACTGTACTCAGATCGGCAGAGATTCTTCCTACCGGATGCTCCTTTCTTCCCACTTTGCTTTCACTGTGTCGGACCTGCCTCACCTTCCCTCTCCTGTTCCCTCCTTCTTTATCCTTTGTATCATTCTCCCCAGCAAGGGTCTTGTCTTGTACAACCTGTCTTGTCATCTGCTCCTCAAAGGACCTTACCCTGACACAGACCACGTAACTAATAACTATCATAATTAGACCTTGATGCCAAAGGCAATGGTCTTTCAGTATTGACATTAACACTACTAATGGTACTAATAAGGACACTACTACTAATAATTAACAGTGTATAAATACCCTTGTTGAGTATTTACTGTGAACTAGGTATTGTGCTTAGACTTCCATGCATTCTCTCGTTCAGTTTTCACAACAATCTATAATAAGATAGATAGTCTTTGCGTTTTACAGATGATAGACAAAGGCTTAGAAATGTTATTAACTCACCTGCATAACTATCTAGTAGCATAACCAGAATTTGCCCTTGGGTCTGTATGGCTCAAAAATCCAAGTTCTTAACCCCTCTGTACATTTTGTGTAGACACAACTGCTTACCATAAACCATTCTACCTCCTTCCAACTTGCATTACTTTGCATGTTTTTGGCTCTGATTTGATGGGTATTTTTCCACTTGAAGTGAGAATAAGCAAAAGACATTTATAAAACACCAACTTCATGCCCAGGTTTTTTATATATATATATATAACCTGAGGATTCAATAAAATGAAAGGGCTATTTCCTGCATCCAAAGTAATCATTATTAATCTGTGACATTATTAACAATTTAAATGAAACGAAAGTATTGACACCTCTAAAATGACCATCCAAGAAGCTAGACAATTATATGGTTGTTTTTAAATGACACTAACTGCTTTTTGGAACAATGTAACATAAAAATGAACAAACGTCAAAGGCTGTGAAATTTCAAAATAGCAAAGAGACCCTATTTAGCTGTAAAAAAAAAAAAAAAAGAACTAGGTCTCCAAGGTTCAATAACATTTGGAAAGGTAGAAAGTGGGAGATACCAAATTTGCTAGCTGGAGGAAAAAAGTCAATCCTTCAAATAATGACAGGGTCAGGGAGAAACATAATTAGTAAATTCTCACTTGGCATCACTTAAAACCTTTCCTCCTAGAGAATAGAGTGGAATGTACTATAATGGGAATAATATGCACTTGGCTGTCAGACAGATTTGCAACCTCCAAGACTGTCAGCAAGAACTGGTTAAACAACAAAACAGTGAACCAGGGCAACCAGGAGGATGGTTAATGCTGCTACATGGGAAATGTAATCTTGTGCAGGTATCTCCCCAATGGGGTAGTCAGTTTTGATTTTGGACCTCATTCAGGAACTTACCCTTCCTAACTCAAGGAGTCTTAAAATGCTTTCTCCTGACAAAAAGACAGAAAACCACACACTAAACCCTAAAGAAAAATGATGAGGCCACTGGCCTTGAGTATACAGACTACCAAAAAGCTGTCGGATTTGCATTAAGAATCAACCCTCACTAGTTAGTAACTTTCCACCTACCTGTCCCCTGTTAGCAATTTGGAAGCAAGCAAAGCCTCATTAGTTCTTTAAAGAAGCTTAAATGTTTGAAACAAACACTAAAATGAGCATGAGCCAAGGGTACAAATTTTCTGTAAAAATAGCACGAAGAGCCCTGTTACAAATAATCAGTACCTTAGAATGCAGTTGTCTTAGGTCCACAATTCTGGAAAGACTCAGGAAGAGATCCATAGAATTTGGATGATGTAGTAAATGAGGAGTTGAGACCAGACCATTAGGCTTAGCTAGTTAAGGCCATCCTCCTCAAAGAGAAGGAAGAAACCTGCCACATATCATTCGCCTCCCTGTAGCCAAGTGCAACATGAGATGCACACCCCATTAAGCTTTCTGGGTAGGGTCATCCCAAGTACCCACCCTGGCATGCTGAATGACCCCAACTGAGTGAGCTTCTGAGGAGGCAAAGTGAGAATACCTGGGTGGGAGGGAGATAGAAAGTCTTACTTTTCCCTTTTCATTGGAACTTGTTCCCAAGAGGATTAATATGGTACATCATTTTCATAATAAGTAGCGAACAGATAGATGAGCTAAAATGAGAAGAGTGTGATGCTAACTGTGGGAAGGTGTGGTTAGCAAGTTTGGAGAAGGCCAGATGACACAGGGTCTCATGGGCTGTGAGAAGGAATCAAGTCCATAAGCTACAAATATGGGAAGACATGCAAAAATTCTAAGAAGGGAGGTGACAGATCGAATTTCTGTTTCCAGAAGATTTTTCAGACTGCAGTGTGCAGAGCAGGTCATAGTAAGATTGGATATCTGTGTAACGACAGCAAAGTTATAACAATAGTTCAAACAAGAAATTCGGTGTTAGTGTGAGTGGAAGGAAAATGGGTTAGTGTGAGTGGAAGGAAAATGGGTTGACAGCAAGTGAGAGGTGCAATTGATAGAATTTGCAGGACGGGCACGATGTTGGGTAAGGGAGAGGGAAAATGTTAGAGATGGTTCCTAGCTTTCTGACCCGCATACCTGGATGGGTGGTGGTGAAGGGAGCACGGGAAGGGGAGAAAGGGAGAGATCACAGATTGGCTTTTCTGTGTGAGTTGACACATAAGAAAAGTAGAAGGTGGATATGTGACCTGGAGCTCAGAGGAGGGGTCTGAGTGGATTTGGGGTCTCCTGGACTGAGACTAAATGATAAAATGGAGTTTACAGAAGTGTCGAGGAAGGAAAGAACAGTTATTCTCTCAACATCACTTGAATTCTCTTCTTGATCTTTGACCAAATCTGTTATCAGCTCTCATTTAAGGTAATATCATTGTTTTTGGGGTTTTTTTGTACCCCTCTAGACTGCAAGATGGTGGAGGGCAAGTCTCTTTTACGTATTTAAATGTACCGTGCCTAGCAGAGTGTTTAGTATACAGTGAGGGCAAATAAATAATAGATTAGCAGTGGCATGAATGAAGAGGATGGGAACAGAATAAACCAGGGATTGAGATCCAGGAAATCTGGTGTCTGGTTTCGTTCTGTGTGACCACTGGTAACTCACCTGATTATTTTATAGCTCTGTTTTCTTATTTATTTAACTTAATTTGCTTGATACATTGTATGACATGTGCTTAGTAAATAAATAAAGCAGAGTCTCCCTAACATCATAGGATAAAGGGGTCCAAGATCTACTGGATACCTAATATGTGCTACTACTCTGATGTTGGTGCATATGTTCATACACAGACACACACACGCACAATCTCAGTGTTAATCCTCATAACCATGCTTTGAGGTAAATACCATTGTCACTTTTATAAATGAAAATTGAGATTCAAATACATTAACTGATGTTTCAGGTTCGCACAGGGTTAGTAACTAGAATACAATCAGAGCCTGTCACAGACCTAAAACCTTGTTGCCACGTTAGAGAAAGTTAAAAACAGTGTATACAGGAGGCATCCCCATTGTTTCCGACACTAGCCTAAAGGCACACATCTAAATGTTGCTGTGTGGAACAGCCAAACTGGTTCTCCTACCAACTCACACAGCATGTGAGGCAACAGAGATTCAAATATTTATTAAGTGGGGGATAAAAGGTCCAGATTTTGGTTAAGACTGTTTTGTTTTGCTTTTACTTTTCAACCTGGCAGCTAATAGCAAGTAAAGCAAGTGAAATGTTGGCAGACAAGTTGGCTAAAGTACCAGACTTCTCTGTCGTCCAGTCAGACACTAGACACAGATGGAAAAAAATCTGCCTGGTTATCTTTGTCTGGTCTTTCCTGGCTGAAAAATAGGATATTCCTTGGAGGTAAAAGGGATGGTCCATTCCCCTGTTAAAAAGGACTTTACACACAAAGGTTACACAGTATATGGGGACAGGGAGAGAATGAATGATGGACATACACAAATTACATAGATGAAGAATCTATCCATTTTTTTAACCACATAAAATGTATGAGAATGCATGCACATAGAGGAAATATATTGGTGAGTTAGATGTATGTGTATGCATTTTATTTCCTTGAAAATTGCTATTATTTCTTTTCTCAGACATCTCACTTTCTTTTTCTTTCTTTCACAAAGAAAATTTTCTTTTTCCTGTTTCTCTTTCGATTGTCAGGAATCTCGGAATTCATGCCATGCCTGATTAGAACAGTTTCCTGGGGTTTTATTGTAAATGGTCTCTCATAGATGAGTCTTTTCTGTATAGGCCCCCTTCGATGCTTTTTGTTGTAAGCTATGGCAAATCCCTGCTGGGAGTATGAAGTAGATTCTATTAATAGCACTGATTATTCCCCTATCCCAGCATGCACATCCTTGGGATGGCCTCATCAAGGGTGGAGTTTATTTCCCTGCCTTTGGACTTGAGATTCACCATGTAACCTGCCTGGAACAATGGCAAATGCTGGAAATGAGAGTGTACCAGTACTGAGGCTAAGTTTGCAAAAGCCTAGTGTCCCTACTTGCCATCTTACACATCTGCCATTACAATAAGAAGGATGAGTTCAGGCAGCTAACTGGTCGCAGAAGGAAGATGAGAGACACAAAGAGCAGAGATGCCCTACCTGAACCCAGATGGTTGTCAGCAGACTTCCAATAGACTTGCAAATACAAAAGCAATAAAAAACAACTCTGGTTTTTAGCCACTGAATTTTGGCCATTTTTTTATGCAAGTAAGTTAACCAGTATAAGTTATGTATATGAGAATATTTGTTTTTAATATACATAGATGTATTTATGGTTCTTACAGTGAATTTGTGAATAATCTTAATTTTCAGAAACAGTGTGTTGTTTCATAACTTAATACTACTGAATATGTCCTTTTTCCTAAGTCTGCTTAAGGAAATTCTATTCACCCTTTAAAACCCTGTCATCGTCAGAATTCTCTGGGAAGCCTCGCTGATGTCTCTTGAAAATGGAATCATTTCCCCTTCTGGATTAACTGTATACCTTCAACATATTTCTGTTTTTTCTTTCACTGGATTTTTGTGACACCCAAGGTCAAAGACTGTGCCTCATGGAACTTTGTAACCTCTTTCATAGACATATCAGACATTCAAAAATATACATAACGGGATATACCCTGTGATCAATTTCCAATCAATTCACTTGTTGAGAACAAGCTGTCCAAGAAGATGGTCCTCTAAGGAATACTGGATATGTTGCTTTGGAAAAACACAAAGCATTGGTGTTACTAAGGAAACAAAGTACTGTATAGCATGTAAAATCTAGTGCAGTGAACTGTAAGTCAACTCCAATAATGCTCTCCAGACTAGACTTGCTCCCGGGCATCAGGATGAGAGGTAGTAGGTACCGTCATAACAATACTGACCTTCAGTGAGAAATGAAAAGTCAAAGTAATTTCTTCCCATTGATTTCTCAGAAGGTGTCGGTTACTTCATTATTCCTAATGACGTCAAATGAAATAAAACAAATGGAATAATGAAAATTATTTTCAACAGCATCAAAATATATGTAAAACATATGTAGCTTAGTGACGTGCCAAACGTGGGAAGAAAATTTTATTTTATGGTCTACACACTATGTATGGTTGGAAAAACCTACTTACAGTTTAATGTGTATATGTGACTTGGTGCAGGGCATTAGGAAGGAAACTTGTTGGTCATAATGAGCATGGTGTCACCACTGTGCGATTTCTAGTACTGTCTAGATACATTATGGTGAGATGGTCCCAGCAACTTGTCTTAAAATTTATAAATTGGGTGGTAGGAAAGGACATGGGTTACATTAGAATTTACATTTTATTCTAAATCATTTGTAAGTGCCAAGATGATGGGGGTCCATGAGATCTGACCAGGACTCTCTGTACCTACAACAAAATAGTTTGTCAAGCAAGGGAGGGTGCAGTGATAATTCTGATAGCTAACATTTATTAAGCCAAGACTGCTCTCAGCATTTAGCATGTATTAACTCATTTAAATTTCATAGGGCTCATTGAAGTAGTTATACCATTATCCCCATGTTTTACAGATAAGATTTTAATTTGTACTTAATCATAGTTTCCTTATCCTCTGTTTCTGAGTTCCCAATCAATTGCAAGATGAAACACGGAATGAGAGAAGCAGAAATCAGTATGTCAGATTATTGTTAAATATTGATAAGAAAGGACAGCTGGGTCTATGACAAGACTCAGACTTCCTATTATGTTTCTCTAAGATCAAATGTGTATAGAAAGAAAAGCAAAACAGACAAAAACATATTACAAAGATTTAAAAAATATTTATATACTAACATTCTTTCTCCACTGATATGAAACACCATCTGTGTTACATATGTGGTTCCATTGATTATTGTATCTGCTTCTGAGCTTTCTCATTTGTTCCATGGCCATGTGTGTCTATTCCTGGGCATATGTTATACTATTTTAACGAATACAGCTTTAAAATAGGTCTTAATAACTAGTAGGACAAGCACAATCATCATCATCATCTTCTTCTTCTTCATTACCTTAGCTGTCCTCCACTTTTATTCAGCCATTTAGGTTTTATAGTCATCTTGTAAAGTTGCATCTTCTTTTTTTGAAAATATTTTGTTTATTTATCAGAGATAGAGAGAGTGGGAGAGAGAGATCACTAGCAGGGGGTAAGAACAGAGGGAGAAGCAGACTCCCCGTGGAGCAAGGAGCCTAATGCAGGGCTGGATCCCAGGATCCTGAGATCATGACCTGAGCCCAAGGCAGACACTCAATGGACTGAGCCACCCAGGGGACCCGAAAGTTTCATTTTCAAAAAGCTATGGAATTTTTAATCAATATCATAATATATTTCAGATTAATTTTGAGAGAACTGCCAACTTTATGATACTTCTCCACTAATTCAGGACTTCTTTTGTGTCCACCTTTTTCTTGTTTTTTTTTTTTTCCAAAAAATACCTTGTCAGTCTTGTTACACTATTCTTGTATTTATTCTAGAAAAAATCTTTCCATCTTGCTCAACTCTATGTCTTACTACTTCTTTCATTAAGGACCTTAGTCTTTGTATGCCTGAAATAATGTTTTCCTCCTCACTTTTGGACAACAGTTCTGTATTTTATGTATATCTTATTTTCAAGACTATTGTTTTCCCTCAGCATGTTGACATTAGTACTCCATTGTCTTTGTTCTTTGTTGTTAAGAAGTCTGCCATCAGAATGATTGCCATTTTTGTAGGTAATTTTTTTTTTACTTTGTTAGATTTAAAGACTTTTCTTCTTTATCTCTGATACATCTAGGTATGGACATATTTGTATTTATAGTAATAGCATTGCAGCTCACTTTAAGTATGAGACTCTTGTCTTGGTGGAAATTTTTCCTCCAATATATCTTAAATAATTTTCTGTAGCATTTGTTTTAGTGTTGTCTTTTGGGACTTTTATGGGACATATATACTCCTATAGGGTATATATAGGATACATTGAAGACTTACCAATATATCAAGCAGGCTTCTAAGTTTCATATATCTATATCCTGAACTATATTCCTAGTTAACTTGTCATCACTATATTCAATGTTGTCCAAAGGAGAATTTCACTCACCTAGTGAGGATTTATAAAACAATTTCAATAGCTATATTTATATACAACACCAAAGGCATGATCTGTGAAAGAATTATTAAAACCAAGACAACAGGACCCAAATGGACTTCTGCTAAGCCCCACATCCACAAACTATGACTGAAACAGTTTCAGCTCTCCCAGAGATGGAATATTAAACTAGTCCATTAAGAATCAGCTGATGAGTAATATTCCAGATAGACTGCTGCCAGCCCTCAAAGAAAAGTAATTCTGCAATAAGCAATCCACTGGTTTTTTTAAATAAATATTTATTTATTTGAGAGAGAGCACACACACCTGGTGGGGAAGGGACAGAGATAGAGGGAGAGAATCTCATGCAGGCTCCCTGCTGGGCACAGAACCTAATACTGGGCTCCATCCCATGACCCTGAGATCATGACCTGAGCTGAAATCAAGAGTTGGACACTTTAGTGACTGTGCCACCCATGTGCCCCAACAATCAGCTGTTTTGCCTTATGTTAGTTCTTTCTTCTAGCTTGCTTCTGCTTATAAAAGTCTTTCATTTTGTACAGGACCTTGGAGTTTCTATCTGCTAGGTTGGATGCCACTTGATAAATCACTGAGTGCAGTCAATAAGATTTTTAAAACTTATTGAGCTGAATTTTGTTTTTTTAACAGAAATAATAGATAAGCTGGACTTCAATGAAATAAAAAACTTCAGCTCTGCAAAATATATTGTTAAGAAAGTGAGAAGACAAGCCCCAAACAGAGAAAATATTTGCAAAAGACGCATCTGACAAAGGATGGTTATCCATAATACACAAAGAACTCTGAATATTCAACAATAAGAAAACAAAGCATCTCAAAAAATGGGCCAAACACTTGAACAGACACCTCACTAAAGAAAATATACAGATGGGAAATAAGCATATTAAAAGATGCTCCATATTATGTGTCATCAGGGAGATGTAAATTAAACCGACAATGAGATACCAATACACACCTATTAGAACAGCTAAAATCTTGACCACTGACAATACCAAATGCTGCCAAAGTCATGGAGCAACAGGCACTCTCATTCACTGTTGATGGAAATGCAAATTGTCACAGACATTTGGAAGATGGTTTGGCAATATCTTACAAAACTAAGTCCATTCTTACTATATAACCCAAAAATTGCATGCCTTGGTTTTTACCCAGAGGAATTGAAAACTTATGTCCACACAAAAACCTGCACATGGATGTTCACAGCAACTTTATTCATAAGTGCCCAAATTGGAAGCAACCAAGATGTCCTGAGGCATATTAATGGATCAATAGCTACTTCATAGTTGCAAACATTAACCATGTTACTATAACTCAATAAATAATAGTTGCTAATACTAATAATGACTATATAACTCCATATGCAATGGGAGTCACTGAGATTTTAGGCAGAGGAGTAGCATGGCATATTCAAATTCAGTGGTTACTTGAGTGTCCACCTGATGCCATATGTACATACTGAGAATAGAGTAGTAAACAAAAAAAAAAACATATAATTCCTACCCTAGTGGAGCTTATACTGTAGTGGAAGATATGATCAACAAGTAAGAAGAATTAGGTTGTAAAGTCACGTGATGGCCATGTGGAGGAAGATTTAGACAGTGGTAGGTTGCTTGTGTAATAAACAAGAAAAAAGATGCACAGGCTGTTTGGGGACAAAGATAGTAGGGTTATAGAGAAAAAATGTGAGTTTAGAACATTTTAGGGGTAAAATAGCAGTTCTCAGTGACATAATCAAGGGCAGAAGGGCAGGAATATAAGAGAGGAAAAATACAAAACGAAGCCCAGATCTCGCACATTTCTGATTTGAGTGATTCTGCAGATGGAAGTAACAAGATTGGTCACAGAAGGAGAAGAGGAACTTCATGGAAATAAAACAATTCAGTTGTCCACCACTTGTGTTTGATGTTCCCATAGGATATACTTAACTATCTTTGTTCGGTAAGCAGTTCAGTATATTTTGTTTGTCATAACGCATGTGTGTAGGAGTTTACCCTCCAGATCCACTCTCTCCCAGGCTCTGTCTCCTGGAAGGCCCACCTGTATTACTGGTATCGTAGGCTTCCTTTTTCCCTGCTTCTACATCAATTTTGTCAAGAGTGAAGAGGACTGGAAGAAGAGGAGGAGAGGGAGGTCAGGTGTTCCCTCCCCAGGCTACTTCCCTGCCAGGATGGTATAGGCTTGTGTCATTCCTTGACTGGAAGTCAAGGTTCCTGCCAAGTCCATCTCCCTTGCTCCTTGATGCTTTCAGGTGCAACTAACTTTCCCACTTGTCCCTTTAGGCCTTGGGGAGGTAATGAATCCTGTTGTTAACTACATCCAGGATTCTATATTCATTTCTCCTCAGTTCCCTGTACTCACTCACTCACATTTTGAACATCATCCCTATGTTAAATTCTTCTCAAATCACTCAACTTGTACGTGCTGTGTGTTTTCTGCTGGGACCCTGAATGATGGTAGATGTTCTATAAAAAAAACATTGAACAAAAAATGTATAAATATATATATAGATGGATAGGTGGATTTAAACTTGAGAAAATAACTCTTGTCTAGCTATTTGGGCAATAATGGAAATCATGAGATCCTTGAGGACTCAGTACAGAGAAAGGTGAGAAAAAGCCTTATCTGGCAGGGGTGAGAAAGAACTTTGAGAGGCAGTGCACGGAGTGGCAGGAAATTCCAAGGTGTGGTGGATAATACTGGCAAGGCATATTATGAAGTTCTTCAGGAATTTTCTCTCACCTAGTAAGAAAATATATTGCTCCTCAGGGAGGAGGGGTAAGGTGGGAGGAGAATCAAAGATGGAATAAGGGAAGTAAAAAATGGCGCATCCATATTTCTTAATTAGCTTCAAGGGCAGAGCTATTGCCAAGGGTAACAATGTAGAAGTTGGAATGTCTGTATTCCTTAGGGAGAAAAAGTTCCTCCTTTTGCCACATCTTTTTTTTTTTTTTGCCACATCTTTTTATCTGATTTATGTGGCTTATATTTGTCTGTCAGAAACCTAGGCATTTCCAAACCAAATAGCTTACTTTCCCTATAGCAGGACCAAAATAGCAAAAAGCTGGGTGTGCTTCGTTCAAACAATCCTGGCAAGAAATCATTGCCACATGAAACACAGGTCACTCTCTCTGCTCACAACCATGGCCACACCTTTCAAAATGCAATGGAAGTTTTGAAACAGTTGAAATTGGCCCTGTAAATTCACTTCCAGGTATTCCTAAAGTACGTACAGGAGGAAGGAAGCCGGCCATCCCAGTTCTGTGGGATGGAGGCCAGGTTCTTGCCAAGAATATAGAGCAAATGGCCACTGCCTTTAATCCGTACCCTAGACACCCCACTCCACTTTTAAAAGAGCACCTGGGCAATGCAATTAGTAAAATAAAAACACAGAGCATGAGAAACTACGGGAGTAATAGATATCTCATGACCTTGAATATGGTGATAGTTTCACAGGTATAGACACATGTCAAAACTCACCAGTTTGTATACTTTATATGTTGTGTATTTCGTGTCAATTATACCTTTGTAAATTTGTTTAAAACAAGACAAAAC
The DNA here is from genome assembly GCF_905146905.1 of Nyctereutes procyonoides. NCBI lineage: Eukaryota > Metazoa > Chordata > Mammalia > Carnivora > Canidae > Nyctereutes > Nyctereutes procyonoides. Next base: position 36,071,961 of record NW_026575140.1, on the reverse strand, counting down.
AAAATCACACCATATAAAAATGGAAGGATGGTCCTGGTAAGGAGCTAGGAGCTGGGAATTTATGTAATAATTTGGATAGATGTGGCTTACAACCATATTCTCCAGATTACTGCTGGAGTGGTTCTTTAAGGATGTGAATCAGATCATGTCCTCCTCTTCTCAAGACCCTCCAGTGACTCTGATTTCTCCCTGAATGAAAATCAGAACCCCATAACCTACATACATCCCATCAGGCCCTATACTCTCAAACTGTTATGAGCCCCTCTGGCTTTGGCATCTACTGCTTTCCATTCCACCAGGAGCCGTATTAGGCTCCTGGTCATTCTTTTTTTTTATATACATATATATTTATTATTTTAGAGAGAGAAAAAAAGAGAGGGGGAATGTGAGTGGGGGAGGGGTAGAGGGAGAGAACCTTCAAGCAGATTCCCTGCTGAGTGCTGAGCTTGATGCAAGGCTTGATCCCACAACCCATGAGATCATGACCTGAACCAAAAGCAAAAGTCAGATGCTCAGCCAACTGAGCCACCCAGACTCCCAAGCCTCCTGGTTATTCTGATCAAGCATGACAAACTTATCTCAGGGCTGTTGCACTTGCTATTTTCTCTGCCTAAAATCTTTTTTCTACTACAAAATATGTACATGGCTTGCTCTAGATCCTATACTTTTAGCTTTTTCTTCAAATTTTACCTCCTAGTGAGGTCTTCTCTAACCTCCTGTTGAATTCTCCTGCTTTCACCTCACCCTCAGTGCTTCCTATTTCCTTCCCCAATTTATTTGTCTCCATAGTACTTGAGCATCACCAGCCATTCTCTATGGTTTACTTAGTTGTAATTTATTCTCTTTCTCCTCACCCTCCAACTACAATATAAACTCTCCAAAGGCAGGGATTGTTGTGTTTTGTTTATGATACCACCTGTACATGGGTATACACTCAAAAAAAAGTTAATACTTCATTCAGTTAAAGAAAATATCAAAATTGTTATGGATTTAATATACAACAATAAACACATACAGAAGTTAAAGGGATATCCTGCTGTCATTGGAATCATGCTAAAATTATTTCCTCCTGTTCTAAGACTTCTCTGGTAAGATATGCCATTCTTAAATTCATGAAGTACAGACAATAGAGACATCTTAAAGTTAATCTAGTTCATCCATAAATCTGAATGACAATTACACCATCTCAGCCCATTTTAACTGGAACATCTCCAGTATTGGATAACTTACTATTCATTTATTTAAAAAGTCAATATGATTACTGTGCAGATTAACTTTATGTATCAACTTGGCTAGACTATGATGCCAGATGTTTGGCCAAACATCAGGCTGTTACTGCGAAGTTATTTTTAGGATGTGATTAACATCTAACTCAATAGAATTTGGGTAAAGCAGATTATTCTTCATAACACAGTGGGCCTTAACTAATTAGTTGAAGGCCTTAAGGAGATCCTCTGAGGAAGAAGGGGCTCTGCCTCTAGACTGCATTTGGACTACAACATCAACTCTTCCTTAGTCTCCCACCTGCCAAGCTGTCCTGCAGATTTAGAACTTGACAGCCTTCACAATTTATGATCTAATTTCTTAAAGGCTCTCCTCTCTCTTTCTCTCTTTCACACACAAACCCCTTCTGGTTCTATTTTCTGGATAATTATGACTAATATGCTTACTGAGTCTGTATTCTGACCTAGGAACAGTCTAGGCACTAAGATCTGATGATGAATAAGACAGCTTGGAGCCTAGTAAGAAAGTAAAAAGATAACAATTAATGCAAGTATGGTAAATATTCTTAAGGGGAATTAACAGTGTGTCATGGGGAACATGATATCTTAAATGTAATAGGGACAACTAACCTAGGTCAAGAAGGCCTCACTTTAGAAACAAGATCAAATGACCCACAAAAGAACTTGGTGACAACTGGAGGGACGTTTTGGGTCTTCTGAGTCCTCTCATTACAGCTTCGTGTGGTTTGTGCAGAGGCAATGGTGAATAATTCCTAAAGCGAGAATTCCAGTCTCTGCTCTGCCATGTACTTCCCATGTGACTTGAGTAATCTGCCCCATACTTTTTTTTTAAGATTTTATTTACTTATTCATGGGAGACAGAGAGAGAGGGGCAAAGACACAGGCAGAGGGAGAAGCAGGCTCCATGCAAGGAGCCCGATGTGGGACTCGATCCCAGGACTCCAGGACCACACCCTGAGCCAAAGGCAGATGCTCAACCACTGAGCCACCCAGGCGTCTCCTGCCTTATACTTCTGTCTCAATTTCCTCATCTGCAAAATGTGGTTACAACAGTATATAGTCCATTAGGTTGTTATAACATTAAATGAAAAAGATTCAGTAAAGTATTGAAGACAGTTTCTGATATGTTAAATATAAATCAATAAAAGCTAACCATATTCTTACTTTTAAAAAACCGAATTGACATCAACAACACAAGAAACACAAATGTTTGCAAGGATATGGAGAAAAAGGAACCCTTGTGCACTGTTGATTTGTGTGGAATCAGAAAAGACCCTGAATATCCAGGGGAATATTGGAAAAGAAAGCCAAAGCCAGGGGCATCACAACGCCAGATTTCAAGTTGTACTACAAAGCTGTGATCATCAAGACAGTGTGGTACTGGCACAAAAACAGACACATACGTCAATGGAACAGAATAGGGAACCCAGAAATGGGCCCTCAACTCTATGGTCAACTAATACTCGACAAAGCAGGAAAGACTATCCACTGAAAAAGGACAGTCTCTTCAATAAATGGAGCTGGGAAAATTGGACAGCCACATACAGAAGAATGAAACTGGACCATTCTCTTACAACATACACAAAGATAAACTGAAAATGGATGAAAGATCTAAACGTGGTATAAGAATCCATCAAAATCCTAGAGGAGAACACAGGCAACATCCTTTTTGAACTTGGCCACAGCAACTTCTTGCAAGATACATCTATGAAGGCAAGGGAAAAAAAAAAGCAAAAATGAACTATGGACTTAAGATAAAAAGCTTCTGCACAGCAAAAGAAACAGTCAACAAAACTAAAAGACAACCTACAAAATGGGAGAAGATATTTGCAAATGACATATCAGATAAAGGGCTAGTATCCAAGATCTATAAAGAACTTATTAAACTCAACAGGAAAGAAATGATCCAATCATGAGATGGGCAAAAGACATGAACAGAAATCTCACAGAGGAAGACATAGACATGGCCAACAAGCACATGAGAAAATGCTCCGCATCACTGGCCATCAGGGAAATACAAATCAAAACCACAATGAGATACCACCTCACACCAGTGAGAATGGGGAAAATTAACAAGACAGGAAACAACAAATGTTGGAGAGGATGTGGAGAAAGAGGAACCCTCTTGCACTGTGCTTGCACTGTGCAGTGAACTGGTGCAGCCACTCTGGAAAACTGTGTGGAGGTTCCTCAAAGAGTTAAAAATAGATCTGCCCTACGACCCAGCAATTGCACTTCTGGGGATTTACCCCAAAGATACAGATACAGCGAAATGCCAGGATACCTGCACCCCAATGTTTATAGCAGCAATGTCCACAACAGCCAAATTGTGGAAGGAGCCTTGGTGTCCATCGAAAGATGAATGGATAAAGAAGATGTGGTTTATGTATACAATGGAATATTACTCAGCCATTAGAAACGACAAATACCCACCATTTGCTTCAACGTGGGTGGAACTGGAGGGTATTTTGCTGAGTGAAGAAAGTCAATCAGAGAAGGACAAACATTATATGGTCTCATTCATTCGAGGAATATAAAAAATAGTGAAAGGGATTATAGGGGAGAGGAGAGAAAATGAGTGGGAAATATCAGTGAGGGTGACAAAACATGAGACTCTGAACTCTGGGAAATGAACAAGGGGTAGTAGAAAGGGAGATGGGGGGGTGTTGGGGTGACTGGGTGACAGGAACTGAGGTGGGCACTTGACGGGATGAGCACTGGGTGTTCTACTATATGTTGGCAAATTGAACGACAATAAAAAATATATACAAAAAAAAGAATTGCAAACTGGTGCAGCCACTCTAGAAGATGGTATGGAGATTCCTCAGAAGGTTAAAAATAGAACTACCGTATGACCCAGCAATTGCATTATTGAGTATTTACCCAGAAAATACAACACTAATTCAATGTGATACCTGTGCCCTTATGTTTCTAGAAGTATTATTTACAATAGCCAAAACATGGAAAAGCCTAAATGTCCAAGGATTGATGAATGGATAAAGAAGATGCGGTATACATATATTAGCCCTAAAAAAGAATGAAAGAAAGCCTTCCATTTGCAATGACATGGATGGAGCTAGAGAATATAATGCTAAGTGAAATAAATCAAAGACAAATAACATTAGGATTTTACTCATATGTGGGATTTAAGAAACAAAATAAACAAAGGGAAAAAATGAGAGAGAGAGAGAGAGAGAGAGAGAGAGAGCGCAAGCCAAATCAAGAAACAGACTGTTACCTATATAGAACAAAGCGATGGTTACCAGAAGGGAGGGGGGTAGGGGGCAAGGGTTAAACAGGTGATGGGGATTAAGGAGTGCACTTTTTGTGAGGAACACTGGCTGTTATGCAGAAATGTTGAATCACTACATTGTATACCTGAAACTAATATTACACTGTATGTTAACTAACAGGAATTAAAAGAAAAACTTAAAAAAAAACTGAGTTGGAAAAAACCTGTCATTTTCATCTATCAGTTTATTTTTCATCCCTTGGAACCATACAGACTGGCCTACTCCCTCTTTCACATGACAGTTTAGGGCAGCCAACATGTCCCTAGAACCAGCCTCTATTGTCAAATTGCTCTCTTGGTTCAACATCCCTGTTCCCTCACTGCCCCTCTTGTGAAATAGTTCCAATCTCCTCATCAGTCTGGGTGCTGTCCTCTGAGACAGGTGGGGAGTCCCTGTCTCTTCCTGTGTGCTTCCCAGAACTGACCCTGACACTAAGTGTGCTGGAGACCATGGGACCGCCACCTTCCCTGCTGTGGGTCTGGCGCCTCTATCCTGCTTCAGTGGACTACATTCAGACTCGAAACCCTATGCTCAGTAGATTCTGTGAAATGAGTGTGCATTCCTGGCCTCTAGGAGGACCTAGTCTTTTTTCCTCTCTCCCACTTTAGGAAAAGAACCATGTTATTTGTTTATTATGCTTATTACAGTTTCATTAATTTCTGGGACAAAATTTCTGGGAAAAAGTTCTGACCAGATTATCCCCTGTTCCAATATCACTGTAGATTCCCTTTTTTGGCTCTATTATAAGGGGCAAACTTCTAACAATATGACTAACTTGTATAAATCCAGCTTGCTATGTGGAAGACAGAGACTTTTGTCATATATGAACACACTTACTTCCCAGTGCCCAATGTGGGAGGTGCATTAGGAGTTTCTGCATTTTACTGATAAGGAAGCTAGGCTCAGAGCTAAAGAGCAGCCCAAGACCACTTAGCAAGTGAGCAGGAGAGCTAGGATTCACACCCAGGACAGCTGTTCCAGACTGATGCTGTGGGTCCACCATGAGCTGCTACCTCTCCAGATGTCATTCATGGCCTTGCCCCATCAGTCCCCAACCAAGTGTCCTGATATCATGGTCCCCCAGCATGAGCCTCTTCTCTTCAGTACCAGGCCACATTCATGGACACGCATGCACAGTACCATGTGCACTCCTCATTCCTGCATGCACAGTGCACACTTGAACCATGCCCTCCAATCACACAGAACTGTTTGTCACTGCTTAGACATCACACTCCCTTATACATGTGCCTCTGGGCTATTTCTTAGGTGATTCTTTGGGTAAAGCATGGACGAGGTCCTCCTAGAGCCCTTGCATAAGAATGACAACAGTAACAGCTAACAATTATCTATAACTGCATATCTTGAACTACTCAGAGTACCTTGCATATATCCACTCATCCAATCTTATGACAGACAGCCCTATGAGGTAGGCTCTATTATTGTTTCCATTTTACAGAGGAAGAAATGGAGTCACAGAAAAATTAAGGGCACATAGCTAATAAGTGGTAGAGACACGATTCTTATCCATGCAGCCTGGTATTCTAAGTCATTCACCTCTATTCCTCTCTCCAGTCCTTTTTAAGATGTCATTTCTCTCAGCCAGAGAGATACTTTTTTTTAAAAAAAGATTTTATTTATTTATTCATGATAGACATAGAGAGAGAGAGAGGCAGAGACACAGGCAGAGGGAGAAGCAGGCTCCATGCCAGGAGCCTGATGGGGGACTTGATCCTGGGACCCCAGGATCACGCCCTGGGCCAAAGGCAGGCGCCAAACCGCTGAGCCACCCAGGGATCCCCATTTTTTTTAAAGATACTTTTTTGGTAACAATTTCAACTTTTGACTGCAATTATTTCTAAGTTTCCCCCAGTAGGTTATGCCATCGTCAAGGGCAAGCAAGGCCTGCAGAACCCAGCACAGTGGCCAATACTCAGTGTCTCCTTGCTGAATACCTGTATGAAAGAGACAGTGAACCAGAATTAAGTGAAGGAGCATAGAGGGTGGCAGTTGTCAATAAAGGTAAAGAATGAAGAAGAGAGATTGTTCTTAATCCCTTTACAGAAAATCAACTTATAAGAACTGCCAAGAACACAGGAAGAAAAATAAATGCAAAAGAGAGACCAAAACCAAACCACAGATAAAAGAGAAAAATCTCTTAGCTGATAAAGAACCTAGAAACACTTTTAAAGACTTCTTTATTGGAACTTTGGTATTATATTTCTCATTGTAACACAGAGCTCTGTAACGATCTTATTTTTACATCCGTTTTCTTGCTTTACTTCCTTTGCTAATATTTCCATGACCCCATGTTTGTGCAACTCCTTTCCTGGTGCCATGTGTGCATCTGGAGCTCTCGGCCGGTTGTAGAAATGCCCTCTTTGAATATTTACACTGAAGTCAGCAGGACCTTTTTTTTTTTTTCCTTTTAAATTGGGTAAATGCATGAGAACTTTGGTTATAATTTCCTGAACCAGGAAAGCCAGCTACCAGGGATGGAAATTCAGTAGTAAATGACTTGTTAAGAATCTATTTTGTCAAGTGACTTAATAAGAAAGCCACTAAAGGTACAGAGGGTCTCAAAACTTTGCAAGTAAAAATCATCTGTGGCATCTGTTTATAGTACAGATTCCCAGGTTCCGAGGAGGCAGAGATTCTGATTCAGTGTACCTGAAGTGGGGCTCAGGAATGAGAATTTTGAATCTAATGCCCTATAGTGATTCTGCTGCAGGTGGTGAAAGCCATGGAGATGCAAATAGCATGAGCTGTGGCTTTTAAAAAAGCCAAAATTCCCACTAAATATTTTTTAAATGTGTGTAGCTCTCTTAAAATCCTTGAGCCTCAAATTCTTTACCGTTAGAAGGAGAAAATAATATATACCTCCATACTGTTAGATAATCATGCCATGCTTCCATGGAATGGAAATTTTAGTGACAGCCTGTATGAAGATGTCACTGGGTTTGGCAGCCATGCCATGGAGAAAGGGTGGTGGGCAATCCCCTCTAACACCACTTTTTTAAAAAATTTAAGTTCAATTAACTAACATATAGTGTATTATTAGTTTCAGAGGTAGAATTCAGTGATTCACCAGTTGCATATACACCCATATGGTTTGCATATTGGTATGCATATTAACCAGTTGTATATACACCATTCATTACATCAAGTGCTTTCCTTAATGTCCATCACCCAATTATCCCATCTGCCCACCCACCACCCCTCCAGTAACCCTCAGTTTGTTTCCTAGAGTTATGAGTCTAACACCACTTTCATGAAACAAATGTATAGATTCTTAAACCACTATAAAAATGCCCAACTATCTTTGGCAAGCACAATTTAGCATAAAGAATGAAGTGATTACAAATAATAATGTTATGTGGTACATTTGCAAGCCTGGTTAAAATGGTTAAATTTCAGGGAAAATGTAAATTACCAAAACTGACTCAAGAAAAAAAATAGAAATCCAAATTAACTAATAGCCATTAAAGAAAGGTGGATCGCAATCAAAACAATCTCTCTACTATAAAGCAAAAACAGGTCCAGATGCAAAACCACTAAATAAAATAGTCACATGTGAATTTAAGTTGAGTTTTTTTTTTAATCTTAAGATATTACAGTCAAATAAGGTTTACTCAGGAAGCAGGTACTCTTCACCATCAGAAAATATGCTATATAGTATATGCACTGATATAAGGAGAAAAATACAAAACTATTTCAATAGGTGTAAAATAAACATTTAAAGTTGTTCAGCATTCATTCAAGATGAGAAGAAATCCTAATACTTAGCTTAGGAAGGCACTTCTTTAATCTGATGAAAGTAGCTATCAAGACTTACCAAGTATCATGCTTGATGATGGAACAATAGAGTTACTTCTGCTTCCAGTGAGTGATGCAGTAAGAGTCCTATACAATGAGATTAAAAGATAAAATGAAAAAAAAAGGAAATAGAAGTTATAAAGGAATAAAGAGGACTGTCCTTATTTGTAGACAATATAATTGTCTTATAAAAGATCTCAAGAGATCCATAGACACTGTATTAGGTCTAATTAAATAATTAAGCAAAGATGGAAGATACAAGATACATACCAAAAAACCCAATACATTTCTAAATAAATGCAACCATCAGAAAAATGTAATAGATAAGATTCCATTTAAATAGTGACTAAAAACTTTAACTTATATAGAAATAGGTGTAAGAAAAAGATATCTATGTTCTTTATTAGGAAAATTATAAAGAATTATAAAAGGACATAGAGAAAATTAAATAAATGGGGGTAAATATCACATTCATTGTTGGATGGACCCAATAAAGATGCCAATTCCTCATAATTAATTTACAAATTTAAAACCAAATCTTAACAGTAGTTTTTCCTGAACTTAAAGGGCCAAAAGAGCTAAGAAAAATTTGAAAGAACAAAACAAAATGCTGAGTCTTACTCTACCAGATATCAAGGCTTTAGTAATTAAAACCATATGGCATTAATGCAAGTCCACATAAACAATCAGATGAAAAAAAAAAAGACAAAGCTCAGAAACAGAACCATATACATATGGAAACCTGATATATGACAAGTATAGTACTATAGATCTATAAAGTGAAAAGAATTATACCAATAAATGGAATGGATGTAATTGTATATACTTACAGGAAAAAAATTAATTCCCTACATCACACTGTACACACACAGAAATTATTATAAGTAGATTGAAGCCATAAATATGAGAAGTTAGACTCTAAAACTTTTTAAGGAACCAAAGAATAACTAAATAAGAAAAACAGAAATTGACATAGTTATCAAAATTTAAACCAAAATAGAATTTCTGTTAAACAAAATACACTGTAAAATAAGAAGATTAACAAGATCTTTGGAGCCAATATATGCAATGATATAACTAGCAAAGAATTAGTACTAGAATATTCAAAGTAATAATATAAATTGACAAAAAAAAGGCAACCCAATTTTAAAAATAGGCCAAGGATATCAGTAGAAGCAGCACAGATGACCAATAAACTTAGAAGAATTTCATTAATAATCAGGGAAATGCAAAATAAAGCCACATTGAGATAATATTTTACACCCAGATTGTCTCACATTCAGAAGCTTGGAATTTCGGAATGTCTACTTCTGGCTATGAGAATAACTGGAAACACACTTTCTCACAAACAACTAGAAAAATGAACAAAATAATATTTTAAAAGTGTTTTTATATTTAGTGGCTATAAAACAACTGTTCCAATAGAGAGGACTGGAAGTTCCAGAGAGGAGAGAGATAAGCAGAGGGGATGCTCCCCCAAAGATGCAGGAAAAAACCACACAGGATTGCCTTTCTTTGTATTTTCTGCACGAAGCCACTCGTGTGTAGGATGAATTTCTATCTGTTAAAGGCAAAAGGTAATCAGGAATATGTAAGCTGAGAAATTCTCAGAGCTGACATACAGCTATCTTTGAGTACCAAACAGCCAGAATGGAGAGACATCGTGGAACATGAGGTCATTGACATGATACCTAAGAAGAGGCAAGTCTTGGAGAACAAAGTTAAGTCTAAAGAGAAGAATACCTTAGACTTATCCTGACAAAGTTGAAAAACGAAAATAAACCAGAAAAAATAAGTCTCTAAAGTAACGTTAGCCACTTATGGAATAAACCCCAACAATCTAGACATAGATCTTAAACTTTTCACAAAAATTAACTTGAAATTTATCAAGATCTAAAGGTAAAATGCAAAACTATAAAATTCCCAGGAGAAATCCTAGATGGCCTCAGGTATGGATGGCTATGACTTTTTAGAAACCACACCAAAGGCATGATGCATGAAACCCACTTTTAATATACATGCAGAGATAGACTGACAGTAAAAGGATAGAAAAGGATATACCATGCAAACACCAAACAATAGAAAGTTGGAGAGGCTATATTAATAACAGAAAAAGACTTCAGAACAAGAAATATTTTGTAGCAATAAAAAGGATATTTCATGGTGATAAAGGGGTTAATTATAAGAAAACTAAATGTGTATGCATCATATAAGAAATCTTCAAAATATGTAAGCAAAAACTGATAGAATTTCAAAACTTCTCAGTAATTGATAAAAACAATAGATGGGAAATGAGTAAGGAGATACAAAATTTGAAAAACAGTTTAAACCAATTTGACCTAATTTACATTTACACTTCACCTGACAACATCACTACATACATTCTTTTCAAGGGTCTGTAAAAATTCAACAGGATGGAACCTACACCAGATTACAGAACTATCCTTTAAAAATAAATCAATGCAAGATTACAATAAGAGTATTTTCTCTGGCTTCAAGGAACTGATTTAGACGTCAATTGCATGGGATTATCAGTAATATAATCCCCAACTGTTTGGAAATCAAACACTACACTTCTAAAATAAACCATGGGTCCAAAAAGAAATCAAAAGTAAAGGAGAGATGAGCACTGAGGACACAAAAAGAAATACAACACGTTTTCTGCCCTTTTGGATCTCATGATCTAGTAGTGCAGATAGATGAAGCATTGAAATAGATATGGAAACTACTCAAACAGAGTAAAAGTGTTATGCTGACGTAGATAAAGGAGCGATGCACTCTGCACAGGAAATGTCGATTGTGTAATTGTAAGAGGACTGGCATTTACTAATGAAAGAAGAAGATGTTTGGGGGGAGGAGACACAAAATGGCATTTTATTTACTGGGGCTAAAGATGCGAAGAAGGATGGTGGTAGGAGAGGAGATTGGAATTACTGTGAATTACTGTGAAATAATGAGCTGAAAATTTGTAATTTATTCTGAAGCTGCTGGCAAAAGGTGTTTAAAGGAAAATGAAGGGCGATGTGTGTAGACACATGTATTCGAAGACATAATTCTGGCCATCTTCAGTATGGAAGATGAAGTGGGGTTGGTTTGCAGATGAGAGGAGGAGATGGGTATGGATGCTGAGTGACCAATTAATAATCAATAATCCAGGGGTGGGATCATGAGCACCTGAATTAAAGGTCTAAGACTCTCTTTAAGAGTCTAAAGAGGTGAGTCTGAATCCATGCCCCCACAGAAACTTCAACATCTACTGTTGAGCAAGTTGTTCCATTGCTCTGGCCTTACAAGGATCATCTGTAAAATGAGAGCCACCCATGGGAAGAATGGTCAGGGATGGCCAAACTTGCGTACTCTTAGAACTTTTGTAACTGGCTCTGAATACCTGTTCCCTTTGCCTGGAAAGCTCTTCACCTGCATCTTCATCCTGCCAATTCCTTCCTGTCTTTCGGATGTGGAAAAATTACCTTTGCTGGGAGTGGACACTTTCTCTGACCCCCCAATCAAAACAGCTTCCACTGGTTGCTGTTTAACACATCACTTTATTGGAACACCAGGTGGCTCAGTGGTTGAGAGTCTGCCTTTGGCTCAGGTCATGACCCCGGGACCTGGGATTGAGTACTGCATCAGTCTCCCAACTGGGAGCCTGCTTCTCCCTCTTCCTATGTCCTGCCTCTCTCTGTGTCAAATAAATAAATAAATAAATAAATAAACAAACAAACAAACAAACAAATAAATAAATAAATAAATAAATAAATTCTGTTAAAAAAGTATGCCCCTCATGAGTAAATTAATAAAATCTTTTAAAAAACCCATCACTGTTTCAGTAGCTTTTATTAATACTCAAAATTCTCTTATCTATTTGTTGTGTCTCATCTGTCTGTACCCCACTAGAATGAAAGTTCTGCAAGAAGAGAAATGACCTGTCTCATGTTCCACTGTACCACCAACATATAGAACCATGCACATAAAGGACACTGATTAAATGTCTGTCGAGTGTTGAATCTCATAAAATCCATTTCTTTTTATGAGTATTGTAAGGATTGCCTAAGATCACACAACTAATAAATAGTAGAGAGAAATGAAAATCCTTGTCTTCTGATTTCCTGGTTCACTGATCTTTCCATACATGACATCTGGTCTCTTACCTCATAGGATCATTTGGGAGATCAAATGAGAGGATAAGATGAAGAGCTGTAAGTTTTCTGAGAAGACAAGGCTCATGATTTAGAAGTTGCCCGGAAAGGAAACAATGACTCAGTGCCTCTCGAGGCTGAGAGCAAATCACAAAATCCACTGTATAGGCAGTGTCAGACCTAGGGAGCTTAGAAAAGGTCACTGTTTGTTTGTGTTCAGATGTGAAAGCCAGCATTAGGTGCTGTTGAGATTGAGATCGAGTAGGGACATATGATCCGGGAGGGAGGTAGACGAGGCAAAGGAAATAAAGGTCTGTCTCATTAAAATGTTACTGAAGTCCTGAGGTGGCAAGATTCCCAATTACCTACATCTAACATATTCCTTCCTCTTGTGGCTTTCTGAGTGAAAGATTACATTCTCCTGGGTTTCTTCCACACTTAAAGGGCTGAGGAGGGAAAATCTGTTCGTGATTGAGAAAGAGAGAAGACATCCAGCAGGCAATGGATGACCAAGAATCCAAATTTGACTTAATGGAATATATTAATCCAGGCATCTCTTCTTGCTCATTTATCCAGCAATTGTGGAATAATAAAGAAATTAAGATTGCCGGACAAGGTGTGAGGCATGGTGATAAAGAGGTCAATGGGATTGAAGGGGGCTTTACCTCAGGGAGCTGGAAAGTAAATGGAGAAGACAGTAAACAAATGTTAGTGTGATGAGATGAAGTCCCATCTTGTTGAGGTGACCCTGGGGAAGTCCCCCCCTTCTCAGTGACACTCAGGGCTACCCAATAAAAGAAAACTAAGAAAAAAAGGTTTGTTTTTCTTCCTTTGTCATCTTTATGTTTAAATATAAATATAGCCAGAAAGCAATTTGATTTTAATACAAAAGTTTAAAGTTTGGAACAAATCTTCAATATGAAATCTACTTAGTTTTTACATGTATGCTTTTTTAAAGATGTGTGCATTTTTTCATTTAATTTTTTTGAAACTATTTTTCAGCTTTATTGAAATATAGTTGAATAAATAAAATTGTAAGATAAAGTGTATGTTGTGATGATTTGATATACATCTACATGATAAAAGGATTCCTCCCATCTAGTTAATAAACATATCCACTACCTCATGCATATATCTTTTTTTAGTGAGAATGTTGAAGTAGTTACTTAGCAAATTTCAATTATACAATACAGTATTAGCAACTATATTATACATTAGATCCTCAGAATTCATTCATCTTATAACTGAAAGTATGTACTATTTTACCAAACACTTCCTGTCTCCCGCTGCATCCCAGCCCCTGGCAATCACTTCTCTACTCTTGGTTTTTACGAGTTTGACTGTTTTTTTTTTAAAGGTTCCATATAAATGATACCATGCCATATTTGTCTTCCTCTATCTGACTTATTTCATTTAGTATATTTCCCTCAAGTTCCACCCAAGTTGTTTGAAATAGCACGATTTCTTCTTTTTCAGGGCTAAATACTATTCCTTTATATATACACGCTTATACATAAATACTTGGTAGGATTCTTTACATTCTAAAGGGAACACATTTCACAACTAGGAAAAATACTCTGGCTACATACCAGGTGACAAGAAAGGCTGCCAGCTTGACCATGGGATACCAAGTGACCATCTGTCCAGGGCTGCCCATCAGTCATTGGATGCAAGCTGTCCTGGGAAAGGTCTGCTCTTGGGTGAGGTGGGGTGCTGTGCACCTGAGATGAGCCCTACAGGGGGCTGACCTCACCCCCAGCAGGCAGGAAACAAATCCTCTCTTGAAGGGGGATTTGGGCAGCACACCTCCATGCTCATCACATGGCATATGGTATAATGATTAAGAGATGTGTGACATAGACTTACTGTTGGAATATGGCTCCTTTACTTTCTAAATGTATTAGTTCAGGAAATTTACTTTAACTCTTTAAGACTCAGTTTTACCATCTGTAATGTGAGGATAATAGTACTTTGCTAAAAACAAATAGTACTTTGCTTATGAAATTATTGTTGCATGTAAGTGAGGTAATACACGCTAAGAACTTCACAGTGCTCCAAAGTGCCACCTAGCATTGTTAGCATTATTTATAAGCTGAGACTGAGCAGTTAAAATAATGCATGTGTCAGATATAATCGTGCTTGATTATGCTCAGATTATTTCTCCCTTTGTTTCCTTCTAATTTTTTTCTGAATAATGTTTCAAAGTCTCCATGTGGTTTTCTTTTGATGAACAGTTGGCAATGAGGAGAAAGGTAAGATCAGTAGAGGATTAGGGAAGGAAAATTCTTTGTTGTGTTTGCTTACTGCTCAGTAGCCCTGGCAACTCAGCTCCAGGCTGGCTCTGTGGCCATTGCAGTGAAACTAGATTTATGCTACACAGGTTGCAGACATGCATTAGAATGGATTCCCCAGACTTCTTGCTACCCTACCTCTCTTCTGAGACACCTAAATATTCTGATCAAAGGTTTCCACTTGCTGGAGAAGTGGAGCATGATTTGACCAAATCTAATTTTTGTGTGGATATGGGTGTGTTTTCATTTCCCCTTCCATGAAAAAAAAAAAGGAAGGGGGAGCAGCATATGTTATTCCTTTGCTGCCATCTGAAACAGCCAAGTTGAGAGCCAATTTATTCAGCCTAATTCATTCCAGGTTTCTCAAGGAATAAACAGTGTTCTTGAGAGTTCTCAGATGTATGGCCAATAGAGATCTAGTTGCCTGGGAGCACTAATGTCAAACAGTCAGGTACCTTTCAGTTAGGGCACAAGGCAGTAGGGATGGAAGGTGCACTCAGACACTCTCTGGGTGCCCCTGAGACCCCAGAGCTGTGTGATGTGACAACTGCTTTGCATACCCTTAACACAGACTGAGAGAGCTCATTAGGGTCCCTGTAAGCAATATCATATTTCATTGCTCAAAACCTAATTCAAATCTGCAGAGAGAAGGAATTGCTTAGAAAGAGAAAAACAAAAGGAATTGTATTTCATGTTATTTCTCCATGAGTCCTACATATCCTTCAAGACCTCCCAAGGGCCCTACTTTTACTACAAAAATCTTCCTAGATGATGCCAGCCTATACTGATAAAGGATTCCTACTGAAATTCCTATTTGGAGCTATACTCTGTTTCTCAGAGGATGAAATAGAGACCCTGCTGCTCGCTGAATACAGCACCTACTGAGAACTGGGAACACCTAATGTGTACAGAAGATCACATCCTATGGAGGCAGGTGGTTCTAGGTTCAAATTTTGCTGCCCTTTTCCTTGCTCTGTGAATTAGGGCAAGTTAGCTCTCTGAACCAGCTTCATTTTTCAAATGAAGATGATAATTTCTCATATATGAACAAAACAATATGACTACCATCATTTTAGCTTTTGTTGCTTAGTCAATATGCACTTGATCTCTTCTAATATATCAAACATTCTTTGAGGAGTACCGAGCTTATGGTGGGGGGGCCAGTCTGTGTGCTGTTTGTACTCAGCTCTATTCTTCAACCTTCAACCTGGGAGGCACAAGTCAGAGATAACAGGCAAACAGGAGAAAATATCCACGTGAACCATGTCTCTGACCCTGGCTGTGTCTACTCTCTGGCTCAGAGACAAACCTGTCTGGTTCCATCTCCACCCAGGTGCCCCCGACCATGGGGATCTGGAAATGTCACTGCCTCCAACCAAAGGATTGACAGCATTTTCCTGCTGTGGCTAATCTCTTGGCTTCTCACCTCTTCTTTCACCAGTGCAACCAGTTTCTTTTGTACTCAATATTGAAAGCTTCCTGGTTGAACCTTGACTCATATATTGAATATGAAGAACGTACTCAATCCATAGTTGCTGCACATTTTTTAAAAAAGCATTAGGGAATCCTGGTAAATAGAATATTAGAAATCAGTAAATCCTAAGTATATGCAAAGCCTCAGTGTATTCATTTCATAGATAAGGAACTTGAAGCCCCTAAAAGCGAAATGACTTCACCAAGGTAACACAACCAGAAAAAAATATGCAACATGCATGCTCATGTGAAAGACACTTCTACTCAAACTGTAATGCAGATTTCTAGATGCACACTACTTGAGGACAGGGATTCCTTTTTGCACAGTTGACCCTTGAACAATGTGGGGGTTTGGGGTACTGATTCTCTGCACAGTCAAAAATCCAAAGGTAATTTTAACTCCTCCCAGATTTAGCTATTAATATCTTACTGTTGACTGGAAGCCTTACCAATATCAAACAGTTGATTAACATCTATTTTGTATGCTATGTATTATATACTGTATTCTTACAATAAAGTAGAGAAAATGTTACTAAGAAAATCATAAGAGAAAATCCATTAACAGTATGGTGTGGTTTTTTATTGAAAAAAAAAATCCACATGCAAGTGGACCCATTCAGTTCAAACCCATGTTGTTCAAGGATCAACTGTATATTGATAGTTTCTAGCACATAACCTGGTATGAAATGGATGCTTTGAATATCTGTCAAATGGAACTTATTCCCGGTCAGTTGCAAACTCCTTGAAGTAGGAGACACAGAGAAGCTATAAGCACCTTAATATGTGTCATAGTCCCCAACTTATGCTTAAAATGGTAGCATTAATAGTTGACCTAGGAGTTTTCTGCCAATACCCTGGAAGACAACTGTTACGTGGTTTACAAAATAATTTCTCACACAAGCCATAGAACAACTTTGTGGGGTAGTAGGCAAAAATCAGTATTTAACAGGCTTGTTTTACAGTTGAGGAGGTTAAAGTGGCTGGCCCTAAGTAAGGTCATGGGCTGAACTCTAATCTTCTGATTGCAAAATGAATATTGTTTCAATTACACTATCCTGTGTTCCCTATCTAACATCTGAAGTAGATACATATGGAAGCTATAGTATATTTAGCCATTATGGCAATATTAACAAGTTAGAAATATCTTTCTCAAACTGGGTTACTACATCCCCAGGGGGTCACAGGGGTATCCTGAGTGTACTTGAAGCTGGATCTCCCTGAGCATGAAATGTACCTGAAGATTTGAATGACTCTGTAAGTACTTTAAATGAAAGACTGTTTCACATTAAATTAAGATGGAAATATTTTGTGAGGAAGAATACAAAGTTCTGGTGATTTTTTATTGTAAAATACAATCCCTGAAAGCATTTATGAGTTTGTCATTGCAGTTATAGTGGATCGCCTATATTTCTAGGCGGGGTCTTCAGTTTTCATTCCAGAGGTACTTCAGTTAGAGTTTAAGAAACGCTTTTTCTTTTTATTTTACAGAGCATAATTATTTTAAAAATCAAAGCAATACATGCACATAATTAACAAATCAAATAGTACAGAGGGATCATAATAAAAACCAAGAGTTCTTTTCTCCAAATCTTTCTCATCCATCCTCAGATGGATGCTCCCACTCCCAGAAACAGTGATCTATATTATGTGCTTCTGTTTTTTTAATCTGTAAATAATGTTTATTATTTCTTAATGAATCAACTTTATTATCCAGTAACTTCTGACAAAAAAAGGAGGATTTACCTCACTTAACCACCTCTAAAAATATCACCTCCTGGAATGCCTGGGTGGCTCAGTAGTTGAGCATCTGCCTTTGGCTCAGGTCATGATCCTGGGGTCCTGGGATCAAGTCCCGCAGCAGGCTCCCTGTACGGAGCCTGTGTCTCTGCCCCTCTCTCTCTGTTGAATAAATAAATAAAAATAAAATCTTTTTAAAAAAATCACCTCTTTTTTGTGAGCTTGCCTTTTCAACCTCTAACTGGAGATTTTAGATGAATAATGTTGCTGCGATCAAATGTACCAGCCTATTTTTTTTGTGTGCCTTAAGAAGATTCTACTTCAAAGTCATGAAGATATTCTTTCATATTATCTCCTAAGAATTGTACTGTTTGTTCTTTATTTATACCCAACAAGCTATCTGGAAGTGATTTTTGAATATGACATAAGATAGGGATAAGTTTACATTTTCTGAGCGGAAGAATATATTTATGGCATAATAACACACAAAGGGCTCGCTTTCACAATACATAAATACCATCAACAAATTAGTAAGAAAAATACTAACAATCCAATAGAACCATGAAAATATTGAAAAAAGACTTTGCAGATTAGGATAGCCTAATGACCGATTAGAACACATGAAATTAATAATACATGTAAAGGTACTTAACCTAATCTATAATCATGAAGTTAAACATGAGAAACTCTTTTATGTTCTTGAATGAAAAAAATTAACAAGTCTAACAATAAGAAATATTGACAAGTTTGTAGAGCATCAGAGACTCTCCCAAACTTTTCGTGGAAATATAAATTATTAAAACCATTTTAAAAGTATTTGATATTATCTACTAAAGTACCCTAAAATCCAGCAATTCTACTGGAGTATATACAACAGAAATGTGTGCAAATAAGCACCAAGAAATGTGTTCAAGAATTTTACAGCAGTATTATTCATAATAGTGCCAGATTGGAAACAAGCAAAAGTCCACAAAGAGGATGTTCCTCATTAACAGAATAGGTTAATACATGGAAGAATATTTTTTTATTATTATTCACAAGAGACACAAGACACACAGAGAGAGGCAGAGACACAGGCAGAGGGAGAAGCAGGCTCCATGCAGGTAGCCTAACGTGGGACTCGATCCTGGGACTCCAGGATCACACCCTGGATCAAAGGCAGATGCTCAATCACTGAGCCACCCAGGTAGAATAATTCTATAGCAAAGCAACTGGTGAATCTCACAAACATAATCTTGAGCACAAGAAGCCAAACACATTCATGCATGCACGCATGCACACACAAATGCACTGTATATTTCTATGAAAATAAATTGAGCAAACAAGTAACACACTAGAGTGATAGAACTAAGTATGGAAGTTAAGTAGAAGTGGTTATTGCTAACAGGTAGCAAGAAACTCACTATAACAGGTGTGTTAGTTTCCAAGGGCTACCACAAGAAAACCCCACAGACTGGTTTAAATAACAGAAATTTATTTTGTCACAATTCTGGAGTCTAGAATTCTGAGATCAAGGTGTTGGCAGGGTTGGTTTCTCCTGAAGCCTTTCTCCTTGACTTATGGATGGCGGTCTCTCAGTATCTTCTCTGGGTCTTTCCTCTAGTGCATGTTTTTGTCCTTGCTTCCTCTTTTTTTTTTTTTTTTAAGATTTTATTTGAGAGACATATAGAGACACAGGCAGAGGGAGAAGCAGGCTCCATGCAGAGAGCCCGATGTGGGACTCGATCCTGGGACTCCAGGATCACGCCTTGGGTTGAAGGCAAGCGTTAAACCGCTGAGCCACCCAAAGTTTCCCCCCCACCCCCGGCTTCCTCTTCTTATAAGGACACCAGTCATATCAGATTAGAGCCCACCCAACTGACCTCAGCTTAACTTAATTACCTCTTTAAAGACTTCCATCTCCAAACACAGTGACATTCTGAAGTACTGGGGATTAGAATTTCAACCTATAAAATTAGCCCCTAACAATAGGGAAAGGTGCAATCTCATTTTTAATTTTTTTAAATTTATTTATTCATGAGAGACACAGGGAGAGAGGCAGAGAAATAGGCAGAGGGAGAAGCAGGCTCCCTGTGGGGAGTTCAATGCGGGACTTGATTCCAGGACCCTGAGATCATACCCTGAGCCGAAGGCAGACACTTAACCACTGAGCCACCCAAGTGCCTCATACAATCTCATTTTTGAAGGCTGGCAATATCTCACTTCTTGGCCTGGGTGGTGGTGCTAATGTGGGGTTTAACTTAATGGTAATCTATGGCAGGGAACATTTTTTTTTCAATGTATGTTATACTTCACAACACAAGTGTTAAACATAGATAAAACTAAAAATGTAAATTAGTGAGCTCTGCTGAGGTAACAAACAACCCTAAAGTCTCAGTAGTTTTTAACAGTAAACATTTATTCCTCATTCACATTGCTTCTTGGTGGCTGTGGATCTGCTGGACCTACACTGAAGGAATAGCCTTTATTTGGGACATGCCATTCTTATGGCAAAGTGACAAGAACAAGAGACTGATAAAAACCCATGATATTCCTTCATGCCAAAGGGAAAAAATGAAAAGAAACACAAAACAACAAAAAATTGTAACATGATCTCATTTTGTAAAAACATTGGTGACCATTTGCCAAGTACACATCAGAGGGGAGGGATGTTGACTCTTTCCTTAGATGGGAGACACTACAGGTCAACAAGAAAAGTTATAAAATCCCCTTATGGAGAGGGAGGGAGCAAATAACTTGGAACACCAAAATAATCTACCAAAAAAGGAAGTGCAGAAGAATTTGTATAGAAGTTCACCTGTGTGGAAAAGAAAATGAACAGACTATGAAATCTATTCACTGGCTGATTGTCCCTGGGGAGGAGAGCTGAGTGTCTAGAAGACAAGCAAGGGAGACAGTCTTACTTTTCACCTTTTTATATCTTTTCATTTTTGTATTATGTGTCTGTATTACCTAATTATAAGCAACCATCTAACAAACATGAATGAACAACCCAGGAAAACTTAAGTAGTATGAGGAACTGAGAAGATCCCAGGGTTTATAATCAAATGGGTCTGGGTTTAAATCCTCTTAGCCTTGGGCCCGTGGTTTCTCTGATTCTGTAAAATATAAATCTGTAAAATAAAGATCATAAAGCCCAACAAGCAGCATTGTTGGAAGAACTAGAAATAACATCAGTGAAGTGCCTGGCTCGGTGAAGAGTACCATAATTCACATATAGGGGAATTAAATACCACAGAGAAGACTCAATCTATTCTTAAACTTCATAGGAAGTTTAACACTGAATCCTTCCTGAGGGGGGCAGCTTCAGGCTTTGGACTGCTCTCCAGAACCTGCTGAATATGAGCAGAATTCTCTGCAGGGAAGGACAGACCTGCATCTGTGATGGTTCAAAGTTTCAGGTGCAATAGAGTAGCAGCAATGTATCTTCATGTTTTCTTCATTATCATTGCAAAGAACTTAACCAGCAATTGGTGAGAAGGGGGATATGCTGGGTGGTCTGGGGCCCCATGAGAAGGGCTGTCAGATTAAGGATGGGATGTCCAGTTACATTTGAATTTCAGGTAAACAACAACTTCGCACTACAAATATATCCTAAATAGGACAGTACAGCTTAAGTGCAGCCTGCTTGTACTACAAAATTATTTGTTGATTATCTGAAATTCAAATGTTACTGAACCTCCTGTCTTTTTATTTGTTAAATCTGGCAGCCCTCTCCACCCACAGGAGAATTCTTGCATTCATTTGGTAAAATACTGCTAAGGTCCTCAGAGCTAGTCCCTGCGAAGCACCCCTCCCTAGACCCTCTGTAGCACAGCTGCTGCGGAGGGCTGGAGGTTAAGGTGAAACGAAGATCAGAGGAGGCACGCCTGTGCACCAGGAACCCACCAGGCGGTGAAGCTGCTGCCTCCACAACCCCCACCTTTCCCTTGTCTTCCTCAGGCAGGTGCTTTGAAGTGCAGCACGTGAGGAAGGATGGGAAGACAGGTGTTTCTCCCCTTGCTCCTGCAGCGCTGTTTCCCAGTGAGCATGCGCCAATCATGTTGGCCTTTAAAAGCTAGAGTTGGGCGCCTGAGGCATGGGGTGGGGTTTATGATGCTGGGGGTGGAAGGCTGTTTGCTACTTCTTGGGGGGCTTTCTACTCTGTAGGTTTTTTAGATTTGTGTTTAGATGGTAGTGGGGGTTAGAGGGGAGAACTGGAGAAAGAGGAGGGAGTGGTAACTGCTTTCTCTTTCCTCTCAAGAACTTTTCTTCAGTTCTTCCTTCAGGTCCCAGAAGGCCATTGCCCTGGAAAGACAGTCCTCTTTTCCCTTAAGCTTCTCCTTGAAATGTTCTCCTACTTCAGCTCTCTACTCTCATTCTGAACAAAGCAGCTCTGGAAGCACTGGAGGAAGAGCACGATGGAGATGGCTGCTTTCCTTCCAGACTTTGCCTAACCTACCGCCAGGGAGGGGGAGCCCTCCTGCAAGCGCTCCTTCCCAAGCCCTGTAAAGGGGAGGGCTGTCTGTGTTCGCCACGTCCTTCAGTAGGAGAAGCTGTGCTGCTTCTGAGGCCTTCCTAAGTGAACTGCCCTGGCCACTGCTGGTACCCCCACAGCGGGGGAGGGGGATGGTCAGGCTCCCTTTTCTAAAAATTGAACGCAAGCTAGTTAACTGTTTACCTCTGGTTTAGAAGAAACCTATGGTAGAGCCTGGCTGCTCGCTAGGCAGGAAGGTGGCTTCTCCAGAGCTTTGCTCTCTCGTACTAGAGAGCCTTAAAGCCAACTCAAGGCAGTGTTATGGGCAAGGAGCCGAGCAGGTGGTCTTAGGGCATTCCGTTCCCAGGGCTACTGTCTCCTAAATACGGGCCAAGAGCTCCAGCCAAATTGTGACTAACCACACTGCTTTAGGGGCTCAGCTGTACCGCAATCTCGGTCAGATAAAATGACAGGCTAATGCTAACAAGCTACTAGAGTCCATTCTTCAGCAATGGTAATCAATGCTAAATACCACCTGAGTCGAAAAGGATAAGCTACACTGGACTCCTCTAGGGAGAGGGAAGGGAAAGGGTCGAGTACCTCTGAGCAAGGAGCTTGCTATTCATCTACTTCATTAGGCTTTATTCATGGAAGATACAGAGAATTGTGAAATCCAGATAACCTGTAAGGTAATAAAGGTCAAACTTGGCGTTATTGGAGGTATTCTAAGTTCAACACCAGCTTTCATAGCTAAGTGGAAGCCACGGAATGGCCAGGCTGTCCAGAAACCGACACAGCCTTTGGTGGTAGGCAGCTAACTGGCACACCTACATGTTGCTTCCATTTATACTTAACAGATCTTAAGAGCAAATCCTTGAACTTGCATAGCACTAGGTACTCCTACTTCGGTCTCTGATCCTAAAAGCTCAGGCACCTCCCTCTATGACCAAGTTCCTGAAATCGCGGCTTTTCCTAGCCTCTGGTAGCTCAGCTGGAGTTGGTAAGCAGGCCCCCCCTTTGCAACTCCCAGGGGCGCTGCAGCTTCCCAGCCACCTTCTCAGGACCTCGAAGCGCATTCAGCCTCAGCTGTGACCTCAGGCAATTGCACAAACCTAACTAAAACCTCGAGTCAAGCAGTTCATGGTCTATAGCCTTGTGGGGAACGTTTCTCAATCTGCTTGAGAAATCGTCTCAAGACCAATGAGCATAACTTGGAGGAGGGGTAAGTAAGTTCTCTCAATAGTCCTGATAGCTAGTGTCAGAGCTTAGGAGGGAGTGGATTTCCCCTCTTGGATTCTGCCTCCCAGCTTTGCGCGGACTCCAGTTTCCGTAGCTCCTGACAGAAAGCTCTCCCAACCCAGTGATTTATTCCTGCCAGGCCGAATTAGGGTGACCAGCTGGTTAAAACCATTTGAGAAGGACTGAACTGATTCTCATGACGTGAGGTGTTGTAAGACTTATAACAAACTTCTAGACCTTCATGGAAACCAATCACTTTCCTTATCACCCGTAAGGTTTTAAGGTGAACAGAGGATTGTATGGAGGTGGTTATTTAGCAAATGAAGGACCTCTGGTTTGTAGTCCCAGCAAGAAAGCCTCTTTAGCTGGTGAAGAGGATGGAAAAACTTACAAGGATTTCTGGGAAAAGTGGGGTAACTTTTCATACTTATGGTTACTAACTAAAACATCCAAAACTCCAATATTGCTGCCTGATTAGACTATAGAAAGTCATCCAGGGAAGTTTATTACCTAGAATGGCTATAAATTTCAATGCCCCTTTCCTGCAGTGCCAAGGAGAGCACTTCCCAGGAGACTGTCAAGGAAGGATTCTAGGATCTTGATGGTAAATACAGACTCTTGATTATACTGAAAGACTAGAGAAAAAGCTCTGGGCAAGGCAACTTATTGAAGTGGTGAGCTTGCAATTGGGTCTTAAAGGCTGGGTAGAAATTACCTGGGCACAGATCAGGTGGGAAGCAAAAGAATATGGTTTGAGGAATGAGGCTGAAGTAGGAGGATTTGTCCTCTTGAAAGGCAAAGACTTATATTATCTGAAAAACTGGTTGCCAAATCTCCATTCTTACAAGCTTCGTGCTAAAACCGGTCTTCACCTCCTGGTAACAAAATGCTTTCCTCGGTCTCTAGAACCCTGCGTCCACTTCATTTTCATCTTATGTAGTTGGTTTCAGCATAGAAATTAGTCCTGTTAACCTGAATGTGCCATAAACTCTAAAACCTGTGCCTCTGAGGCCTTTGAACAGGCTATTCCCCTTTGGTTGTGAAGCTTGCTGTTCTCTCCCTGGCACCCTCACATTTTCACCTCTAGATCTAACATAGCTACATCAGCTTTCTTGCGGTCACTGAAGGCTAGAAGTATGGACTCCTCAACTGCATCTCCATGTAACTCCAAGTAGGACTTGAGGTGAACCTAGAATTTTATCCATAAAACGAAAAACCACTTTGGGGCTTGTGTTGCATGTTGGTGAAGCAATCATGTGTATTGGATACACCTATCTGATCCTACCTATTAAACTGAACTCTGCAATGAAAAGGAATACCTTGCCTTCTTGCTACTCTACATCTGTGGCCACTCAGAACTTGTTTAGGGACTCTGAACTTCCAACACCAAACTGGAATACTGCCTAGAGAAGGCCTATGTGTGGCACAACCGTAGAAACTTCAGATAATTGTATTGTCACCGAGCATAAAGTACCTAGCAATGGCTTCAAACAAAACAGGCAAATTTTTTTGCCTTGCAGGCTACCCCTTTTGCCATACATGTGCCCAAGCTTCCCTCCTGAGCTGATGTTGGGAGAGCGACTCCAGAAACTCCCACTGCTATTCAGTTGATGGCTAAGTGGCAGGCACTGCAATTTGAAAGACGAGATCTATTTCAGCTTTAGTGTTGCCCCAGCTGACCTAGCCCCACCATTCTCCCATGGCTTGGGGCCTCTGTTGAAATAGCTAAGAAACCTAGCTGCAATGCTTCAGCTGACTCACCAAACATGGTGAGGTCATCAATTCAAATGTCTAAATTCGAGGTCCAAGCTTAAATACCTGTCCTCTACACCTTCCTTCTTCCTCCCATTAGACCAGCAGCTGTCCATGTAGTGTTGAGAGAATATCTGGGAACCATTTCTCTATAGAAGGTTGAACACCATGTACCTGTGCTTGATCCTAAGGTTAGTCAAGCACAGAGCAGGTGTTTAGCAGCTCACCATCCAATGTCTTGTTTCTCCTGCAGCCATAACCATGGCTGGTGCTCCTGGGCTAGGATTCTTCTTACTGCTAGAACTTCACCTCTTGAGATCCATAGGAAAACATTTTCTTCCTAACCAAAAACGTATTCTAAGTAGGGTGGTGGCTTCTCAAACAGAAGCCAGTGTTCAAGAGAAACAGCAGTTTGTTGAACTCCATCCAACTGGTTCTGAGCGTAAAAACCAGCCACTTTAACTGGGGGCTTGGGAACATGCCCCCACCATCTCTGAAGTAACTTTTAAATAGTCTACCTGTAATCAATCCTGACTCCTGGGGAAGAGGTTGCACTTCTGAATGAAGAGGTCTATAAAGTTGTAGTGGGGACTTCTGGTTTGGGCTCTATCCTGTGTAAGGAGCTTGGAAGTGGCTCCCCTCATGCATACTAAGAAAACCACTAAGTCAATGCTTCAGTCTACCAGGGAATTGGGGTGACAGGAGAAGAGCTTCCACGATTGTAGAACGGCAAATTACAGACCTTACCAGAGGAGAAACCCTGCAGAAACCTTCCCAGGACCTAGTATCTCAGAAACCAAATGTTGCTGACTGCTGGAGGCTCAGTGTGGACAAGGCTGAACTCTAAAACCGCAGCCTCCAGTCTTATGGGAATCTCCCGTTGTAGATGTGAAAACCCTAGTGCCTTCAACGGGCAATGGGGGGAAAAGGAACCATTCTGAAATCTACCAGTGCCTTCTGTTCACAGGTCCAGCCCTTAAATGAGAAACTAGTTTACCAGAGCCTAGCCAACTTAAGGGGAAGGCAATCCTAAATACAGCCACCTCTAGTCTTCTCTCTAATCTCCCCATGCTAGGTTCCCCTAAGGGAGAATGGGTGCTGGGGAGCTCCTCTGAAGGTCACAGCCCACGGGCACAGGCTCCCTAAAAGACAAAAACCTATAGAAATCCTAGAATGCTTCCCTTTCCTTGCAGCCTAGCAACACATCCCTGGGGTCTCTTTAATAACTGGGAACATGATGGAAAGTACATGCCTGTAAACCTTGAAGTGTCTAGGGAGACCAAAGACCGGACACCCGAGGAACATTTAGCCTCTGACAGTTTTTTCTTCTAAAAGGCAACTTATTGTGCTGCAATTATCATAAAACTCCCCTCTTAAGTGTATAATCCAACTGAGTAAACCTAGAACCATGCAGCATTACCTCAAAGATCCTAATGCCACTTATATTACCTCCTCCCACCTCCTGTCCAGGGGACTAAATCTAACTTCTATATAGATCTGGCTCTTCTGGGCATCTTGTAGAAATGGGGTCATGGATATGTGGTATTGTTTCGGACTTCATTTTCCCCCCCATGCCTCTTTCACGTTACCTATTAACTTCATCCTTGTGGCATTCATTGGTAGTCCTTCCTCTTATTGCTAAAGCCAACAAGTGTCTTCCAGTTGTAATCATTTGCTGGATGATAAATGCTCTTATGGACATCTGTATACAAATCAAGTACTTGTATAGACAAAGGTTTTCATTCCTTGCCCTTGATGCCCCCTAGGTCTTTGGTAGGGGGAGAGGTGGTATGTGTATGGGATTACATATATTGTAAAACTGATTAACCACTTAAATGCGTTTCAGTGCTATCTCGTGTTCAGAACACCGTGTAAACATCACTACTGTGAACATTTGCTGTAATCCAGGTTAGAAACCCTAACCTTTAAGCAAGAGCTCTCCATTCCTTCTCACCAGCTCCAGTTACCTCTGACCTCTTCTGTCACTATGGATTTGTCTACTCCCTGATACCTCCGAAGTGGAATCCTAGACTTGTCCCTTTTGTTTGGCTTCCTTTGCTTAGCATAATGACCTTAAGGTGGTTCTGTGTTGTTGAACCTACCACATAGGTGAATTTACATATGTTGCTGAACATCCTGTATGTATACACCATTTTAACGCCCTTTAGATGAATGCTGGGTTTTTGACTGAACACTGAAATGAACCTTGGCTTACAAGTATCTACTGGAATCTCAACTTTCAGTTCCTTGGGATCTATTTTGGAGAGCATTGCTGAATTCTACGGTAGTTGTTGGGGGTGAGGGGGACGGGGTTTGGAATTGCCTCACTTTTTACCATCGTGGCAGTACCATTTTATATTCCTACCAGAAATACAGAAGAGTTCGTCTTTCTGTATCCTTGTTATCAAACTTGGGCCATTCTAATAGGGTGTTAAGTGGTTTCTCATTGTGTGGTTTGAATCTGGATTTCCCTAATGAGTGACATTAAAGCACCTTTGTGTTTGCTGACCATATACTCAAATACTCGAGTCCTTTGCCCATTTTGAATAGGTTTTTTCCTCTTTTTATAACGTGTTCAATTTACCAACATACAGAATAACACCCAGTGCTCCTCCCGTCAAGTGCCCCCCTCAGTGCCCGTCACCAATTAACCCCCACCCACAGCCCTCCTCCCCTTCCATCACCCCTAGTTCGTTTCCCAGAGTTAGGAGTCTTCATGTTCTGTCTCCCTTCCTGAGATTTCCCATGTATTTAAGATATTAATCTCTTATGATGCAAATCTCTTCCCCTTCTGTTTTGTCTTCTCCCAATATCGTAGTACCTCAATGATCACTGACTAGGGACTCTACCATTACTGGAACTACTACTACTACTCAACTGAAGTCCCCTTATGATCCATCTTTCTCCTACAGTGCACACTGGGTGGAGTGGTCTTTGCTGGCCAAGCAAAGGATTGGGAGGGAAGAATGTGGCTAAAGCTCAACTCCAAGGAAAACCTAGGCTCCACAAAAGTTCCAGAGCAGACGTTGCCCATTTGAGCAGCTGTCAGCACTAAGCTCACTCCAGTGGCCCACACAGTCTGGTCTCTGGCTTGAGGATAGCAGGCGACACTCCATCTCCATGTGTGCCCTTGTAGATCACTAAGGACTATCAACTTGCATTCCCTCCTGCAGGGTCTCCCAATGGGGGGGGGGGGGGGGAGGAATCCCTGGCACATCTCTACGGTCACAAGAATTGATGTAGGGATGTTGGAGAACTGCATATAGAAATTCATGCTAGCTGTCTTCCTGTGTTGAATTCTTTATCAAAGTTCAACTTCCTGGAAGCTCCTACAGTTGAAGCCAAATGATTTTTCTGATTTTCCTCACCTTATGGGCATAACCAATTTTAAGAGGACAAACTGTAGTTGAACTTCTACCCTGACCTGTATTCATCTAATCATGTTTGCTACTACTTCAGTTAAGTTTAACTATCTTAGAACATGGAGCCTTGTGGTACTTCAAAGTAAAGGTTTCAGAAAATGCCAAGCCTGTCTCTTAAATTCCTAGAGTAGAAGGACTTAAGGTTTACATAAGTAAACACTACACAGATGTGAAGATTTTCTCTGATCAGGGAGAAGGTTGCCATTTGACTTACTCTTGAATGAATACTAACAAGCCAAAACTGGGGATTCCTGGGTGGCGCAGCGGTTTAGCGCTTGCCTTTAGCCCAGGGCGCGGTCCTGGAGACCCGGGATCGAATCCCACATCAGGCTCCCGGTGCATGGAGCCTGCTTCTCCCTCTGCCTGTGTCTCTGCCTCTCTCTTTCTATCATAAATAAATAAAAATTTAAAAAAAACTTAACAAGCCAAAACTAGAGAATCCATGAAGATGGATGATAAATGATGCTGGAAATAGTATGGTCCACTGCAGGTTGAAAAAGCTGAAGAGACTTGAATGCCCAAGAGCCTCGTTCTTTTCTTGTTCAAATTCTTCCCTCTGGGGGCTGGAGGAGAGAAGAGTTAGGTGAAGTGCAGCAGAAAGGCTCTCCAAGGTCTAATTCCCTTTTGCACCTTGAGTGTTTGGCTCATCAAGGAAAAGGATGGAAAATATTACCCATTGTTTTCGTGCTTAGAAGGCGAATTACTCCAGGATGCCAAATTCTTGAAACTCCCCAAATGGAAATGGAAGGCCCCTAATTGGATATGAGGCATTGTCTGACATGCAATTCACATAAAACTGAACAGAGCAGCTGACTAATCAGTTGTTCACATGCAAATTGTCCCCCCAGGACTGACTGTGATCCCATTTGGTGTTCTTACAATTCTGGGAAGCAGAAGACCACGGACATTTCTCCTCAAACACTTATACCACAATAGAAATACCAGTTGAATATTGCAAGTCATAAAAGAAAATGTAAAACAGATGCCTTTATCTTTGGAAATTTAACTCAGTTTTGATCAATGAGCTTATCTTTTAAACTTAGTGGAAAAGGCATGCAAATGGTCAGGTTTTCCTTGATAACTACCAAGAGTTTTAAACACCTGAAGTACTGTCTATTCACAACAAAATGTTCAAAAATATGGAGCCCTCCAAAGACCAAGTGAGGAAACGGACAGCTTAGGAAACATCTAGGCATGTACTCATTGCTCCATGCCTATCTCCATCCACACAAACGGAATTCTGAGCTCTGGAAGGGAGTCTGCAAACCTAAGAAACAGATTTAGAGGAACTCCATGAGGTCCCTATGAGTTATTGGATAATGTCTTTGAAAAAACCTCGTATGAGCAGAACTGGGGGAAGGACAGAGGGAGAGGGAATAACAGACTCCCCGCTGAGCAGAGAGCCTGACGCAGGAATCTATCCCAGGACACTGGATCATGAACTGAGCCCAAGGCAGATGCTTAACTGAGCTACCCAGCCCCTTGGAATGAAACTTTTGTGAATAGATGAGCTACCTAACTTGGTAGTGTAGGCCTAGGACAAAACTTTGATAGCAGGTAATGGTCATGTTCTTTACATCAAGCCCTCTAGGGGATCTTCACAAACCCATATGGTAGAGAAACTATCTCTTAATAGGCCTTGGCAACACGAAAATAGTTTCCTTACTATTCTCAACCATATGTAAGGACTTCCAAGCCATTTCTCCTCCCTACTCCTATGTTCAAGGTATACTGGCCTCTGGAAGCTCGAGTTACTCAATGGGAGAGAACTACTTCACTCACAACCATGTATTCTGACCTCAGCACAATAGAGGGGCTCCTCCTAGTGCGACCCATCAACTGCAACTCTAGCACCTGGATTCTCTCAAATGTGGACTGTGAAATGAAGAGCTTAACTACAGACAGTACAATGTGGGGTCTTCCAAGAGACCGTGTCAAACTTCCCTCTTACCCAGAGATCTTAAACTTCTGGCAGCAATTCTAATCGTTCCAATCATTGGAGGCGGTCAATACTGGCAGTGGTAAAGGCTCCAAAAGCTACAGACAGTTGCAGCCCAATGCTGCATAACTTACGTGTAGGTGGTTTTTGTTACTTTAAAACCTGAGCTTAGAACTTAACTATTAACCAGTACAATAGTGATCTAGTCTTTAGGCAATTTTGGTCTCCTGGTAAAGTCTTAAAAGCATATATGCTTTAGAAACACGGAAGATGCCACTAGGTATTCATGGCCACCTCCGTGCATTCGTATTTGTCCCCTCCTGGAGTTATGAACAGGCATCTAATTAGTACATCAACCCCTTCTAGCAGAGTTGTGCCTGAGAAACAAGATGCAAAATTAAGACCTGGATTATCAAATAACCCATCTTCTGAAAAATCGTATAGGTAACACTTGGATATCAAAGTATCAGACTACTCTAAATGAGGAAAAAACCAAGTGTTCTTAGCCTAAAACCCCAACAAATCTCTGCAAATACCACTAAAACCTCCACTAATTACACAATCTACCAGAGCTACATATGACCATGCAGTTAAAGCACCCACAAACTGGCTTACCCACTGTGTTCAGTGTGTGTATATTAGCAATACTGTGCAGTACAGAACAGAATGCAGATCTTTAGATCCTGTTAGAGCATACATACTCAGACTAATCAAATTTTGATTTATGGTCCCTTTCTCCTTTACACAGTGAGTGACCTACTGGGAGATAAAATGTTCTCAACTTAGGGTAGCTCTCTGAGTAAGAATATCTGCAGGCTAACAATTTTGAGGAGTTAATCTCCATAGTAAGGCATATTTAAGGACATAATACACAGAAGTGCAATTAGAATCGGTCACAGTTCAAACTAAATGTGAAAGCCTAAAATTCCTATACTAGACCAATAACTGACTTTTCAACTTAGTTTCAGGTTTTAAGTCCTTTGACACTTAGCAGTCATGGGACTATGGCAAAGTCCCTTCACCCCTTTACTGCTCCCATAGGTAAGAGTAAATGCTACCCTTTGAGAGTACTGAACCAGAGCATAGTCTGGCTAAGAATGTAGACGAACTATCCCCACCCTAAAACTCAGTATCCTAATACTTGTGGGAGATTCTGTTGTCTAAATAATATACAGTACCCTCTGAGTCAGGGTAGGTTCCAAGATCCTCAGTGGATACTTGAAATAGGTTAATACTGAACCCTATGTTTTACCTACACACGTGTATCTGCTAAGGCTTGGTGTACAAATTTGGCATAGTAAGATTAACAGCATATTGCGCTATTCTATTTCATAAGTCGTGAATATAGGTTCTCAACCTTACTGTATCTACTTTTGATGTGAAATGCCCAAATTGCCTCTGAGGAGATGAAGTGAGATAAATGTTGGAATTGTGATGTACCATGAAGCTACTAACCTTCTGAAGATCTGTCAGAAGGAAGATACCCTACTTCCAGACTGGTTTCAGTTACCTGCAGTCAACCATCATTTCTAGTTGCTGTACTTGCCCCCCTGGGAGCTGATCCTCTAATGCAGTGTGTGCCAGTGTACCTGTGAGTTTATACCCAAGTACAACTGTAACCTACTTCATAGGTTATACCTAGTTACTTGGTTCTTAAATGTCTGATCATTCTTGATGGTCTCTCCTGAGTTATATATTATATAACTTGGTATACTCTATTAACATCTGGTAGGAAATCTTGATATAAAACGAATAAAACTATCTTCAAAAAGAAGCAAATAGTATGGTGGAAACAAGTGACCTTAAATAATTTTGAGGACCTAGTATAGTGAATCACTTTGGTTCCAATTCTACTTTCCCCACTACATCCCCCTATGCATGACCTTTACTTTCCCAAAGCCAGCTTCCCTAACTAAACACCTCTAGAGCACTGGTCTAAGTTCTTGTGGAAATAGAACCTTTTAATAGATCTGTATACTGTCCAGGTCTGATTTTTTTTTTTCCTCCCCCTTCTGGCTGTGAACATCTTTTTCTCTGCATCCTCTCTAAAGCTATGCCTGTTGGTACACTCGGAGGTCTGTTGGGGTAGCTCCAGATCATACCTGCATCTGCTTCAATTAGGGACCTCTAGGGGACAAGACTAGTGGCAAAAATCACTTTATGGGAAAACACTTGAATCTATAAAGAGACTACAAATCATAATGCAGTGGTGGAGGAAAAAACAAGTGTAAATGTCAATAAGCCATTGACCGTTGAAAGTCCTAAAGTGAAGTCTCCTAACGTGAATATGTAGTAGAAAGGGTCAACTCCTGAATGAGAAGGACAAACTTCAAGACTGCCCTCTTGGAGAAGAAAGGAATGAGACGAAGGTTAAATTCCACTCAAACCCAAGGCCATATCCATACTAATCAAATGTTGCTGACTTATGTTTGGTGAACTTAAACCCATGGATGTCCTTCCAGAGGATTAGCTGGGTCAAAGTTCAGAATACACACATGCAAACCTGTGCCAATTGCCTCCTACATTGCTGTGAACCCTGAGGTGCTATAAATAGAATAACTGGCTTTGAATTGTGAAGCTGGTTCACTTGATCGGAATAGAAAGCTGGAAGGTCTAAGGTAGGATCTGTAGTTTAAAGCCTCTGCCCTTCAGGAGGTCCAAAAGGGCAAGCAGTGCTCAATATGGAGGCTGGTCACTTTTCCTGAGCCATATCTGGATGGGTTTTTCCATTATGGATGGGAGAGTGCTTACAGTCTGAAAGGGAGCAGGCCTCTGGAGCAATGCAGGAGGGAATAGTTCAAAACCTGGGAGCTACTGAGGAAGAGAGTTTGGGGCAGAATGCTAGAAGATCTGGGGCACTCATGTATGCATGAGGAAACTATGGATAATCCAATTGGGCTTCCACTTGACCCAGCTGGCGGTTTAGGTCTCAATGGTACAGAAGCATCTCTGCAGCAGGACTAGGACTGGCTAGAGACGTCTAGTCAGGGGCTAGATTTGCACTAGCTAGAACTGGTCACTTCTTCCTGCCTCTCCCCAACCCCCCCCCCCCCCCGCATTTGAATCAGCCTCTTTAAGTTGGAGGGAGATATGGAAAAACTAGAATCATGGGACATATTCACAAGTCTGGGCTCTAATCTGTGAACCTAATAGAGCTCCAGTACTTTGTCACAGATCTCCTCATGGGTGCTTTCCAGCAACTATGTGGCTAGATCTCTTCCTAAAGTTATAATGGCTCTCCGAGAGTCCGTTTCTTACCATGAAGTTCCTCCCACCTTAGAGGCCATGACTGCTGCTCTGTGGGCTGCTGACCATTTTTCTTGCATCTTTCTATACAACGCAGTAGTTCCTTAGGGTATCTGGACAGTGGCTGGCCAACCTTACCAAATAGAAGTACATAGTTACCAGTGGAGGGTTCTAAGACCTGGTAGGGGGCTCAGAAATAGCAACAATGTCCTACAAAACCTACTGGGTCCTCCTTCCCTGACTCTACCCCCCCCCCAAGACCCCTCGAAACTTTCTACTTGTGGTTTTTAACCGTTCACTTTAGCCCCAAAGATAAATTCTTACTACAACCCAGGGCTAAGACCGAGGCAGATTCCCTTCCCTACCTATGTAAAGCTGGTAGTCTTCTCACTAAAGGCATGTTCTTCCAGGAGTTTCAAATTTGAGCTGGTTCTTCTAATTCAGCTCTCAAACTTTGGGTGGATTCTAGAGGTCTCAAGTCTCTGCCCCATGCTGCTTATATAAACCAAAACTCTGGTCAACAGGACCTCCCCAGAAACTTCGAGGACGGAGTCTCCCTGTAGTGCTGGCTGCTTTCATCTCCGTTTTCTTGCAACATAACACATCCCTTACTTGCCAGTTCAGCTGAAACTTAAATTCCCGGCATTTGCGTGTTCACGTTGTTCTAGAAAATCTGGCTTTCTCTAATACCAGACATGTAGCATAGACTTTACTATTTCCATCTTCCTCAGTTTGATAGGCTTTTGGTGACTTAAAGGTCTCTTTATTCCTAACTTGCATTCTTTGACATCATTAGCTCCTTCATATTGCTAACCATTAACTAGATACCATTTCTTTCAATACTATTCTAAAGCCCAGATTGGAGGACAAAACTTAAGTGATGCATTTTACTGATGCGAACACTGAAGTTTAATGGAAGGAACAGGCTAGTGAACGATGTCTCATCTTGAGAGAATCTACTTGTTCTTGTCTCCCTGACTTTCCCTCCAAGGGGACTTGAGCATCCTAAGTAAAGTCTACTGTGGCCACTAAGCATCAGTGGTACCTCAGGCAATAATGAGTTGGTAAGTCGGAGTTTTCATGAGTTGTGTGGAAGAATGGATTTGCAGATGAACTACAAAGTATTGGAAGGATTTTTTTCCTTAAACTGTGAGCAAGGAGGCTTGCCTTATTCCAGTCACCTAGAAGTATCACGTGGGGTTCTCCCTCTAAGGTGGCTTCTCAGATGGAATTCAATTGAGAATGGTTCAATTGCAAGATGCAGCAAAGCTGGTAGAAAAGTGTTAGAAAGGGATAGGAGAGGAAGGCATTTAATAATACACTATTAAGCCAGCCACTCCTAGAAGTATCCTCCTAAGAAAACTCTGGGGGGAAATGGTGTCCAACACCTCTTGTAATTCTCACACTTCAGATGCATGAGGAGCTGGGCTATTTACACACCAATCTTGGTAGCTGATGGGGACTCACATGGGAGGCCCCTG
The DNA here is from genome assembly GCF_905146905.1 of Nyctereutes procyonoides. Lineage (NCBI taxonomy): Eukaryota > Metazoa > Chordata > Mammalia > Carnivora > Canidae > Nyctereutes > Nyctereutes procyonoides. The sequence goes on along the minus strand of NW_026575140.1, from coordinate 36,036,436 downwards.
GTAGATGTGAGTGAGGTAGTAGTAGTACCCAGGATCCTACTTGTCTCAGGACAGACCCTAGTCAATGACCCAGCATGGTGGCAGTATAACAGGCTACTGCTGTCACCCTGGGCTGGATTCCTCTAATGTACTGAGACTTTGGGACTAGCAGAGACAAGGTTGGCATGATGGTCTGACCGTCCTTGTCCAATTGATTTCTTCACAGGCGTTACCCTCCAATAAACCTTGTGTATGGATAACTCCTCAATACCTGCTTCCAGAAAAGCCCAGTTTTCAACACCTGCCCAGAGCCTGATAGTCCTTTTTCTCACAAGGAATTTATTGCATGTGTCCAACACCACACAGATGCTTGGATCACCAGGTGCCCAGTTCGTGGACCGCTCAGGTTATAGTTGCTTGACATCTTGGGCTCTGGAAAAGGCCCCCACAATGGGCCTGGAGTGACTTTCCAAGCATAATATAACTGTTGGTAGGGGAAGGTGTGTTAGCAGGCAACTCAAATTCCAGTGGCTTTGCAAAGCCTAAGGAGCAGGGAAAGGGGTCCCACCTCTCACTAGATACCACCAGATACCAACAAGTCAATCTCCCTATAAAGTAACCTTTGTAACCTCTCTAAAGGTTTGAACAATTTTACCTCTCCCAGACCCCAGCACAACTTCAAGCTGGAGCCTGGGCATCCCTACATGAGATTTATCCAGACAGCTTTCTCTACAGGGTCCTACTATTGAGATCAATTAGAATGATACGACATACAAATTATGTTCCCTAATCCTAGCTGGGACTGCTTAATCTTTCAACATTGCCGCTGGCCCCCAGCTTGACTACAGGCCCATGCTTAGGAGGCTTTGGTATTCTCCCAACGGTACTTGATCTCCTATAGGAGACCCCACCCCCACCCCTGCTGCTGCCGGGGGTTTTGTGCAGTAGTCGAAGGGCTGTGAGGGGGCCCTGGGAGTGGGTACTGGCCCATAGGAGTCACTTTTAAAGACCTGTCTACCACCAGATACCAATCTCCATACACATGGCATAGCATTTCTGCTGCCAATAGTCTTGTTTGTTCTCTCCCTGCCCTCCTTCCCCCCGCCCCATGAAGACTCCATCTTCCCTTTCTGTGATCCTAAAAGTCAGTTGTAAGAATAATACGAGCCAGAATCTCCTGCCAGGTTTCCTGTTGCTATGATGCAACAGTTTGGGGGAATCTGGCACAGATAAGAGATACAAGGGTGGATAAGAGAACCAAAAGCCTCTGTCGTGGGGAAGCTAGATCTCCGTGGGTGTCATAAAGAACTTAAGGGCCATATAGCAGTGTTGCCTGAACTTTGAGGTCTACCATTTGTACTCCTCTCTTTGCTCCAGACCTGGTAGTGGGAGAGGGAAAAGTAGGTTTGCAAACCACATGTATTGGCCTTGAGCACCTCTAACTATCCTGAGTGGGGATGGCAACTTCTTATCCAGTTACCTGACCATTATGTGACTAAAACATTCCTTCTATTCTAGGGACTGCAACCTGAATGTGGTTTCCTTTGGGCTGAGTTTAAGACCTTGGCTGAAAAATCTGTGGACCTATGTTCCATCCTGCTTCCTCCTACATTTTTAGGCTAAATCCTTGTTCCAGCTGATTGCTACCTTACTCCAACTTCTATCCATCTGTACACATGCCATTTATCCCATTCCTTTTCTACCCCAAGCTCTTAATGAAGCAGCTGAATTTAAAACCTCTTAAGCTCCATTCTTAAATACATCCTCTCCCTAAAATCACGCTTCTAAAGCATTCAGGTCTTTCAAATTTCCAGGTCAAGGACTGCATTACAGAGGGTAGGGAGAAGACCCTAAGTATAGGGTAGAAGTTCCAAGACCTCCAATGGCTCTCTGGAACCTCAGGTCCTACCAAACCCTATATGTAGGTATGTATGTTCAGGGAAAAGCTTAGGCACAATAACAGACAACAGAATTATAACTTAAGTTAAAGGAATGGGCTTTTAAAATCCTATTATATGGTACTCCTGTGACCAAAGCTACCTGTGTAAGGACATGAAGTGAGGTGAAGGACAGACATAGTAACACAGCTACAACTGACCTGACAACTGACAGTCAAGAGGGTGGTCTGTTGCTACACTGTGACTGACTGGGTAATTAAAACCACACAAGGTAGGGCTGTGGATAATACTAAAGTGAAAACAAAGTTGTCCAGATAATTCCTGATACGGGAGAGACTTAAAAAAAAAAAAAACCTATCTTGTGACCTCTTATGGGTAAAACTCTACACACTCCTGTTGGAGAAAACCTTTCAATACAAGCCTAGGTTCTAGATGTATAGGGAGGGTACAAACTCTTGGCATTATGAATTGTCTTGCAAAGTCTGGCGTATGTAGGTGGTAGTTCTCCCTCTTCACATAGGTTTGTAAAAACTTCTCTTCCTTCTTTTGTTTCTTCCATCACACTGGCTTTACTATTCCAGAGTGCGTAAACTCTCTTCGAAGGGAACAGTTCCTCACCTGTGGCTAGAAAGCTGCCTAACATCTTCAGTGGAAACAGACCAGGGGATCTACTACTTGTCCTTAAACCAGCCGACCTGTCCCTTTGGAAGCCATTCCAAGTCCTCCATTATGCCATAGTGATCCATGCAGCCCTTTCTGGAGTGTCTTGTTTTCTGGGACTCTGCTTCTCGGTGAAAGTGTCCTCAAAACAAGTTTTTATTTACAGGCTTTAATAACCAGTACTGTGTCCAGGTAATAGTTTAGTACCAGTCAGGACCAGTGTAGCACTTAGTCTTCTTGGCTCCCCTTAAAAAGGCACTCGTCACTTTTTAAGCACTAGGCCTTAAACTTCTATAATGGGTGTATCACAAGTTCAAGGCTTTTCTGTGCTATGGTTAAAAAGTAGACTTTGTAGGTTGCAAAACAGCCAACACTAGAGTCAAAGGGAAAAAAATAGGCTCTAGTAAGAAACTTATGAAGTGGAATATGGTATTCCAACTTAAACTACCTTGACTACAGTATAAGACCTGTATATAGTCTTTGTCCCTTGTTCCTGGCACAAAGCTCAAAAAAAAAAAAAAAAACCCTGAACTTGAGTGGTAGGAGTGTCTTGTTATTCATAAGGAGCCTCTTTTGATCACCTGAGTTAATGCTAACCAAGTAACCTAGAGTGGCTCCCTAAATAACCCCTGGATCACGCGGTCATAAAATGAACAAATGATCAGAGGGTTGGCTGTTTCAGCCTTACCCAGACTTCCAGGAGAGAAACATGGGGGGCTAGAGCTCAAGCTGTAGAATTCCTGAACAATATCTGATAAGCTTCTAGGTTGGTGAACCCTTAGTGGTGCTAGGAGGGTGGTGGTCCCAGAGATCATGAAAGCTCTGTACCTACCAGCCCTTCCTCCCTCCCTCATTCCACTCCCCCCACCCCACCGATTTGCCCTATGCATTTCTTCAACTTGGCTGTTCGGGGTTTTAGCCTTCATAAAAAACAATGAATAGAACTACTCCTGCATTCCATGAACTGTTCTAATTGAACCTAAGGAGGGAACGTAAACCCCAAACTCAGTCAAGTTGGGCAGAAGTCCATGTTGCCCCTCTACCTTCTCTGGGGTCTGAGTTAGAAGTTTTGTGGTAGAGTCCTTGAATTGGTATCTAACCATAACTCCAGGTAAACTGTCAATTGTAGAACACCCAATTGGTGTCAGAAAATTTTGGTGTAAGAAAACACCCCAGACTGACTCCTTAATCCTATACTTAAAGCTAGTCTGAATGGAGTTAGGGTCTGCCAAAGTCTTGCATACTTTCAGAGTATGGCTCAATAATAAACTTATTTTGTAAATGCCATATATAGTTATGCTTCTTGAATAAATGGAAGGGACTATTGACTTTTGTCAAATCTTTAAAGATCTTTAACAATGGTAATAGAATACACCTATACCTTTACTCATTTTATTCCCCTTGGGGTCTAAAGATGTTACTGAAATCATCATATTCCATCAGTTGGCTGCCAAAGCAGATAGCACAGACTAAAGTTCCCTTAGCAAGACTCCTAAGGCTTCTCAAGCTAAAACGTGGCTCTTAGTGTGACCATTGTTCTCAATGGTCTGAAATGCTAGTTTTTGGTAGTCTCTAACTTGGCGTCAGAATTAGCATATGGCTTATGCCTCTAGAATAAAAATGGTATCAACCATGCAGTCTCAACCATTGGTAGCCTTATTAAGCTGAATTGCATCCCTTTAAGAGCTACAAATAGAATAGAAACCTTTAACTTGAGGTGGCTGACCGCAAGATGGCTTTTGTGGGCTTGATGGTATGTGACTCGCTGTTTTGCAAGAACAGTCAGCATTTATCTTCCAGACCATCTAATGGTGTGCCATGTAGTATTGCTGCAGTTCTTCCTACTAAAATCTGGTATTCTTGGTCCATGGTGAGACTAACCTACTTAGTTGACTGGATCCTAAGCCTGGGACGGTACAGATTACATACTTTATTCCACTGGAAACTCCATGGATGTCCCACCTACAGGACATAATCCTGCAACTGCATTTACTTTGTACCTTCATAGGATTAGGATTTAGTCTTAGAAAAGATTCTCACTCCTGAAGATGCTGAATGAGATTTGAGTGTCCCTTGAGCCCCGACTACATCTTACCTTGCCAATACGCCTTCTTGATTGAGCCCATTGAGTAAACGGACTTCTGTGTTGGTGTAGCATTCAGCAGAGTTTTCCAGTCCATTCCAATACAACTGGTTTAAGCACCTTTGCAGTTATTAGGCCGTCACTAAAAGGCCTAATTCTGGGCTGCTGATTAGGACACCAGACTAAGTAAATGGGGAATAGGCAGTTGTAACCATCTGTCAGGGCTCCTCCCAGGTGGGAACTGGAACCCCTAGCATCTGCTTGAAATCCATGCAGAACAAGTGTTCTCTTGTTCTCTATGATGGGAAGTACTTTGTATGGCTCGTATCTCAGTCGTACTAGGACATCTACAACCCTTAATTCACCATTTATGCCAAAGTGTAAGTCTTCAGAGTCCTACTAGAGGACTTCTTCCCAACCCTTTCCAGAAGGAAGACTGACTTCAGCCTGGGAAGCATAAGGTATACTAATCATTTTGATCAGAATGAGGGATTAACAAAGGCTATTAATCCAAGTCCTGTGGAGGAACATGAGCTACTCCTACTTTGAGAATAGCTAATGAAAAGTTCTATGCTTTGTGTCAACTCCAGTGACTGTACAAATACATATCTGTTGTGTATCTCATGGGTGCTCAAGATTCCCAAAGCTCAAATGCATATCAGTGGCAAAAAGACCCCAAGTACCACTGCCTTAGAGGATAGAACAATCTTGAAAGTCGTCCTAAGGAGTCAACTTCCGAGATGTTACTTGCTAAGAGTGGCTGTATCACAGAGAAGTCTTTTTGCTTTGTAAACAAGGCCTGGAGGCCTGGAATTTGGGCCTACAACAAGCTTACCTGGTGGTAGGATGACAGGTTTGGAAAACCTTGATATGGCAGGTAGCTGAGCCTGGTATAGGAAGCCCCTGTCTTGGGAGACCACTTTTAAGAGTAGACCCCTTATATGTAAAATTGAAATCCTGAGCCTAGAACTAAAGCCTGTACTGTTCTGGGGTATGGCTGGTGTGACTAAGCTCCTCTTATGGAGGCCATCTGAGGGCTTGTTCAATGTTCAGAAGGTAAACTTAGACCATTCACCCAAGGGAAACCTATCCCTAACTGTAGCTGTAAAGCGATAATTTAGCATCTTTAGCTAAGAAGCAGTACATAGAACCATGGGCGGGCCATGAATTGCTGAGTGTTCTGTCTGGATTTGGCCCTTACTTCTTGACTTGATGAACTGAGTAATTCAGCATAGTTTTCTAGGAGGCCATTCTGGGGCCATCTCTTAGTCCAGAAGTCTAGAGAATCCAAGATACTTCTGGAAGGATGTGTACTCTGAATTTCTTCCTTGTTGAGCCTATTTCCAGAGGGCCCCAATCATAAGAGGACTTAGAAATCTTGTTGTGCTAGACTATTCATCCTGGGAGTTCTTGGAATTACCTGCTCAGTCTTGACCTATTCTTATGGCATGCTTCCCCTCTTCTGATTTGAGTTCTGAATACCTGAATACCCTGGAACTACTCTGCCAGGGGAGCCCTGGGGAGCCCAGCCAACTGAAGCTCTCTGGTTTAAAGTAGATGGAGCTGTTCATTTTCCCACTTAAAATTTTCCCTCACTAGTGTCCGTTCCAACGAATTCTACATACCTCCTTGTTAAAATCATTGCTTCCTAGCTTCTACCCCAACCTTCCACCCCTAGTACCTATGCTTGGAACTCCGTTTTTGTGGGGGCAGCTTCCAGGAATACCTGGCTTTCTGTACTCCACTGAACGGAAGAGTTCACAGCACTTCCATGTGTGGTGTTTGTGTCTCAAAAGAGGCTTTCTGTTTCTAAGCAAGGCCTTTCCTTGACTCCCTATGTAGATCCAGCTTTTGGTGTCTGGATGGTGATAAGCGCAGCCCATGTTCAGAATAAACTTTTGAATCTATAAACTTAAAACAGACCAACTACTCTCACATTTGAATGTGGAATAAACTTCATTCTGACCTCCAGTCCTCTAATCAATGCTTTACCAGTCAAAATCCATGTATCTGGTACCTTCAACTCCCTCAGTTGCCTGACCCTCTTGCCTAGAGGGAGAAGCTACTAGAAGTTCCCATGGGTCACTTACCACTCTACCAGGCAGAGGAGTTCAGAAACATTCAGGCTTTTCCAAGGCCACACCATCACCAACTCTTCTACTAAACAGAAAAAGCATTCAAAGGTAGGGCTCAATAGCTGTTTGTGGAAGTGATCTGGCTTCTTTCACTTCCTTAAATCTCCTATACCTTCCACTGAACTTTAAGTCTCTGGAAACTTCTCGTCTAACAAGTGGTAATTTCTCTGGCTCCTTTAAAATCTTATTCACATATCCCTCAATGACAACATAAACTAATACCTCTCATAAATATTCCCTATTCCTTCCTGTGACTCTTGGCAGCCTAATAGGTTTGCTAAGATTCTTTTTGATTGAAAAGGTTGAGAATCAAATCCTTGCAGAACAACTTCTGTGACTTTTCTGAACTGGAATCTGAGCTATGAACTAGAATCTTAGCATGGTAAGAATAAGCCACAAGTCCCAGAAAAGGAGAGAACTCCTGTGACAAGTTACACCCTCCCTATTAATATTTCCCTGGCCAGATTTTGTTCTTGCACTCAAGGATCCCTGGCTCATGAGCATTGGGGAGCGATCAGCTCATCCTGGCAATTGGCGCTGGCTTTCCCTATGCATTTAGATGGCATGATGGTGGCTATACTGTGCCCTTACCTTATGCTTGGGAAGGTCCCCTATCTTCTGGACTTGGAGATGTCCATCTTGCTTGTCTCTTGGGCCTTGCCCTAGGAGCTGGGTCCGTTTCACCAGCGTCTTGAACTAGTATCTTCTCCCTTGTCTCACCTTCTGCTGTGAAGGTGAATTATTATGCAGAAAGAGCTGAAAAAATCCAACAAAACAGTTTCAGCTAAACACCAAAGCAACTCACCTTGCCCCTCTGACCTTGTTCCTTTCTTGCCTTCACAACCAGGACAAGCTTCAAGAAATCAGGACCAGCTGCCTCTGGCACTACTCAAATTCTTGTGGGAGATGGGATAGACTCCATTCTAAAACAAGCTGTTTCTCTTCACTGGGATTCCCATTCTTGCTGGTGATGCACCCTCTCCGAGACTCCTTTTTGTATATGCCTGAGTAGTAAATCTTGGAGTTACTTGATTACTTCTAGTATAATGTCTTATCCAAAGAAGGTGCCGCAGACCTGGTAGTGCACCAAGCTGAACCATACCTAGACCTTCTGCTTGGCCAGGCTCCCACACCAGAAGAACAGGACCCCTGCTCCTTGGGGATATGAACCATGCAGTCTATAATGCCCTTGTATTGTCTATCTGCAGTGATTTGCTTGCTAATGTGCTGCACCTGCAGCAGAAGTTTGACCCACTTAATGGGTGTGACTGTGGTCTGGGAGATGGCCGTGGCCACTCCACTGCCAGGAAGTCTTTGAAGGACACAGCCACAGCTGTCATATTGAGAAGGATGAGACAGGTGCCTACAGGACTGCTGTAGGAACTGGCTGCAACTCTGGGTGGCCAGGGTTTCATTAGTGGGAAGGTACAAGTGCAGGATAAGTTGGGGACTACATGTTGATGGGCAACAACACTCCACCATGCAGGTAATGTGTTGTAACCCAAGAAACCTCCATCTGATACTCTACTGGGAAGATCTGTCACAGAGGTGTGTGTGTGTGGGGGGGGTCTTTGAACTAGTACAACACTTTTGTTTTATAAGGTGAACTTACAAAATGAGTTATTAAAGTCTCTAAGAGGTATTCTCAGAAACCTAGTATTCTGACCATAGGCAGGGCTGTAGCTTCCTCAAGCATCATTTGCTATCCGGACTCCCCATTATTTTACAGGAATAGCTAAATTGTCTGAAAAACCCGTTACCCTTGCAGGATGGACAACTCTTAGCACCTTGTGAGGATTATAGTGCCAACATGCAGGTATATCTGAAATTGGAATATACCGGTGGGTCTCTATGATTGTATACAGAATGTTTGGGGTGGCAAATCCAACAGAAGTGGCTATAGCTTAAGAGCTATGCACAAGAGAATTGTTTTGCCAGCCAGATAAGAATATGCACTGCCCTTGCTAAAATGATTAGCCTAAAACTTAAGGTAGCTTATATAATACACATCTTAGACTTTCCATTGGCTTATGTGTCCACAGGGAAGCTTCAGGTTGTTTGATTCCTCAAGTGGGGTTCACATCACTTGATGTGAGGTACCCAAGATTTTTGCCCTATACTCAAGCCAACTTGAGTATAGGTGGTCAGTAATAAGTCATGTGGTACCATCTACTTCTCAGCAAGCTGGGGATCAGGTCTCTGTTCAGTCTTGAATTGCACTTGGTCCCTGAAGACTAAGGGATGCGGTGGTTCATCAGAAGGGTGATTGAGCCAGGTGGGAACAAACTCCCATATACTACTCAGAGTTTGACTTAAGTGTTAAAACCATATGTTCAGATATTTTGACCTCAGGTCAATGTTGTGACCTAGAAAGGTCTCCCATACACAATTTCAAGGGCGCTTAATTTTAGCCCACTTCGGGGAGCTGCCACTATCTGGAAAAGGGCAAAGCCATGCCTTATTCCAAGCTAAGCTAGTCTGTTCACCATTTCTTTTTCTTCCCAAGGCATGATTCATTTTCCTTTGTATAGACTGAGGCCTCTGGGAAGGATATAGTCTCCACATAAAACATAATCTTAGATCCTAGAAACCAAAACTAGGCCTTTTTCACTTTGGGTTGAACTTGGCAGCCCAAAACATGGGACAACTTCAATAATTCTACCACTTCTGAAGCCCTTTCAATGGCAGGGGTCAGGGGGGGGGGTGTAGGCTAAGCCTCTGCGCATCCTGAGGAAGTACCCACAAACACTAAAAATTTTCAGAGGCTTTGGGCATCTAGAACATCTAAGTCTTCCATTGGACCTATTCCTCTACATCCTACTGTTTGATGGAAAGTTTTTCAGTCTTAGGATTATTTTTGGCATCAGCTATATATCCCCAATGTGTTGGTTAGTTCATGCCTACTTAGAAAAGATTGTATCTCTTAAGGTATCTCTCATAATGGGACCTATAATCCAAGTGTACTACTACAGAATAGACCAAAGCTTCAGGCAATAATATGGCCCTAGGTCTATTCACTTTCTATTTGGAAGTCTTTTCTGTATTGGCGAATCCCCATTCTGTAGCTTGTTCAGTTTCTTGTACACTGGGGATCATAAATGGAGAAGTTGATAGGAGGAATTGGGAACCCAAAACATAGGTTCTTTAGCCCTGATTGGCCGCAATGCCTGCTAGCTGACTGCTTTTACCCAAAGGGTCCCCATTTCTGATATCCTGAGCAATAGGTGATTGTCAACCCAGATCGCTGTTGTACACCCTCTAGTAGAGCTCCAGTTTCTGTATGGTTTTAATATCCTTATTAGATGGCCACAGTGACTGCTCCTTCCAAATGGCACCATGAGCGTGCACTACCAAAAAGGCCTAGTAAGAGCTGGTGTATGGACTGACCCCTTCAGACAAAAGGGGTGCTCTCGTTAGGGCAAGGATCTTGGCCTTCTGAGCTGAGCTTCCTGGGGCAGTTATCTGGCCTCAATTATCTCTTGTCACCATAGGATCTCCAGCCTCCTGCTACCCTTGTTCCGTAGAGCTACCTCCATCCTTAGTTCCCAGTCCAGGCACTCCCAAAAGATGGTCTGTAGGATCTGGCCTGCTAGAATATAAGTAAACAATCATGCTCAAGATGATCAGGAAGCAAAATTGCCAGGTTTAAGACCAAAATAACCTGCAATTTCACATCAGGGTTATCAGATAGAATTGCATAGTATTTCCCCACTGAGCTGGTAAGATAAAATCCTCCCCTCTGTTTCAAGAATGTTTGGCCATCACCTGCTTTAGATGGTAACTGGTTGGCCAAGTGAAACTTTTGGCATCCCATAAAATCACACATATAGCAGAGACTGTTCAGAGGCAGGGTGGCCACCCTTTGTCTACTCCTTTTTGGCGAGGGGTGGAAGAAGGCAACAGGCTGGGGAAAATTCCCCAGCATTCGGATTAATACTCCCAATCACATGCCTTGTCATTCATGTACATAGAATTAGGATTTTCTATCCAGCAACCCCAATGGGAGGTTTGATATCGGACTTTCTATAGTACAAACGTTCTGACACTCTCGTTCAAGTTAGTGGCTCAGCATCTAATTGAACACCACCTACAAGGGCTGAAGTAGCAGTCGATGTTTGGAATCCAGATATGCTTAGGAACCCCCACAATTGGCACGTGGTGATGGGGGACTTGCACACAGCCTTGCTCAATAGGTTTCCTTAACTTCTGTAAATCTGTAACTTGCGGGCAGCATACTTTGTATCCACAGAAAAATGATTTAACTACAAGGATGGTGTTTCTCAAAACATCTTAAGTACAACTAAGCACCAGTAGATCTACATACTGAAGAAGGCCCACTCTATCCACTGGAGGGTCTTCAAGTCTCTAAACAGGACTTCCAGCTCCCCCTACCCCGCCGAGTAGTAGGGGAATTGTTAAACCCCTGAGGTAAAACTGTCTAACAGTACTGGTGGGAAGTTTTAGCATCTGGTTCCTGGCATTCAAAAGCAAGTAAAAACTGGGCCTTCTCATCCATCAGGATACAGAAAACAAGATTTTTTTCAGACCCAAGACTGAGAACTAGCTGTAACTCCCAGGTATAGTAGTCAGGAGCATGTATGGAGAGAACACAACTGGATGTTTCCACTGCTTTTTCTGGAGGAAGGGTGACCTGAGAATTCAATTTACAGAACAAATCTCAAAGGGATGAGATACTCGGGCATATGTAAACCGTCAGAATTTCCATTCTCCCAACTTCTGTAGGCCACAGAAAGCCTTCTTGTTCACAGTAAATCCTGTTATGAAGACTTTTCTACTGGAACTTTCTGCTATTTCAGTAATTAGATGGCTCCAGTGTAGATGAGGCAGTCTACTAATTACATACTGTCCCTATTCTCTGGGGCTCCTGAGGAGAAAGGGGACTATAGGCTTAGCCAGATCAGTCCCTGGGCTCCTTCATTCCTTATCTGAGCCTGCATCTTGGTCACTTGAAGCTGCTTTTTCTTAGCCTTTTTTTTCCTGTGTCCATCCTTAGTTAAGCACACTGGTTTTTATCCAAGGGACCTCATTGATTTCCTCCTTCCTCCCCTCTGCCCACCACAGGAGCCCCAGATTGGAGGGCTACCCAGGACTTCCACAAGCATTTTTCTTGTGTGTTCTGTAGTGCACTGTAAATGTTATATCCACCAGTTCCAGTGGGTTCATCCTGAATGTTCCATCCAACATTTTTTTTTGGTCCAATAAAGGTCCTAGAAACCATCTTCAAGTGCTTTAGGATCAGCATCTGTCTTTAAGTATCTTTGGTAAGTGTACTATAAAGAACTCAGGGGATCCTCATTAGGTGCCCTGTTATAGTTCCTGTATCTTTGCCAAGGCTCTGCTATTCAAGAGCCCCCTTAAGACCAACCAAAATGTACTTCTGTAGTAATCCAGTCTAGTCCTATTCCTGTCATTAGGATCCCAGTCTGTTTCCACCAAGGAAATGGCAACACCAGCCTTGGGACTTACATCAGCATCCTCTAAATGGAGCTGTAATGCCTCTTCACAGGCTTTTTTGCTAATCCTTTCTCCTCAGCTGTGAGAAGCATATTTTTAAGTTTGAAACTCCCTGACCTTAGGTAGATATTTAAATATGGAGGTAATAGCTCAGTCATCTTTAGGAAGATCATTCTACCAGAGGGGTTATTGTTCTACTTTGGATCTGTAGAACTGGAGGGAAGAAGAGACTGTAGATCCTTACCTATCCAGCCAGTTGTCCATGCTGGTTTCTACTACTAGTAGGAAACTCCCTCAGTGAGAATTGCCCCCTCAGCTGGAGTTGCTCCTTCACCAAATTGGAAGACCCAGCAAGGGACTTCAAGGGAAACTGCTCCAGTCCCTAGTGCTTCCCTGTGCTCCTATTTGAAGAGCTACCGAAGCCCCAAAAGATCTGAGGCTCAAGCATTTCATTAGGGGGAGTTGGCAAAGCCACAAGGAAGGCGGGGGCAGGGTGCAGGTAAAGGATTTAAGCTTGTAATCTCCTATTGTCTTCCACTCTGTTGCCTCCTCTTGTAGTACCAAGGCAATAGCCTTCTTTCCTGGTCTCTGTGCCATTAGCTCAGATCCCTTCTTTCTAGTCCTCTCATGGAGGAGCATAAAGGCTTGCACATAAAGGATCCACTCTTTGCCAGGTCTCTGGCAGAGTTCCAACTGCGAAATAGTGATTCAAGGAGTATTTTAAAGATTGTTCACCAGCTTCCGAAGTATATGGAAACCATGCTGTACAATAAAAGACCACTGTTTTCTTAGGTGAATAACTAGAATTGAACCATCTCTTCAAAATACACCCAAGCAACCTGCCAGCTAAAATATATGCAATTTCCTGTTGACTACAATCATAAAAAAGCAAAAACCAAAGTGGGTAAAAAGTCTAGTTTGAGACACCTGTTTAGAGGAGTGAAACAAGTGGCACATAGCCCACATGATTAAAGACCAAGGACTTCCTTGTTATACACACTGTCCACTCATCCAGAGGTCAGTTCCTTGCCCCAATGAAGAGCACTGGACAACCTATACTGCAGTAGGGGGGAATACGAGTCCCTGAAACTAAAATAGTTCTGGCAAATGCAAGGAATGATCCTCAAAGTCTCCCTGGTATGGCTGGCTAACCATGAGCCGCACTCCTCCTGTCTGCCTTGCTGAAGTTCTGAAGTTAACACAAGTCCGATCTGCTCCCAACAGGACAGGAAGTCAAGATACAAGAGGTGAGGACCAAGAAAGGTGACTATAGTCTATCATCTTTGCCTTTAGCTGGTGCTCTCGAATAAAATGTCCTGAAAAACCATCCTAACCTCCTGGTGCAGCCAATGGTTTTTAAAGGAGAAAAGAACCAAAAAGACAGCAGCTACAATTGCCATACTGATTAGAGTGATTAGTCAGAGGTCTTCAGTTGACCTCTAAGTGCTGAATAGTTTGTCAGGTATTGGGTATCCTAGTTCAGTGCTCACACTGAAATCTGTCAACTAGTTCCCCAATGGGCTCACAGTGAGCAAACTGGTCTCCTTCCCTTGTTGTTCTGAGAAGTGCTCAAGGCAGCAAGAACTCAAGATGGAGTTCAGTAATGAAGTTCATAACAGCCATGCAGTTGAGCATGTGTAATGATGGTTGGGAATCTTGAACTCTGAAATCATGTTGGCTGCTGTCATTGGGTGCAGAGGTGCAGTTGAACAAAACACTGAACCTAGAATAGATGTAACCTAACAATCCTCCATTTGTAACATTGAGCGACTAAGGTTGTCTTTTCCCTCCTGTTCCTCAATATAGGATACAAATAGCTAATAAAGACCTAGGCCATAACTTTCAGAGTGGAGGTGGTTCTATCTTATTCTAGGACTATATGGATCATTAGAAGTATTGTGCTTGAAGTTAAATGTTACCCAGAAGCAATTAAGAGCTCCTAGTTGGCCCTATAGTTCATAACCCCTTGATCTGTTAAGGTCTATAACTGGTAAATGTCCCTAATCTAGAACATATAAGAAACAAGTACTTTGAGCTTGTAAATAACTTTAGTAAATCCTGACAAGGTTAAGGGCCAACTCTGGAAAATAGCGCCTTCTGTCACAATTCTCTTGGTTTTAGTAGTTCTCAGGTTATTTTCTCTTGTCATCTATTAGATTCCTTGGGATTCACATGAATTTCCTGTTCTTTTAAATCAGTTTTTCTGAGATTTTACTGAGAACTACGGAAACAATATTCATATAAAAACATTCTTCAGACCTTGACTGAAGCCTAATAGTTCAGTAGTAGTATCTTTACTCTAGACCTTCTTAGAAACACTTGAAGCAATTTGAAAACTTCTGTCAACTGAATTTGGAGCTGTCAGATTCAAGACAGACCAAAAGTTCTATTGGGGTTAACACAAAGAGGGGAGACAGAATAGGCACAGAGAACCTTTTTGCATTGCTATGTAGGTTTTAACCCTTAGAACTCAACTGCAGTGCAGCTCTGAGAAAGTTTCAGCCAGCCTAACTGGGAGCTCCAGTACAAAAATGGCTCACAGAAGAATTGTCTTGGGAAATGGCTGTTTGGTTTTCCCATGGTGCCCAAATATTGCACAGAAGCCTCTGAAGAGCATGGATTCAGACCAAACAAGGTCAGACCCTATAGCTGGAAGTCAATCCTTTCTAGGAGTATGATCTGAGTGGTCTACCTTGACGGCTGCCATATAAACCTAGAGTGGAAGATACTCCATGATAATTCCAGAGCTGGCTCATCCAGAACGTGTTAAACTGAAGAATGTAGCCAGGCAGACTTTCTTGGCCTAGGACTAGGAATAGACCATAGGCCTTCAAAGCTGAATATAGAAATTGGTCCCAACCAAGCCCCTCCCCACACCCCTCAACCTGGCAGAGAAAAAGCTCTCAGCATTGTGAATTGCCTGAGTTGTCCCTTATATAAAAGGATCAAGCTTTTATATAAGCTCATTTGCTCAGTCATTGGTTGCGGGCTGCTTCTCCAAAGAGTTGAACCTGGTGGCACAGCTCACTGAAATGGAGTCAGACCTTGGAGCTGGCAGCTAAAAGCTGCCTACTCTGTTCCCTCTATGCATCCGGACAGTAAGTCTTCCTCTGAGAGGAGACTTGGGTGATGCATCTTTGTGTCCATCAGTTAGTGTCTCATCCATAGAGAAGACTGGCCAGGTTATTTCCTATCCTCAAGATGTTCAGGGGAAAATTATCTTTGGAATCCCTCCAACCGCACAGATGGATAAAATCCACATCCTAGCATGATGGCCCCCAGGGAATACCAGTGCTAAAGCATCATGGGAGTGACGCTTCTGTTATACCACATGGCTGACCAACCTTAGCAAAAATTGGTCCTGGGGTATTGTGACTAACCAGTGCAGTGGTTTAGTTTATGCAGTGATAGGAGGATGGTTACTGAACTGCGTACCATGAGATAAGTGGTGCTTAGGGGGCTTGTTAGAGCTTCCCTGGGAACTGCTTATGTGAGCCCAAGTAACTTTCAGTCATGAGAGGTGTGCATACAATTCCAGCCCATAGCATAGATACCATGACTACTCCAATAAACCCTAGTATCAGCCCTCTAGTTTTGGTAAAAGGGACAGGGGGTATTAATAGACCTACAAATCTGAATAAAAACGTGAATGCTGAATATGAAGGTATGCTTAACTATATAATGAAGTTAATCTCTGAGGTATAGCTATTGGAAGAGTTGATTTCAGCCCCCTGGGGACTGACCATCACCTATCCCTTACACTGAAATAACACTAGTCAATTCACATGGTATAAGCAGCAAGAATTTGACTTCCGGGAGTGCGATTTTCCTGTCCTACTTTGAGCAATCTACTTTACCCAACTGCTGTATTGTAATTTCTTTTCATTCTATATTTGACTTAACTTTTCTTGAACATTAGTTAATAACTAGTGACTCCTAGATAACAACCCCTTAGCTATAACCACAAAGACAAGTGTGGTTTGCAATCAATAGTCTTGATATTCTGCAAGAGAAATTTGAGATTGGGATTAACCATAATTCTAATCTTTAGAGGATGTATTTATTTAGAATCATAAATGGCAACAGAACCCACATATTAATCATGAAGTTCCCTGAATTTCTATCACTTGGGGAGAATAACCCAATGGAATAAGGAAAGCCTTAGATCTTCAGCCCATTGTGGGCTCATTCTTTAAATGCACCATTTTTCTTCATTTCCAGATTTGCATAGGAGATCCAATCAGTGGGTACTTAACTATAGATTAAAAACTGAGTCCTGGTGATACTTCATGGCACAAGAGAAATATCCCTGGATGGATTACTCTGTATTTAAGGTTTTTTTTTTTTTTTTTTTTTTTTTTTTTTTTTTTTTTTTTTTTTTTTGTCTTGAGGTTGACTTGGAATACTTCATTAAGAACCATGATTATTAGTACTTCTAGAAGACTTTAAAAAGCTGTGTAATATCACATACTCTGGGATTTTAAAATGGTGGGCTATACTAAGCTACCAAACTTCCTGTATTAGTGATCTAATTATTAATTATTCACAGAATAATCCTGAGAGCTAAGAAACTGCCAATAAATTCCTTGTGTAAAGGAACAGGCAAATCCTATTTGGTGCACTAAGCCGCCCCCCCCCTTTTTTTTTTCTTAGACTAAAAAATAGAAGCATCAGAATTAGCCTTAAGGAAAAAGATCTGGATTAAGGCTAGATTAGGGGATCCCTGGGTGGCACAGCGGTTTGGCGCCTGCCTTTGGCCCAGGGCGCGATCCTGGAGACCCAGGATCGAATCCCACGTCGGGCTCCCGGTGCATGGAGCCTGTTTCTCCCTCTGACTGTGTCTCTGCCTCTCTCTCTGTGTGTGACTATCATAAATAAAAAAAATAAAAAAAAAGGCTAGATTAGTCCTGGCCTTAAGTTTTCTAGCCCATGGTTTTGTCCTAAATACTCCTGGAAAGTTAACTGATGAACAGATACTTACTAACTCCACTTACATTCAGACTCTTGGAGGTCCAAGATCCTGATGGGCTGTAGTACCCAGTGTCCTAAGGGAGACTATTACTAGAACCAGAGTAGTAGATCTAAAGGAGCCATCAGAACTTTGGGTAGATTGGAAGATCTAGATAGGATCCCATGTAGGATTGCTTGGCTGATATGCAGTACCAATTAATGTACTCTGTTCTCCTGGAATATTTCATTGGTAAATTGGGAAAGTATTAGCAATTGCACCATCTTGTAGGAGCCCTGCTCAACTACCATCGAGGAGAATCACAGCCAGTTGGCAAGGGATCTAGTCCTAAAATCCCATTTGACTCTCTTGTTCACTACTTCCAGCAGTGTTGTCTTGGATTCCCCCTAGATACAGACTGGAGATGAAGTTTGCTTTACAAGATGACCAAAGGGCATACCTTTTTTGAGATCAATGCCTATACAATGGAATTAGAAGGAAGC
Organism: Nyctereutes procyonoides; assembly: GCF_905146905.1. Classification (NCBI taxonomy): domain Eukaryota; kingdom Metazoa; phylum Chordata; class Mammalia; order Carnivora; family Canidae; genus Nyctereutes; species Nyctereutes procyonoides. The sequence continues at coordinate 36,018,755 of NW_026575140.1, read as the reverse complement.
AGGAAAAGTAGACAACTTGTGCTGAAATGTGACCACCACCACCCCCCAAAAAAAACAAACCCAGCCACCCACAAGGGAAGCTCCTTAGAACTAAAATACCTGGATTTGTTCTGAGTGGATTAATAGTCAAACTTGACACATGACTTGGTCATTGAATGTGGGTCAATGTGGGAAGAGAGGACCTTAACTGAAACAATCCATGAAGGGGCAGATAAAGGTTGTCTATACCACAACTAGGAGCAATAAACCCTTCATAGGATCCTTTGTCCAGCATCAGTGCCCAGCATGTAGTGGGCATGCCATCTTTCACTGAAGGCCTCCTGGTATCACTGCTTAGGGAATGGTGGAAGCTCTGTCCAAAGAGGTCTATGAAGTAGACAAAAAGCAGGCAAAAGTGGCATCCTATATTTGGGGTCTTTTTATAAATTAGCTGGCAATTAAACAATAGCAGATCATTTTAACCTGGTTTGACCCCATATATAGAAATTGACTGTTTCTGGTGAGCCTATGTGCACCAATTGATTAAACCTTATAGAGGCTATAGCTTTCTGCTCCCAGGCCCATCCCAGACCAGTCCAATGCCTGAGAACGGTTTCAAATGCCAGGTGTGGGTCATTGAAGGCAGTGGCTTACACATTTTCCCTTAGAAAACCCATGTGAAAGAATCTTCATACTGTTACTGGACAGAATAAAATCTAACCTGTCTGTAATCCTATTTCTCAACTACAAATGATTTTAGTAATCCAAATCATGACTAAGTTCTTCTAGAGGAACAGAGCCTGAGACCAGGATATACATGCTGATGGCTTAAAGCTAGCTAAGGAGTCGGTAGTATAAAAGAAGAAAGCCCCATTATAAAGGTACTTGTTGAGGTCCTGACACAATCACCGTTCTGTCACAAACCCCTTGCCTAAATTTCAGAACCAGTTTCCTGAGACTCTTCTTGAGCTTCAATTGAGCCTTGACCAAGGCACTTCAGACTCTTAAAATTATAAAGCCATTCTAGGAAATCTTGCCTGGAAAAGATCACAAACAGCATCTTATTTCACAGGTCTTCTTACTCCTCCACCACTTTCAAATCCATGAGTGTATCAAATGCTTTATATTTAATCTGTCTAAAAATGCTCACTAGCTCTAAAATGAATTCAAATCACAGGGTCCCTATTGCTTTTGTCTACACAAAACTCAGACTCCACTAAACTTAAAACCAAACACTTTGAGTACTTAGCAGGTGGTAAATCCTTCATTTAAGAACAAGATGGTAAGTGTACCTTGAAGTTGCTTTACATTCCTCTTTAAGAGCTAGCAATCTTGGGATCCCTGGGTGGCGCAGCGGTTTGGCACCTGCCTTTGGCCCGGGGCATGATCCTGGAGACCCGGGATCGAATCCCATGTCGGGCTCCCTGCATGGAGCCTGCTTCTCCCTCTGCCTGTGTCTCTGCCTGTCTGTGACTATCATGAATGAATAAATAAAATCTTTAAAAAAAAAACTAGTAATCTTGTAGCTGCTTTGTATGAAATATAAAATGGATAGAAGATTCAATACCTATTACTGACTTTGGATTAACAGTAGTTAAATCTGAGTCAGAACAGAGCCAGATATCATGACAAGCACATCACTTGATTCAAGCTCCTTTGTAAAGAGCTTTGTAAAGAGATCACAGGTTGTGTCTAGGGATTTTATTAGGATAGAAACTGACAAGGACACTTGGATCTAACACTTGAGAGAACGTCTATACTCACAGTAGGGATTCTTTCAATCCTAGAATGTGCTGGCTACTGCGACTAGGGGGCCTGAAGATTGAAATTCCCTCTCTCAAGATTATTTGTACTTCATTTTTGCCCTTTGAAAGCACTAAGTTGGCTTGAAATAAGTATTTTTACATGCCTTCTAACTTGAAGTACCTGATATCAGTTTACACATAACTAGACATGATAGAACTAAATATAATAAAACAAGTCTCCCCAACAAACTGAAAATATAAGAACCAGTGGTATTTTTCTTGACCTTCATGTTAACATCAGTTATACCAGGTTCTGCAGGGTAGCAGGTGTCAACATGGGGTTAAATATGTGAAAGAAGTTCGAGCAGAAATGCTTAAGTGAAAGGAAATAAGCCTGTGGAAGCTGTGAGCCTGATCTAGAGAAGACCTCAGCGAAGGAGAAAAGTTTGGGTAGAAACATCCAAGATGGCCTCAACTTAAGGAATATTTGGCATTCCTGTTGGGAAAATGCTTGAATTACCCATGAGGTCCCCTGTCAATCAGTAAAGGTTCTGCCTTGGTACCCTAGCCATGTGGTCACTAGGGAGCAACCATAGTACAAATGTGTAGAGATGGAACTCTAAGCAGGGAAGACCAAAAGTAGTAACCAGTCATGCCTAATCACTGGCTATAACCAGGGGTAAGGATGGCCTTGGTAGCAGTGCTTCAAGGAATCTGGAGTTGTGGCAACTAGAAGAAATTCATGACTGTCTTCCTCAGAGGACCTGATGTCACTGAAGTCGAGTATTCCTAGGTCTCTAGTTGTGGAAAATAAAGACTGGGGAGTCTAATCAGATTCTTAGTCCCAGATTTTTCTTGATCAGATTAAGAGAATCGGACCTAGCACAGATAAATACTACTCAAAACCTTATCCAAAAGGAATGAAGCCACACTATAAACCAAGTAGGCCCAGTGAAATATCTTAAAAGAATCATCCTGGAATGACCTGCTATAACATCACTTAACCACTGTGGATCATCCCCTTATAACTGGCCATGGGTATCTGGGTTCCTATTCTAGCAATTGTACAATGCCTATTCCCAGGGAATAGAGTTAAGGTTATCTTTTTCTCTCAGGAACATTGGTTGAGAAACACTTTTTTCAATACATAGCTCAGTTTGCTGATCCTGGATATTATCTGGACATAGCGACTGACAGCCAGCAGAGCTCCTGAGATTAGTTTACATATTATGAAGCCGGACCAACTCTTCATCCTCACATACCCAGGAGGAGCAAACTTCTGGATCTTGATCTATTCCTAACTAAAGAGTGCTAACTTAAGAGTCCTCTTCATCAGTTAAGGTTCTAGGCAGTGAAGTGAATGAAAGCGATCAAAATATTGAGGGTGGAGGAAGCGGAAGTGTAGGAGTTACCAGACTGCATAATTGTAAAGAAAATGGTAATAAGATTGTACTAAACAGTTTCTTTAGCCTGTAGGTAAGAATTACCATCATGGAGATGACCAAATGGAAGATTCCCAAACTTCTCACCTACTGCTCAAATACTGCTTCCTTGAAAGAACTGCAAATAAGACCTGAAAATTAGACCTAACTTAAGATGAAAATGTAATCAGTGGATGTCTTTGTGTCAGACATAAGTGCTGGTGATATGCAGTGAATGTATGAAAATATCCCTGCCATCAAGATGGTCAGTGTAGACTGAACATAACTCTCTAGCCCATCAGAAAAGTGCTCACACTACATGTGGGATAAAAGGAGTCAAATGTGCAGGTATGCAAGCATTTAACTTTTAAATTGGGAGTCAGGTTAAATTCCCCGAAGGGACTCTGACCTTGAGACTAAGGAATAAGCAGGTAGCTCTTCAAAGGACAGAGACGTGAGGGGTTTCTGCTAGTGTCTTTCTGACCAAAAAGTGGGACAACTCCCAACTCTTCTCGTAAGATAAGAGGTAGGAGAAGTTGATCAGTTTTTGTTTCCTGTGGAGAATGGTCGCCATGGGTGTGCAGCCTTCTGTACAACATAAAAACAGCTGACCTCCTAGGAGTCTGGCATAGGTACTTTCTGACCCAAGTTTTCTAGGTTTCTGCTTCATGGGCAAAATGAATGTTACCCATCCACCTAAAATATCCAGCTACACTGATGCTGGTGATAGAGAGATGGAGCCACCAGATAGTTCCACTGGCTATTTACTCCTTAATTATATTTTCAGATTCCAACTTGTAAGGCTGGCTAGCAAACACTTTCCTATTTCAATGTTTTATTAAGCATGTTAAACGTTAAAAAAAAAAATCAAGTTGTCTTTTTCCTCTAGGTGGAAATCTTCCACCTTCATCTGAGGCAGAACTTGGCCTCTTTCATTTTACCATACTTGATGTACTACTCAACATTTAAGAGCACATACACCTACATGCAAGGTAGATATTACAAAACCAGACAATCACATTTTTTTATAACCATGTGCAGGCCACTGAGGGCCACAGTTTGAGTTCTACCTCAAAATATCCTGACCTTTTTTGTTTATCTGAACTTCAGTTTACACTTTGAAAGGGCCAAATTAGCTTGAAATGTTGAAGGCCTATAAGACCTATTGTGGGAGGGATACCTGGTAATTGTTCAAATATTTAGAGAAATGCTTTACCGTATCCACAACAAACCATATTATCGTAGGAAACTTGGAACATCTTATCCATGTTTTCACATTAAACTTGATTCTGTTAGACTGAGATGCCAGTTATGGGATTCAATGTGTAAGGATTATACTAGGGTAAACTTGCATAAAGGGGGGGGAAAAAGCAGGCAGAAAAGGATGGGACAGCCCATCAGTCTGTGACACCAATGTGACCCTAGTAAAAATGAGAAGTTTGGGTGGAAGCAACCAAGACAACACAACTTAAGATTTGGTAAAGCTGTTGGAGAACCTGAACAGCCAAAGAGGTGGTCCCTGGTCTCTTAGGAAATACCTGCTTTAATACCCCAGCCATGTTGTCATGGGGAGCTGGACTTTGTAGGTGTGGCCACAGTGCAAACGTAGAGATGAATTTCAAACAGTATTTGGACTCGGCCCATTCCCTCTTGAAGTAGGTCTATGGGGTCCAAGATCATGGATCCCATAATTCCATTACTGAGGACCAGAAGAAAGTTCACAAAAACAAATCTTCAGATCTAAAAAAAAGTCCTGCTCATCGAAATCCGGGACCTGGAAAAGGAGTTGATTCATTGTTCACTGCCATAGACTCTAGATAAATTCCTCACTTCTAACCCTTGAGCAGCTTAGCCTGTGGCTGTATATCAGTCTTTTTTAAATAGCAAACTAGACTCAAATCCTCTACCTTGTGGGCAGGCCTGTTTCTGTGCTATTCTGACTCCTATCAGAGTTAGCCTTTGTAGATAAAACTAACAGCTTCTACATGTCTTTGGGGCTGTTTGAAAATGATGGGATCTGAGATACCTGGGTGGCTTAGTGGTTGAGCATCTGCCTTCAGCTCAGGGTGTGATCCTGGAGTTCCGGATCGAGTCCCACATCGGACTCCCTGCATGGAGCCCGCTCCTCCCTCTGCCTGTGTCTGCATCTCATGAATAAAAAAAAAATGGGATCTTTTGGGCATGATAGTAGTCCCTTAATTCTCTCATACCTGTGAGGCTCAGGTGTGATGACAGAGCCCTGAGGAATGGAAGTCAGCTGTTTGGTCTTGACCACAGATGCAGGCAAAAGCTTAGCCTTCCCAGATAACCTCCACAATATTACCCACAAAGTTAGAAAGTCCGTATCACTGAGATTTGAGTGACTGCATTGGTTGAAGTCTTCCAAGAAGCAGGCATCAAGATCTTATTGGTGGGGAGGGGTGGCAGGGTAGAAATAGCTAAAACATAAGAAAATGAGAAACTTTTTGGAGTAAACTCCGGTCTGACACCTGAAACAGTAAAGGAATGAAGATTGGGAAAGAGGCCTAGATTACAGTGCATTTATGAGAAATTTGCCATGGTCCATGACAGCCCAGGCCCAAAGACTGTTCTAAAAGGATCTTGCATCACCCAGGAGTGCTCAAGCACCTGTAACTGCTGTGCTGTCCTTAGTTGGAAGCATTCCAGGAAGGATATAGCCATAGTGGATGCTGCAGCTGACTTGAAGTCCATGGCTGGAGGAGGTCCCCCCCACCACCACTAGCTGATCTTCTTGCAGATGTTTCTCTTGAAGCTCAATTTGAGCACACTTCATGGCACCAGGGATTATTTCTCGAATGTAGAAAACCTGAGGTGCATGTTTGAGAAGCAATTCCTTTTTGGTTCCTCAGTTTCAGGAAAGCATGAAGAACTGAAATCAGGTCCCACCCAAATACCTCCCTTCGAGGTTTCAGGGCTTCATGTTTTTTCCAGACAGAATCCTGATCATCTTATAAACTGGCTTTAATTTGAGCATGCAACATTCCCATTCCTAGCCAGTTTCTCTTTTTGTAGGAAATAGGGGCCTCCATATAAACTACTAAAGATGCCATCTGGCTCACCTTTAACCTGTGATTGTCCTTGTCCAAAATATATATATATTTTTTTTCCTTAGGACCAGTGAGGGAATCTCTACAGTCTTAAGTATTGTTGCCCTATAACTTCTAATACTAGAATCCTAGCATTGCTATTAGAATTCTTCTCAATAGGGACATTTCCTCATATCTCATGAAGTCTTTAGCATTTGGGCAACTGCTATGTGCCTGGGACTTTCTGCATGACCTACATTCCATTAAAAACATGAAATAGTATACTCCCTGATCTCTTGGACCACTTCCATTAACTCTGCTCATCCAGGCTCTCATTTTTATAAATTCTACTTGCCAACATATTCTAGGCCTTTTAAGAAGCAAGCATCAAGATGGAATTACACTTAATTTGAAGAAAATGCCTATAAGGAATGAAGACTGAACAGAAATGGGGTTCAATATTGGTCTGACACCTCTGGTGAGAGGGTGGTAAGGGTTTGGGGAAATGCTGTGTCAAATGAGACCATCTTCAAGACAGCTCTGAGAAAGTCTCAGCCAGGACATGATAGACTTCTAGGGAGGAAAACTAGATGTAGAAGCTTCTTATACTAAGCATATTGATGAAGTAGTCCTGCTTAATCCTGGACCATGAGCTGCCTGGGGAGTGGGGCCTTGGTTATGAAAGTCTTGGGGAATTTGGAGGTGTGACCTTATTGTATCTTTGCTTAGATTGCTATTACAGTTAAGTATTCCTAGGACTTCAGGCATGGAAAATAAGATTGTCTAATTATTCTGAACTTTTTTTTTGGATAAATCATTTGAATGCCTCATCAAATCCAGGAAGACTGTTAAAAAAAAAAAAAACTTGTACATCAAGAGAATTGAATCTCATGATAACCAAACAGCCAGTTAGACTAGAAGAGCCAGAATTCCAAAATCAAGACCTACCACAGCATCGGTTAATCACTACTAACCATATTCTAAAACCAGACCTGGATATCTGACTTTCTACTCTAAGAACTTAAAACCTCTATCCTTAAGGAAGGAGAATAACCTGGATCCTTGCCTTTCTGGAATACTTCTGTGAAGATAAAACTTTCCAACGCAGTAACTTTGTTGGTCTGGGATGATCTAGACCTGTCGAGCAGGGCTGTCAGCCAACATCAGCTCACACATCATGAACCCAGATCACATCTTACTATCCTAATACTTCTAGGAGAGGAGAACTTATGGACATTGAGGTAAATTTCTGGTTAAAGTACCAGCAGAGAAGCTTTCTCATAGTAATAGACTCTAGGCTGTCTGGTAAATGAAAAGTGGATATTAAACCCACAAAAGTGGATGTTATAAACAAGTTTTATAGTTCTGTACTAGGTTACTATTCCAAGAAAGGCCCAGTGTACACAGTTGACCAGAGCAATAGGAATGCATGGTCAAAAGGGAAAGAGAATCCTTGGGGAAACTCTAGCAGGTTCTCTGTATGCCAGGGCTCATAACAGCTGACATTACAAATCTAGACTTTGCAAGAGAAGTGAGGTTGTCACCATCAACAGTAAAAACTCGATGGCTTTGCCTAATCGCAAGGAAGAATGGACAACTGACAGAAGGTCAACAGGGTTGACTCAAGAGTTAAAGCCGGTGGAACAAGGCAATCCTAAGGACAAGATAGATGGATGGACAAGCTAATACTGCTCAACATCTAGAATCAGGACAGTCATGATCCTTTGCCAAGTTTCCTGAAGAGAGCCTCTTTTCAGACTTAGAAATAGAAACTAAAACAAGATTCTTTAGAACCCTGTAACACCATGGTAAATATGAATAATTGACTGCTCATTTCTTAAAGGGCCCAATTCTATGAACTTGGAGCTCTAACACTGGTCTCTTTTCCCCCAAACATTTCATGACTGAGACCTAAGTCCTACAGAAACATTGTTATCCTAGAGATCCAGAGTGTAATCATGGTCTCTATTAGAGAAGTTACATGTTTGGCCAGATAATTGAGCCCTGGTCCAGTCTTCCTGCTCATAGACAAATACAATGCTCTTCCCTGGTACTGGACTGCCTAAATGGAATAAAAATGGTTGGCGGCCTACTTCTGAAGTAGGAATGACTAATCGTGTTAGAACTTAAAACATTTTGTGAGGAACATATTGACATTCAGGGGCAAGTAAAAGGATGAAGGGATATGTTAGGTATCTATAGAACGGGTATCAGAACTAGAACTTTTTTACCCTTGAGGCTCCACATTGGCATGTTTAGTGGGAACTAGAATTACTAGTACTTCTAAAACTGGGAAGAGAAATGACCTTTGGCATGAGGTGGCTCTCCAACCGAAGTAATCCTTGCAGGGGTTGAGAGACAAAGGCTGTCTATATCACACCCAGGAGCATGAAACCCTTCAATGAAGGTGTCCTCTGAACCACATTAGTGCTCAACGCATACCATTTCTTCCCCTGAAGGCCTTACTGCGTCATAACCAGGACATGGTGAAATCTCGGGGCGGTGGGGGGGGGGGAAGAAAAATCTACAAACTAAGTACAGAAGCGGGGGAAAAAGAAATATCCTGTTAGTGGAACTTTTATAATTTAGCTGGGAGTTAACAAATTGGCAGTTCATTATAGCCTGAATTAACACAGCATATACATAATATGTAGAATTCTGCTTTGTGTCCAGTTTTCTCAGTAGGCTCCTTGTGTACAAATCTTTAAAAGCTTATAGCTTCCTATTCTGTGGCTTCTCTCAGATGAGCCCAATGCCTGAGGATGGTCTTCCTGCCAGGTCTGGGTTCTATAGCATCGTGGCTTGTATTCTTGAACAGAACAAGCTTATATCGCACTGAAGCCAGAAAATTCGAAGAATGTATATTTCATATTACTGGACAGAATTACTGTTTATGCCTATACTGAGAAATCCAGTCCACAAAGGCAAATGATCACTGTTGATAATCTGACTCATCTTACCGTATTCTACCCTGGAGCAGAGCCAGGGACCAGAATTTAGATGGCTGATAGTACCTACTACTTCCTTTTTACTATGAAAGGAAGGCAGTCCTATGTAGAGGTACATGTTGAGCTCTAAACACTGTGCACTTTTGTTCTCCCTTTTGAGCTTTAGAGTCTACATACTGGGATTTCCAGGATTGTCTGGAGTCTTGGCTGAAGCACCACAACCACAAAAGCAAGTTGAGAAACGTCTAAAAAATGTCACAAATAGTATCTCAAGATACTATTTGACCTAATCAATAATTCAGATTAGTCTAACACAAGGCTTCTATATTGTAAGATGCTCCCTAATTCCGAGATGAATTCAAATACCATAGGTCCTTCTTGCTGTATCCATACAAACCGACTAAAAGAATCAACCAAATTTAAACTATGACTGCTACTTTGAGGAGTTAGAAGGTGGTACACCTTCATTTTAAGATGTAATGATGTTTGCCTTTGCTTTGATGTATCTTTGCACCCTTTTTAAAATTAGAAGGGTTGATAAGCTTGTGGCTTCAATGAAATATGGAATCTCCCAAACATTTTTATCTGTCACTTTGATTTCAGATTAGCAGTTGGTTAGACCACCTGAATCAAGACAGAACCAAGTATTGTGACAAGAACATTTGCCTCCAGTCTTTCCTAAGAGATCACGTCTAGGAATCTATACTCTGATCCTGAGTATCCAATTCTATCCCACAACTGAGACAACCTGCATCCATACTTAAAGGGCTTATAAACCTAGATACTAAATCCAGTCTTGATTTCCGTTGTAAAATATGCAGGCCACTGGTGGCTCAGAGTTCATCTCCTAAAATCTTAATTTTAGAGGTCTATTTGTACTTCAGTCTACCCTTTGACCAAATCAGAGGTGGTAGGAAAGCCTGTAGGAAATACTTGGTATCTGCTTAAACTAAAAACCTGTAAGAACTAGAAGTGGCAAAACCTGTCTCCCCAACAAACGGAATATATTACTAGGATATCAGAGCCTATTCTTTAAATCCTACTGTTCATGTTGAATTTTCACACTGGATTCTGTACTATTCAGATGCCGAGATGCAATTAAACATGTACAGATCATGTTGAGTAAAAGACTTGCCTGGAGGTACAAATGGAGGCAGCTTGGGAAGAATGGGCAAATCAACTTGTGATATGACCCCAGTTAAAGGGAGAGAAGTTTGGAAGCATCCAGTTCAGCCACTCCCTTTAAAGAAGGTTAAGCACAGCTATTGGCAAGTGCTTGACTTGAAGAGTCCCCTGTCTCCCAGGTAAAAGTCTACCTTAGTATCTCAGCCAGGTAACAACTTAACTCTTAGTTGTGGCCTCCATGACAATAGAGCTCAATTTCAAAGAGCAGCTGCTGGACCCTCTGTTCATTCTTTTGAAGGTCTCTGTAGTACAAATCATGGATCCCCCCCAACTCTACGGAGTATTAGAAAATATATAATAAAAGCCTTCACATGAACACCAAGTGTCCTGATTTTATCAAAGCCTTGGATCGAGGCAAAGGAGTTGGTTAGGAATGGTAGACTCCATACACAAATTACCGACCTTTCACCCTTGAACAGCTTAATTTATATTATGCATCAGCTTCTCTTAAGTAGCGCTGGGATCACCTTGAATCTATTTGCCTTTCTATAGGAAAATATATTTCCTTTCTTTTTAAAGAACATTCCTATTGAGTAAAAGCATGTGTAGAGAAAAACGTCCTCCAAATCTCTTTGGGGCCATTTGAGAGAGACAGTCTTTGAACATGGCTGGCATGGCCCTTGATCAAATTTCACCTCCTGTGTCTGAGGCTTAGATGCAACACACAGAAGCCCCAAAGAATAAAGTGTGGTTAAAATGTGGGTTGACCAGTGTTTCCATGTCAAGTGGTCTGGGTTTAACTGAAGAACAAAGTAACTATCTTTTCAGAGGACCTTTTAAACCTTGTGGGTAATTCAGGTCAGGGTTTATCATAAGATTAGAGGGATTGTCAGTGCAGGTCCTCTAAGAAGCAACCATCAACATGTAACTTCTTTGGGGGGAAGAAAACCTGTAAGGATAATGGGAGAAAAGGAGGAGTGAGTAAGGAGAGCTGCTGGAATGCAATGCAGAACTGACACAAAAGGGTTTGGATAAGTAGAGCTACATTGCCATCTCAATCACTGAAGCAGTGGCCAGCCATTGGGAAGCCTCAGCATAGAAAGGGCTACACAAGAAGCCTACAAAAGACAGGAAGGGCGGTTCCTGTAAGCATGCCCTACTGTCATTAGCTGGGTATAGCTTGGGAAGAGTGTGGCCTCCCCAGGTGCAGCAGATTTGAAGGGGAGGCAACTGGAGAATGTCCCCACCAACTAGTCTTCTTGCAGGCAAAATTCCTGAAGGAAATCGGAGTGGCACAGCTCCATGGCACCAAGGATTACAGCTGAAGTGAAAGAATACATTTGTGAAGTGTTTTTTGTTTTTTTGTTTTTGGAAAGCCACTCCTTGGTTTGCTAGTCTGGTACTATTCACTCTACAGATGGAATAGGCTAAAGGGAGAGTGAGGCATGTCCAGGTGGAAAAGCCTATCTTTTTAAATGGCTGGTCAGGGTGGCATCCACTGAAGAGACTGACCCAAAACCAAGGAGATGCGGGATAGCAGGTAGCTATCTGGAAGGCACAGACTTGTGTCCGCAGAACCCAGCTAACATCAGAATAGCAAGCAGGACAGCTTCAGCTTCCCAGAAGATAAGAGTTACCGTGGGTTCCTGTCTTGACTGAGACTTTATCCCCATCGTGTTCAGTCTTCAGTGTGACCTACAAGGATGAACTTTCAGAAGCTTAGAATTAGTGTCTTTCTGACCCAAGTGACCTAACTAGCATTTTACTGGACAAAATGAATGTGTTGTCCTGTTTGAGGAATCCAGCAACCTTGAAGCTGCACCTTAAAGCCAGTGCCCAGAAGGAATGAGCTCATTGGTTGCATTAGCCATGGACTCCTCCGACTGCCCTTCAGGTTCTACCTATAAAGCTGGCTATTAAATGCTTTTCTACTTTCTCGGTTATTAAAGTATCCATAGGAAACAATGCAAATCCATTGTTCTTGTCAAATGCATTATTACTCTACAGGGAGTTATTCAGAGGTTTCTGAACTGTTGAGGCACGACCTGGCCTCTTTCTCCTTGATCTTAATACTTTAGTACCTTCCCCTTTAGTACCTCAGGTTCTGAGTTTTAACTGGCTACAGCAGCTTGCCAAGATGGTCAAAGCTTAGAAACCAAATAATGGGTTTCTTTTAGGTCTCTAAATTAGAAGATCTGCGTATACTCTGTAGGAGAAAGTACTGAGGAGCCTATCCCTGTTTGACTTAGATTTGTACCCATTTAAGGATTAAAAGTTTATGGGAATGTTCTAAGTAGAACAGATAAGCTGATCCTGAGGTCTAGCACCCTTAGGAAGTGTGGACTTTCTGCTTATAATCTAAGGTAGTTTTCTGAGAAGATCAGCTTCTAAATCTCAAATTTCCATATTGCTATTTACCCTTAAATTTTTCTCCTTGAATTCAATGTTCTTATGCTAGAGTGTTGGATACAATTGTCCTCTTCCATGGGATCAGCCAGTAACACAGAAAAAAATCTGATCTACCTGAAACAAAGTGGCCAGACTTCACAACTCCCAACACAGTGCTTCATTGCATCTCAAAACAGAAGAACCAGTTTCTCAGGGCCTTCTAGGTTTGGCCTGAGTGTCTAGAGCTGCTTCAGCTCCTTCCTGGAAGGGGGTGTGATGTTGGTCTTGCCAAAGCTGGGCCTCATGCTGGGTAGCCTGACTGCAAATGTTGGCACAGGCAGTAACCAGGTTTATTTATGAAGCTGTGTGTCATAGGAGATGGCTAAGCTTCTAGGGAGGTATATGAATTATTCCCATGTAGTTTTTTTCTCCTCAGACTTCAGGTATTTGTATACCTATGTATTGAAGTGCTATAGAAATCACCAATATACCGGAGTCCTTTTTGGTTATAGAACTTGAAATTACAGTCCTGAATCTTTTTTTCTAACTATATAGACCAGGAATGGCAAGGTGTTCTTAGCTAATGTGCGATTGTTTTTTACTGCAAAATCTAAGCATTGTTTGCAGTACCCCAATGTATAGAGCAATTGCTAAACAGACACCAGTGATGACTCCTTGATCATCTCTGAAGATTGTTGGATATGACTGAATACATTTTCTATTCATCTAAGTGCAGGAGATCCATCATGCATTCTCAGAATCCTTTCTGGCATACTTCAGAAACCCAGGCCCCCAACATGTGCATTGTCCTTCTACGCTAATGCCTGGCAGGAACCTAGAAGAGAAATCTGCCTCTTGGAGATAATCTTCATGAACTTTCTCACCAATGCCAGCCTAGAAATCTCACTCTGGGATTACTAATATCAGCACCAAAAGGGTAGACTCCTGCCTATTTAACCTCTACCACTTCTGGTTCACCAATGCACCTGGCAGGATCTTCTGAGAATCAAGTGCCTAATAGAAGTAGACCTAAGAAAGCTCACAATGTTTTTCTAAGCATCAGAAAATGATACTGAGTTGACTTATCAATGTCTGGGAGGGATATGACATCCTTGCTATGCAAAGAGTTATTTGCTTTGTCTGTTCTGAGACTTCTATCTCTTTCCCTCGGATTGATGAAGGTGCTTTTCCAAGTGTGTTCTCAACCTTTGTCCAAACAGTGCTATTCAATGGTCTAAGAACTATGTTGACTTTCTTGCTGGATCTCAGGACTGACCATCCAAATCCCATGTTATAGTACTGTTAACTTTAAACCTTTAACTGCATAGCATGGTTGGTAGAACCTAGAGAAGGTTAGAATTCTTGTTCTGTGTTGAACGGACAAATTTGATATTCCTTATTTTAATGTACATTGGTAAATTCACACAATGTCAGTTCTAAAAATCCAAATTGAAGCTTAGCTCACAAAATTAGCACTGTATCTTTTTACATGGTTAAGTAAGCAATTTGATAGGGCTTCTATTTTGCCTATATTTAAACCAGCATGAAGCATTTGTGACTGAATGGTTATAGTAATGAGGTCAGTTCCCTTTACTATTGTGACTACTAGCCTTGGCTATAATCTCATCCTAGGCCAATGATCCTATTTAATATTTGTGAATTCCTTACTCTGGCCTCTCAGAAAGAGTTGGAGCTGGAGGATTTAGATGCTGATAGCTTAAAGTAAGGAAAGATGGTTACTGTGAAAGGAAGGGACATAAACATAAGGGTGTACTATTGAACTTTTGACACTGTATTTCGCCCTTTGTTCTACTCTTGGCTAAGTCAATTTTTTTCCTAGAGCCTCCTTGCAGCCGTGGCTGAAGCACTTCAAATATTAACTATAAAGCCAGTCTAGGTATGTGGTCTAGGAAATAAGTCCACTCTTCAATGCTTAATCTATGACTGTATTGGTCATCTCTAGTGAATTAATGGGAGAAGGGAGAATTGGTCAGGGGAGAGACTTGCCTAGGTACTCCCAAGTCTGACACCTGAAACCAGAAGGAAAAGGAATTACTTAACAGAAGACTTGGGGGCTGTCCCTTGGCTGAACAAAACTTTCTCAGATATATACTGCAGTCTGATTGCCTATAAAGGAGTACTGAGCCAGACAGAAGTGGCCAGACTCCTAAGACTCTGCTGTGCTGTCATTGGCCATCAGATTCCTGAGAATATGGCCTCCATAAATGCTGCAGAGGATTTGAAAAGACAGCAGCTGGAGAATATTTCCAACAACTATTACTTTCAGAGGATTCTCTTGAAGGGAAATTTGAATAGCACAGACTTCTGGCACCAGAGATTACCTCTTGTGTGGAGAAATAGATTAGGGACATACTTGAGAAGTAATGCCTCCTTGGTCTCATGGGCTCAAGGAAGCATGAATTGCTAAAACTGTTGGAAAAGCCACCCAGATGTCTCCATCCAATTTTGCAGGGCCCCATGTTTTTCCAAATAGGGCCTTGATCTCCACTCCTTAGCTGAGCATGCAATATTTCAAAATTGATTTCTAAGTTTACTTCTCAGCCTTCTGCTTTTATGAAGGAGATAAGTTATCCGAGATGCATCTACCATATAGAGGTTCATTAACCATTATTTACTCTCCCTCTGCAGAACATGGACTGTTCAGTATCAGCCGTATCTGCTGTCCTTCTAGTTAGTTACCCTATACTGCACAACGCTTGTATCCTTGTACTGCCAATAGCATTATCCCCTAGAGTGATACTTTCTCAGCTCTCTAGCAGTGAAATCTTCAGTAATTGGGCAGCCACTGTATTTTCTTCATGGCCTACATTTCCTGGATCATCAAACTCCTCCCACTGCTTATTCTCTTGAACCATGTCCATTTAAGTCTTTGGAGGTACATCTTGGAGGTACAAGCATAAGAGTCAACATAGAAGATCTATTGAAGGGAATATTCCTGTGAAGGATGAAGAAAAGAATGAGCAGGAATAGATGGGGTTCAATGCTGGTCTGAGAGGGAAGAAGTTTTTTTTTTATAAATTTTTATTGGTGTTCAATTTACCAACATACAGAATAACACCCAGTGTTCATCCCGTCAAGTGTCCCCCTCCGTGCCCGTCACCCATTCACCCCCACCCCCCGCCCTCCTCCCCTTCCACCACCCCTAGTTCATTTCCCAGAGTTAGAAGTCTTTATGTTCTGTGACCCTTTCTGATATCTCCCACACATTTAGGGAAGAAGTTTTGTATAGAAGGGAGACTCAATTTCAAGATAGCTCTGAAAAATTGTCATTGACTAATCAGGACAAAAATTAGCCATAGAGGATTGTTGTGAGTTTGCATCTACAAACTTCTGAGTTCTGTGTTTACGGAAATGATTGAGAAATGAACCTTTTGTAGCCTTGAGGTTCCACTTTGAAAATGTTTCACAGGAACTGAAATCATTAGTATTATATTTTTAAAGTGCTAAGTCATACCATATACTTTAAGCTTAAATGTTGATCATACTCTAAGCTATCTATATCATGTTTTACATATTTTAATCCTAGAGATTAAAGTAATTAAATACAAATAAATGCCTGATCTAAAGAGGCCAAAAGCTCCTATTTGGTGACCTAGGCTCATGGCTTTAAAACCTGAGTCTCTCCAAGGTTCTGAAATAGAAGTATCAGGGATGGCCCTAAGGAAAAACCTGGACTGAGGCTTAGATTGGTCCTAGACTCAAGTTTACTATCCCTTTCTTATCCTGTTTCTAGTAGCAAAGTTGTGATCTGAATGAAGGGCAGAGGTACTAGCTCCATTCGCATTCAGTCTATGGAAGGGCAAAGATTGTGGAAGGCCATATTACATCCTAGACTAGAAGCAGACAGAGTTCTTGGGATGATCATCAAATCTTAATGGAACCAGGGTAGCATGCTAGGGAAACAAAAACCTTAGAGAAGCCATCGGGTCTTTGGGTAATGATTGGAGGTCTAAGTATGATTCCATGCAAGATTCCTTGGCTGATATACCAGTTAATGTACTCTTCTCTCATATGCCTTCTGCCACAGTGAATGTTTCAACAGTGAGAACCACTCGTGCAAGGGGCTACCTTTTGTCCACCTACCAAAAGTGAAGAGGACTTCATTGCCAGTAAGTTGGCAAGTTATCCAATTCCAAAATCCTGTCCTAGTAGTGTCCCCTGTCCCCAAGGAACTGGACCTTAGTGCTCCAACCATGTTGTCACTGGGCAGCAGCCCTTTTGGATGTATGATCTTGATGCAAATGTAGAGACGGATTTCCTAGAGCAGTTACTGGACTCTTGGTCAACTTCCTCTCTGAAATAGGTCTGTGGGATTCAAGGGAATTGTGTGCAGGATGATCATCCTTCCCATATCTCTATTGATGACTGTGTAGACTTAAAGGTATGTTCTTAATCTTCCAATTCCTCAACAAATCATTGGGCCTGAGGAAAGGAATTGGTTCATTCCCTTAGGCCCTAGATAAGTTACCAACATTTCATCCTTGAAAAGCTTTATCTATGGCTTTGTATCAACTTCTAAGTATGACACTGGGATCACTTGAATTTGTCCACCCTTTGTGGGCAAACCTATGTCCTACGTTATTCTGACTCCAATCAAAGTGAAAACATTTGTAGGAAAAACTGCCCCAAGTAGATCTTTGAACCTATTTGAGAGTAAGTAGTTCAGGACATGTTGGCATGACCCTCTTACGTTTCACCTGCCATGTCTGTGAGGCTCAGATGTGATGACATAGAAGCCCCAAGGAATGAAATGTGAGTGTGTGAATTGAACACAGTGCTTCCAGGTAAGAAAATCTGGGCTTTACTTGAGAAAGGTAAGGATGTATCTTCCTAGGTGACTTTTCAATTTTATTAGGTGACCTATGTCAAAATTAGCATCCATGAGAATAGAAGAACTGTGTCAATTAAGGTGCTCCAAAGGCAGGCACCAGATGGAACCACTTTGGGGAAAATAGGATATAAGGATGATGGGGAGAGACTCTGAAAGGTTTCAGGTGTCAGATCTACATTGCAAGGGGAGAAGGAATGTGTAGAAGACCTAGATACAGTGCCGTTCTGACTGGGTTTTCCTATTGGCTGGCCAAAACTTTCTCAGATTGCTTTAAATAGTCTTGCACCAGACAGGATGGACCATGTTCCTGTGACTATGCCTTGCTCAGTCACTGAGAGTATCTGAAGAATGGAGCCTATGTGGACACTAGCAGTTTAGAGGAGCAGCAGCTAGATGTTCCCTGCCCTCCCTCATCTAGTTTGTTTTTGCATGGTTCCTTTAAAGGGAAATCTGAATAGCGCATCTACATGGCACCAAGGGATACTACTTTTGTAGAGAAATTTGTGAGGGACATGTTTAAGAAGCAATTCCTCCTTGGTTCCCATGGGCTCAGGAAGGCTTGAAGAGCTAAAAAATTAACGACCCACTCAGGTGTTTCCAATATAAGGGCCTCTTTGTGAGCTATTAGGACCAAAAGCCATCTCTTATATTTAGCTTTTACTAGTTAACCTTCAGTTACTCAAAGATCTATAGAATACTGATTCAGCTTAGAAGCAGTTAGCTATCTTTGCTGTCCTAGATATTGTTACCCCCCTGTAGCAGCCAATACTGTTACCTCACTGCCAATAGCAATATCTCCTAAAGAGATTTTTTTTTCCTCCAGATTACCAGTAGTAAAATCTTCATTTGGGCAGCCACCATGACCTGGAGATTTTCTACATACCCTATACTCCACTGGAGACCTTGAGTCCCCCTCATCTCTCCTGATCTCTTGGATTTCTCCCATTGCTGTCTGTCCAGATTTTTTGACAAGTATGTGTCAAGGTAGTATAGCTGACTCTCTTAATTCAATGGCTGGCAACAGCTTCTGAGATCAAATTATTTAGACCATGTATTGGTCTTGCTATCATCACAATCCCAAGATGACAAAGTGTATAGATCTTGATTTTCAAACAGGAAAAACCTTCCAGCATCTATAGTTCTTGGCCATGACCTGGTTCTTTAAAAAAAAAAAAAAAAAAAAAAAAAAAAAAAAAAACCTAGAAGTAGGGGATGTTAGAATATCAGGATGAAAGACCCACCAGATAACTATGCCTCAGAAAGGTCCAGAGGTCACTTTACCAAACAATGTACCATTGAGGAGAAACTAGCATACCTGAGAAGCTCACTGGCTATTCTCTAGAGTCCAGGGATGAAAACACAGGACATTACAAATCTAGACTTCTCAAAAGTTGTGTAGATGGTGTAATCCAGAAGCAACATAAACAAGTGGTGCTTAACCATCCCTCAAAGGTAAGGACAATTATTACAAGGAGACAAGATCCATAAGAAAGATCTAATGGAGTTTTAGTTGTTACTAGATCATGGTATCCCTAGGGACAAGATGGATGGACAGGCAATAATGGCCTAGATTGATCTATGAAACCAGAAGAAACCAAGCATGATTAATGAGGCCAAAAGTAGCCGGAACAAGAGTCCTGATGTTTTGCTAAGTTTCTAGACTTGGAAACTAAGGTTTGAAAGAAGCTGGATTCCCCCAGGAAGAGAGACCCTAAATACCACAAGTACTTTAGTGGTAATTTCTTCTCTAAAAGGCCTAAATGTAATAACCAGGATCACCAGTACTGGGAATTTCTTTCCTTAAACTTTTCATGACTATTAGATACAGATTCCAAGGCAACATTGCTATCTAGAGATTCAAAGCAGACCTATTCAATGGTCGATTCCCTGGCATCTGACTGCATAAGCAGAATGAAAACGTTTGGTCACTGGCTGAACTAAGTGGTTTTTGTTTTGTTTGTTTTTTTGTTTTTTTTTAGCTGGTATGAATAGGAACTATCATTATGGAGATGGCCATTAGAGGGTTTTTTAGAAACTCTATTTTGGTCACTATATCAAATAGTGTCTATGCAAGAAATAAAAACATAAGTACTACCATTTAAAAAATGGCATTACTTTGAAAAATACATGGAGGCAAACCATAAGAGATGCTAAACTCTAGGAAATAGATGTTTTCTGGAGGGGAGGTGGGTAGGAGGGATAATTGAATAATGGGCACTAAGAGCACTTGGGATGAGTACCAGGTGTTTTATGAAACTGATGAATCACTAAATTCTACCCCTGAAACTAATGCAGTGTGTTAATGACATTGAATTTAAATGAAGAATTAGTGGGGGGGGGGGGGAATAGCATCCTTTCACCATGTTTCCTTAAACTATCAGTCTGGTACTCACAAAAGCCAAGTTCCAGAAGAAGGCTCCTAAAGAACGCATTAGAAGTCAACTCCACTCAGTAGATGAGGTATCTTGCTACATGACTGGATAATACAAACTCAAGTACAGTCCTGAGACAAGGTTATACATATACTATCTTCCTGAGGCTATATTCATTCTTTCAAAATCAAAGAACTGGTACATCTGGAATCTTTCAGAACACTGCACTGGTTTACTATATTGATGACATAACTTGCCCAGAAGACAAGTGACCTATATACTAGGGGCACTCCACAAGGTAAAAGTTAACCAATGAAGATTCAAGGGCCTGTCATTTCAGTGAAGTTCTTAGAAGTCTAGTGAGGCATATTAGAACATAGCCTCAAAGTATGGGATACCCCTTACCATGAAAGAAACACAAACAATGACTGATATGCCTTTTCAGGTTCTAGAGGCAGCACATGCTACCTTAGGAATGACATTCTGACTTAGATGACACACAAGTCTGCCAGCTTTGGTGCCCAGAGTTAGGAAGGACCCGGCTCTTTGAGCCATATGACCTGACCTATCCTAAGGTGTTAGGGGTATCTGTGATAGAAGAAACATGTAGAACTAATGGAATATTCTAACAAAATCCCAACATAGATCTCTGGTTTTTTAAACAAGGCCAGGCTTTCTGTCTCAACTCTATAGCTTTCGAAAAATAGAGGTATGCTATTGGGCCCACTAGCGAGCACTTTATCATGGGACACCAAGGGACTGTGGCCAGAATGGCCTACCTTGAGTTAGGGTTCTGTTGAATTTACTAAATCATAAATTCAAGTCAGCAGTAATCCATCATAAAACGGCAGCTATACATCCAGGATCAAACACAAATAAGCTAGTTATGTGGACTGGACTGCCATGTCATCTGCACATATTTCACTGATGCTCTTCTTCAACTCACACATGGAGTTATATAGGGGATTTTTTTTATCAGCTGACCGAAGTAAAAACAATCCTGGGCCCAATAGGTCATCCCATATCTGGCTACAAGGGACTGCTACTGCATACAGATCAACTCATACTGGAGAGAAAAAACCCAAGTGTGTAGAGATATGAGGGGTGTACTTAAATACACTTTGGAAAGTAAGTTACATAAAGAATCAGAATAGTGGCAAATGATCTGTAGCTAATGGGGCAACTGGAAGCAAAAGTTGAAAGATGAGGGGTAAAGAGGTCTGGGGAGGAGGCATGTGGGTGTACACATGGGAATGGGTATAACATAGGACCTTCATGTTAAGACCCACCAGAAAGATCTTATCCCAGAGTAGAAACTATAATAAGGTAGGTAGAATGGTCAATGTCAACTGGCAGGACCAATCCAATAATGATATCCATGCCTTCCCAGTAAGTACATGAGTGGAATAGACATGGGTTACAGAGATGAAAGCCACCCATGTGCCCCAAAGCATTGACTCCCATTCACCAAAGCTGGGCTAGTTATTCCTGCTGCCAAATACACAATCCCAGCAAAAAAAAATCTTGAACCTCAGAGTGTGGCCCTGTCTCTGGAGATCAACCTGTTACCCGGGAGTTCATCTTGACAAGAATAGAAATAATCCTGGCACAGGTTTGCATTTCCTGCCAGCAAAGCCTTGGCTAGTACTATTCTCCTAAGGCCAACAGGTGCCCGATCCAGTGGTAGAGAATCTTGCATGTTACATGGGTCAGGAGGGCCACTTTCAGCAGAGTAGGATAGTAGTAAGCATAGGACCATGGGACTTGCCACATACCATACAGTGACATGCAGCACTAGGTTTGAAGTGGTATAACAGCCTGCTAAAGGTAGAGCTAGGATTCCAGCTTAGAGATCATCCTGGAAGACTATATACCCCATTATTATGGGCTACCTACTAACTATGGTCTAATCAACAGTTATACAGTGCTTTTATCAACAGGGTAAAATACCTGGGCTCAGCATCCAATGGGTAAAAGCAAAAGTGGCCCCATTTCTGTCACTCCTAATGACCAAATTTAGTAATGTGTAATTCTGGCTCTTGCAATTTTGAGCTTTTCATTTTTTTTATTAAGATTTTATTTATTTGAGACAGAGGGATACAGGCAGAGGGAGAAGCAGGCTCCATGCAGGGAGCCTGACATGGGACTTGATCCTGGGTCTCCAGGATCACACCCTGGGCTGAAGGCGGCGCTAAACCGCTGAGCCACCCGGGCTGCCCTAAATTTGAGCTCTTTAGCTTTGCAAAGCCTGGTTATTAGAAAGGTAACGTTTCCATCTGGGGATACAGCAAGAGTCTCATGATCGTTCAAGCCATGGCTATCGCCTAGTCACTTCCATGTACTCACATTAAGAGATCAGCAAGTAAGAGGTTACCATTCTGGACCTGATTATTAGGAGGCAGTAGGGCTGCTGTTACAAAGTGAAAGCACAATATGTATGGAATTTAGGTGGCCACTTAGGCACGTAAGGGTATTCCCTTAACAACTGTGATTGTCAAAGAGCAAATCTAGCAACCCTGCCCTGAGAAGGGCAGGTAACCAGACGCAGAGGCCTGTCCCATCTTCCTGCCATCAGGACACTGACCTGCACGTTTACCTATTGTAGGGCAAATAACATGGTGAGCAGAGGAACTAGACAAGGGCCAGGGAGATCCTCTAATGGAAGGGTGGTAATATCACTTATGGTCTTGAGACTAGCCTAAAGCTCAGGGGCTATAGTTTATTCCAACTCTTCTGTTGCCTGTAGAGAAAGAAGCCCAGTAAGAACTTCTTCCAGAACTCCTGAGGCAAGTTCACTCAAGTGTACATGGATTGAGCACCAGTGGATGGTCTTGTGCCACCTGGACCCACCCCTCCCCATACCTACTCACACTTCAGGATTAAGCCCTCCTTACTCCCTCTGTTCTTGGAAAGGTTAGCAGCTAATAACACCCAGCTGAATCTTCACCTCGTCCTTGGCTGAAAAGAGCTGCCAGCACACTTGCTGCCAGAGCCAGCCTGTATTCAGTGACTGTTGGGGACAAAAGTGCCAGGACTTCTGTTCCACTTCAGGATGATTCTAAAAAGCCATCCCAGATGGAGTTCTCTATAGGTTTGGCTTAGTGCCTTGTCGTGACTGCATCATAGCTCACCTTCCCTCTTGGCTCAGTCCTGCTTCCTTCCCCTCCTCAAGGGCATTGCTCCAGAAAGCACTCCCCAATAAATTTTCTGCATGCAAATATGCATCTCAGCCTGCTTCCTGAGAAACTGACCTGAAACAGGTGTTACGTGCACCTATTATGTCCTACTATAAAAAAAAAATCTCAAGTTCATAAATTTCTACACTAAAAACTCAAGATTAATATTTCCTAGAATGTGGCATAGTGAAAAACACTTTAAATGTTATTTCTAATGAATGTTGTATAATTTCTTAAAACTTTAACTTTCAACTGTTTTAGAAATGGGTAGCATGAAATGACAAACCTTGAGGGCAAACTAGAGATAGAAAAATAGAGGCTCCCGATGCTGAAAACCAAGCCCTATAGAGGCCCTTTGTTTTCACTAAAGTACTGTCTTGGGATATTCTCTAATCCCCTTTTAAGGAGCAACTGCATGATGTGGCTCAGTACAGGGAAGTATTCGTTCTCCTTTGGTAACCTTTACCATCATTTCCAACACTTTTCCCTTACCAGATTGCCATGCAAATCTGGGGCTGAAGACCCAGCTTTATCCTGCCTGCTACCAATCTCAGTACAAATCCTATAGGTACCACCTGTATACTCACAGCAGAAATGAGCTGACTCTTCATATTCTCAGCCCCCTCTTCTATTCCAGCTCTTTTGCTCTATTCTATAAATTAAATAGTAATGGAGACTTAAGGTTCCATTTAGAAAAATACTTTCTGTAAGCTTATCTGTATTACCGAGGTTGCAGAGTTTGTCCTATTGAAGAGGTAGTCAAAATCCTGATCCGTCAAAATGACAGATTCCTGGCCTCTGTCCCAGATGTACTGACTGAGAATCTGAGGGTTCAGTCTTAGATTCAAGTTTAAGACCCTCTGGGTGTTTTGTTTTGTTTTTCCTGTGTTCATGAAATAGAAGAACCATCACTTTAAGTATGTGGCTACTGAAATCTCTGCATGGGTAACTTTGTGGTCAACTACTTGAACAGCTCTCCTTAAATGCCTTAAACCAATAGGTCCCTTATCCTCTGCTGAGGGGATGTCCGTGTATACTCTGAGGCATGTCTTCAAGCTCTAGCAGAAAGTTTATAGCCCCGCCCTGCCCTTTTGCTTTCACACTTGCCTCTGGCTGACCTTGAGATGCTGTATAAGCAAGAGATTCTTGGACCTTCTCAAGTCTTTGCCTAGCAAGCATACAACTCGGGGACCTGCATAGCTACATACACGTGTGTGTGTGTGTGTGTGTGTGTGTGTGTGTGTGTGTGTGTGTGTGTGTGTTGCCTGCTAGAGTCCCAGGAATATGTTGGAGCTTTTCCAATCCCCTGATGGACCTGTCACTTTCCAGCTTTTAAGTTTGTTGGTAAGCTTTTTGTTGTTTTGGGTTTTTTTTTTGTTTTGTTTTGTTTTTGGTAAGCTTTTTACACCAACTGTTATCACTACCCCAGGCCAAGAGATGTTGAAAGATTGCTGGGGATAGTTACTTGACAAATGCCCTAGGGGAAAAAGCCCTTTGTAGAGGGAGTTCTCAGTTGGGTCAAAGACAAGGTCTGAAGACTTCTAGTTAATTGCCAGACAAGCCAGATAAAGGCTATTCTCTGGAAGTCAGAGCTTTGAGGACAGCACCAACCCCTTTCTGACCCTCCAGTGCTAGGCTTCTATTTTCATAACTATCACGATTGTGAGGCTGTCGCTTCTTAAGGATATCATCTGGGGAGAGGGCCATCAGAATAAGGCAAGTTAAAATACCAAGTTTGCTGTTACTGAAATTCTATTAAAGTCTCAACCGATAAAGTCTCAACAAATTGTCACAACCTTTTGACTGAGTTCTCAAAGTCCACCCCCCCCGCCTCCCTTTACATTTTTTTTCTTGGGGGGGGGCAGCATTCTTGTTACTTTTGTGGAAGAGTAGATTTTCAGAGGTCTTAATATTCTGGAAGTACCCTCAGGAGAAATCAAAAGCCCTAAATGAGATCTATACTGTATGTGTTAACTCAGACTTATTGTTAATAAGCTTTCAATTCTCCCCAAATCTAGATCCTGTGAAATCATAATCATAATCCCACCAGAATTTTTGTGGGGTTTTTTTGTAGATATTAAGACTATCTAAAACTTATGAAGATGTGAAGGTCCCAAACTACCCCATGCCATCTTGAAAAAGGACAAACTTGATCCCTGGGTGGCTCAGTGGTTTAGCGCCTGCCTTCAGCCCAGGACATGATCCTAGAGACCCGGGATGGAGTCCCACGTCGGCTCCCTGCATGGAGCCTGCTTCTTCCTCTGCCTGTGTCTCTGCCTCTCTCTCTCTCTCTCTCTCTCTCTCTCTCTCTCTCATAAATATTTAGGAAAAAGACAAACTTGCAGGACCCAAAAGGAGTTCAAGGCTTACTACAAAGTTCTATAATGAAGATAGTGTAGTACTGGCATAAGGATCAACAAATGTCAATGAAAATGAATAGAGATTTCAGAAACAAACCCACACTCGTAACTTGACTTTTGACAAAGACGCCATGGTGGTATAAAGATAATCTCTTCAATAAATGGTGCTAGAATTGCTCAACATTCACTTAGAAAAAAACATGAACCTCCATTCCTGTCTCCTAGCATACAGGAAACTTCAGATTTATGCAACTAAACTAAAACTTCTAGAACTTAAAACAGTATGATTTTTCAATGGTTTTTGGAGATAGGCACTTGGGGATAGCTTTTTTTTTTTTTAACAGGACAATAGAAAACCATACTCAAAGAAAACTGAATTACATCAAAACTATATTTTGAATATTTTTAAGAAAACAGCCTGGCATAAACCAGGAGAAATTACATGCTTGATATGTTTAAAACATGCCTGACCAAAGGACTAATGTCCAGAATAAAGAATTCTCAAACTCAAGACTCCATAAAACCTAAGCAAAAGATTCTAATAGAAACTTGACAAAGCTATAGAAACAGCCAATCAGCACATGAAAAGTGCTCAAAATCATTAGTCACTACAGAAAATACAAATGGAGTCTGAGAGCTTCAAGTCTTCTATGTATTTCAAGTGTAGTGCACTGTACATCTTAAGCTAAACTATTAAATGCCTTTTAATAATTTACGTGTATTCAGAGGTAAAATATTCTGAAAGTCAAAGTGCATTAAAAATGTTGAATCAATGGTAGATAAAGATGTAGAATTTAAGTTGTAGATGTGAATGTTGTCATTCTTTCAGCTTTATCAATCTTGTAATAAAATGTTAAACTTATATGAAAGCAAAGAAATACAAATAAAACCTGGGTTTCTTATTTGTGTGACCGTTCCTATGGCCAGTTAGGTTTTAGCTTACCATGTTTTTATGTACTGTGTTCCTCTTAAAAAAATCAAAGTCGGTACTCCCCAAAGTACCACTCCCTTCCTGGACTTTGATCCAGTAGAAGTGCCATTCTAGATGGGTTCAATCCCCATCTACTCCCTGTGACCCTTTGAACCTTGGAAACTTTTGTATCCAGGGGCAGCTACAGTGACAGCTTTGCCTATCTAGGACCATATCACCCTGATGGGCATAGCCATGGCCTCCCCTATCATTAGCTGATCGACATTCCTTGCTTGGGGCGGGGGGGGGGGGTGGGTGGGGGTGAAGAACTACAAAACCTCCACCTTCCCATGGGAATTTCAGAGTGGGTAAGTCTGACTAGATGGTGACTACACATAATGTGGCTTCCTCAATGTCTCAACAGGAGACTAGATATCCAGACTTGTCCTTGTGCTTGTCCCTTGTCCCCACAAGCACACTTTAAAGATGAGTCATTTGTAAAACGAGCTGCCACCTCACACTGGTCAGAATGGCTAAAACTAACAAGTCAGGAAACAGGTGTTGGTGAGGATGCGGGGAGGGGAACCCTCTTACACTGCTGGTGGGAATGCAAACTGGTACAGCCACTCTGGAAAACAGTATGGAGGTTCTTTAAAAGATAAAAAAAAAAAAAAAAAAAAAAAAAAAAAAAAAACCTACCCCATGACCCAGAATTGCACTACTAGATATTTATCCAGAAGATACAAAGTGATTTGAAAGGGCATATGCACCCCAATGTTTATAGCAGCGATGTCCACATATGGACAAAGCCCTAGTGTCCACCAACAGATAAATGTTATAAATATACAACAGAATATTCAGCCAAAAATTGAAAATATCAGCCATCAAAAAAATGGACTCTTGGCATTTGAAACAATGTGGAGGAGCTAGAGGGTATTATGCTAATCAAAATCAGAAAAATACCATACAAGCTCACTCATGTGGAGTTCAAGAAACAAAACCGATGAACCTTAGGGGAAGGAAGAAAACCATGAGACAAAAACAGGAAGGCAAACTATAACAGACTCCAAACTACAAAAAATAGTGTTGCTGGAGGGAAGGGTAGGATGGGGATGGGGGTAACTGGGTGATGGGCATTAATGAGGGCACTTATGAGATCACTGGGTGTTATATATGCAACTGATGAATCACTAAATTCTACCTCTGAAACTAATATACTACATGTTAGCTAAATTGAATTTTAATAAATGTTTTTAAGGAAATGAATCACTTGTATTTCTAATGCTTCTGTCAGATTTGGTGGACCCATGTGCCTCTCTAAGGATCTCTCCTATAATTAAACTGAATGTAAAGTCTTCTTGAAGCCATGCCAGCTCAGTAATCTCTCACCTGTGATTGCTTTTCTTCCTTTCTCCACTTCTTTCCCTCCATTCTTCCTTAGGATTATTCCTCC
The DNA here is from genome assembly GCF_905146905.1 of Nyctereutes procyonoides. NCBI lineage: Eukaryota > Metazoa > Chordata > Mammalia > Carnivora > Canidae > Nyctereutes > Nyctereutes procyonoides. The sequence goes on along the minus strand of NW_026575140.1, from coordinate 35,990,979 downwards.
AATGAGGTTAGTTTATGTGCTCAAGAGCTGGAGGCAAATCTCAAGTGTTCCTATTTGCCTGTTCAACTACATTTTCACTTGTGTTTACTTCCCTAGTGTCTTTTAAGCTCTAAAATAGTTCTCTAGAGCTGTGAATGGAGTATCTAAATAGATGACAAAATTATAATTTTACTATAACTTCACCCAAAGGAATACTACACACCCAATAAAAATACTTAATATTTAGGACACAAACTGACACTGTATTTGATAATACAAGTATGTATTCACCTGCTGAAAAGGGAAGAAATGGTTTGCTTTACAATCGTAATGAAGATGTGCACAAGATTGCCTTCCACAGCAGATATGCAATAGCTGAAAGCTGAAATAATCCAAAATTTGAAGTAGTAGATAAATTCTATACGTCCTAAAATTAGGATTGCCAGACAAAATAAAGGATGCCCATCCAAGCTTTCAGGTAAATATTTCTAAGTGTAAATACAAATAGTACATGGGACATGCCAAAAACTTTGTTTATTTAAAATTCAAATCTCACTGGGTATCTTAATTGTTTACATGCTGGAATATTATACAACAATGAGAATTAATGACCTCTGGCCACATGCTCAACATGAACTAATTGAGCAAAAATGTTACCCAAACTTGAACTCTAGTAGAACTCAATAGTTTACAAGTCAATATAGTGGTTCATAGGTGAGGAGGAAGAGGCTAATGATAATGATCTAAGGGGATCTGAGGGTATCCTCTGGGCTTCTGGTAAATCTTGAATTATGTTGGTGTTCCACAAACTTCTTGTGTTTATTTCACTGAGCTGTGACCATTTTTGTGGTTTTGAATACGTCATAATACAGTAAAATGTCTTAAGTGAATAGTCATTACTCTGGATTGAGTTTTTCTTTGTACTTTCCTATATTTTCAGTATATTCTTTTGACTTTGAGAATTGGTCTATTTTGTAATCAGAAGATAGCAAAACGATATTGCCTGTATTGACTACACCTCTATCCTTGGATGAACAAAAAAACTATTCTGCCACAAAGTTTGGCTGTGAACTCTTCCAGACTTGAGAGAGAAGAGAACTTAAATATTTCAAGAGGACTTCATTGTTAAACAACCTATTTTTTTTTCTCTCCCCCCCCTCCCCCCCCCCGCCTCTCACCATTTAGGAGCTTGCCTTTTCTCTATTAATCTTGAGTATTCAGGAAAGAAAGTTCTTCCTGGTGGGCTACATAAGTTTTAGAAACATCAGGGATCTCCTTTGAAGATTTGTCAAAAATAGGTTTAGAAATCCGAACAGCTTGTTTCAGCACAGGTTCAAAACCTGCAACTTTGGCAAAATGAAGTTCGAATCCAGGTCTGACCACAATCCCCTTGAGCAAGTACCTAAAGCCCCCCCCCCAAGCTTTTTCTCTCATTTAAAAAATAATTTGTCTCCACCTAAGGAGTGACACCCTTCACCCAGGGCATAGAGGAAGCTTTCAATTGTCAAAATGGTAAACCCACAATGGTCCTGATGGTCTTGAGTGAAGGGCTCTTCAGCCTTAAATTCTGTGGACCTAGGTTTACACCTCTGACAGCACGCCAGAGGTTAATTTACTTGCAATTTCTTCCCTCGATGTTTTTAGCAATAAAATACTCCATAAAAATGGGAGGTTGATGAGATTAAGATGGTTCCTTCCTCAAGTTCTCGGATTCATCTCCAGAACAATCCTATGAGAAGAGTTCTTTGTAAACTGGACCAGCTTCTTTGTCAATGTCCTCAAGCAAAGATTATGAAATGCCTCAGCCACAGGATGCTTGTCTTATTGTAAAGAGACCTGTTTTGCCCACATCTAATCAAAAGGACTGATTCCATTGTAATGCTGTATCATTTGGCTGCCCTCCTGGGTCTCTCTGAACATGCTGGAAAGAAAAGATGTGCTTTATTTCATTGCTCAAGCTCCCGTGAAATAGCAAAATGGGCAGAAACAGCAGTCTGAGATGCTGGAGATAATTGCTGTTGAATTCTAGATTTGATGTGTTAGCACCTTACAAAAGGCATATGATGGGGTCTCATTTAGAGTAAATTGTGTCACTGTGTGTATTGGGGGAATATGTGTCGTCTGTGTGTATACTTGCAAATTACATTTTTCAGCGTAAGCAGTAATCCTGCCAAACAATTACAATGTTTACAGAATCTGATGCAATCCATCTGTTAAAGACTTTTCTGTGTTTAGGCTGATAAAATATAAAACAGTTGGTGAAGACTTAACAAAATCCATGGATCTTTATTTTTGGGGAGAGTGTCATGTTCTTTCTAGGCTGCACAATGGCAATTGGTTAGTGGAAAGCTTCCAGAGGCTTGCTGGGCTCTGACCAATTCTGTGGGATGGAGGGACAACACTGGCGAGGTGAGGCGGCCTTTCCTAATATATTACCTTCTCGCTGAGAACAGACACCAACACCTACTCAGGAGCACTTGCAATGCAAAGTGTTCAAAGTACATATTTTTTTCCCCTCCGCTGTCAATTCTTGCCTTAGTTAAATTTGGCACGGTGTTAATAGAGTGATTTAAAGCATCTTGGTTGAATAGCCTTTCTCCCCTAAGAAGTTGACTTTACTCCTGGGGTGAGCTGAAAGACAATGAACCAGATACTTTACAAACGTAAACTTTTTCAAGACTTAGTTTGTGTTCCCCCAGATGCAGACCCTAAGAGAAAGATTCAGTGTGAGGGGTTTATTTGGGAGGTGCAGTGAGCATAGGCAGGGGAACAGAAGTGATAGAGGGAATACAGTTAGCAGTAAAACGTATTAAGCTGGTTACCACAGTTGGTGGCTGGAGCTTAATCTCAGAATGGCTTAGTATGCATCCCTCAGGATTTCCCCACGGAGAGGCAAGAGAGCCAAGGCATTTACATCCACTCTCTTGGTTATCCTTGGTTAAGGACTGCTGCTGAGCAGTGGCCAGTCCCCAAGTCCAGCCTGCTATGCGTGTGGCAGCAAGCAGCATTCTAGAAATAGAGAAGCAGTCACAGAAGCTGGGAGCTGACTAGAACACAGTAAGACCAACTCTGAGGGATAAAGGCTGCACTGACCATGTCTTCCTTACTCTATTCCCATTTTAGGGGAAACATTAATACCACCCATTCTGTCAATATTTGAGGGTCATGTGGGCAGTAAAGCCTAGTTTTAAAGTAAGGGGTGGGACCAAGAGAATGTCTTGAAGCAGTCTTGGTGGACAAGCAACCTGTTAAATGGTATGCAGCTTCCATAAGGCCTGTAGAGAAGAGGAATCCTAGAATATGATGGGGAAGGTACAACCTTCTCCCTTGAAGCTATGACTTTATGGTCCCACTACTTATTTCATATGGTGGTTGTGAAGATTCTAACTTATCAGATCCTTCTTAAGATCATATAAATAGCAAAGCCAAGACTCAAACATAAGTCCATCTGATAATGAAAACTCATGGCATAATTAGTGCAGATAAAATAAAAGCAGTGGTTTTCAATCATGGTAGGGATGGGAACCATACTCCCCAGAAAATATTTGGCAATGGCTGGAAATAATTTTGGCTACCATAACTTGGAGGGATGTTACTGACATCTGGTAAATAGATGCCAAACATCTCACAATAAATGGAAGAGTGCCTTCAATAAAGAATTGCCTGGTCCAAAATGTCAATGGTGTAAGGTTGAGAAAGTCTTCCCTAAAGGCTAAGGGTATGGGTCCTGGCCCTACTGCCTAGTTAGTGTTATTAGGGAGCCCAAAGGCCATCTCATCAACCGTCACAAAGAGATCTGGATTACTTTCTAGTGAGTCTCCTATTTCCGTGTACATCAAGGAGAGCTAGGCCCTATAGATCTAAGTAACTCTAAGGCAAGGCCCAAAAGTCTATTATAAAAAATAGATCCCAGATAGTTGAAGTGGACCACACTTTGAGAAACTTCATTATACAATAGTTTCTAGAACTGATTAAAACTGTTCATCATTTGAAGTATATAACATGCCTTAAGGGACTCCAAATATAAGCTGCTATCATGACTACTTGTGCAGACTTTGTCAACAGAGCCAACCTTGGCAGAGAAATCAGATCAGGACATTGATAGAGGCAGACATCCTAGGTTGGGATGTAGAAACATCTGGTGGCTAGAAGATTTAATGCTCGTCCTGATGAATGGTTTTGTGACTACAGTAGATTAGGACTTCAGTTGCTATATAAAATCTTAGTTAATGCTTTCTATAAAATTCTGGGAATAGGGTGTTTATCATAGCAAGATTGATTTTATTTCCATACACTCAAAGCATAGCATGGTGTTTGCCAGTCAGGATTTAACAAATATGTTGATATAGACCAAAGTTGCATTGAAAGCTATTCTAATGGGACACTGGCTAGATTTCCCAGATTGGGCAACTGGGATGGGGTACCTTCATACTTAGTGATGGACAATCCTCCAAAGGTCATCCAAACCTTCGTGGGAGTGTTACAAGATATGGTGAAGTCAATTCTCTGAATCTCCTTCAGCTCCTCTCCTGGGTTAGCACGTACATCACTCATAGCTGATGTAAGTATGAGATGCTCACAGCTTAGAGATGCAAACTTCTCTAGGAAGTTGCCCTCAGCTGATGGGAACCCCCTCTCCTGGAAATGCTGTCCCAGGGGTGGTCTAAAACCAATAAGTGATTGATGCTGGGATAAAAAACACAGATCCCTTGCTTCAGGGTCAGACAGTTCTATGGTGCATTGATGTTCCTGAGCTCCCTTAAAGAGCATGCTGAAATGGACTTTAACTGAAACCACATCTGCTTCCCTTCTTACACACTGGTCCTGAAAACAACAAATCACTCCTCCAGGAATCCCTGTGCTTGGGAAACCTGACTTAAGCCCTTAGCACCAGGAATGAAGATCAAAATCTACATGTGTACGTGTCCTTGTCCAGAAGGTGCTGGCCTCATAAAGTAGTTTACCTCTCGAAGGTATAACTGAAGTGCCAACTGGAGAGGACACCTGCTAGCAGGGGACCCTATACTTCTGGATGCAGAGTTCACCTTGAGCCAATAGTCACTATATGTTGCCAGGCTCCCTCTAGTAAAATATTTCACATGGGTCTGGGAACCAAGATGGGGAAGTAGGGATGCTCCTAAAAGTGGGACAACTCTGTGATAACCTCCATACTCCAGTGCTCTTCATTAAATGAAATTAACCTCCACATTCCACTACAACTTGAGTTAAAATCACATCTTTGAACTCCTGCTTTCCTTTTCTCACTTTCCACACAAGTTTCTCCTTTAGGCACTCCCTCACTTTCACAAGAATCTACTCTGGATCTGCTTCTAGGGAACCCAACCCAGGGTTAAGACAAGGCACCTTAATCCAAACACCACAGATCATTTCATCCTCTGCCCTCCTTGTATAGATATAGAAGAATTTGACACTTTGTTTCCAAGGTGAGAAAACCGAGATCCTGAGAGGAAGTTACCTATGATCACTTAGTGGGAAGTAAAGATGATCTTGAATGTGCATCAGATTCTAGAGACCCCTTTACTTTGTGCTGCATACCCTACTGGTTGCTCAGGCTGTCTGTTAATACCCAGGGACTCACAGTACTTCCCTGCAGGATCTTACTACCTCTTAACCTCTACCTCCTGGCCTGGCTGGTCAAGGAGGATAGCATAAGACCATCATCAGTGTGTTAGATGGGTCACAATAAGCTAGAAATATCACACTGGAAATGTCCCTTCAGATACAGGCTGTCAACAGCTGTGACCTAGTATGTTCTTAAATCTGGAACTGTCAGGCTTGTGTTCGGGTATTTCCAGCTATATATCCCAGTTCCAAAGATGTGATGAAGCATTTTTCATCCTAAATATGGACCATTCCTTCAGAAAGTTGATTTGAGTCTACTTCATTAAAGTCCCAGGCCCCTTGGCAGCCATCACTCTCGAACTAGCCAAAGGGAGCTATTTGCATCTCTTGAACTACCAGGTCTATGTGGATTGACTGTGTTCCAGCCTTCTGAAATGGGCTTAGAGGAAGTAGTCAATGGATTGAGCAAGTACTGATGGGTGAGGTCCTGACTCATGTAATTCTGCTGTGAGCGTGTGTGCTAATACTTGCTCCATTCCACCCCAAGTCCAATGGCCAGACCAGCTTTTAGGCCACATATGACAGCTCTCAAAGCCAGAGGGCCTGGGCTTCATGTTCATGGTTTACTCAAGGCCTGGAGACCTAACCTAAAAGGTTTGAGGTGGGAGAAGGTGTTTAAAAGATCTATTTGGCAATGAATGTGAAGAAATAACTAAATGTACTTAGAGACTTTCTCAGCTGGGCTGTTGTATCAGACAGAAATTGCATGAACCTTCTCCAATCCCCTGAATTCACTGTAGCTTACTCTCCTAATCTTGACAAACACTGAAACCCCTACTGGATGCTGACCAGTCACTTGCCCTGGGAATGTTAGGGCTGCCTCTCCATGGCCAGGCTGACCAGCTGTGTGCTGGGAATTCTGGGCTGCTCCTGCTGCTTCTAGTCAAGGGTGAAAACTCCTACCTCCCAGCATGAGCTGCTCTTGTACCTCAGATAGCTGAAAAGGGGACAGGTGATAAAACTCTTGCAAGGCAGATTTTGACCAAAAAGAAACCAGATAGGTTATCTCCCCAGCTATCTCCCATATCTTCTCTACCATGAAATAATCTCAGATGCAATTTGTCTTTGTGACCTCCCCCTTCTTGGAAAGCCTCATGTCCTGTACAAGCACATCTGCCAAGCAACAGGTGATGTCTCTTCAGTTTATCACAAAGTAGCTGCCAGTATAAATCACTTTGTTGCTTCAATCCTTCCTTGCCTTGCTTCCCCTTTCCTTATCCTTGCTGCCTTGGGCATGGCAGCCCTTAAATAAATCATCATGTTAATCCTCTCCTCAGGCTCTGCTTTCTACAGAACACTAGCTCACTCTTGCTATGGTGAATTTCCCACTAATCCTTCATTAATTCATTTCTGGAGTCTCTTCCATGAGACTCCTCTGAACATGACCAACTTCTCTGCCTACAGAGTCGGACGTATCTCTATATACTAGAACTCTGGATTTCCATATCTCTCAGCATTCATCACCTCTTGTATCTAATAGTAGGTGGGAGATTTCACACTTTAACCCCACTCACCCAATCAGGCTGTCCCTAGTCACAAGAAGCTTGGTAATTTTTGTTTTTGCTGGCATCAACCACCAGGATTTTTTTATAGCTTAGGTCTCAAGAAATATTTATCGAATAAATGTAGGGAAAGTATGAAAACAATCTAACTAGTCTTGCTACCTCCTAGAAAGCTAGCTTTCTACATAAGGGAGCTGGTTCACATGCAAAGAGAATTGAACAGGTTCTGAGATGGGAATGATCCAGTGGCTCAGAGCACCAGCCAAGAGAGGCCCTTAGGGAGGTGCTGTGTATGGTTCCATGGGGATTAATGTCACTCTCATAAGGTGGCAGAGCAATGGGTCCCAGACAACCTTGTTCAGAATTTGGAGTCCTGTCTCTGCATGAGGTTAAAAGAGGCTCTTTAAACATTCATTGTCCTAAAGAAAGGTGATGTTTTAATGGGCCACAATGAAAGGAAGGCTCCACAAGTACATGGGTTATCTGATCTCAATCTCCAAGAACCACATGTTAGATACTTAATAGAGTTGATGACTCCCAAAGACTCCACTGACCAATAAATCTTAAAACGGTTTCCAACAAGCTTATTTGTGTACCCAACTCCTAGTATAGTGCTTAATCAAATTGCCAAGGGGCCATTATATGCATAATCAGACTTAATCCTTTCCCTGAAGGGATTTATAACAGTGGAAGGAGTGGACCCTATAAGACTAAAAGGGGTTTGGGTATTTGTACACTAACTTTTCCCGTCACAGACTGATACCCTTCCTCCCTCATACAGGTATATTTTCCACAAAAACTGTCTTACCAGCTTGATTCCTAGACACCTTTTTGCAGAATTAGGGTAATTAGTAAGGGAACAAATTAAGAGCAGTTACATGACCCAAATAGTATTCACATTGGAGAAGGAAGACATTTTGTGGCAGAAGAGAAATTGGTATAACCAGATAGTCACAAAAATGAGAGGCACTAAAGTCAAGGTTTAGGATTCAGGAAGTTTGGAAAGGGAAAGACTGCTGGGCAACTGCTTTGTACATGAGAGAAACAGGAAAAGAACTTAGGAAATGTGGCAATATGTCCCGAAATCTTCCCCCTTTGTTTTTGAACTACATTTAAAAATGTGAGAAATCTTTTAATGTGACATTATTCTGAGGCTGGACCACTAGACCTCTCAATTCTATTGGTTTGTACCACATTTCAATCCCATCCAGGGAATCTGAAACCATGACTACAGTGTTCTTGAGGTGGCTTTAACTAGTATCCACTATCTCAAGAAAACACCATAAAATACTGACATGTTTATGCACATTAATTTTTTTCTAAGATCCTTTTTAGCATTGTATTTTAAATGACTACATGAATTGACTGCAATGAAGGAGTAATTCTTTTCGTGGATCTAATATAAACAAGGTTAGGATGACTTTTTGATGTGAATGCTTCAATGATTATTAGGATACATTATAACTGCCCTTTGCTCCACTTGTCTTGTGATGTCTGTGGCCAAGAGCAATATAATTTTGACTGGAGCTGATTCAGCAGAAACATTTACTTAATCTTGTTAACATTCTCACTAATGAACCATCCACTGATCATTACTACAAAAATGGGGCCAAGATATCCAGGTGCCCCTCATCATGGGTCTAATTGTTGACGTTTTCTGTTTACTCTAATCCTGTATAGCAACATGAGCAGGCGAGGCTTGAATGTGGGAGCAATCTGCAGATCACTCACTGGTCACAGACTTCTTCTGACAACCAATTCAGGGGGAAAAATTTTTTTACTTAAAGTCCTATTAGGGGGGTTTTCCTCTTTCCCTTTCTACATTTAAAAGATCTGGAAACTAGTTTGCAAGATTTGTCAACGCTCCTACCAAAACGTAAGCAAATAAGGACGACAAAGTAGAAATCTCAGCAGTCCTAGTTTCTGCAACAGCCCCTGGACTTTGGAAGGAAAGTAATGGGGCATTTACAATACTAAAGAGGTGCACTGTACAGAAATGCTTAAAACCACTAAAAGCAGGAGGGGCAACATCTTAAACCTTGGTTGGAGGTCTATGGTGGAGTGGGAGATGGAGATGATAAAGAACAGTGCCTGGAGCAATTTCTCTGCTGCCACCCAAACTGAATTGCCCAAGGCTTAATGCTCTTGGCAGGGCGTCCACCACCCCATGACCACATGGTCTGCCCAGTTAATGCCTACTCATCCTTGAGATCTCTTCTACTTAGCACTTCCATGGAGACCCCGTAGCTGCCCAGATTAGACATGTTTATGCCTACACTACTTTATAGTACTCTCCCCAGTCTTCTTTTTGGGTCACGAATCCATCTCCTGTGCCAGTCTTTAAACTCTGAGCATGAAGGTCTCTGAGGCAGTTCTCCTCTAGATCATCATGCTGTGAGGAGTAAGGGCTCATAGGCTTGCTGGACAAATTTTTTCTCTGGCCCTACATTCTTTACCTTCAGGGGTTTGGAGACTTTTAAAGGAACAACTTAACACTGGGAGTGGGGGCACAGCTTTTCAGATGACAGACTGTCACTGGCCCTAGGGCATACCAACTTTGCCCCCTAGAAGAGGTTTTGGGTAATCTGGAATAGACAGAACAAGACTCCTACAGACCCAAGCTTTGATTTCTCATGAGATGACTTTAAGCAGCTGTATTCTTGAGGATTGGGGAGAGCCACTGGAACCCATTCTTGGGCTGTTCAGGAAATATGGGCTCATACAAGCCATGTAGGCTTTAAAATATCTGCAGGATGGTACATGGATGCAGATAGAAATGGATCTATTTTTTATAATTTTTAAACCCCAAACCTGCTCAAATGAACCTCAGATTAAAATCTCAAATGGCTGTTTTCTTAGTTCCTTTAAACTTTTTTTTTCCTTTTGGCATGTCAGTGACTAATAAATCGCAGTAAAGCCTGAGTTTACACTAGCTCATAGGTGATTACAGTGGACAAGTAGTTTTCCCCAAACCTAAGGCCCCTTGGAAAATGAAATAACCCACATATGGAAGGAATCAGCAGACAGAGGGGCCCCTACCTACCTGCATTCTCTAGCTGCTGAAATTGTGTTTTGATAAGATAAGAGGAAACAGGGCAAGAAGGATCTCCAACTCCTAGAAACTAAAATCTAAAGCTCTTGTTGCTGTAAGAACTTCACAGAGGGGGTCAGCTGGGCCTGGGTGGCTGTGGCAGGCCTGCAAAGCTTGGCCCTAACCAAAGTTCTTAGTCTCCATCTCCTCTCTGCCTCTTGCTGCCTTTTATCCTCCACTGTCACATTATTCTAGAAACTGTGTTTCAGATGTTCCAGGAAAATCTCAATTTCTATCATTTCTGTCCTGATCTGTTCATGACTGCCCATAACCTTGTTAGACCAACTATTCTAGTTTTTTGCCTTTAGCAGGGTCCTGGAATCACAAGTTGGTTGGGTGTGCAGACCTCAAAGCTGATGGAGGCCAGTAGCTAGCAGAAGTGATTGAAGCCAGCCCACTATGCTGGGGCAGTTTATTACTAAAGCCTCTACCAGTCATCACCAGGGAGAAGACAGCCCAATTCTTAAAACCTTTTGAACTTTCAAATGCTGATCATTAGATTTTCATTTGCCTCTCAAAAATCAAAACAGCTACAACCTCATAACTAACTTGACCTGAAAAAGGAGTATGCTAAGAAGCAAAAACAAAAACATACAAGAGTCCACTTGTCTATAGGCTCATTGGGCCTTAGCCTGCCAGATTCCTTCCATCTTTCCCTAAATTCTCCATGGTTTATCCTATCTGTCCTTGAATGTTCACCATATACCATTTCGTCAACTCTTCCATCATCTTAAGAGCTGACTTGTCCTGTCCAATTTGAGGGCATAGTGGCTCAGATACTGCTAATCTGTCCTTGGTTACACAAGTCAGAAAAGATCCAGGGTTTGAAAAACATTCTTTTGGACTCTACTGCCCTTTATTTACTTATTTTTTTGTTAAACTAATAACACACCCCACCTCATTTTTTAAGAAACTACTAAACAAAAAAAAAAAAACCTAAAGGTAAATAAAAACCTTAACATAGTGATTTAGCTATAAAAAATTAGGTCATTTGAGGGTGAACAGCATTGAAAAGCACAAGTTGAGGGGAAGAAGTTATACTCCTAGTGGCCAAGTAGATAAATGACTTCATCTAACAATTTTTAAATATTACGGCTTTATTGTGTGTGTGTGTGTGTGTGTGTGAATCGGAGTATAGTTGACACATTACATCAGGTATATAGCTGTGACTCGGCTTCTCTGTTATGCTGTGACAAGTGTAGCTACCCTGTCACCATACAATGCTATTACAATATCTCTGGCCATGTTCCCTATGCTGTGCCCTTTAAGGAATATACTTAAATATTCAAGTTGAGTTACTGATGCTATGAGATCCCCTCTATTGTCAATCACTCAGTAAAAGCCTGGTGCTACACAGCTGGCTTTGGTGGTATTGAGGGAGTAAAAGATGGGACCATGTACCATAGAAAAGGGACCACATATATGGACAACGAAGTAATGGATAAAATGGTCTAATTCATTTGAATCAGGAACTCCTTTCCATGGTCATTAAAACCAGGAGAAACACTTCCCCAGAGGACTCCCACTCTAGAATTCCAAGGAGATTACTAGGGCAGTAAGTTTCTCAACTTGAGATGGGAGTCCAGCAAAAATACCTCTGTATCTTCGAGTAGGGGTGACCATCTTGGAAATAGATATATCACAAGAAAAGATCTCCATAACCATTCCCATGATGACAAAGCTAATTGCTATAGCATCTGTGTTCCCATTGCACTTCACTATAACATGCATCGTACTGTGACACTATAATCCTGGTGGAAGTGTATGTCCTCAGCGCCATGCCTCTCCTACCTATCACGACAGGCACAGAGATGCACAGTTGATAGGTCAAGATTTTTAAATTCCCACCATCTCCAAATTAATAACTATATGTCGTGTCATTTCCATTAGTTGTGTTTACACTTAGTATATCTTTGTAACTGAGTTTAATTTTCCAGAAGGTACTAATTTTATTGCTTCCAAAGTAGTCAATTATTTTTGTTTATATAGCATTTTATGTTTCAATTTTCCCTTAGACTCGTTTGCAGACACCCGGTTGGGATATATACTTGGTAATGTAAACCCAAATTAATTTACACAGTTTTGCTTGACTGGACTTTTTTTTCTTGAAGTCACGCTCCATGAAAAATTCTAACCAGGTGAGCCTTGGCAAAGCAGCTGTTCCTCCCGTGGTCTGTAGGGAGGAACCATCAAGGCATGAGCTAAGGGGAGGCAGGTAATTGCCTTGCCTATTTGGGGTCTTTGTCTAATATTGACTTTTAATTATGAAGGCCAAATGTTTATTTTCTTACGGGATCCATTTCTACCCCTCGGTTATTGACACAGTTGGAATATGAAACATGTTTACTTTTTTACATGGGGGTGGATGGGTAAGCTTATATTACAGTAATATACTCCAAGTGTCAGCTCTGTCAAGTCTGACCACATGTCTTGTATGTCCTGATCAGTTTTAGATCTTTATACTGTATAATGTAACTAAAAATACATGAAAGATGTATCACCTATTCCAGAAAACACTTCAGAAATACTAACCAATACTGTAGTTTGTGTTTATTGACATTGGGGCTGGCACATAGGGGCTCAATTTGTCAAGTGCTGAGGATACAATAAAGATCAAAAAGCCCTGGATCCTACCCCCAAGGACCTCTGTCTTGAGGCTAATGGGCAATAGTGGGCCAAGTAATAGGCGGGGGCTATTTGGACCCATAAATCCTGCTTCTAGGAACCTTTCCTGAAGAAATAGTCTGAAATTCAGAAATGGCTTACAGAGATTGTTCACACAGTGGACATTGTTATCAACAGACTGCTCATGCTGATAGGGTTCACACAGTGAATTATTTAACAGTGGAAAAACTGGAAACAGTGGGGAAAATTGTAATTAGCCAATTATAACAATAGCACAATGTATTAGCTACTCTGAGCCTGGCAAAGTCCAAAACAATCAATTAACATTAATTTTTTCAACCCTATGAGAGTATTTCTATTGTTCTTACTGTTTTATGTATAAGAAAACCGACACCAAAAAGCTAACTCATTCAAGGTTACTTAACATGCAGTGCAGCCCCAGAGTCTGCCTTATGTTACAACCACTAAAAATGATAGGGAGACAGGCCTATGACACACGGAGTTGGACACACGCTGCCAAGCTGAGCCTGGATTCCCCTGGAAAGCATAGCCTAAGATAAGGACTTGTTGGTCCTTAATTTATTTGGGGGAGTTAAGAGCAACAGAGATGGAAGGAGTGAGGCAGAAAATGAGAACGCCAGTGCAAGGATGGGTCATGGAATTGTCATCACTGTTGGGGCAGGGGGTGCCTCTGTCCCACAAGGACCCTCCGAAGAGCTGTAGAGAATGTGCCTCAGAATCACCCTCTGAACAAATGGAAGAGGAAAGGTTATGTCCCCCAACTCCATTCCTCATTGGTCAAGGCTTAGCCATTAGTGGCCTCCCTTCATGTCCAATGTGGGCATAAACATGAGTGTTGGGACTTCCTGTGGATCTCACATTCTGAGGTGTCGGGGAAGACGTAGCAAAAAGCGCGAGACAAAGCTTGAGACTGGTGTAGCAGCAATGGGTGAAGAGACAAGGAGGGCTGAAGGACAGGTGGCAGAACACAAGAGGTGCCTGAGCCAGGTCATCCTCTACCCTATTCCTGCCCAGTTGCGGCCTCTGTCCCATTATTTTTTGTAATAATTTATTTTTTATTGGTGTTCAATTTGCCAACATACAGAAGAACACCCAGTGCTCATCCCTTCAAGTGCCCCCCTAAGTGCCCACCACCCAGTCACCCCCCACCCCCCGCCCTCCTCTCCTTCCACCACCCCTAGTTCGTTTCCCAGAGTTAGGAGTCTCTCATGTTCTGTCTCCCTTTCGGATATTTCCTACCCATTTCTTCTCCCTTCCCCTCTATTTCCTTTCACTATTATTTGTATTCCCCAAATGAATGAGACCATATAATGTTTGTCCTTCTACGATTGACTTATTTCACTCAGCATAATACCCTCCAGTTCCATCCATGTTGAAGCAAATGGCAGGTATGTTCATTTCTAATCCTCTGCCCAATTATGAGGTAGCTCAGTGCAATCTTCTTCTATGAGAGCATCGTTGACTGCAGTGTCTGCCAGGGTCTGTCCAGGTGGGTGAGTGGAATAGGATCCAGCTGTGCTGCTGCAGGTAGCTCCCGGGTCTGTAACTCCTCCACATCTCTACCCTGTTACCCATTCAGGTTTTCTCCCATGCTAAGCCCATACTTCAGAGGCCTAGGGTGCTCGCCTACTAGAGTGAACCAGACTCTCCACATGGAAAGACCCAAGCCTACCTCAAAGGGGTTAGTGTCCCTTCTGAATCCTGCAAGGCTCAGCACTGGGGAAGAGGACTTTGAATAGAAGACCCAGCCTTCCATGGGGGCTCAAACCCCAGCCCATCTCTAAGGCTTGGGTTTAAAGGGAGAGAGATCCTTATTCTTCAGGGACCCCACAGAAGTGCAGCAGACTGTGTCGCTGACACCTCCTCAAATCCCTCGGTGCACCTCAGCATGTTTCCCTTCTGTGTCTGAGCCTTGGTTCCTTCACTCTTAGCAGACTGTTTGCTGATGTTGCCTTTGTGCAGTTGACATGGGCACAGACTCTCCAAGAGTTGTAACCAGTGTGTCCCACAACAATGGGGAGAGGAAAGAGGAGTATTACTGCCACTGAATGATGATCTTAAAAAAAAAAAAAGCTCAAGTGGCATATTTTGCTATAGACACTTGACCATAATATTTCGGAAAACACATATACCCAACCTACAGCGTATCGGTGTTTTTTTTTTTTCCTTTTTAGCCTCCCATTTATGTAATGCCTGCCTTTATATCCTGTGTGTGTGTGTGTGTACACTTAATCCTACTGATGGTTACTTCCACATATTGACTTATTTCTTCCTTACACCTCTAGATATTTCTAGAATTTAGTGTTCTAGAATGAGAATAATCAGCTCTTAAAATTCTGAAGTTCTCTAAAGAACACTATATGTCAAGAAATGGCACTTGATCTTCAGAACCTAAAGATATTTATAATCCAATTTTCCCTTTCAGTGCTCTTTTCAATCAAAGCCTTATTGGCATAGTTCAAAGGTAAAGAGAAAGCAGGTCCATGGACCCTAACTGTAGGGGCTTCAGACTGTTGTAGCCATGATCTGTCCCCTCTTCTTACTTTCTGACCAGTGAAGACCTAGAGAAGACTGACTTGGCTCCCTTGATCTTGGACTCTATTTTCTGAAGCCTCTGCTACGGCTCCAAACAGAAGGGCTTGCAGAGACCATCAGGAGAAGATGCAGCTGCTCCTCATCCCTCAGTTCCTTGAGGGCTTGCCCTGCTGGTGCCTGCCTCATAGCCCATGCCACTGTTCTTTTGCCTTCTGCCCTGGGACTCTTGTGTCATGGCTCAGCTACTATGGGATCAGCTTCCTATTATTTGCAGTTGTTCAGCTTAGAAGCTCCAGAGTTGATGCTCCATGAGGTTTTCCCTGACTGGTGGGAGATGGATGGTAGGTGGATGAATACTTCCAGAAAGATCTAGAGACACAGCAGCTTCATACAGCCTCTCTGAAAATGCCCAGAAGTGCAGGGAATTGTTGCCAAGTTGTGGCAGCACAGAATGCACAATTGTATTAACTCTCCTCATCCCCTGCCTCCTTTTCCCCCTCACTCGTGCCCCCCCCCCCGGGATTTTTGCTGTTCAGTGAAGTGTTCACACAAACTTTAGACTCAGGCTGCTTTCTCTAGAGGAACTGGATCAAAACTCTACCCACACATCTTTTGGGTTCTATATGTGACTTGAACCAAATCACTTAAAAATCATTTTGTGTAAAAGGTAACTCAAAGCTTTAACCAAGCTTAACGTTTGAGGGAGGCAGTTGTATATAAGAGTTGAGTGTTTGTTTAGTGTAAAAAGCACCCAGCATATTTCCTGACCTAAACAATAGCCAACAAAAATCATTTTGCCCTTGGCTGTCTTATAGCTTTCGCTGTGTTGACTCTGCTGCCGTGGCTGGCAACCCACGATCTAAGAAGTATAGGAAGGTGAAAGTGAAGACTGTCAGCAGAAGAGAGTAGCAGCATGTTGGTGACTTCATGTGGCTCAGTTCACACAACCTAGGGAAGCAAACGTGTAGCCCACCACGAAACACTTGACCTCCTGAATTCATGGAAGCAAAAATGAGCCTGAGAGGATTTTCTGGGGGATAAGCTAGGTCAGCACTTTGCCCAGTGTTTTTCTTTATAGGACTGGGACAAGGACAGGATTTCCTTTCTACTCCTCTTTGCTTCCCATATGTATTCAAGTCACCTCCACTAACCTTCTCAATTCCAAACAAGCTCGCCCAGAGAGGCTCTGTTTTTAAAGGGCTATATTTGTGTGTTACAAGCAGCCCTACTTCTTGGGCCATATGATCTAGCAGATTCTATAATGTTGGAAAGGTCAGTACTGGAAAAAGATCCATGTGGAATTTGTGGCAAGTCCCGGGGGACAATCACAACCCAGGGCTCTGTTTTTTGTTTTGTTTTGTTTTGTTTTTTGTTTTTTGGTTTTGTCTTAGCAAGGGGAGGACATATCCTCTTCAATGGATAATTATATATCTCTCTATCCTACCAACTCAGAACACTTATTTTAAAAGGAATTTATGCAGTAAATTATTAAACCTAGTAGTCCCCTATAGTTATTGCGGTCTTCATTATTTCTCAACTCATTTTGTAATCTCTTCTAGAATCTCCTGGGGGTTGACATTAAGCTTCTATAGTTTCAAGAAAAAAGGCAGAATTCTGGAAAGTTGGGGCATATCTTCAATTCTTGCATCTTGTTTCTATTGGACTATGAAGACAAAGTACTTCCACATCAAATCTACAAGCTTTATATTTAAGATGTGCTGTTCTGAGCCTAGAAAAATCAGTTTACTTATTTAGTTTTACTATGGCATAAACAAAATTAAGTGAAAAACCACTTCAAAAATTTTTAGAGAAAATAGATGTTTAGTATTTTTTTTTTACTCTATCAAAGTACTTCACCCCTACCCAACCCCTACAGCATTATATTCATCTTTTGTTGATCAAAATACCTAATTAGCGATTTCTGGTAAATAAGCTAACCTGGAAACTTTACCTCTTGGGCATTATTTTTAAAAACCACTATGGCACTGGATCCTGGAAAAGCTGCGGATGCTGATGCCAAATGACTGTACCCACAGCTGCATGTTGTGAGAGAAATCTGGCAGGCCCACTGGGTCATATCAAATGGGCCCAGCAAAACTCCAAGCTGGGAATGGTACATTAAAGATCCAATGCAGGTGAGAAGAAAGTTCAAGAAAGCTAATGAACAGACAGATCAGACCCACCACTCATGTACCAGCATCCTTTCCTCAGTCCATGCCAGGGGGCTTTGGCCAAATCAAGTTGGAGGAAAACAAGGGAAGAGAGATTCAATCTGTGGTTGTAGATGTGCTTTTTGGAACTTGATTTTGGAGATGAGATTTTTGGAGGAGGAAATCTGTCACATTTACTCATCAATAGCAAGACTTTTCTGAAATTCCTCACAATGTTCCTAAGTTGACTTCTATCCATGTTATGACTCTTAGAGTCACTGAAGGCCAAGGTGGAAGATGTCATTCAAGATCTCGCCAACTATAAGTTCTATCCTTCAGCCATGACCTAATGCCTCCTGATTAGGAGACCAGTGACCCTTGCCAATTGGTCTTGGGTTAACCTCCTTAGCAATTCCCCTTGCCTCCCAGATAACACTTGAAATTCACTTGCCTTTTTACTGCCTCCCCAAACTTGGCTTGTTTTCTATACCCTGAAGTTACTGCAAAGTTACTGACTTTTCAACATGTAGTGACTACATCACGGCTTCCTCCAAAGATTGCAAAAGGCCATGCATTTTTATCACTTCCCACAACTCCAATAAATGAAGAGTAATCAAAAATCTCTTGAAACTTTGTTTAAAGTCTCAAATACAGATGTTTATCTTTCTGTATACATAAAAACAAGCACAGATGGGGCTGCTTCAGTCAAGTACTGTACTGTGAGTGGTAAAAAGATAGCAGATATTTCTAATATTCTACAAAGCATAGTAGTCAGAGCTACCTATGGAGCAAAAGGTTCCAGAAGTAGGAAGTTTCTACCCTTGGAACTAGTTTACAAACAGGATAAACAGTAAATTCACAAATATCTGAGATGATATAAGCATTCTATTTGGGTACCAGCAGAGGTAGGAGATAGAAAGCAAATGAAAGGTTTTTTGTTTTGTTTTGTTTTTTTTTTTGAACCAAAGTCTTTGGTTCTAATACATAAAGGCCATTATCCAAAGGGACTTGCCTTGCATAAGAACCATAGAGTGACTTAGTTTGGCCAGGGTCTTTGTGCTGGCATGTCAGCCTACCCTGTAGATAGTGAGCCCATAGTAGAGAGTTTGTAGTCTGCTTCCCCTTGGGCATGATCTCATTTCAGAATAATAGGCTTTAACCCACCTTGTATTCCAGTGTTTGCTCAATATGAGTGTCTGAGATTAAAGAGTAGAAAAGATAAAATTGCTTCCTTGAAGCTTAGTGGAGAAGTCACAAGTAAATGAATATGGAAACAATAACCTCTTATAAAATACCACAAATGAAACAAACAAGGAGCTGAGACAAAATTAGTGAGATAACACCTGCCTTAGGTGATCAAGAAAGCTTTTCCTTGCCTCTAAACTCTTGATTCATGTTTCTTGAAACTAAAGCTCGATATAGCTCCTCTTACAAATGCCCCTTCTGTCCTCTATACTATGCAATCCCCTTCAATTAAGTTGTTGGCACATGGACACCAATCACTGCTGCATACATCGTACTTCTGTGACCTCCCCTGCATTCTCCTCCTGTGAGTCAGACCCAGGTCTGATCACTTGGCGCAATGTCCTGTTAACCAATATATGGAGCTGCCTAATCCAAACTGACATTGAATCCAGATATTGTAAACCTTCATTAGACAATGACTGACTCACAACTAGAAAGAAATGACCTTAAGATCATCTTTTGAATTAGTTATGGATTTCTAGCCCCTTGTCTTAGAACCAAGGTGAACCTCCTTACCCCTGATTTACAAGAGTTTCACACTGGCTTTAAAATAGATCTCAGCTGCACTGACCTCTGATCTTAAGCACTGAGGGGGAAACTAGCCCTGAGCAGATTGCTGCAACTGTGACCGTAGCTCTGTAAATCCATGTATCCTTTTCTATAGCTATGGGTGCTGGCCCCTGAGACCTCTCCACAACAAAATCCACATGCCCCAAGTCTGACAAGTATTCATCCTTTAGTGTTTACTACCTTCTTTGGTTCCTTTTTCTATGTTCTTCTTTCTGTATTAGATGCATTATATATTAGCTATGTGTTGTCCTATTAGGAGTATTTGATTTTTTTTTCTATCTTCTCCCCCAACTATGCCTTAGTTTTACCAAGTCAAGCTTTTTTTCCTCCCTATTTTTGTCTACACTGTCCTTTCATGCCAAACTACTCAAGATGCTCAGATGATTTCCTGTCCAAGTCACTGATGTGGGATTTACCCATAAACACAAAGTAGGAGAACATGGAAGGCTGTGGAGAACTTCCTAAGCAGGGCAGTCAAGGCCCTGTGTGCCTACCTAAGTCTCCTAGTCGCATCTTCCAGGTGCTTCCATGAGCCCTATTTCCTACATGCTCTCCTGATTTTCCAGCTTTGCATGTGTTCCTTCTGCCTAGGATGCCCACAACTACCTGTACCCCAACTTGGTCCACTTGGGTCTCCTTTCGAGTGTTCCTTCTGAGACTTTCCCTGTGTCCTCTTAATCAGACACTTTAGCACTCCTGCCACCTCCCGTACCATGATAGCATTTCTCATGTAGCTCTCTAAAAACTGGTTTATAGATTTTTAGAGTCCTATGTATCCATCCCTATATCTCTAGTTATTGCCTGGTCTGTAATCAGAGCTTAATAAAAATTGGATCAATGAATTCAACTCAAGTTTGCCCTGGCTTAAACTGTTTATTGGCTCAAATCCCTAAAACCATATGCAAAATGGTATATTTGTACATATTTAGAATGTGGGGAATTTTGCCTTTTTATTGAATCAATATATTTGTGTCTCATGCTCTTTGTAATTCCATACTCTCAAATAAGACCTGAAATGAAATTCGAACAACCAGTTCCAGGACTCCTGAACCCTTACCTAGATCATGGGGATTAGAAAGCCTAAGAATGTATGAAAACAAAGGGTTTATGGAGTGTTCTTATGGTCTGGGAGACTCTTCCCCATCCAAGAAGGGAATGGTGGTAGTGAGGAGGCTAATTTCTTTACTTCCAGCCTAATATCAAGGAGGCTTTCATGGGACCACTGAAATAATTTGACAAGTATATCCTGAGTTTGGGAGGACAAGATTGAAGCAGGACTCACACTTCAGAAAGGGAAAGTAGCCTTAGCAGAGGATTTCAACCTGTACCCCAGATTTTTGGGGACTAGAAGTACTACAGTGTTTCCTGGGGCCAGGAGTGAGACAGGCAGACTAGACTGCTGCCTGGAGGTGTTTTGAAACCTTCCCAAGAACATGAAACTGCTCAAAGTCTAGAGATCTGAAGAGCAAGAATCTGAAATCCAGAGCTAAGGGGGGGAAGGCCTGGCAGCTATCTGCTTTAAAAAAAAAAAAAAGTGCCTGGCCCACATCACAAGAAGTATAATCAAAGATGATGCCCAGCAGGTAGTTCCAGGGCCCTATGAAAGAACCCAGAGAAAAGTCATCTCGAACATCTGCCCCAATCAGAATAAGGCCAGTTCTAATAATAACTTTATGACCCCCTCACTGTCCCCTCTTGGTACCGACCCTCAGGTCAAGAACTGCCATCCAAATCAGCCCAAAGCTGAATGAGTGAATTTATCCCCTCCATCAAGTTTGGAGTTAAGGTTAATATTGTTTTAGATATTCTGGCTTCTGAATTAAACACACATTTTGACCTAAGTGTGACTATGAGAAGAGTATTAAGAGTGAACAGAGAAACCATGAACTTATTAAAGTTTGAATCTAGATTGAAGGGGAAAAAAATGCCCCCACAGATTCTCACTGTCCCTGTGCAGTGAAACCAACTAAACATTTTAAGGTCTTTAAGACATGAGTTACATTTACAGATCTTTCTGAGCATCCAGCTTTCATCATATTTCCAAAGGAATGTGTGACACAAGGTTAAGAACTAGCATTTTTACTTTCCAGAGCAAGGAAATGAGCTGGAACAGGCTGTGTAGTGGAGGACCTGAATAAACGTCTCTCACTTCTGGTCCAGGGCACTGAGACCAAAGCTTTAGGGTTTTAAACAGCACCTGTAGACATACAATCTATATCTAAAAAGATCAGATTTTATTCATGTTCATGTTTTTCTACTAATGAGCAATAGCAGGGCTACTGACTAATTTGAAGCATGGGGGGGGGGGAAGCTTCACGAGACTCCACGAATTTCTAAGCCATGGCCCCACTTGCACTGACTGCATCTGACTGCAGACTTCATTTGTCCTGGCAGCTCTGAGAGCTGCTGACAGGGTCAGAAACCCCAATGCCCTCAGGCTCAAGGAGGTAGGAGCATCCTTGAGAGCTTGGTCATCCTAAGGGGGTTGTGTCCTATGCTTTCCTGGCCTCGCTGAAGCCCGGGGACAGAAGCATATCTCTGTAAGGAGACAGAAGCGAGAGGTCTGTGGTAACCATCCTGTTTGTGGGGGTAGAAGGAGAAGATTATGCTGAAGCAGGGTGGGGGGAAAAAAACCTAGTTCCAAAGCTGGTGGTTCCACTCCTTCACTGGACAAGTAGAGATGGTACAAATGATCATGACTTTTTTTAATAAGGACTTCACATCATGGTATCTTGCATTTTTTTCCTTTTGTTCTTTGAATAAATCCCATCATAATGTTTGGCTTGTGGCAAGTGCCCAGTAAATTTTTGCTGAATGTCATCTTTCCCAAAGATAATTATGCACTATATAAAAGGTGCTGTGCTACAGACACAAATTGAAATACTCCTAACTTCTGGAAGTTCTGCCCTGTGGGGGAGCACAGACAAATAAACAGAGGAGTATAAAGTAGGATATGAGTGTAGTGATGCGGAAGCATGGGGAGAATGCACCCAAGCAGCAAGAGGCAGTCAGGATGGCTTCTGCACGAAAAGGATGTCTGCTAATGCTTAAAGGAAGGATGAGAGTGAGCTAGCCAGACCAGTTGTGGGAAGAAAGGATCCTCTTAGGTGGTACAAGCATGAGGTGGGATGCATCCCAGAAAAGAGTCAGGTGTGCAGTGAGATTGGGACAAGTCAGAGAAAGGACATTGGGACTCAAACATCAGGAAGAGAAGTGTGTCCTAGATGGTATGGGACTTTGGTTTTGTGTTTTAGCCGCCTTTATATAAGCTTCTTCACCTTCTCTTTTGTCACAGGACCTGAAAGCTTGGGAACTACATTTCCCAAACTCTCTTGCCACTACAATTATGCATTGGGAAGATGCATTCTGTGAGATTTGGAAGACAAATGAGACAAAATCCTATTCTCCAGCCATTGATAGTGGATGCAGGGTTTGAGCAGTTGTGGATTTTTGTAGAAAACTATGGGGTCCCATGCCAGGAGGGCATCATTCCTCCTGGAGTCCTTGAAGGAACTGGGAAGCCAGCCAACCTGGGCAGGCAAAAAGAAAATAAGCTGACAAACTAGGGCTGAGGAAGAAGAGATCCTGAACAAGTACAGTGGCTATTGGGAAGGGCAGAGAGGGTAGACACAAGGTTTACATGAGCTATTGGGTCTGAAAATAGAGAAAACCTGAGAAACAAACTAGGGGTGGTAGAAGGGGAGGTGGGCAGAGGGTGGGGGTGACTGGGTGATGGGCACTGAGGGGGGGCACTTGATGGGATGAGCACTGGGTGTTCTATATGTTGGCAAATTGAACACCAATAAAAAATTTAAAAAAGAAAAACACTACTATGGAAGAATACAATTACTATGGTCCTAGTAAAAGTAGCATTTGGTAAGATTATGTTCAAATTGAGAGCCAGCTTTGAATTACCTTCCTTGTATCTAAGTCCGGCAGCTGCTGGCCAAGTCTTCTGGAGGAAGTGAGATTTCTTTGGTTCTCAAGTGATAGGTATGCTTTGGAAAACTTTCATCCTCCTTCCACTTTGTATTGTGTAAGCTTCTATTGTATCCCTTCTATATACAAAGGTGCACTGCTAGGTGGTTGTACACATATTACAGGAGGTAGGCATTGTCAGTCACCTTACTAGAGAACATAAGAAGTGGCCCCTGGTGACCCAGTTAGAAGATGACCAATCAAACCAAGACCTCCTGATGTCAAAGAGACCTCTACTCTCTTCAATGTTGCCTCCGTACGTAGTGTCACAGGAATGATCACAGGTTAGATGTGTGTGGGTGGTTCCAATTGGATGAGTCTGGATTGAAGGTATAGTCGAGAGGCTCACTGAGGTGTCCCAGTGTAAAGTAACTACACTATTCTTGTAAGAAAACTACTCACACTCTTCTCCCACAGCAGTTTTGGTCTATTCTATCTGAAGTTCTGCAGTTAGTCTTATTTCTTTGGGCTATTTTTTTTTAAGATTCTATTTATTCATGAGAGACACAGGCAAGAGACATAGGTAAAGGGAGAAGCAGGTTCCCTGCAGGGAGCCTGATGTGGGACTCGATCCCAGGACCCCGAGATCATGACCTGAGCCCAAGGCAGACACTCAACCATTGAGCCACCCAGGTGCCCCATGGCTATTTTTATAAAGAGCTCTTACAAATCAATATGACAAAGGCCAGTAATAGAGAAACATGTAAAGATCATGAAAAGAGATTTTGCATTGGCCAAGCCCAACTAGATCCAGAGGACAAAGGAGATGTGGATGTGGTACACCCCAGTCAACCTGGAATGCAGGGCAGAGAGGATGTGGGTGGAAAGTGTACTTAGAAGACTATGTGGATGATATCCAGTGGATCCTTTAATCCTGCTGATTCCTCCTAGAAGAGTCCTTCATTAGCCTCTCCTTAACTCCTACCTTGTGTGTACTGGGACAAGTTGAATACATATAAATACAAAACATTTTCTCAATAAATGTCCTGAACATCCTTCCAGATAGCTTTAAAGATTTTTTTAATCATGGTGAAATACATATAAAATTTGCCATGTTAACCATCCTTAAGTGCACTGTTCAGTGGCATTAAGTATATACATTCACATGGTTGTACAGCCATTCCTACCACCCATCTACAAAATTCATTTCATCTCTCAAAGCTGGAACTTAGTAGCTAATTTCATTTTCCATTCCTTTCTCCCTCCAGCCCCAAGTCTTTCACCATGCTGCCCTCCCTCTGAATCTAATCCTCTAGGTACCTCTTAAAATGGTGACTGACTTCTATCACTTAGCACATAGTCTTCAAGGTTCATCCACATTGTAAGCTGTGTTCAGATTTTTTTTCCTTTTTAAGGCTGAGTAATGTTCCATTTGTATGTATGTAACACCTTTTATCTGTCTTATAGATACATTATTTTCACCTTTTGACTATTTGAAATAGTAATGTCATGAACATGGATGTACAAATACATATTTGAAAACACTGGTTTTCAGTTCTTTCGGCTGTATAGCCAGAAGTAGAATGGCCGGATCATATGGTAATTGTTTTTAATTGTTGAGGAACCACCATACTGCTTTCCATAGTGCTACAATATTTACGTTCCCACAAACAGTGCATGAGAGTTCAGATCTTCACGTACTTGCCAACAGTTTTTTTTTAATTGCAGCCATCCTGTTGGGTGTGAGATGGTGTTTCCTTGTAGTTTTGATTTACATTTCCCAAATGATTAGTAAAGTTGAAGGAAATAACAAAGATAAAGGCAAAATAAATGAAATAGACTGGAAAACCAGTAGAATGAAGCTAGAGCTTTTTTTTTTAAAGATAAACAATTAACTTTAGCTGTGCTCAAAGAAGACTCAAAAATGCAAGGAGAAACATTTAAATTAACCCAAGTACTCAGGATCATTAAAAAAACATGAGCAATCACATGTCAATAAATTAAGTAACCTATAAGAAATAGGTACATTTCTAGAAACATAAGTCACCAGGACCTGAATTGTAATAAAATAGAAAATCTGAACAGACCACCAATAAGCAGTTTGAATCAGTAACAACAAAAAAAAATCTCCCGAGAAAAGTCCAGGATCAGATTGTTTTACCAGTAAATTCTACCAAATACTTAGTGATCTTTCTCCAACTTCCCCCCCAAAAAAGGGGGGGGGGAACGGTATATTCCCAAACTTTACATGGTCAACATTACCTGATACCAAACATAGGAAAATAAAATTACAGGTCAATATCCCTGATAAACATAGTTGCAAAAAAAATTATGTGGTCCCCTTCAATATACTATCATTATCAAAAAAAATCAAGCTAACATCCAAGAAGAATTTAAAAGCTAATTTAAATTTTCAGTGTAGTCTCCTGAGTAATGCCAAGTGAGGATCCCATTCATAGCACAACACAAATCATAAAATTTGTCCTCCAGTTAGCTTATCTACACTTTCCCAGAGCCACACACCCAACCGGCAGCTGTGCCCGATCTTCCTTTGTTCTGTCAAACTTTTCCAAAATAGTCTTATAAATCTCTGTGACCTCTTTCCTCTGTCCCCAACCTCCACTGTACCTTTTCACCTATCTGACTCTTTAAGACCTGTTCACTCCTCTCTGGGCCCAAGGCCATCTGTAAGATGGAGCTAATTCATGTTCTTACTATTTTCACAGTATTTCAAGATGAAATGAAAACACATGTGAAAAGTCCTTGTCAATTGAAAAAAATGCTACAAAAGATTTCATAGTTTCAAGACATATACAGATATCATTCCAAGTTTTTTTTAGCCTATACCAGGGAAAACACAAGAACATTCAAAACTTGAAACAAGTGTATTATACTATCCAAAAGTGTATTACATGGCCCAAAAACACATGAAAAACTCTGATATAGCTAAGCTTTTAACCAAGGGCCATCATGTTTACCACCAACCTCAAGAACTACATCTAGTACCTTTGGGTGGTGTGCTCTAGAAAAATGTACATCTCTAAATCCTCCTCAGGCATTTTAATCAGAGCTCTGGCTCACAGACCGAGAGAAAAATGGTCTTTCACTGAGGATCTGAAATGCCTCAAAGGGAAATGAGTTTTCGGGTGGTCAAGGGGACAAATGGAACTTGAATTCCTATAGTAGACGTGGAGTCTATTCTAAACCTTACACAACTTGAAAGTTCTCTTACCAAAGACAGAACAGAGGCTTCAAAGATAAAATGATTTTTCCAAGGACCCAGGGCTGGAAATGGTAGAGAAGGAAATTTAACTCGGGTCTGTGTGTCCTGGAGAGCATGGCCTTAACTTCTGCCTCCTACCTGTGAAGAAAGAATGAATGGTCTCCCCTATTCCCTCCTGCTCTTTGTCCCCCTGATCAAGGAAGATAGTTTACATCATAGTCACTGACAAAGCTCAGCCTGAGAACCTAAGTATCTCTAAGCTCAGGCACATCCTGCCGCTTCTTGGATCCTTAGCTTCTCATCTGTAAAATAGATACATGATTTTATACCACAATTCTATGCCATATATGTTAAGCCTATGGGTAAACCTTTTGTGGTATTAAATTTTAATAAGGCTAGATAAAACATGTGAAAAGAATTACTTTATTTAGATATGAAAATAGCCTTTTTTTTCCGGGTTAGCTAACTAATAAAAGCCTATATCTTTAAAAATGCCATAGGATATTTGTTTAGGAAAATATCATGGACTTGTTAGTAATCTGAGTTTGGTTCAGTTCCAATATTCACTAGTTATTGATTTTAGGCAACTTACATTAACTGCTAAACAATCTGAAAAATAAGTGCAAGTAATATTTAATACATTAAGGCTTCTTCTGTTCCAGAACTTGGCACATAGTAGGTGCTTAGTACTAAAATTAAATGGGTAACTCATTCCAAAAATCCAGTGATCAACCATTCCAACACCTGGATCTAAGATTACAAAGGGATGGCTATATATTCTTAGGCATATAGAAAGGTCCTGTTAATCATACACCCAACTATTATATCACACCTGTTTACTTATTTCTGCCAGTGCTGTAGTCCAATCCGGTAAGGTTTCTATACTCATCCATTTTAAGAGTCTCCTCCCAGTTCTCCTCTGGTCCTCCTCCAAACAAGTTGTGGTAGGCAGTTTCTAAAATGACCCCTAATGATCCTTGTGTCCCAATATCCATGCTCTGATATGGTCTCTATCCACATTACATCAGAGCTGATTTGCTTCACCAGTAGACTATGCACATGGTGGTGACAATGTGTGACTTCCATGCTAGGTGATAAGGATATTGCAGCTTCTACCTTGGTCCCTTCAATTGCCTACGTTCTGATGCAAAGCATCTGTTGTTTGGTTACTCAAGCAGAATGGACACTCAGGTGTAAAAGAACGGAGGCCTTCCATGGATGGCCAGGGCCAACTTGCCAGCCACAGGAGGGAGTAGAATAACCAGTCCTTCCATTTTCCTGATATCTTCCTGGATTTAGCCCTGGAAGGTCTACATCCTTGGAAACCTCTCCTTCCCATGCAAACCAGAATGCTTGCTTTTTTTACCCTATGCATGAGTCACCGTGGAAGTAGATCCTGCATCCTCGGCTGACCTCTCATTGCACCTCCTGACAAGCCCTGAGACAGAACAAGCCCTGGCCAAGCCACTTCTGAATTTCTGATCCTGTGAGAGAGATTTTATGCCACTAGGTATTGGAGCAATGTGTTATACAGAAATAAGAAACTAATAAATCTCATTTTTGGAACAAGTTGAATAGAACTCAAGTCCATTATCTATCATTATGCATTGCACGAAGGCCAGTGAGGTAGTGGGGTTGAAAGGTATTCAGTTTCACTTGTTCTGAAATTTTATATTGTGGCCCTTCTTACAAAATATTAACACCAGCATTTTTCATTTCATCAAAATAAAATCCTAAAATGTACATAGTTTACTTGGGTGTGAAGAGGATTACAATACTAAAGCACATAATCTGTTCTATCTGGGAGTCTGATTTGGCAGAGATGGGAGTTCTCTGAGCGCTCCCCTGGCCTTAACCAAGTCTTGAAAGGTGAAGGAGTTAAGTGAATGGCATCCCAGATGGAAGGGACAGCAGGAACAAAAGCAGGAAGATGAAAAATGACACTGAATCCCTGGAGGTTGGGAGGCAGGCAATGCAGTGTGATCAGGCAAGATCTGCACCCTGAAGCTGCCAAACAACTTGTTCTCACAACACTGACCCCTAATTTCTCGGGGTACTAGTAGCCTTTCCTTTAGCCACAGTCTTCTATTGTGTATGTGCACATAGGTGTGAGAACTGTACACACTTGTGGCTTGAGTCTGCCTAAGTAGCTGATCTTCGGGCCTCTGTCTGATCATTTTTAATTCGTACAGCAGCCCAGACCTCCTGAGGGTGTGCTATAGAAACTGTAAGGATGAACATGGAAAAAAAATATGCCTGGCTCACAGGCTGGACTAGATTTCATGATAGGTATTGAAACCAGGTCCCAACCAAGGGGTCCAGTCTCCAGGCCAGGCGACGAGATGCTCACGTGTGCTCTGTTGCAGGACAAATAAACACAAGAGCTTGCTTGCACTGCATCTTCTCGATTCCTGCGGTGTTCTCGCAACAACTGCTCTCACTCACCCGTGCACGTGTGAGTACTATACTATACCCATACACCCATTCTAAAAAGGACCCAGACGGATTGTCAACAAGTTTGACTAGATCCTGCTGGAGTCCAGTATACAGAAAGTAAAAGTGGGGAAGGGAGGGAAAGAAACTTGTAATAGATTTAGGTCCAACTCTGCTCTAAGACTGTGCTAGATGCCTTGCGCATGTTTTCTCAAGTCCCCCTGTTCTTATGCTTGCAAGTCCCAATGTGTAGTGAAATGAATTGCATTTGGAATAGTAGCCCTGTTACTTAATGAACTGTGTGGCCCTGGGTGGGTGAGTGGTGAAAACAGGAAGAGGCTTGCTTGGAGGCGAAAATTTAATACACCTACATACACTCTGTGTGTGGACACAGGCTCATGGAAGAATCACATATTTATTTAGATCTATATCCAATGGTATATAGTGATAAACTTTTAACTCCCTGCTGCATTAAAAAACAAAACAAATGAAACAAAAAACAACCAGTTTAACCCATGTTAAACT